>NC_079372.1:21121236-21811236 GCF_021018895.1 Seriola aureovittata
GACAAAGCAGATGTAAATTAGTGGACACACATTCGACTTTTATCTCAACTGCCACTTCTAAATATGGATTATATAATAAAATATAATATAAAATATAATAAGAGTTCTCTAAACAACAGATGGGTTTTGCTTTCTATAAATGGATTCACCACATTAGTTTTAACTTCTTAATTAATTCAAGAGGCTCAAAACTGAGACAGTTCAGTTCTAGTCGGGGTCAGAAAATAAAACTCTGTAAAAATCCTCTGCATTGATTCATATTTAGTTTAACATGGTTTTTATCTCCTCTTACTTCCTGGTTGAGAAATCTGGGTCAGGCCTTGAGCCCCGCCCACCACCTGCTGGCTCCAGGTGGACAGGTGAAAGAGCAGAGAGCATCAAGATGGTGAGAGCAGGAAACATCAGAGAGACTCAGCCACATGTTTGAGCCTCAGTCAGACCCAGACTCAGAGGAGGAGTCTGTTGAGACCAGAACCAGAGACTAGCAGAGGGGTCAGAACCGTTAGCATCTTTGCAGAGCAGTTAGCAAAATTTGAATATTTTAAGAACTGTTAGCGCAGTTAGCATCCTTTGAGAACGATTAGTGAAGTTAGCACCTTTTCAGAATGGTTAATGTTGTTAACATCTCTTCCGAACGGTTAGTGTAGTTAGCATCTTTTATTTGTTCATGTTGTTTGTTAGCTTATAACTGGCAGTGGCTGACATAGTGTTAGCGTTTGTGCTAATGCTATCTCTCATTGGTCCACTGCAGTTCAAGGTGGATTATAATAATAACAAAGAATATTTGAACATTTAATGTGATTTATTATTTGTTTTTCAAATGTGCAGTGTGATTTTATTCACTGTACTGAAATTAACTGTAGCTGTGTGAAATAATACACAAATGTAAAATGGACAAATATAAATAGTTTGTAGTTGATGGTCTAAAATATTGGAAAACTGGTTTATTTGAAATCAAATAGAGGAATCTGTTCCAGTGTCACACCAACAGTCGGCCTCTTTTTAAGTGGAGAATAAAGCGTTATAGAGGAAATCAGCTCGGCAAACAGGAGATCACTGAATGCACTTTACTGACATCATCTCATAAGATTTGTGGCCTGAACTTCAAAAACATTTCAAACAGCACACACACACACACACACATACACACACACACACACACACACACACACACACACACACACACACACACACACACACACACACACACACACACACACACACTCTCTCTCTCAAAGACAGTTTCCCTGCAGCAGCTTTAAAAGTACAAAGAGTCCTTTGAAAGTGTCCTGTCGTCAGAGTCAGGCCACTGAGGATTTGTCCTCTCCAGCTACAGGACAGCACACCTGCCCTTCACGGACACCTGGATTCAACCGCTCACTGAAATGTGCTGTGCGCTCAGTGCAGTGTCATCAGGGTGAGCTGTTAGGACACATAATGGAGGGAATTATATCAGCGCTGCAGTGCACAAGGCCAGAGCATCACTGGTTAAACGGTCAATATCTACAGTGTTACAGATCATTAACCTGCACATGCTAAGTCTGCTGCAGAGGAGCTCACTGTTATTGTACGAGAGGACGAGGAGGCAGCGGTGTGAACACGCTGCTAATAACATGTTTCCCATAAAAACAGACACAAAAAATTGATGAGTCACCCAGTTATTAATTATCTCAGCCTGCTGATGAACGTCCTGATGGTGTAGTGCTTCCAAAATAGGCCCTGGATGTTCCTTCAAATAGGCTGTCTCATAATTAGCACAAACATCGCCCACGGCTGCAACGAGCGAGCCTGGACTTCAACCATATGTGATCATAAATAGAAAAAAAACTCTACTATTAAACAGCCCTTCCTGTCAGAGGTATCTACTGTTTCTATGCGAATTTTCAGCTGCTTAATAGCTGCATATAAATCAAATAAAAATCATTATGATATGTTTTTGGAAATTGAAAGACAAAGAAAAAAAGGAGAGCAAGCATCAACAGTGAAGAACCAGAAGCTGCAGTTCCTCTAATGGCCACTAGAGTCTGGCTCCAACAGTGAGTCAGTCCCCATAGACTCCCATGTTAAAATGTCCAACTTTACAGCAGAAATAAACATGTTTACAGCCTGGTACAAAAAGAGTTTTGGTCTCTAGAGCTAATTTCCTCCTTTGTGACACCTGTTTATATAACTCACCTGTTTACATTTTATTAAGAACTAAAGTTATGCAGAATTGGGGGCGTGGCCTGTTTGAGTGACAGGTGGGTGAGAGTATGCTTGACACAAAGTCTCAGCTCCACACACGCCCCAGTCTTTTTCTCATATTTGGATTAGATGAGAGGGAGTTAGAGGTGGAGTCAGACGCTGCCAAGATGAATCCCAAAATTCACCTTTCACATACTTGTATGGTGTATTGAACAGAGCAGCGTGTCAGAATGACAGTTGGCTGCCTGGTAAATCGACTGTTCAGTGCAGGAGCTGGGGGTCGGGATTTACGAGCATTTTATGGTAATGTGCCTCTCCGTGTTATCTGTGTGTGCTGGGAGCACGCCGGTGATTCCCTCCTCAGTTCTCTGAGGGTTTGGTAAAGCAACTTCGTGCTACTCTGTCAAACTGAGGTCAAAAATTAATGGCTACCCTCTCGTTGGTCCCAGCACTGATTTGATCGGAGCAGTGGAGCAGAACGAAGTGGTCTAGCGTGTGTGTGTGTGTGCGTGTGTGTGTGTGTGTGTGTGTGTGTGTGTGTGTTTGTTTTCCTTTCCAGGGTCTGAATCTCTGCCAGAGGCTTTACCACAGTAATTTATGGCAGCAGAGACAGAGAGAGACACACCGGCCTTTAAATATAACAAGTGAACGGAGGGTTCTGCTGTTGTCACTGCTGCAAGATTGAATGTGTGTTTTTGGTTCATTTAAAGGGAGAGAAAACAAAAATCCTGATTTCTTTCTCAACCTCATTATTGTAAACAATGTGATCCTGCTCAAACATACCTGTATCTCCCAAAGTTAAAACAACATAGGACAGACTCAGAACAGGAGTCTGTTGAGACCAGAATCAGAGACTGGCGGAGATATCATAAGGGTTAGCGCAGTTAGCATCGTTTTTTAGAATGGTTAGCATAATTAGCATCGTTTTTCAGAGCAGTTAGCACAGTTATCATCTTTTCACAACGGTTAGCGCTTTTCACAACGGATATCTTGGTTAGCATCTTTTATTTGTTTATGTTGTTTGTTAGCTTGTAACTGGCAGTGGCTGACACAGTGTTAGCTGTTGTGCTAATGCTAACTCTGTTAAACACTGGATTTTCAGAAGGTCTATAATATAAGAATCAGAGTCTGATGACGGTTATCTGATTGTTGTTTTTTTTTTTTTTTGAGGGGTTGTTATTTTTCTCTGAACATCAGTTGCATGTGACGTTGTTGTCAGGTGACCTCTAGTAGCCGTCGTAGTTGTGAGAGGAGCAAAGGAGGAAGTCATGTGACGTCGTACAAAGAGAGTCCACATCAGAAGGATGGTGGTTAGTTTTCGTTTTTTTAAACTTAACCAATCTGTGAGCGTTCCATTAGCTTAACCGCGTGTTTATTAGTGTAACCACGACGCCAAAGGCCCTGGTACACTTAGCAAGTTTATTGTTGTAACCATGACAACAAGGGTCCAGTACACTTCAGGAAATGCTCCTAGGGGTGTTATGAGAGGGACAAAATTACTTGTTGCTTGTTTTTCTTTCATAAATTGACGTTTGCGTGTTTGGAACTGAAAACATTAAAATAAATAAATCAAGAAATTGCTGTTTGCTCCCAGTCCTGCTTGGCTTCCCTCTCCTCTCCTTCCATTTCTCCTCTCTCCTCCTCTTCTTCTTGTAATTTATGCAGCTCTAAACTTCAGCATCCTGTGGGAGAAATCTGCTGTGCAGACATTAACAGCCACACAATAAAAACACAACAGCACCACATGATGATCTTCTCGTTCATTTGCCTTGTTTATCTGTGATTGGGGATGTTGTCTCTTCTAAGCGTCTCCCGCTCCCACGCAATAACTTCAGCCGGGCAGCGGGTCGATTAAATGGCCTGATAAAAGCGCATTAAGCTCATGGAGCTAATATATGAACACATGCGTCCGTTTGTGTGTCTGCGTGAGCCACAGCAGCAGGGTCGAACCAGGTCAAATTGTTCCATGTGCAGAACATGTGTTTTACTCCGGTTGGTGATGTCATTATCAACGCCACGTCAAACATTTAGTGCAGTAACCATTAGTTACTGTGTCTGAAGGCTGGTAGGAGTGGAGGCATGTCAGGACTAAAAAGTAAGACAATGATAATAATAATGATGTGTGTTTGTGTGTGTGTGTGTTTGTATGTGTGTGTGTGTGTGTGTGTGTGTGTAATAAAATGCATATGTTGACAGGGGAAAGAAAAAAGCGGTTGATCCCTGTTTGAAAATTCAAATCTTCAACAGCTAATCAGAGCGGGAGCTGGTGGGAGGAAAGTTAGAGGAGGAGGGACATAAAGAAAAAGGTTTATTTATAAATCCTATTTAAAACAAGCAGAGTCGTGCTGCACAATAATTAACAACATATATACAGAACATAACAACAGCTAAAATGTGAAGTCAGACGGACAGGAAACACTGAGAAATAAAAACACAGGATAAAAGTGAAAGATAAAACCTCAAAGGCCAAAGAAAACATGGGTTTTAAGTTTAGTCTTAAAAAAGTGGAGCACTTCATTAAAAGAGGAAAACTCTTCCAAAGTTTTTGGGCCCTTACCATGAAAGCCCAATCATCCTTTTCCCCATAGCCTCGCCCAGAGGGACATCGAGGAGCAGCTGGTCTGAGGATCTGAGGGGATCTGAGATGTACTCGACCCTGGGGGGCCTTAAAAACTAATAAAAGAACCTTGAACTCGAGTCAGTATTTGACTGTGTTGACCATGTTGTCGCTGAACTGGGTAACGACCAAACACAGGGCAAAAAGTCAAAGAACAGCAACAGAAGAAGAAGAAGAAGACATGACTTTAAGATGATTGCAGTCAGTATAAAACACGCCTCTTCCCACGGGCTGACTCATTACTGGGGACGAGCCGAGGTCACAACGTCTCCCTCTCCTCAGAGAGCGAGATGAAGGCTCCACTTAGCGTGTCACATCCGGTTTGATTTCCTGTCAGAGAGGCTGATGGCGAAGGATTACAGGGCGGGAACAAAGACGGAGGGAATAAACAGTCAATGCTGAGGGACGAGCGGTGCGTTTAATGTCTTGTCGACCAACACGGGGAATCGATGACACTCTCTTTGGAAAGATGTGTCTCAGCTGGTGTGACAGCTTGTGAGTCAGGGCAGATTCATTATGCAAATTTTCAGGGCGACCTGTAGTTTATGTTGCCATGACGACAAAGGTCTAAACTCAAGAAAGTACTCACTTTTAACGATGTTTGTAATCAAATTACCCTGTGACTGTTCCACGTTCTTAAAAGCACGTTTGTTATCGTTACCGTGACAACACAGATCCAAGCTTTTCCTGCCCTTACCGTTGGGTCGCAAAGCGCGGCTCCCGTCTCCTAGCAACCTTGACAACACGTAACTTTTTTGTTTTTCACAGAAACTTGAGGTTTTAAAGTCTCGTGGTTTTAACAGTTGAAACACAAGACTGACATTTAACTGTGTGATCCTCAGACTCACTGTCACTGTTGTTTGCTTTCATTACCGGCGCGCAATGAATCCTGGGATATGTTGGGCCGCGAAGGATCGGCCTTCAAAGAGGGTAATTTCCCATAAATACCACGTTAATGAGGTTAGATAGATAGATAGATAGATAGATAGATAGATAGATAGATAGATAGATAGATAGAACATTTTCCACCCTCCTCAATAAAAACTCTACGCCGTTATTTAGCCACAAGAAGCATGAAAACAGACAAACATCCTGAACAATCTTGAATCTTTCTTAGTCTTAAAGATGCTAATTAACTTCAATAACATCAACAACTGGATTACAGCGGGACTCAGGACTCCACACAGAGATATTAGGTTGAATGTAAGTCAACTCAAAATACAGCAGAACATTTACCTTCAGATCTGACTCAGTGGTTTTATAATGAAGTTTTTTCATTTTATATTAAACTAATTGAATTCCCAGTGTTTACTGTGAATATCAAAGGGGGTCTGTTACTTCCTGGAGTTTCCCTGGAGATGTGATACTGATATTGGATAGAGCCAGGCTAGCTGCTTTCTGCTGTTTCTATAGACTTAATGCTAAGCTAAGCTAACCCAGCTGCTGTCTGTAGCTTCATGTTGACTGAGCGTGCCATCGAACCTCTCCCGGCAAGAAAGCGAATGAGCATATTTTACCAAAATGTCAAACTTTTCCTTTAAAAATGTATTAAAAAATCAGATCAGTAATAACTGAAAACCATGAGCCATTAAAATACACATTGATGTCTCAAAAGGATTTATTTTCAGCAATTACCCACGTCACCTCTCTGCATGTGTGTGGTGCTGGTGTTTGAAGTGACAGACACACCTAAAGGTCAGCAGAGCCGGCCTTTGTTCTGCTGTCACTCACTTCCAACAGCCGGTTATTATTCAAGGCGCCGAGGGTTTAATATCACTTACTGTTCTCTTATGGATGTGGGATGTGCAGCTAATGTACAAAAGTCAGTATACAATTATAATTTTTTTTTCAGATTTTTTAAAAATGCTTTGAATTAAAGCTGCACTGAGCTGCCACACACAGTCTGTTTAATCATCACTGGATTATTATAAGAAATAATATTTGCAGCTATCATTTATGTGACGTGTGACAAACACACACATACAAAACACACACACACAAACACACACAAACACACGCACACACATACAAAACACACACAAACACACACACACTTTGACATAATTGATGCAGTTCACGTTGCCAATTACTGGACAACCCAGTCAACCTGTCTTACACGCTCCACTTCACTCTCTCTCACTCACACACACACACACTCACACTCACACGCACACACACACACACGCACACACACACACACACACAAACACAAACACAAACACACATACGGTGTGATACTGTAATCCTATGATATTCTACTTGCCATTTCTGCTGACTTGTGTGTGTCTGAGGTGAGAAAACCACATGTGACAAGAAATCCAGACTAATTAAAGATGTGAAGCGTGTTCATGAAGAAGCCATTAACCATATGGAGGTTTGTGTGTGTGTGTGTGTGTGTATTTTATTTTATTATTATATTTTATTTTTATTCATTTTATTATTTTATCTTATTTTATTTTAATTCAATTTTATAAACCAGTTCCCATCAAACACCCTCCTTTGAAGTTGTGACGGGGCGGTTCACGTTTGTCATCACCTCAGAATCCTGTAGAACAACATCTCTAATGCACTGATGAACTGTATTAAAATGTTCCTGTCAAACAAATTTAGTTTTGATCCGTTAAGACGAAGAACAACTTGTTTCAGTCGAGAACAAGTTTTCTGTCAGAGGCGTCTTTGTTTTATTGAATTATGAATCATGTATCATGTCGAATCCTCTCCTCTCTGTATCTACAAATACAAGCAGAGACATAAGAACAAACATGACAATCTTTTTGCTTCTGGTTCATTCTCTGAGTTTTTTTACCTTTAAAAACAAAATAAGAAATAAATCCAGATCCTCTCATTAGAAGCCACTTCTCGTCTGAACTACAGAGAGGGCAGAGCTGAGCTGAGCTGGGAGGCGTCACTGCAGTGATGCTCTCTATTTATAGGACATCATCGGGGGGTGCTGTGTTGTGGTTTGCAGGGACGCCCTCTGTCACACACACACACACACACACACACACACACACACACACACAGACAGCAGATGGAGACGCTGCAGTATTGATGGAGAAGCTTTGCATATGTGTGTGTGTTCATTCACATATGGTTTCTCTCTGTGACTGTGGTGAACAGTTGCTGCAGCTCAGGTGGCTGCAAGTGAGAAGAGGGGGCAGGAAGTTTAACCCTCGTTTAACCAGGTGGGACGACAAATGAACATGTTCAGATTAAGAGCAGTTCGAAGCAGGTGAAGCAGGTGGAGCTTTAATCACTCTTAGTTACTGTCATCCAGGACATGTTGCTACAGAGGTAAACTAATGCAGGTACATGGTGGTGTTGTGACGATAACCCTGATATTTAAAAAATGGTCGGACTCGGACACTATGTGGAAAGAGATTGTGAATTTGAACGAATCTTCCACGTCGTGTTTATTTGGGTTAATACCACATGATATGAAAGTGTCGCAGCACAGGAGGCTGTGGTTTCGCCTCGTTGAGGTTACTGGCTGTAGAATCATTTTTACGCTCCTGGAAATCCTCCTCTGTGTCTAATTTTAATAAGTGGACAGATTTAAAGCGTAAAACGGCCTCATATGAACGTGTGACGTATAGACTGCGTGAAGTTAGACAGTTAGAGAAACTGATCTCATTGTGCGATTGACAGTTTATGTATATTTCACCTTTTGATAATATCTACTTTAATATATGTGGAGCTGATGGACTGAACACCTGTGGTATACAGAGGGGGATGGATCACCGTATCCTGCCAGATATAATCGCTGATCAATATGTCTCGGGTCTTCTGATTGTATCAAGGAAGATTCAGGGCTATTTTCTGTTTTCTGTGTATTTATTTATTTATTTTATAATTTGTGATTGTGGCTGTGGTCTCTTGACTTATATTCAGCATAATTATGACTGATGTTGCAGAGTCTTGTGAGGTTGTTTGTTTTTGTCTCTTAGTTTCCTGCTTGGATAAGAAAACAGAGGAAATGACAGTGTATAACCGATCTGTCCCGTAGATGAATAAGTCTGAGTAAGAAAACGTTTTTAAAGCAAAAACACTGAATAAAGACTCAGTCGCACGTGAACAGTGTGCAGTTGAAATGTTACTTTCTGCAGCATCTTTCTCTTTAATGGTAACTTCCAGTTCTCATTCAAAGGGACTGATTTGTCCTCGTCTGTCTGTCCAGAGAAACAGTGAGACAACAAAGTACATTACATTTTTATTCCGTTAGTTAAACGTTTTTGCTCATTGTAATTCACTGTGACACTTTGATGGCTATGAGTCATAATATGCAGCCTAAATATTAAAGTATTGTCATGTTCAGTCAGTGTGTTTCCTGCAGTAGATGCAGTTTAAGAGCAGCAGGAGGACCGGTACACTAGCAGAGTGATGAGCTGCCGGGGGGCGGGGCCAGCAGAAAACACCTGTTCTAGACACTTTTAAAAGACGCCCAGTGAAACAATCCAACGTCTGTTTAAATGAAGCTTCATGTAGAAGATTTTCATCTCTTCATCCTCCCGTCAAATCCGCACTTTCCTTTGGTGCTACATTTTTCTCAACCGCTGAACTGCCGTATTCCTACGCACAAGCGCACCTGCAGAGCACACTGTGTTACGCCGCTTTCTGATCCGCTCAGCTGACCTGTGTGCACCGTAACACAGTTCGCTTCGTAGGGGCGCAGTGTGCTTGGTTTGAGAGGGATTCTGGGATACTTGCCTTTCCTGGACAACTGATTTAAGGATTTAATCACATGATACAGACCTTCTATCATCGTTCTTTACTAACACATAATCATTTCCATCTTATATTTCTTAGATACTAAAATATATAACGTAGTTAGTTTCTTAGTTTCGGGGAAAACCATGAATCATCGTATCCGTCTTTTTGCTCTGCACACATCTGCACACATGATAATATGATAATAAGATAATACAGAGCAGCAGAGAACATGCAGAGATATTAAATAATACATCATGTTTATGACTTTCACATTGCTTTGCATTAGGATTACAACATATTATTATTTCCAAACACATGCAGAGGTATATTATCTTTTCTTTTTTTTTTATTGCAGATGGAGACTGTAAGAAAGAGCGGGAATAGAAATGAGTTTAGTTGAGAACTGTGTTACATTATTTTACATTATTTCTCTTCTGCCGTGACAAATGTCAAACATAATCGTATCATGGTTATTAAACCCGTGGAAACAGAGAAGTGCTTTGTTGAAACAGTGTCATCGTACTTTTATTGTTTACATGTCACAGCTTTTATGTTCAGACATGATATTCAGACGTAAACAAAGAGCTTTCAAAATAAGAGCGTGAAGATTTAAAGGGTCCCTGCTTCCTGAACTTTCTTTGTCTTTGATCTGTCTCTCGCTCAGTCCAGCCACCTTCCTTCCTCGTCCTCCTCCCTCTCCTCCTTCTCCTCCTCTCTTTTCTCTCCACCTCTGACCCTCTTATCATTCACCGTTCCGTTTCCTTTCCTTCCTTCCTCTTCCTCTTTCTGTCGTTTTCATTAATGTGTTGCCAATGGGGGGTGCCTTGGCGACAGGCTGCAAAAGCTGTCGCCACGGCAACGCATTGTGGTCCGTGGTTGTCGAGGCGTTTTGTTGGGAGGCTGGTGGCTGGGGGGTCGGTGTGGGAGGGTGGGGGGTGTAAATAGATGCTGCATCTCTTTTGCTCCTCGGTGTGGTGCAGGTCAGACGATCAAATATTAAATACTCCAGAGGTGGAGCTTCTTCTTCTTCTTTGTCTCTCTCTCCATCTTCAAACTGTTTTCACTTTCACCACCTTCACCTTGTTCATACACTCCATCTTTAACATCATTAACTTATCTTTGTCAATAACAATAATAATAATATTACTCTGCCAAGTCATTTTGTGGAAATGTAAAATGCAAAAATATAAAAAAATAATAATTTTGTCCCAGAAAAAATGAAGAATAATGACGTTTATGTGTAATTATGACAATAAGAAAATCTAACAAAAGGATTATTATTGTAAACATACTGTCATGTTGAAGAGCTGTGTAGCTTTTATACCGAGCCGACAAACCCACATCAAAACTAACAGGAATAAGAAACATGTTTCAGTCTGCTGGGAGAAGATAGTGACTCTCTCCGACCTCACTCAGTCCGCCTTACAAACCCTCGTGTTTGTGTTGATGCAGCAGTTTGTGGTGGTTGGAATAAATCTTCTAAAGACAAAAATTCTCATGTTTCCTCTTCCAGAAAAACTGTCAGTGGAGCAGTCCACGGTTCGATGAAGTAATTAATGAAAAATGAATGTACAACAGCTGCAGCATTAATTTATAATATGAAAATACCAAACGTCTGTGGCGTCCGTCTTCTCCGTTTCACACACTTAAAGGCTGAAAAACAAGAAATTAAAGGACGACATCTTGAGCTCTGTGAGTTTACAGTTAATGAGTTCATCAAACAACATCATCTCTGAGTTACTCGATAATGAAAATAATCTTTAAAGTAATGGTTAATTGCACCTGTACTCTATAGAAACCTGCAGCAGTCACAGAGAGATTGGCTGGTTTGTACATTAAATTAGACGATTAGCTCTTTAATAAACGTTCAGGGACAATAGGGCCCCGGGTGGGGGGTGGGGGGGTCTCTAGGGGTTGACGTCTGCTACACACACAAAAACACACACACACGTCAGTCTGTTCAGCTTCAAGCAACCACAACAAACACACACTTCTTCTGTACACACTTACATATAGCACACACACACACACACACACACACACACATTTCCTGATTGTGGAAACAAAAATATGCACACAGTCAAACAAACATTAACTACACACACACAAACACACACACACACACACACATGAATAATTCAGATCAATACGAAGCGTTCAGGTTGTACTTGAAGGGCTGTTCATTTGCGCAAGGTCACCTACTGACACACTGTCTTAATAAGCTGAGTGTCTGAGACACACACACACACACACACACACACACACACACACACACATACATTGGCAGACAGACACACAAGCTTTTCTCTAATGGAAGTGACTGGAAGTAAAAAGAGCTTCTGGTAACAAAGAACAACAAATCCTCCTTTCCCTCCTCTTCTCCTTCTCTCGTCTCCTCTCCTCTCTTGTTTCCTCCCCTCCTCTCCTTCTCTCATCTCCTCGTCACCTCTCCTTGTTTCCTTTTTTCTCCTCTTCTCGTTTCCTCATTTCCTCTCCTCCTTCCATCCGTCCTTGTAGCCCTCCTTGCTTCTTGATGCTTTGTTTGCTTATTTCAGTGTGTGTGTGTCTGTGTGTGTGTGTGTGTGTGTGTGTGTGTGTGTGTGAAGAGCCAAAGTAAACAGAGGAGGAGGAGGCTGCCTTTGTCCTTTTTTTTTTGAGAGCAGCCTGTTGTTGTCTTGATTACTTATTGGACGAGACAGAGAGACAGACAGAGAGAGAGACAGACAGAGACAGACAGAGAGAGAGACAGACAGAGAGAGAGAGAGAGAGAGAGAGAGAGTGCGAGGAGGGAAAGTGTAGCGTCTTTTCAGACGTGTAGTAGCCTATCATATCCATCCTGTATCGGCGTGGCGGCGCTTTGTTGCCGTGCTAATGCTATGCTAATAGATGGTAATTGTCCATTCACACATGCAAACGGCTGTGAGCTGAATCTCTGTTGTGTGACATCACGTCAGCGTTCACTGAAAATACTTTAAGAAACATTTAGAAACACGCCGGGCTCTGAACGCCCCCCTATTTACCTATTTAAAATGAGCCTAAACACAAATGAATCAGAAAACAGAGTGTGTGTGTGTGTGTGTGTGTCTGCTGCTGGGACACATCAGGTTAGCTTCAGGTGATTTGGCAGGAAGCAGGAGCTAAGTCAGAGAGCAGCGTTCAGGATCATTTGTACATCATGGCGAAGAATTTTCATTAAGCCTGCAGCAGATTGATTAACGCCAATTTTTGACTGGAAAATCCATCTGAAGAGAAGGTGACGAAGAGGTGTGTTCATTCAGCTGTGGGGGAAAAAAATAAGAAAAGAAAAAGAGCTGGATACATAAACCATACGTACCATGCACCTTTTCCCGCTCATAAGTTAGTATTGATAAACGCAGAATGTGTTGACCATGTGAACACGCGGTTTTCTGAAGAGATCCACGTTACAGTGAAAATAAAAAATAAGCTGAGACGAAGAAGAAGAAAGAAGAAAAAAGAAGAAAGACAGAAATAATTGTGTTTGTGCTCAATCATTTAATATCTTTATTGTGAGTGAATCTGTAACTGTTTCATCCTGTTTGAATGAAGGACATGTCCCTAACAACATTTACATGTCCTGTTTGGAGTGAATCATATTAGATCACTGTGTCTTTCCAGAGGTCAGATTTAAACATGCTAGCATCTGATTGGCTGAGAGGCTCGGGTCGAAAATAAAAATTGTCGCCATCTTTTTACTTTTCTTTTTTTGTATTAATTCATTAACGGTCGAAGGCAACTTGTACCAGTGAGATTAATCCATTGCAGTGGCTCAACAGGGACAGAGAGTCTGAGGATTGCGCTGTTAAATGTCAGTAAGGGCGGGAACAGCTAATCCTCCGTAGACCAGCCCGTCTCACTTGGATTCGGCCTTCACGGTCTACGACGGGCCGCACCTTCTGATGTTAAGATTTGAAGAAAATAAGTCATTCATTCGATTATTTTCTAGTATGAAAATCAATCGTCACACTCTGAAAGTTCAAACTCCACATCAATGTTCATCAGTGTGACACTGATAGTTTAGATGTCATGCAGACTTGACGTGTTACACAACCCAGAAAATGTCAAGACTCTGCCGATGGATTATCAAACCATTCAGCTGACATGAAAGGAAACTACACGGTGGTTCTGAGTATCTACGACAGAGCGGCTTTGTGTGGAGGGTAGTTCAGGTAAAGTGGAGTGCGCTTGATTTGATTTGTAGAGTAAAGACTAATAAAGCCACTGGTATGGTTCTTTATGATCAGCAGCAATGGATTTATTTCATTTAAAGTCCTGGATCCAGGTTTTATCATCAACATCACAGCAGACAAAGAGGCTTCATGTTGGAAGCGCTGATGCTAAATTGGCTGTTTATTTCCTAATCCGGCGCTCGCGGCGTGTCATCGTGTCACAAAATGTGTGGAAACGGCGCGAGTGTGTCGTAATGAGCCGAGCAGGCGGGGGGTTATGGGAAAACGCCGGTGTTGCTTTCGCCTTATTTGCTCTGCGCCGTTGTTCTGTGAGCTGCTTCCCTCTGCCTGCAGACAGCCGGAGAGAGCTGCTTAACGCTGCATTTACATCCCAGGAATTCAGTCAACGCTGTTATCAAGTGTGACTAAATAGAAATATGATGTTAGCCTCAGCTCACAATGTTACAAGCATCCATTTGTATTTTTACATAAACAGTATTCGTTTGCTTTTACTGGCTAAACGGCAGGATTTGAGCAGAAAATGTCTCTTTATTCATTTATTTTCCTTATTAAAGTCATAAGGCAACTTTAAAAAAGAAATCCAGGGAGATAAATAACAAGATTGATTGGTTTCCTGTCCTCATTAATGAGCTGAATTAAAGATTTGCTAAAGCTAACTGTCTCTGAGCTCCGCCGCTCTGATTTGTTGTGTGTTGTTAGCAGGAGGCGTAGTGCTGTTTAATTATCTCCTTCGGTCCCCAGTGTCAGTCTTCTCTTTCCCTTTGCCTCCATACATCCTTATCTGACACACACACACACACACACACACAGGTTATGCAACCCAATGTGTGCTGTGTTGTGTAGACTTTTCCTCGAGTGTGTGTGTGTGTGTGTGTGTGTGTGTGTGTGTGTGGTGGTGATGATTAGATGTGAGTGTCCTGTTCTTTCAGGCTGAGACTGGCCCATTGCCTGCGAGTGTGTGTGTGTCTCTGTTGCAGCATGCACTTCAAATAAATCAATTTTCTCTCCACAAACCCACACTCTCTTTCTGCACACACACACACACTAAGACACACTTTCCCTCGGTATTCGAGCAATCTGATCTAATTTCTGCCCTCAGAGGAAAATGTTTGCTGTAGTATTTCAGTGACTGAAAGATTCTTTCCAGACTCCACTATTAAAAAAAAACTAACTTTGACTTAAAATTAGACTTTGCAGTGTGTTGTTTATTTTTTTTGTGCCACAAACAGACAAAGCCAAGTAAGTCAGTACTTTAGTGCAGAGCTTTAGAGCTTTTGAAATACAACAGCACCAGTAGCTCTGGCTGCTATTTCGGCTTCTTAT
The DNA here is from genome assembly GCF_021018895.1 of Seriola aureovittata. Lineage (NCBI taxonomy): Eukaryota > Metazoa > Chordata > Actinopteri > Carangiformes > Carangidae > Seriola > Seriola aureovittata. Next base: position 21,136,279 of record NC_079372.1, read on the forward strand.
ATGAAGTCTGCATCCTAAACTTCAGCGTGTCCGTGTCCAGGAAACGTGACTTTGTTGTGAGCAGCCACTTGAGATGCATGGCGGTGTCACTGCGAGGCAAAAGGCCACAGCTGTGTCCCAAACTAACTGTCCGCTGCACCTGTCAGGAGCCGAGAAACCAGAGAAATGTCACAGGAAAACGTCACGGCAGGAGGTTTTCATGTGGAGGGATCGTCCTACAAACATCTGCCTAGAAATACTAAGAAGGAAAGTTGCATCTTATTTGATTTGTACACAAACAGCATCCGGCAACCTTCGCTAACGGCGCTACAGGCTGCAGAACAGAGGCGGATGGATACAGTTAAACAAATAGAGGAAATAGTTCCAGCATGTAACACCCCCTATAGTCACGTTGTTATTTTTGCCTTTCAGATTATTTACAGATTAAACAATCAAGATATAATGTGTTCATTAGTGAGCTTTGGAGATCGATCTTTAGGCTAAGCTAGGTTAGCATCCTGGCTTCAGCTCGATACTTAAAACAGGACTCCACAGATTTAGCGTAGCACTCAGGAGTGGTGTCGAGCTTCTCATAAAGAGACTGTCCTCCTGTAAAAAAATGAGCCCTTAGGTGTTTTGTTGCTAGACGACATCTTGTGGTCGCGGTAATGATGACAGGAGCGAAGGGAAAAGTGTCGGTGACGTAGTTTAAAGAGAGACAAAATCCACGTCAGGAGGAGGTGGTGGTGGATGGATGGGTCAACAAAACGCAGGAATAGGAGGGCGGTGTTCGATTCCCATGTGAAAGCAGCTGTTTATATCGTAACCATAGCAACAAAGACTGTCTAATGTTGAGGAAGAACTTATTTTAACCCAAATCACCAACTTTGCTCTAAACCTGACCGTTATTAACCACGCTGCCGCTGTAGGGGGCGCTATTTCAGGAGACACTCCTATAGGTCGTATCAGAGCGTTGTTCAGGTTGGAGGTGTTTTTAAATGATTTTTCTTTTATTCTTTTTCTTTCATCTCATGTTTTTATGTATTTCTTAAATGTTTTTACTGTACAGTTGCTCTATAAATAAAGATTTACTTGTACTGGGAAAGTCCACCAGTAATAATAATAATAAATAAAAGATTATATCTAGTAGATAGGACCTTTCTATAGAAAGTGTGTCAGACTGCTTCACAAGACAATAAAGACAGAAAATGAGCCCATTAAAAAACAGTGAAAGGTCCCTGAGCTTGTAAACAGAAAAGTACCAGAGTGAGTGGGACTCATACACTTATAATCCGTTCCTGCGCAGTAGTCCTCTCCTCTCCTCCGTGTCAGGATTTAACGCCTGGTTGGTTCAGGTGAGTCTGTTCACTGAGATCAGATCTGACCTCTTGTGCTGCTTCCTCCCATTCTCACAGAGCAATCTCATCTACTGTCAGTTCACCTGTGTGACGGGCCGTAACCCGACCAGGCTGTTAAAACCATTTCCATTTTGAAACCACATCAGCACACTGTAAAAAAAGAAAAGAAAAGAAAAAAGCAGTGACATCTCAGTCCAGCAGTTTTGGATATCCACCGACCGACACTGTTTTCATTCCTCTGTGTCTATTTTCAGCTGTTTGAATTAACTTCATGACATTTTTCTAAGAATATTTCACGCTGTGCTGCCTTTAATCTGAGTTTCAACATTGTTTAATGTATTTAGTCTTCGCTCTCTGTTCCCACTTTCTCGACCTTGCAGAGGTCGTATCCAGAGTTTCAACATTAGTTTGTTCAGTTTCTTCATGTCGTTCCCTGTCCCTCTCTGGCTTACGCGTCCCGTCCTCCTCCTCCAGACCTTTCTAACCTTCCTCGGGGGGGTTTCATCAGGTCTCTCAGTGTGTTTAATCCCGACCTGCTCTGTAGCCTGATTGTCACGGCTGGTGGAGCTGCAGATCAGATTGGACTGGAAGGAGGGAGAGTTCACACTGCTGTACCTCCTCATCCATGACGGAGGAATGACAACATCTCTCTCTCTCCCTGTTTTCCCACTCTGCCTTCACTGTTGTTATATGCCCCTCGTTCTTTTTCTCACTGTCAGTGACCATCTCTCCCTCTTTTCCTCTCTCTGTCCTGATCGGTTTCCGTCCATCCACCAGTTCAGTCAGGCAAAGGAGGGCTTGGCATGCATTCCTGTCTTTGAAAATCCATCTGCCTCTCTCTCTCTTTTACTGTCTCCTTCTGTCTTTTCATCCCTGTCCCCACTCTTTTATAAAAACCCATCCATCTCCCCTTGTATTTCACCATCTCTCCTGTATACACTAAACAGAACAACCAGTGCAGTTATTGTAAAATATGGTGAAATATTACCTAAGAAAGAACTTAGCAGCAGAGGACACAGCCAGGAGCTGTTAAATATGTTATCAGATGACATGGAAGTCAACCTGCTATCTTATCTGCAGTGTAACTGTAGCCCTGCGGGCTCAGAAACATGAGAACCAGGCCCTGATCACAGTTTGTGTGTGTGTGTGTGTGTTTGTGTGTGTGTGTGTGTGTGTGTGTGTGTGTGTGTGTGTGTGTGTGTGGTTTTTCATCATAAATAATGAACATTTCCAAGCATGGTTTTGTAAAAGTGAGAATCATCAGTTTTGTGCCAGAAAAATAATGGAAAAAATAACATATAGCTTCCTAGAAATATAACTAAGCCACAGGAGCAGGAGCAATTAAGCGGAGGATTGAGAGAGAATCTGACCCCCCTGATTAAAACCCGGAACCCCCCCCCCAAAAAAAACAAAAACAAAAAAAAAACAAAAAAAAAAAAAAAAAAAATAAAAAAAAGAGGTCTAAACAACAGATTGGGAGGCGTTGAAACATTGATATATCCTAGTTACCTGTAATTGTAAATATTACAATATATTTCCGACATTCATGGCTGGAGGAATCTTGTAATACGATTTCAAACACCCCTGAAGTGGACCGTACCATTTCTTAACGTTGCGTCTGTCTGCCTGCGTCACTCCGTCAGTGGCTCCGTCCTCACGTCTGTGCGTCACACAAGCGGGCGTAAGTAAATGTAAGTAGCACGAGCTAACTATCCAGCTGGTTCAATACACTTCACTTTCTTATCATCGGAGTTTCTGAATCAGATTGTGTCAAGTATCTACAGCTGAACGCTAATGTTAGCTAGTTTCTAACTTTAGCCTTAAGTTACAGTTTTAGCTAACTATTATTAGCTAGCTCAAAGCGCGCCCTTTCATTTCCGGTGGGGAAATACAGAGAAGCTGCATCACACTGCCATCTCTGCCCACACAGGCCCGCCCCAATTAGTGACGTAAGAGCACCTCTTTGGAGGTACTCTTACATCACCCTCTCAAAGTAACTATCTATTACTATTTTTATCCCACGAGGGCTTTTGTGTTGAACAGGCACAAAATCAAACAATCATTTGGCAGATCAAGCAACTTTTTTTTCTTGCTGGTTCAGGAATCACTCACACAAAAAGAAGCTAGGTGTCATATTATGAGCTCAAGAGTTTAACATGAATTGATCTCCCATCTTTTTCCATCCTTTTCCACCCGCTCCTCTCTGCAACTGAACGCCGCTCAGCTGAAAGCCTGATCCAATAGTTCCGACATCTGTTCGACCTCCAGCCAGAATCATTGTTTCCATTATCAGGCCGGCTCATTGATCAGTGAGTTTAGAGCCATTAACGGACTGTTTGCCCCCTGATAGACTGATCTTAATGTGGGTTAGGACACCGAGACAGGGAGGGAGGGACAAGAGGGAGGGAAGGACAGCGGGAGATGAAAAATTAAAAGGTCGGGAAAACAGCCCAAAGAGTGATGAAGGGATGAGAGGGAGGGGAGGAAGCAAGGGAGGGCAGAGAGGATGAAAGGATAGAAAGAGGAGAGGGAGGGAGAGAGGAAGGGAGGGATGGGGGGTGAAAATAGTGACAGAGACAGAGTTGTGGAAAGAATCGGACAAATAAGCAAATGCCCTTGATGCTGATGCTGCAACTGCAACTCCACCTGGACCTGAGAGGATTATTTAAAACGTCCTCAGAGATTCAAGGTTTCAGTGTTTTAACCATTTCACTTTATATTTTGGCAAAAGACCATATAAGTATTATTCATTTATGTTTTTCCTGTGCTCCTTTCTCACCTTTCTCCTCCATCCATCCCTCCATTTCTTTCTTTTGTTGCCGGCGGTTCGTTGCAGAGAGACTAGCTTGTTTCCATGGAAACGGACTGAGCCAGATGAGCTTAGTTACTTGCGCTGCAGCGTCTGTCCTAACTCACACACTGTTTGCGTGTGTGTGTGTGTGAGAGAGAGAGTGTGTGTGTGATTGGTCGTAGCTCTAAAGAGAAGGAAGGATCATGATTTATGAGAGCCTAATGCACTGGGCAGACACTTGGATGAACAGAGGCTGGTGTGTGTGTGTGTGTGTGTGTGTGTGTGTGTGTGTGGATTCATTATTAGCGATGCAACCCAGCTCTTCTATCGTGTCATTAGCTGTTTTGTTTTTCTGTTTTTGTCCCTACTTTGCTGTTTTTCTTTCTTCTCATATTTCCCGTTACATCTCCGTCTCTTTTTCTCCGTCTCTCTTCATACCACCACTGCCCAGCTGTAATTCCACGCTCTTATCCGTCTCTCTGCGGTAATTAAAATCACCATGGGAATGATCTGCATCACCATAGCAATGACATCTGGGTCTCAGCGCGGGAGGGAGAGGAGCTGTGTCGTACGATATCCTGACTGTCTGTCAGCCGTGAAGCTGGAAATTCAGGATGGAAATAGTTCAGAATATTCATGTGCTTAATGGTGATTATCATCACGACATCACTGATTGAAAGCATATTTTTACAAAAATGTAAACAGCTTGTCCTCATACAGGAAGCTTGACATTTTGGGAAATAGGCTAATTGGCTTTCCTCCTGAGAGCTAGATGAAAAGATCAATAGACATAAGACGCTCTGACAGTTTTGCCAAGAGACAATTAGTTTAGCTCATAGAGTCGTTGGAGGTGCCAGACGATCTGAGGGTGATGGCCAGAAAGGTGTTTTAATCAAGCACATAAAGGCATGTTGGTAAACGGATGAGAGCTTGAAGAGGATTGTTAGTGTTGCCTTCAATGTCCTGAAAACTTTCAAAATGGCCTCAAATGCACCGGAAAAAGGTTTAAAAAGTGCAACACACTGCTGAGCAGCAGGTTAGGGAGGTAGTGACAGGTGTGAAAAGACACTCAGGTGTGTTTTTGTGGAACAGCTATAATGGTGAAAGCTCTTGATCGTGTCCTCGTCATTTTACCAGAGGTGGACAGTAACAAACTACATTTATTTGAGGACTGTACTTCAGTATATTTTTCAGTATCTGTTCTTTACTTGAGTATTTTTTTTTTTTTTAGAAACTTTTGACTTTTGACTCCACTACATTTCTATGAAGTGCTCTTACTTTGAAACAGCTTTTAGTCAGAGGGATGAATTTTATTTTATTTTGAAAAATGTCATGTTTGCGCTTGTCAGTGTCCTAACGATGGCGACGTTAGATAAAGATGAGGCAGAGGATTCTTCACAGAGACCATGCTCTGATCTGACGTCTGTGTTTGATTAATTTAGTTTGAAATGTTTGCCGCATTCACCACGACCAGACTTCATCACTGGCTAAAAACAATAAGAAATACTAATGATGTCTGTCCTGTTGTTGATTCAGTTGGTTTTATGTCCATGTCAACAGCCTTTGTATCCCACAGTCGTTTTATTCTACAGGTTCAACAGTCAGTCAGTCAGTCAGTCAGCAGGTTGTTTCAGACTCATTAGTTTCTGTAAATGTGGAACAATACAACGATGAGTTCACATAAAAAAAATGTTTACTTTTGAATACTTCAGTATTTTTAAAACCCAGTACTCCAATACTTTAACTCCAGTCAAAGTATTGTATTGTAGTATTTGACCTGGAGCATCTAAACTCTGACTTTATCCACCTCTGGATTTTAGGAAGAAATAACTTCAGCTCTGTGTTATTTTTTTAAATGTTAAATAAAAATCAAGGACACGTGCAAATATCTGCACAAATGGGAATTTATTGATCTGGAAAATGGACATGCCCCCCCCCACTGTTTTATTTCTGACTGAACACATTCGTCTCTTTGAAACACAAGCTGTCGATGATGGTGTCACGCCTCACTAACGAGACTCTGTGTGTGTGTGTGTGTGTGTGTCTGTTGCAGAACTCCCAGAAGAAAAGAGGAGCACGACCCAACAACAAACCTGACAAGAAGCTCGGTCCGCAGGTAACACACACACACAGCAAATCACATACTGAGATACATATTGCTTTTACATCTTAAAGACTAAAACACACACACACACTCACACACAATGCCACAGAGCGATAGAGGGCTACATAACGATATCATGAATAACAAATAGCTGAGTGTGTTGAGTTGAAACACCTGCAGGACAAGATGGAGGGAAGCAGAGGAGCAGAGAAACACAATAGAGATAAATAGAAAAGGCTGGAGAGAGAGAGAGAGAGAGAGAGAGAAAACAACTGACATCAATATTACAGTCAATACCAAGGTTTCTCTGTGTTATTGATTGGTAATTTACATTGTCTGTCAATTACTTTTAAAGTGTTTTTTCTTGCTGCCTAAAGGTTATTTAGATTCTTAACAACTGCCTTTAAAAGGCTGTAAACCAGTTTCTCTATAGTCACATGCACACACACACACACACACACACACACGGATACAGTCAAACTGGAACATCACATTTTCAGTGCAGTCTTTTTATGGCGTCGCCTGAGGCGGCTCTCGCCTCTCCTGATATCTACCTGCATGTGCTGCAGGTGAACTGCTCGTGTTGTTCCCTCCTGTGTTTCAGCGTGGAGCGGGTCACTGCAGACTGCACAGTGTTCCAATGAGGAACTCTATCTGACGTGATAAAGCATTTCCTACAGCATTTTCCACCCAATAAAATCCCCCCACAGCTACAGCACTATAATTCAGTCCAATTAAAGACAAATGTAAGAAGAGTTATTATCGTTTAATTTGTTCGAGGCAGGATGAAGATTTTTAATCCTCCACGCCGGCGGCAGTCAGAGCAGCCGTATTGTTTTCAGGTCGTCCGTAAGTCCATCTCCTTCTCATGCACATGATATCTCAGTTACACCTTGACGGATCGTCTTCAAATTTGGCACAAACATTCACTACGACTCAAGGACAAACTGATTCGATTTGGGGGGTCAAAGGTCATGGTCACAGTGACCTCACAAAACATGACTTTGCCCTTGTGAACGCAACGTCTCAAGAACTCCTCCAGGGAATCCCCTCAAATTTGGCACAAACGTTCACTTGGACTCAAGGACAAACTGATTAGACTTCGGTGGTCAAAGGTCAAAGGTCATAGTGACCTGAGAAAACACTTCACACAGCAATTATGACAAAATTTCACACCAAACTTGTCTGAGAGGCGGAGGGATACAACCACGAGGAGGTGATTCGAGTTTTAATCTCGCAGACTGCATCTTCCTGCAGTAGATCTGCAGTAACCTGAAAGAAAATACAGTGAGGAGGATCAGATCCAATAAAATCTAATTAATGAATAAATGACAAAAAAAAGTCATTTATATGATGTAAACAGGAAAATGAAAACATTATTGACTTATCAGTTAAAACCAGAGCGTCCCTACTGCTTCTGTCGGGTGACTCTCATTAAAGTACACAGAGTTAAATCAGCCTTTTTTTTTGTAGATTCTCCCTAAATCAGCTGTTTTATTCTTTTGTTTTCTGTTTCAAGCACAGACTGAGTTCAGAATCAACATATTAAGTTTGTCCGGAGCCGTGACCACAACCGTCATGTCAGAAATGTCACATGTCGGATCATTCGGATGTGTTTCTGCCTCACAGCTCATGACTGTGTGTCTCTCTCTCTCTGTTGTCTATGACCTATTTCCTCTGGGGATCACACTCTATCAGTCCAAACAAGCCGCACGCAGTTTGGAGCAGATAGAGCAGCACTTCCTGTGTTCCCTCTCATCTTCACCACATCTCTCCCTCTTTTTTCTGGCCTCCATCTTGTCCTGCAGGTGTTTGTGCTCAGTGTGATTCTTGCATGCCGAGTATTCGTTTATGTTTGGTCCTCAACGTCACACTTTATATCTCGACCTCCTCTTTATTGTGCTTCTTCTTCTTTTCCAAAGAAGTGAGCAACTTTTTCCTCGACTTCACTTTTCCAAACTCTCCCTCCCTTCCTGTTTTTTCCAAGTCACAAAAAAAGTTCAAACAATACTGAAATAAAACTTTACAACTCTACAACAATGTCCATAGAGATGAGGATTAAAAACCTGCAGGACTAACTTCTCCACAGAGGCTGTCTGAAGGCAGCTCTCTCACCACCGTCTCTTGCCTCGTCTTCCTCTCCAGGCCACATACCATAAATGGCTGTAAATTTGTTGGCGCTGGCCGCGCTTAATGTGGTTGGAAACGCTCCACAGGCCGTAAAACAAATACAGAGCTGCTTCTGAGGAATGGGAGCACTGGGTCACCTCAGGTCAGCAGTAGTTGCAGCTGAGTTTGGGTGTGTGTTTTTAGGGGAAAGAGACACGGACGTGAAGACAATCTGTCTGTTTTTATTGAAGAGAAAGTTCTGGATTATTACGCTTGTAACCTTTTACAACTCCTTGTGTAATCCTTTGAGGTTTAAAGCTTCATAAACTGTTTCTTGTTTCTCCAGACATGTTTTAAACCCCGTAAAAAGCCTCAGATGTGATTCATATTTTGTTTCACTTGGTTTTCACACATAAAAAGTGAAAACAAAAAATCAAAAACTGGGCCTGAAGCTCGTCTCCTCTCACTTCCTGATGGAGAAATCTGGATCAGGCCTGAAGCCCCGCCCACCACCTGCAGCCCCAGGTGGACAGGTGAAAGAGCAGAGAGCATCAAGATGGTGAGAGGAGGAAACATCAGAGAGACTCAGCCACATGTTTGAGCCTCAGTCAGACCCAGACTCAGAGGAGGAGTCTGTTGAGACCAGAACCAGAGACTAGCAGACGGGTCAGAACCGTTAGCTAGTTAGCATCTTTTATTTGTTCATGTTGTTTGTTAGCTTGTAACTGGCAGTGTCTGACACAGTGTTAGCGGTTGTGCTGATGCTAACTCTCTCACTCTCTGTGCTGACAAGGTTTCAGGTGTATTTAGCCCCGCCCCCCGCCCCCACAGGTTGACAGGATTGGTTCCTTAGGTTTGTGATGTATGAAACCCTGAATCTGTGTTTATGAGACTGTCATTGGTTCACTGCAGTTCAAGGTGGAAACACTCAGTCATGGTAATACTGCTTCCACTACACTGCTATTATGTCGTGCAACAGTCATTTTCTCAGTCACTTGTAAACTACCATTAGTCTTACAGGTCTGTATTCTGTGTGCTAGTGAGTTAGTAAATATTAATTTCAGAGTCTGGACGACATCTGTGTGTCTCTCTTTTCCTTTGTGTGTGTTATTTGTTCATGAGGAACAAACACAACATGACTCTGACCTCAGTGTTCGGTTGCTGAAAGCTGCGAGTTAGTCAAACAGCCCTTTGTCATTATTTCTTAAGTTCAAGGCAGTTTTAAACAGAATGAAAAGCCAATTCATCCCTGTTGAGTAACTGTGGCTCGTGTTCATCTCCCTGAAAGCAGACACTTTATTGCGTCTTGTTAATTGCCAAAGATGGATGTCAAAAGGTCGGTGCGGTTTGAAAACACCAGAAAAAATTCATCACATGCTTCATGTTCGTCCTCTGATGCTGTCCAGCCGTCAGTCTGGAAGGATCTAAGGTCGCAGATTCCAAGTCGAGCAGTGATCTCACTGGTCAGCTGTGGTGTGTGTGTGCGCGTGCGTGCACTGCATTTATCCATCTGTCTGCAGCTTTTACTTTCTGTGTGTCCCTGCCCCTGTGTCAGGTCGTCTCTTCATCTCTCTGTAACCTCTTTCCCAGGATAGACTGACTGAAGTTCCCTCCTCTCTCTCTCTCTCTCTCTCTCTCTCTCTCTCTTTGTCTCTTGTTTCAACCACAGGATGAGTTCATATTTAGCACGTCATATAATATCTGACACAAACAGAGGTTTAGGTCTGTTTGTTATTCCTCTGCACCGGCGACAGTCAGAGCCATAATGTTTTCAGGTTGTCCGTCCGCTCGTCAGTCCCATTCTCGTGGACACGATATCTCAGTAATGCTTTGATGGAAATTCTTCAAATTTGTCACAAACTTCGACTTCGACTCAAGGATGAACTGATTATATTTTGGTGGCCAAAGGTCAAAGTTCAAGGTCACAGTGACTCTCACAAAACACTTTTTAACCATAACTCAAGACCAAATTTCACACAAATGGTTCATATTTTCTGACTCTGGATAAACAGAGATGTAACCTGGAACTAGTCTGAGTGGCGGAGGGATACATTTTCTCCTCACTCAGATCAGGGCAGCACCAACTATTCACATTCAGTTCATCAGTTAATTGTCTTTTTGCAAGTCTCAACAAAAAAGGAAAGAAAAAAAAGGAAAGAAATCAGGTTTTATAATTGTCGTTGATTAACTGACTAAATGACTCAGCTGTAGATGCGACGACATGTTTGTGCATTTGTCATCCTCTGTGTGTGATGCAGCAGTTTTTGTATCGGTGTCACCTCAGTGTCTCTCCTCTCTCGCTCTGTCCCGTCGCTGCAGGAGGACAGTTCAGACCTGAAGTGTCAGCTCCACTTTGCCAAAGAGGAATCAGCCCTGATGTGCAAGAAGCTGACCAAGCTGGTGAAGGACAGCGAGGCCATGAAGGAGGAGCTGGCCAAGTACAGGTCGCTGTACGGAGACGTCGACGCCACGCTCACCGTGGAGGAGGTGAGGGGAGGATAGAAAAGACCTATATCTTCACTGTAGAGCAGTTCTATACTTCATATTCTATACAGGAGCAAGACGTTTGACAAGCTGCCGATTGTAGGTAACAAGACCCATGAAGTACGGCTCGCTGGGCGGAGGTGGGAGAGTGATGAAGAATTTCATTTCACATCACTTAGAGCTGCAGAACGCAGAACCTCCAGGCTGTTACGGTCATGGCTTATAAAGTATAACCACCCTTTGTACCCATTTTAAAACTCTATTCCCCACTTTGCCAAAAAAAAAAAGAAAAAGAGAAAACGCCTGGGAAAACTTCACAGAGGAGCGTTTGTTCTGTTTCTAGAAACTCCACATAGCTCATTAACTCAAACCCACTTTTTGAGCCATTTCAGTAACTAAATGAACAACGGGGAGAATGTTTGTTGAAATGTTGAATTTTCAGTCACTTATGAAAACGATTAGCATTTAAAAACAAAGTTATTAATATAAATAAAAGGATAGAAGCTGTTATAAACGCAGGTCAACAGCTGATTAAAGGTGTGTGAGTGAACAGGTGGTTGTCCTCTCCTTATGTCTCTATTATGTCGTCCCCAGGTTGCGGACTCCCCCCACACCCGCGAGGCGGAGATCAGAGTCCACCTGAAGCTGGTGGAGGAGGAGGCCAACCTGCTGAGTCGACGCATCGTGGAGCTGGAGGTGGAGAACAGGGGGCTCCGAGCCGAGATGGACGACATGAAGGGGCCGCAAGGTAGTTTTTAACCCTCTGAAGCCTGTCCTCAAATATCACATCGTCTTCAGAGCGTCGTCACTCCGCGATCGCTTGAGCTGGAGACATTATGTTTTTACATGTTAACCTAGAGAATCAGTTCTTTCCAACAAGCTCCTGTTTGTCTGAGTCACTAACTTCAGTTGATGAACTAATATGAAAAGTTTTAAAAGATTTGTCTGGTGCAGTGCTGCTTTTTTCTCTGTGAGTTTATCGATCGATTCTCATCACTTCACTGAATTCACTGTCAGTCGCTTGTATACCCAGACTAAACGGGAGCAGTGCTGTTTTATTGTGAGCTCAGAGTGAAGGAGAAGTTGGTCTTAGTTTATTGTTGTGACAGAAAACAGACAGAAGGATGTGAACAGTCAGAGGCTTTGGAGAATACTGCTGAAAAGACTGAGGTGTTACTCATGAACAGATAAAAACCTCAAATCACCTCCAGAACAATCCAAACACACGTGTGCTGCTCACCTCTGTTATAGTGTTTATTGAGTGACATATATAATTAGCTGAGTTGGAGCTGAATTAAAACACTGAGCAGTGTCATGTTCATGAAGGAAGTTTGACTGAAGGACTTGTGTATTCGACTGCATTAGTTTTAGGAGGCAGCTAATTAACTTTGTTTACTATTTCTTTCTTCATTTATTTTATTGATTGTTTTTGTTGTTTTCCTCTAGATGGACCTCAGGAACTCTCTGGTGTTGGCGGCGGTCTGGGGGTGGGTCTTGGTCTCTCAGGAGGAGCCATGGTTCTTGGAGGAGGGGCTTCGTCTGAAAACGTCATGGAGCTCCAGAGACACCTCCAGTTTGTGGAGGAGGAGGCGGAGCTTCTGAGGAGGTCTCTGATCGAGATGGAGGAGCAGAACAAACTCCTGATGAACGAGATCAACCGCTACAAATCCGAACTCCCGCCGCTGACGTCCACGCTGTCGTCCAATTCGTTAACGTCTCTGACGGACGGGCTGCTCAATGACAGCCCCGTGCACTCCATACAGGAAGCGGCGGTGCTCATCAGCACGGACACCCCCGCCCAGGAGGAGGAGCTCAGGCTGGCGAGGCTTCAGATCGGAGAACTGAGCGGGAAGGTGAAGAAGCTGCAGTACGAGAACCGGGTGCTTCTGTCCAACCTGCAGCGCTGTGACCTGGCCTCCTACCATGCTCCTTCCTCCTCATCCTCCTCCTCCTCGCTGCGACTGGCTCTGGAGACGGATGCAGAGGCGGGAGACTCCGCTGAGTGCCTCCCCACCAGGTAGTTTCACTTTCCCTACAACATTCGTGGGTCAAATTACTGTTAGGTCGGACCTGAGTTGGTATATGACACATCTGATCGTGTGAAGTCAGGACAAAGTTTATATTTTGTAATTGGATTGGTCATTTTAAACTATCAGGAAATCTCATTGAGACTAAAATCTCTTTTCCAAGAGAGACCTGAGAACAAGAAGCAGTCACAGGAGACAATCAATAACAAAGACGACACGGCTACACAACACATACAAAACTAAGAAACAAAGAATTAACAAAAACATTCATAAAAATACATCAAATAATAAAGTTTTAATATCTCCAAGAGGAAATGTCAGACTGTAGTTTGAGGGCAGTTTGCAGCTCGTTCCATGTAAATGATGCTTAGTACCTGAAACCACTTCAGCCAGAATTAGTGCAGAGATGAGGGACGTCGAGGGTTAATGAGTATTACTGGATCGTTTTCTGTGGCGGCTGCATGCGGTTCCTCCCTCAGCAATTTTTATTTATTTTGAAAAAAGTATTTATATACCCCGAATTCATCGTGCCACAGTCCAGCTTAAGTCAAGAACTGAAGTGCTTTGTGCAACAGATGAGTTCAGACTCTATGTGAAGTCTGACTGTTTGTTAGATCTAAGTCACAGTCAGAGTCTGTCTCTGTGAAACCGGCTCCAGCCGACACAAAGACTGAGCTGTGAGTTTACTTGTAAAATAATCACTCAGACAAAGAGTTAGAAGTTCGTTCATGTGACTCTCTTCTTCACAAAAGTAGCAATGGTTTGTCCAAAAAGACGCTAGATGCTTTTTTGAAAGAAAAAAAAAAAAGAAGTTGCTCGTGGGTTTTGAAAAGTCAGTAAATCTGAGCACTTTAAAGTCAAAAATTTACTTTTAATCTCAACTTTTTAAAGGAACATGAACAAGAAGTCGTCAAAGTGCTCTGTGTGTTTTCCCATCAGCCCTCCTCACCGCAAAGAGCCCGTGGGCGGCGAGAACGACGGCCCGGAGATCAAGGAACGGAAAAAGAAGATTGAGGACAACGCTGACATGGCAACTTCGCTTCCTGGGTGCCTGGGGCAGAAGGACCATGATGCCTTGCTGGCCATGAGGGACCAGGCTCGCTTGGTTTCCACGGCGATACAGCTCCTGACCTCCCCCGAGTCCAACTGCCTCTCCTCGCCCCCATCCATCTATCACAAGGTCTGCAGCAACGACGCAGCGGAGCCGTGTGACCTGGAGAAACCTCAGGCTCACAGTCAGGTACACGTCCTGCTGCTGCGTCACAGAGTCCGCCTGTTAACAATTTCCCTCCTTTATTCTCTGCAGAACGGACTGTCTCCGTCTTTTGGTTTCATCTGCCCATTATTAGCATCAGATAAAGTCAAGAGCAGATGATGTTCTGACCCCCTCTGTCCCAGACGATAAATAAAGTGCAGCAGAATAAACTGTTGTGACTTTCTGATGATGCAGGATGACAGGTCACTAAAACCGTCCAATGAAGGAGTCAGTTCATGTGACTGTTTATAAAACTAGATTTATTTACAGTGAGTCATTGTGAACCATAAATGAGGCAGAACTAAAAGGCAATTAAGGAATTTAAATCTTGGACGATTTTCAACTATTGTAAGTTCCCTTTTAAATTTGTTGAAAACCAGTTCAGTTTTATTTTATTTGTATTGTGCCAAATCACAACAAACATGATGTCAAGGCTCGTTACAAGATGAAGTCAAGATCTGATGATAATAATGATGATAACAATAATAATTATAATGAGAGAGAGAGAGAGAGGAGAAGCACAAACTAGGGGAGAGAGAAAATACAATGACATGAAGTAAGATGATATGAATGCAGAGAGAGAGAGAGCTCAATGCATCATGGGAGTTCTCCCAGCAGTCTAGGCCTATGGCAGCATAACTGAGGTCTGGTTCAGGACTTTATCAAAGAGGACAGGTGGAAGCTTAAAGGTAGTTGTGGTTGTTAGACGTGGGGTTGTGTGAGGTGTTCATGTTCAGTTGGTGTGTTTCCTGCAGTAGATTCAGTTTAGAGCAGCAGGAGGACCAGGAGTGTTTTAGACACTTTTAAAAGACGCCCAGTGAAACAATCCAACATCTGTTTAAATTTTAAGCTTCATGTAGAAGATTTTACATCTTCATCTTCCCGTCAAAACAAAGTGAAGTTTATCTCTTTCTGATTCACTCAGACCTGAGGCTGCGGCGTAACACAGTGCGCTCTGTATGTGCGCTTGAAATACAGTAGTTCAGCGGTTGAGAAAATGTAGCACCAAAGGAAAGTTCTGTTTCACCAGTAAGATAAAGATCTGAAAATATTCTACATGAAGCTTCATTTGAACAGATGTTGGATTGTTTCGGTGGGCGTTTTGAAAAGTGTCTAAAACAGGTGTTTTCTGCTGGCCCCGCCCACAGCAGCACATCACTCCTAACCGTCAATCAGCTGATCCTGAGTGACTCCTCTGTCTTTGTCCCACAGATTTCAGAACTGTCTGACTTGGCCGACCGGCCTCTGGTCGGAGCTCTGACCAGCAGGCTTCAGGCCCTGCACACCCAGCTGCAGGCCTTCGTGGAGCGGGTGGACGGCCTGGGTAAACCCCCGGCAGGTGGGAGGGACCCTCAGGTGGAAGGAGCATCTCCCCTGCCCTCACCCTGCGCCTCCCTCATCTGCTCCGGAGACGAGCAGAATGGACTGAACGCTGCAGAGGAGAAGGTAAAAGACAAAGAAGACACACTCCTCCTCTTCACTCCTCGTCACACTTTCTCTTTCCTTTATCATCTTTTTCTCTTTTGTTGGGCTTTATTTTCTGTTTTCACTAGTTTCTTTTCTGCTATTCTTTAGGCTTGTGTTTGGTCCAATGCCTAACCATTAGTTTGGTTAACACTCCTGAACCCACTTAAACACGCTGCTTTAGTTTCTCCTCACGGTGAAGAATGGATTTACACAGCGCGCTCAAATCTGACGCACCAGCGGCCACGACCTGACGATGACAACAACAACAACAAACAGGAGATTAGATAAAGATGAGACACGTTCACACACAAACACTCTGGCTCGCTCCAGATCTGTTTATGATAAAAATAAACATTGGCGGTGACTAAAACATAAAAATAACATCATGGGAAAAAACCCTCAGATTTCTGTCCTGTTCATATTTTTATAGATTAACACTGTTGAGAATAAACAAACATCACTTTAGTAAGAAACAGAAATGTAAAATTGTGAACAGAAATCCTCCTGGATGTTTCAGATGAAGTCAGATTTGAGCGGCCGGTGTAAACCTCTCCACACACCCCCACTCATGTCCTCTGCATGCTGTTTGACTTCCTCCTGACCTGAGTATTTAGATGCTGCTTTAGGCCTCAAATGGAGCCTGTCTGTTGCATGGACATAGTGAAGGTTATTAAGAGCAACATTAAGCTCCATTTATTTATTTATATGTATTTTCATCGGCAGATCATTAAAAACAATTCAACGTACAGTCTGGGTTTACGTCTCGTGTGGTTTATCACGACTGTTTTCATTTATAATGACGTTGGATTTATCGTTTGTTAAGACTGAGTGAGGCGGATTCTGTTGACTAGAAAATAATAAACAGGACTCACAGTCTGACTCTGCTCTGGTTTGAATTTTTGGTTTAAAAACTTGATTAAAAAGTTTAGTTATTGGTGTTTTCCATCTATTTTAGCTGCTGTGAGGTATTTCCTGACACCACATACTGAGGACTGAGCAGTAACTTTGGTAAAAACACAAGAATATAATAAAAAACCAATTTAACCTTAAAACACAAACTCCAGAGTCTGAAAACAGAAGCAAATAGTCTTGAGTTATTCATCGTTTCCGTGCAGAATTGTAACTGGGATTATGATCGATGGCGGCTCATGAGACAGTGAGACTCTGTCTGAGTAGATTTCCAGTCACACTTCATAAATCACATTCTGTGTTTGAAACGCTCCACTGGGAAATTCTGGGGTTATCGCTGATTGACAGTGACTTATGATCGACTCTGCACATCTACTGTATTCTCAAGTATATAATGGTACTAAGAAAATTCAGTATGAGATATGTAATTCACTCGACTGGCTTGTTTTTGTGCTGTACTGTCGACGGCACATTATTACCTCACTTCGTCAGGAATATGTTTAAACCATCAAATCTAATAAAGATCCGTCAGGAAAAAAGCGGCTTTCACGACTAAATTGACTAAATTTGCTTTTTACGATGATGAATCTGGATTTTTAACGTGTTTCTTCTAAAATCTGTGTTGTCTTTTCTGATCTGATCTAACTTTCCTGTTTGGAGAAAGCTTTTGTGAAATTATAGAGTGCTGAGTGAGTAAACTTCAATGTGTAGACTCCATTAGAGGCCAATTCTGAGTCCCAACACCCCTCCGATCTCTCCTCCCCTTTCCTTCCTCTCTCCTCGTCCCCTCCCTCCTTCCCTCCTTTCCCTCTGCACGGGCACCATAACCGTCTCCCCCTTTCCTTCTTTTTAAACCTCCTTTCTCCCGCTCCTCACGCCTCCTCATCTTCACCATCTCCCGCCCTCACCGCTTCCCTCCTTTGCTACTCTCCTCCCCTGTCTCCTTCCTTCCTCTCCTTCCTCATCTCACCCTGCGCTCGTTTCCTCCTCGGCTCCTTGTTACCTCCTCGCCTCCCCTTCGCTCTGACATTTCATCTTAACCACCTTACTCCTTCTCTTGCCTTCCCGTTCGTCTTATCTCTCCTCCTCCTCCCTCTCTCCCATTGCTGTTTTCCTCATCTCTCCGTCTTTGTTCGTTTCTTCCCATCTTTCTTTTCCTCTCGTCCTCCCTCAGCCCTTCATTCTGCCCTCCATCCTCCTCTTCTTTCTTTTCTCCACTCTCTCCTTCTCCTCTCTGACCAAGCTCTTCTTCCTTTACATCCTTTTCTTTGTCTTGTGAGATCCATCAATCATTTCCCTCATGTTTTTATTTTCCATTTTTCTGAATGTTGTCACATGTATGGACACCATCATGGTTGTATTGTTTTTCTTATTGTTGTTTGTTTGTCTTGTTTTCTGTCATTTCCTCCTTTTTCCTTTTGTTCCACAACTTCTCCTCCTCCCCCTGTCTCTCCCTCTCTTTTTGTTTGTTTGTTTGTTTGATTTTTTTTTTCTTCATTAACTTGCCCATGCATGCATGCAGCAGCCTGATTATAGGGACCACACAGAGCCAGAGGTGAAAGGTCAAACTGAAGAGAACAGCCAATCAGACAGCAATGAACCAGAAAAGCAGGCAAGCAGCGAGCAGGAGCAGCAGGAGAAGGAGACGGATGAAGCATCGGTAAGTCGCTCACAATCACAGAAACATCCACACACAGGAGGAGCTTGAGTTCTCGTCCGTCTCAGGTCTGACAGCTAACAACGTTTTTCAGCCGGAACCTGACGTGAGTCTTAAGCTGAGGTTTTAATGTCAGATTCCTCCCTCTCTTTCTGTCAAACACACAGACAGACAAACACCACAGGTTTGACCGGACACGGTCTAAGAATGCAACAAATAAAACGTCCCGTCTGTTGCTTCTGCAGCTTCTCTCACACCACGTCCACACGGCTGCATCTTAAATTTTAAAACGCCTTTTTCAAACAAAAATGATCTCTGTCCAAACGACAAACAATAACAACAATAATAATGACTTTGGTAAATAAATGTTCTGTCAGTCATAGTGAGTGAATGTGTTGCTGCAGTTTTAATATAAATGCAGTTTCGATATTTAATTTGACAAAAAATATCTTAACTCAAGGTCCACTCACTGGCTTTTTCCAGAGTTTTCAATTGTATCTCACAGTCTTCTTTAGCAGCGTTACTTAAGTACAGCGCTTTAGTCATGTGATGACGAGTCATAGGTCATATATGGCAATTTTTAATGTTAATATTTATGTTACAGATACCAGCCCTAAGTCATGTACAAACACAGATCCACAAGCTGCCCTGCACAGGCCAATTAAAGGCTCATTTATGCACACATTTACGCACACACACGTGCACACACACACACACACAAACACACACACACAACCGCACACACACTGTAGCTTGAAGTTACCGATGTGGCGCAGTGGTGGCGATCTCATGCTCAGCAACAGCGCCGTAAACAAACACAAACAGTGACTTCACCGTCAGCTGTGGGACTGACAGGAAGAAGAGACCTTTGTTTGGCTGACCTTTTTGCCGGCGTGTCGCCATGGAAACTGGAGCTGTGTGTGTGTGTGTGTGTGTGTGTGAGTCTGTCTGCATCTTTATCCGAGGCTGAGAGGCTGAATGGGAGACGGAGACTGAAATAGAATGAAAGAGAACGATAACAAGTGAGTGTTAGATATTGTAGATACAGACGGGCGTGTTTGTAGCAGTGATGAATAGAGAGTGACACAACAACACAAACACCCAGTGTTTACATACCCTCACTATTCAGCATAATACTGCCACTTATACTGTGTGAGTGTATCTTATAGCTCGACCAACACTATTTCTTCCAAACCTCACAACTTCTACCTGACGTCAACTCCACATGGAAGCTCCATATAAATCACTACAATTTGTGTCTGTGCACAGATTAAACAAAATAGAATAGAATATTTATTTAGGTTTAGAGGTGCTGGTAGACATATTTTTCAACTTAAAACAGAGCTGGGCTAAACTGTTTCCCCCTGTTTCCAGTCTCTTTGCTAAGCTAGCTAGGTTAACTTTCTGACGCGAGGGCATTTTGGGAAATATGTTTGTTTGCTGCGATTATGAAAGCGAGAGGCAGGAGCGGATTAGCTTAGCGTAGCATAAAGGATGGAAGTTGGGAGGATGTCACAGGAAAAGCCTTTTAAAACATGCAGTTAAGGAAATGATTAATTACTTTTCCTGTGAATCCCTGCTCCTCCATAGTCCTCCATATGGAAGCAAAGGGGAAACGTCCAGCCTGCCTCTGCCCAGAGGTCACAAGTAGCACAACCACCTGCACTACGTCTAACATTGTGCTTTTATGGGGAATTACCTGCTGTAACTATGAACTGCTGTAACTCTCTGAATGCACTCACCCTCTGGGATAACCATGAGTTCGCAAAACCAGCGGAGATATAAATACGGTTTAACATTTCCATGTGTTGATAATCGAGCTTTGGAGATGCTGTTGGGAATAATTTAATAATTGTGTGCTTTGGAAAGAGGCTAGAGTCCAGTCTTTGTGCTTAGCTAAGCTAAATAATTCCCTCCTCTCGCTCCACAGTTATTGCACAGACATGAGAGGAGAATCGATCTTCTGATCTAACTCATCTAAAGCAAAGAAAAAAGAAAAACAAATCAAATAAGCCTCCTATAATACAGAATAGTAGAATATAAGAATCCCCCTTAAACGATTTCTGCTTTAAAAACACTGTAAATAAAAATTTATTATCACGATCAAATACTAATTAATTACCTTAACCTCTCAACCCCTCATTTTATTGTAGCATTTCTATATAATAAAATAGAATAAAAGACTAATGAAGCTATTCTTATATTGCATTATTAAAGGGATGTTATTTAAACTCTCACGTTGCTATGGTTTCTGATGTTGTGGCTCATTTTCCACGAGGAGCTGCCATTTTTCCGCAGTCACTTCGGAGCACAGTCAGGTCTGAGCAGTTTTTCTGGCCGACAAGTGGAGGGTGTGAGCGGCCCGGGTGGAGGGTGGTGGAGGGCAGAGGCGGAGCCCAGTGGAGAGTGAAAGAGGACAATAATGGTACAGTGGCGGGTCGATGGATGGCACTCACTCAGCAGCCAAATGAGGCGTGGGGGACAGTCAGTGTGTGTGTGGATGTACAGTGGCGTGCCCGGAGCTGACGTGTGATTTAAAGGGTGATGTGGAGCAAAACTGGCGTGTTATTTGCTTCGCACACTTAGCTGTTCATGATTTTTTCATTTCCTCTTAACTCTCTCTTCCCTCGCCGTTTTTTCCTCCTGTTACTGCTTCTGTTCTGTCTCTTACTCCTTCTCTTCCTGCTCGTCCATGTCTCCTTATCCACTGCTCTCTCACTTCTCTCTTTTTCTTCATCCCTCTCTACACACATCGTTTCCTCATCTCCCTCATTGTCTCCCCCAGCCCTCCCGGTCCAGTGAGCGGCTCCAGGCCCGGCTGTCCGAGGCAGAGGAGTCTGCTGACGGAGCTCAGGAGGAGCTGGAGACGGAGAGAGAAACCACTCTCAAACTCACACAGGTCAGTCTGCAGCAGCGGCTAGTCAAGACGCAAAAATGAATAAACAAAACTTGTAAACACCTCAAACACACTGAAACGCCAGAGGAGAATTTGCACAGAAATATCAGGTGTTTGGCATCTAAAGGTCTCTTTGACAACAAACAGAGAGTCTGTCCTTCATTATTTTTTGGCTTTAGAGAAAAAACAAGCTTCTGGTGACTTATTTATAATCATAACAATAATAATAATAATATTAATGATAATAACTATTTATATAGCAGCTTTAAAAACAGAGCTTACAAAGTGCTTTGACAAACGAATCAGAAGCAGGACAGAAAGAAGGGAGAGTTACGGAGGAAGGACAAATAATACGCTTCAATATAAATAAGAACGATTAGACGGCGCAGATGTCATATAGAAACACTCACACACAAACACAGTAAAAGCAATAAAAGGGCGTCATGGAGACGGTAAAAAGACGACATCACGTAAAAACAAGTCTATAAAAACGAGTTTTAAGAAGAGATTAGTAGAAGTTACTGACTCTGCCTCGTGTCCTCAAGGCAGGTCGTTCCAAAGTCGAGGTGTCCTGATGGAAAAAGCGTCACTTTTAGATTTAAGCCTCGACTTTGAAACGGCCAGAAGGACCTGACCCGAGGAGCTGAGGCTGCGTACTGGCTCACATGGGGTTAATAACGCTGCGATGTAGCTCAGGGCTTAAAAAGTGATCAGTTAAATCTTAAAATCAATTCTCAAACAGACAGGGAGCCAGAGGAGGGAACAGAGGATCAGAGTGATGTGATGTCGTCTGTTAAAAGCAATAGAAGCCGAGCTGCTGGATTCTGAGCTATTCGGAGGAGGGAGAGTGACTTTTGGTTTATTCCAGAGAGGACAGAGTTATTTTCTTCAGTTTGTCTAGTTTGTGAACATATGGTTTGATTCTAAGACAAAGAACTGTTCCTTACAGACATTCAGCAAATAAACACTTCCAGCCTGAAGGCCTTTTCTGATTTCCTCCTCCCCGCTCTCAGATCCAGGACGAGCACCAGAAGGCTCTGCTCCGTCGGGACTTCCAGCTGCAGAGTTTGGGTCTCCAGGCTCGGCTGCAGCGGAAGTTATGGAGCCAGGAGAGGACTCTGCTGGTCCAGGAGTCTCAGCACCTCAAACAGGCCCTGTTACTGCTCAGCCTCAAGCTGCGCTGCTTCCTCAAACAGTGGAGGCTGGGCTGCAAGAAGGACACGGAGTGGAAGGATGTCTTGGAGGTATGAGATGGCTCATCATCATCATCAGTCCAGAAATATGGACCAGAAATATTCCTTTATGTGTTTTGCAGATCTGTAATCAATACTCTGTCTCCAAGTCGCAATTTCCAAACCTCAAATCATATATCAGGTTTTTGTTCAGCCATTATTCTCATCTTTTTGAGGTTGAATCTGGTCCCACGAAGGACGCAACTATCTCCAGTACAAGATTTCAATTCCTTTAACAGTAAATTAGAAAAAATATTTACTTTGCATTTCAGCAGATTTTACAGGAAACAATTATTGACCATGAAAATATATATTTAAAATCATTAAACATCATGAAACTGTCCCATGAAGTTTCCACTGAGTGTGTGTTGCGTACTGGATAATATCGGATAATGGCACTGCTTCATGTTGGCGGCAGAGGTAAATGACTGACAGGTGATCCTGCTCTCTGATTGGCTCTTTAGATGAACAGCCTGAAGGATCTCTACCTGCTGCTGGAGGAGGACAACCTGACAAGCCCCGCCCACCAGACTGACAAGAGGTCTGCTGCAGACGAACAGCCGCTCAGCCCGACTATCAAGGTAAGGAGAGTGACACACACACACACACACACACACACACACACACACACACACACACACACTCTTACGTGAACTTCCCGTCGTCCCCCTGCAGTCGAGCGCTGTGAGCAGCACTTTGGCCGACCTGAAGGTGGCGCTGCAGGATCTGAGCGGTGAGCTGCGACAGGAGAGACAAGGCTCCCAGGAACTCACCCAGCAGTTTGCAAAGGCCAAGGCATCATGGGAAGTGGAGAGGACCGAGCTGCAGAGCCTCATCACGCAGGTAGGGAGGAGGAAGTGCTGCTGTACCTTTCTTTTTAACTCTTTTTAACTAAACTGTTATTCTGCAAAACCTGCTCCAAATCTTTTGCTGCATTCAAATTGTTTAATTGAGATAATGTACAACGGAGTTTTATCTGAAAAAAGTTTATTACGAGACTAAAGTCACAATATTACAAGAATAAAATCCTAATATTACAAGAATAAAATCGTTATATTACAAGAATAAAGTTGCAATATTACAAGGATACAGATGTAGCAGACAGATGTCGACATTTAGCAGGCGTCAGAAATCAGCCGAACTAAATGAGTTCAGGACAAGAGGAAAAAGTGAATGTGGAGGTGAAATGTCGTCCTCAGTGAGTTGCGGGAGTTACAGCTGACAGTCAGAATAAATGGATTGCTTGGAACGGGATAATTATCGCGCACCTGGAGGGCGACAGACAGACGGAAGGAGAAGCTGCTCTGAGGTGGCCGGTGCTCATTTCTGACAAGTGGGTTTTAAACACGAAGACATCGTCTGGGGTCAATTCCTTCTTCTCCGTCTGTCAAGTCGTTTGTTTGTACATCTGAGCCTTTAATTCTCACTCTGTCTGTCTGTCTGTCTGCAGGCGGTGAGTAATGCCTTTAATGTTTTCTCCTCCTCTCCTCTCCTCATTGTCTCTGTCTGTCTCGTAACAGCAGCAGAGGCGGTAATCGAGCTAATTAACGGCCTCTGAGATAGAACACAGCCTGTGTGTTACCGCCTGGTAATTGAGACAGAGAGAGAGATATAAAGGAGGGAGAGAGAGATAAAGGAGGGAGAGAGAGATAAAGGAGAGAGAGATGGAGAGGCCTGGTGAAATTGAGGAATTAAAATAGCTTTTTACCTCTTGTCCCTGAGAGTATATCACTCATTTATCTGTTGTTTTATACCAGTTGTATGTCCCCATTATCCTCCTTCAGTAAAGTCTAACAATTATTTTCCTGACAGATTAGGCAGAGGCAGATTACAACAGTAAAAGCCATAACCTTCGTCCCGAAACTAACTAGCACTAGCACATAATGAATGTTTTCCTTTCACCCAGGTGCTGTTCTTGTTTTTGACAAAATTACTATAATTATTATTACTATGACAAAATTTCACACAAATGGTTCATATTTTATCTGACTCTGGAGAAAAAGGGATGTAACGTGGAACTAGTCTGAGTGGCGGAGGGATACGACCACGAGGAGGTGACTCTAGTTCTATGATTGTCACAATTAAAGACCCTAAATGTACAAATCAGATTACATTCAGGACCAAACATCACATCAGAGTAAATAATGATAAAATGAAATGAGGGGAAAAAAACAAACACAATAAACCAAAACATAAGAACACACACACACACACACACACACACACACACACACACACACACACACATACACACACAAACTGATGGAGTCATTAATCATCGTCATGATCAGAGGGATTCTGACCCGCGCGTCGTGGTGCAGTATCATCCGTCTTCTGATCGGTTTGGCGGTTCCCCTCAGCAGCCAATAGGAGACAAGAGCAGCGACACGCTCCGCTTCCTTGAATGTGACTTGGCTGCTCACTTTTCTGAGATTAAATTTAGGGATGAACCTTCGGTGGCTTCATCAAAGATCAAATCATCAGCTGCGATTTTAAACCAGTTCATCCTGTCGAGCTGAAACACACAAATATGACTTTTTCCTTTTTATTATATTTGACTGTGTCACTAATTCAGTCAAACACAAAAACACACAAACATCTGTGCAACAAATGCGTGTGTGTGTGTGTGTGTGTGTGTGTGTGTGTGTGTGTGTGTGTGTGTGTGTGTGTGTGTGTGTGTGTGTGTGTGTGTGTGTGTTACACTGGCCTAGATGCCACAGCTGGAACCAATCTGTCTTCTGCCAACAACTCACACTGTAAAGTATGCCGTCAGTTTGCCCTGGTGCTGTGTGTGTGTGTGTGTGTGTGTGTGTGTGTGTGTGTGTGTGTGTGTGTGTGTGTGTGTGTGTGTGTGTGTGTGTGTGTGGACATCCACCAGCCAGCCGACCACATCGGTGCCACGGCGTCCTGGCGGGGTGCAACGACGCCTCCAGCTGTTGCTTTGTTAAACAAGTCAATTTGATTTCAGACGCCGTCCCACCTGACAAACAACTCGACAGGAAATTATCCTCGCCGTTCAGCCCGATAAACAAACACCGTCACTGAAGTAGAAATGATATCCAGAGCCCTGAAAGCATGCGGCAACAACCTTTTTCTTTTTGCTGTGTGATTAGTCATCCGTCCCGACTGGAGGACATGTTAGGAACACCCGCTGTCTCTGCCGTGACACCGAGCGAGCAGCTGGGAGCTCTGATCGCTCGCTCAGCACATCTGTTGAATCTACGCCGCTGGTGAAGGGAGGGAGGGCGGAGGTGACGAGGCGAGGAGGGGAAAGACGTTTCGTTTCAACTCAATATTGAACAAGTCCTCGCAAACCTGAGGCCGCCTCTGCCGTTAAAGTTATAATCTGTGACTTCTCCACTTTAAAACGTCTGAAAACAACTCGACCTGTGTTCTGTATGTTGTTGAGTTGTGTTCTGACATCATCACAAATGTTTCCATCAATTCTCAAACCAGAGAAGTTTTAAGACACAAGATTATAACTTTAAATAACCACTGACATTAAAATGTGAGATAAAGGTTTGAGATGTGACTCCAGAAGCTCAGCTGTAATATATACATCACTATATTGAACATCTGTATCATGTGTATGTATTATATAATATAAAATATCGAGGCTGTTTTTATTTATAAAGCTGGGACACGTCTCCTCTCTCCGGAGTGTTTGACCCAGATTAACAGCTGGTGGCAGCTACAGGCTTCACGTAACGTGAGCAGAGAACATCAACTTTGTTGTTTCTGAAAGGGAAAATCTGCTGCGGGCGACGAACACGCTGCTTTAAATAGCACACACTACACACACTACACACACTACACACACTACACTGTGGGCTGCTGTCACATCAACAATTATTATTGATTACATACAAAGTATTCACACACTTTTGTTATTTTAACCACTGACCATGTGTTTGTTACGCTTTAATGTCAAAATTAACAACAATGATTTATAAATTAATATATTTTTTAAGCTTCAACATGTGTGTTTCTTTAAATGTGTTATTTATATTGTTAATTTTTTTATTTTCCTATAGGTCAGCACTTCTTCTGCAGGACCGTGATGTGTATACTTTCTCTAATTGGTCTAATGATAATAACAAGGGCTCTAATGATAGTGAAATTAACCTTCTCCTCTTAACCTCCCGCTCACCACTCAGAGAGCCCTGTGGGTTTAATTGGTGTTGTTCATTTCTCGCAGCTCGTTCCACAAACAGCTGCTTCTGTGCGGATACTTGATGAAAAGTCTCCTGATGGGATTATTCCAAGAAAACTTAATTAATTAATGTATTTTTATATATATATATATATATATATATATATATATTTATTCTGGATAAATAGACGTAATTGAACTTTCCTAATGGTGAGTATCGAGTCGTGAACCAGACGTCTCTCATCTGCCAGTAAAATCCTCCTTAACACCTCAGTGGTAAACCTCGTTAAAATGTGGGGCTCGTTAGGCCGCGTTCATCATTAACGAGAAACACTCTGTTGCCATAGGAGACGGGAGACGGGCTGAGTGTGCGTTTGTTGCACTCTGATTGGCCACCAGACAGTTTCCATTAGCGCCTTATATGGACTCCATCGCCACAGAGCGAGACTAGAGAGAGGACCAGGGAGGATTGATGGGTCTGGGGTGTGCGTGTGTGTGTGTGCGTGTGTGTGTGTGTGTGTGTGTGTGTGCGCCTTTTTGTCAAATTGATGGGCCCGGTGGTGTCGGCTGTGTGAACTATGAGGCGCAGACAGAGGAAAAGGGAAAGCAGAGCTGCTCATAAAAATTTCAAGTGATCCCACCTACAGGCTTTGTGACAACAGGCCAGATTTATGGAGAGAGAAAAAAAGGGGGGGTGGGGGGGTGAGAGAGCTGGAAATAGAGGGTGAGAAAGCTGCAGAGAGAGAGAAGGGGTGAGAAAGGGTGGGACGGATGTAGAGAGAGAGAGGGTGAGAGGGAGGGAACTGCCGGGGGATCTTCAGAGAGGAAACACAGAGAAGGAGAAAAAGATTAAAAAGTGATATATTCATATTATTCTGCAGCAAAGAGACAAGTGAGAAGACGTTAAGAAAGAGAGAGAGACAGAAGAAATACCTTGAACTGTGTCGTTTTCAGAAAGACTCGAGCAGAGGAGCAGGAAAAGAAAAAAGGAGCCACAGTAAAGTCATCATTATGATCTCATCTGACCAGCTGACTCTCCTTTTTCTATTTCTATTTACGTCTGTCTCTATGTGAAGGAATCAAAGTAACAAGCTCCGAACTCAGTGGACTCAGAAAACCTGGTCTTACCCCTGAAATCATCCATGACATCATTTATAAACCCCCCCCCCCCCCCCCCCCCCAACCCCTGTGAGGATGAAACATGCAGAAACGCTGGGATTTCCCTCCACAGATCTCTCTGTGGTCAAATGAGTCACAGTTGTGTTAAACTAGGAATTATTTGTATGTACATGTGTTTTTCTGTGTGTGTGTGTGTGTGTGTGTGTGTGTGTGTGTGTGTGTGTGTGTGTGTGTGTGTGTGTGTGTGTGTGCATGCGCTGAATCACAACTCTAAACTAATATGGAAAGTGACTAAGTGTGTTTACTCAGTGGCGGCGGTCTGGGCATCATCAGAGAATCTGTAATTCATTTGTAATTTAGAAACTAAAACCAGAATCACCTCCTCGTGGTCGTATCCCTCCGCCACTCGGACTAGTTCCAGCTCACATCCTTGTTTATCCAGAGTCATATGAAATATGAACTGTTTGTGTGAAATTTGGTTAGTCTTGAATAGTGGCAAAGAGTGTTTTCTGACTAAACTAAACAAAAAAATCTAAATGCTCCGTTTTTGGTTTTTGTGAATTCTTTTTTATCGTGATTTTTGTTTGAAAACAAAAACCAAATTCACCTGATTTTATTTGATTTTTAATTCTAAGCCAAAAACAAAAACTACATCGTATGAATAAACAAATAAAGTAAAATTAGAGTTTTAAAACAAATAACAGATTTACATTTTTATTTTTGTTTGTTTTAACTTACAAATAAACTACGGATGATCAGATTTAGACTAATTAGCCGTATATGTCTGTTTTGTTTCTCACCAATATGATGAATCTGACAATAAGTTTGTAGCTTCCACTTTGCTATTTTGGCTAAGTCTAAATATCCTTACCCCGATCAATCCATACTTATTTATGGATATTTTGATATTCTGTGATCAACGCTGTCAATAAATGTGTGATTTGGAGTCGGTGTGCAGGGATTACTGTCAACCTGATCTTTACCATGATCCCTCTTCCTTTCCCTTTCCCAGCTTGAGACCAAAGCAGGTAAAGCAGCTGCAGCTCTGTCCTCTACTGACGCACCGGATCCTCCAGACCTGAAGGTGGCGCTGAAGAGGGAGCGTGAAGAACACCAGCACCTCCTGGCTGAGTCCTACGCTGCTGTGATGGACCTCACTAAACAGGTAACAGGCTGGAAGGAGAGTTTATTTACACATCTACATCCATGTTTTCTCCTCCTCCTCTGACGCTGGACTCCTCCTCCTCTTCTTCTTCTTCTTCTTCTTCTTCTTCTTCTCTGTGTCTTTCTGCTGCGACCGGCCCGTCGACCAATCAGCTTCAGATCGGAGAGAGGAACTGGGGCAGAGAGAAGCTGGAGCTGCTGGAGAGGTTCAGCCAGGAGAGAGCGCAGTGGGAGCAGAGACTGAGAGAGGCCACTGTACAACAGGGGAAGGTAAGATGAGTGTGTGTGTGTGTGTGTGTGTGTGTGTGTGTGTGTGTGTGTGTGTGTGTGTGTGTGTGTGGTGTGTGTGTGTGTGTGTGTGTGATGCCCTGAAGAAGAGACAAAGAGCGGTTGTATACAAATACAAAAGCATCGTCCTGAGTCGAAGAGTTTCCAGCGAACGTAAACAAACATGAATAATTATTTTGGATATGAACAGATACAAACAGCATCTGAATTTCTCCTCTAATACTTGTTCCTCACCACCACCACCTCTGACCTTTCACCTCTCTGACACCGGTTACTACAAACATCACGACACCAGAGCTCCTCCCGTGACAATATGAGCAGCTCCGGTCTGTTTTAGTATCATTGTCACTTCACTTCCTGCTCAGCTGGTTCTTCTGCAGTTACACAAAATCCAGGTTTTAAATAAAATAATGCAACTCTGACTTCCTGCTCCTGTTCTATCTCCACAACTCACCAGCAGCCACACAGTTTGTATTGAGCAGAAGTTCAGACTTTTTTTTCCTCCTTTGAAGACAGCGTTCAAATACAGATCGTGAAATATCTTATTATATCTTATTCACAGATTATAACTTTAAGCTGGACGTCCTGGATTGTATTTCATCTTCTCACCAGCACCTGTAGCAACACACCAACGCAGCTAACACAGTGCTGTTTTTGTTCTGAACGCAGCCTGACAGCAGCTGGAAAAAGTGACTCCTTTTCCCCGGTTGAGAAAAAAGCATCACGTCACTTTTTCTTTCTTTCTCTTTTCTTTTCGTTTTTTTTTTTTTGTTACACTGGAAGATGCAAAATAGCAGCTCTGAAATAAAAAATAAAAAGCTTTGACTCTTTGATTCTGAGGGAGTGAAACCGAATCAATAAACCATATTTACTGTGGAGGTTTCAGACCCAACAATTCAGGTTACGATTGCTATGTTTAAGGAGGTGTTTCCCATCTCAGGGACTCTGTTGTTGACAGTAACCACGCAGCTGCTGAGGCTGTCGTAACGTGAGTGAGGCGGTGTTGTCGCCTTCCTGCGGTTGAGCTGTTTAATGTCAAAGCTGAGCTCACCGGGAAACCGCGGTCGGTCTGATCTGCTGATTACACAGCAGCAGCAGCAGCGACGTGGAGGGATTGCATCAGTGTTTAAAGTGGTCGTCAGTCAGACACACACTCACCGCTGCGAGGTCGGAGCTCGTTTGACTACTCTGAAGTCTGAGGGCGTCTGTCGTCCCTTTCCCGCCCTCTTTTCTTTTCCCCCCTCTCGTCCTTCTCCCTCCCCCTCCCTCCTCCTGCCTGTCTGCTGAGTGTGATCCCGTCTCACTCCTTCCATTAAGTGTCTGTGTCGTGCTCTGGGAGCTGGGCGGGAGGCCGAGTCTCCGTCTCAGTCTCTCTCACTGTGTCTGTCGCACACAAACCTCCTCCTGACATTTGATCACATCAGGACAGATGGCTTCAGGGTTACTTGAGGTAAAACTACAGTCACTATTCTGATGTTTATTTATAAATCAGTTTTTTATTCCTCCACGCCGGTTGTTTTCAGGTGGTCTGTCCCGTTCTCTAGGACACGATATCTCAGTAACCGTTTGAAGGAACCTCTTACAATTTGGCACAAATGTCCACCGGGACTTAAGGAGGAACTGATTAGATTTTGGGGGTCAAAGGTCAAGGGTGTGGTGACCTCACAAAACACGGTTTTGGCCTTGTGAGCACAATACATCTCCGTAACACCTTGAGGGAATTTCCTCAAATTTGGTGCAAACGTTCACCTGGACTTTGCAGGTCAAAGGTCAAAGGTCACTGTGACCTCAGAAAACACAGCAATTATGACAAAATTTCACACAAATGGTTCATATTTTCTCTGACTCTGACTGGATAAACAGGGATGTGACCTGGAACTAGTCTGAGTGGCGGAGGGATATGACCACGAGGAGGTGACTCTAGTTTTCTTTATGTAATCCAGTTTGAACGGGACGTTGTGGTGGAGCGTTACCCAGGAAGAGAGATGATTTGAGACACTGTCATAGAGATGATAATTAACTTGTATGTATATTAACGGTGCTGGACTGGACTGTATTCAGATGTGTCTCTAATATTCTGCGCCCACATGTCTGTAACTAAAGGTTAGAAACATACACATTGAATTTACAGATTTATGATCACAAAGCTGCAAGTCAGGCGATATGACATCAGTATGGCGGTTATTTCAAGTGTTTACCTCGATCATTAATGTGATTAAACAAACTGGTTCATCATTGTTTTCCATCACACACAGACACTCAACAATAAACAACAAACACTGAGAGCAGAGGAAGAGAAATGTTTCCTGCAGCTTGTAGAAACTGCATTTAACCGTGTGTAAGTGAACACATCACGACGGCCTCTGCTGCAGGTCAGTGAGCTGCAGGTGACAGTGAAAGTCCATCAGTGTAATCTGCACAAGTGAACACATGATCTGCACATGTTTCCCTCCTTCCACTCTCTGTCATTCTGCAGGGGGGGGGGGTTGGCTTCAGAGTGTGAGATCACCCCTCGAGTGTGAAACACACTGACTCAGCATCACCATCTGTCTCTGTGTATGTGTGTGTGTGTGTGTGTGTGTGTGTGTGTGTGTGTGTGTGTGTGTGTGTGTGTGTGTGTGTGTGTGTGTGTGTGTGTGTGCCACAGATAAATTATGCCAAACTCCACTTCCTCCTGTCAAAACAGCTCCAGAGGAAATGGATCGCAGCGACATGTATGTGTCTCCTGTAAATGTGTAGAAATGAAGGAAGCTGTTTGTGCTGATGATTCAGGTCATTTAAATGTTTATAGATAAAAAAATTAAAAAGTAGATTCAGGCTCCGTCCACACGACTACGTTTTCATTTTAAAACGCATCTCTATCCCTAAAACTGAGACTTTCAGAAACTCTGCTGGACACGTTTCTGAAAACTGGGGTTGTGTTTTATTTTGAAAACTCTTGGGTTGATTTGTTGTCTGGACGGACAGAAACAGACCTTTGTAAATGATGAGGTCACACCCACGGTCTCACCTGATTGGCTCTCATCAGCCTGGACTACTAGTGGTGAATACAACTGTCTTTGCTGATCCTCCTTCAGAGGATTTACTGCAGAGGAGACAATCTACTTCCTGTTTACACTTACACATGCTCAGTGTAGGTGAATGGTCATGTGATGTGTGTGTTTCCAGGTGTGTTAGTCTGGACGGAGGTCTGTGTTTTGAAATGAAAACGTATCAGTGTGAACGTAGCCTCAGTGATTTCCCTCTCTGTTCCTTCTTCGTCCTCACAGTCGAAGTCATCAGGCGGCGAGTCATCCACGGACACGGTTGTTGCCAATGGAGCTGGTTCGCCAAGGTAACAAGCAAAAAACATTATCTAGCAGCACTTAGTTTGAAATTAATCCTGAACATGCGAATAAATAAAAGCAGGTGCGAGTTTATGACCTCGACATCTCTTCTTCTGGTTTCTGTTTTTATGAAAAGCACCAAGTCCATGTCAGAGCTGGATCGGCCCACGGTCAATGGAGCCGCTGACCAGGAGGAGAAAATCCAGTTTGCAGTCCCGCCTCTTCTGATTCGTCCAGAGCTCAGTGACCTCACCAGGAAGAACTGGACCTACCTGTCCAATGAGGTTAATAACTTCTAATTTTATAGATTTACTGGTTTGAAATGTGCAGTTAGATTATAGAGTATACTCTCGACTTACTGACTTCACTTCTGGATTTATTTCTGCATCATGTTAAAGAAGTTAAGAAGTAATTTGATCCTCTTGTCTCATGACACAGACTCCAGAGGTCGGGGACACCTGTAAAACCTGGGACGGTCCCAGTGGCTCCTGTAGCAGCCTGGTGGGATCAGAGCTGGATCTGGAGTCTGTCCAGAGGAGCCACACCGCTCCAGACCGCACCGGCATCCGGATCTACTACAGCCCTCCTGCCGTGAGACGCATAGAGCACCGGAGACATAACCAGCACGCCAGAGAGCCACAGCAGGCGCAGAACGGGAGCTCGTCCCTGGGGCCGAGCGTCTGGGACGGGGGCGTGGCTGTGGAGGAAACCCTCGGGGTTCAGCAGCAGCAACAACCGTCTTCCTCCTCCTCCTCCTCCTCCTTCTCGTCCTCGTACGAGCAGTGGCTGAGCTCGCTGTCCAAGCAGCACAGGGAGCTGCTGGAGAGCAGGAGCAGCTGCGTCGCTGGCTCGATCCCCGGCGGCCTCGGTGGCTCAGCGAACAGCGTGGTCGACGGGATGACGTCCTCTTCGGCTTTCCATGGCCTGGAGATCGGGGAGATTTCTGCCAACTTAAGTGACGACATGAAGGAGATGACCAACTGTGTCCGTCAGGCCATTCGCTCCTCGTCTCTGGAGAGGAAGTCCAGCAAGGAACCAGGAAGTCAGGTGGGATCTTACCGTCCTCAAGACAAACAGAAGAGACGCAACACTTCTGTTTATTTAAAAAAGATCTACTGTAACATGAATGTGATGAAGGCCTATGGCCACAACAACATACTTCATTCTTGTTTTTCTGGAAAGTTTTATGAATTCAAATAATAATTTATTAATTTTAGCTCAAGCTGTCTCAACCTGTTTGAACATAGTCAACATAACATTGTCATATCGGCCTGTTTCTGGATCTTACAAAGATTATTAATTAAGTTTATGTGATTCAGTAACCACTTCACAATAAGACGAGCTTTATAAAGGATTTAGAAATGGTTTATAATTAGGTTATTTATCCAGTTGTTAATACTTTATAAACAAGTTTTCATGCATTGATGCAGCTCACTATTTGGCAAGATCGAGTTAATGCTTACTACTCATTATTGTATTACTAATGAGTTACTAGTATTTATTACTGTAAAACGAGCTTTATTTTATGTGGGAAACACATCAACATGATGTTACTATAAAGCTCCTTTTACCAGTTATAAATCCTAGTAACTCGTTAGTACATAATTAAAAACGTATATATGTTGTTTCTAATTATAAAGTTACACAAAAGACAAAAGTGACGATGGAGGTTTTTGCAGAATCCTGTTGCACTAAACTTCCTCTGTCACATCCCTCCCTCCACCCAGGCGGTTGGCATGTCCACGAGGTCCACGCAGACCGCCGCCCAGTACGTCAGCATCGGGCTTCAAACCGACAACCTTTCCGGCAGCAGGGGGGCGGGGCTACACTCCAAAGCCTGGTCTCCTCGTCCCTCGTCTACGACCACCTCCTCGCTGGTGTCGGCCCGAACCCGGCAGATATCTACGTCGCTGGATAAAGTTCACAGCCGCATCGAGAGACCGTGCTGTTCGCCCAAGTACGGCTCACCAAAACTGCAGCGCAGAGTTTCCTCTGGTAATTAACGTTTGTTTGAACCCAATTCATCGTATTACGACACATCTGTTCATCTGCTTCACGCACTGTCATTTCTTTACATCCAGCTGTTCTGCTTTCAGGCTCCACCTCCAGACTGGACAGCACCTCCTCCTCCAGAGACCGCAGCCTGTGGAGCCTCCAGCAGAGACCCCTGGGCGGAGGCGGAGGCGGCGGCGGCGGCGGCGGCGGCTCAGCCTGGGCTCGCTCCACCACCACCAGGGACAGCCCCGTCCTCAGCGGCCTCACCGACGGCCTCTCCAGCCTCTTCAGCGTGGTGGAGCACGCCGGGAGCACAGAGTCGCTCTGGAGGGGGGACGGAGGTGAGACACTGGTCAGACTCGTGGTTTTACATGGACCATATTTTGGTTTGTAACTAGAAGAACAATAAAAAAATAGAATGAATGACGGCTGAAATATTCCTCCACACCGGCGCCAGTCAGAGCAGCGGCCATTTTATTTTCAGTCTGTCTGTCCGTCTCATTCTAGTGGATATGATATCTCAGTAACACCTTGAAGGAACTTCCTCAAATTTGGCACAAACATCCACTAGGACTCAAAGACAAACTGATTAAATTTTGGTGGTCAAAAGTCAGGGTCATGGTGACCTCACAAAACGCTGTTTTGGCCTTGTGAAAGTAATATCTCTGTAACGCCGTGACGGAATTTCTTCTAATTTGGTAAAAAACATTCACCTGGACTCAAGGACAAAGTGTTTACAATTTGGTGGTCAAAGGAAGGTCAAAGGTCACTGTGACACAGAAATTATGACAAAATTTAACACAAATGGTTCATATTTTATGACTCTGGATAAACAGGGTCTGAGTGGCTGTAGTTGCTGCTGATTCGCTCTGTCATGAAGACTTCTCTAACTCGCTGTGACGCTCGAAGCCTCTGATCCTGTTTATTAGATTTAGAGTGTCACAGTGCGAGTGCGCCTGCAGGATTCAATTATTCCTGTCAACCACAATTCACTAAATGATTGTCACACCTGTCTTTGTTCACCACCAGGAGCCAGCCAAGGTGCCAGTCCAGCACGCCAGCCCCCCGCCGCAGGAAAACCCTCTGGGGCGGCGGCCTGTGGATCTGACGCCGGCTCTCAGCGGTACGGAGGCCTGGTCCAGGAGTTCTTCAGGAACGTGTGCAGCGGCCGTGGCCCAGGAGGAGTCACCCTGCCCGGGGAGAGAGCGCAAAGAGACTCCCTGGGCAGCCTGGGTGTCCTGGGGGGGCTCAGCGGTGTGGATGAGCCCAAGCCAGAGTGCATCTCAGCCGGGGTCGGAGGGCTCGGATTGGGTGCAGGCAACGACAACGTGACCAGGATTGTTAACAAGAGGTTCATGAGGCAGACGGCTGGGGAGGAGATGGTCAGCATCATGGGAGGAGGGAAGGAAACACTGAGCAGCGTTGGGGTGATGGCGGCGGCGGCGGTGGCGGCGGCATCTGGGACGGAGGTGAGTCTTTTCTTAAACTTTACAAGCACCGGTGGTTCTGTCTGTGTAAATCACATCACAGCTGTTCTGGGTTTATTTTTAAGGTACACTGTGAGAACAGTCGAGTTGCTAGGTAACCACACCAAAACACAGAGTGTGCCTTAGAAATTTATACTGAAAGGTGCAGACTGCACTAGTCTGACGGTTTTCAGCTTTGTTTTGATTATTACTTCTCCTGCTTGTACTTGTAACATCAGTAATAATAATAATAATAATGATAATAATAATATTATTAATAATAATACTTTATTTATAAAGCA
Organism: Seriola aureovittata; assembly: GCF_021018895.1. Lineage (NCBI taxonomy): Eukaryota > Metazoa > Chordata > Actinopteri > Carangiformes > Carangidae > Seriola > Seriola aureovittata. Next base: position 21,172,360 of record NC_079372.1, read on the forward strand.
CCTTTAGCTCTTTAAAAAGAACAGACATGAGAGAAGCTTCACATGAACATAACAACATGTTAAGAACATTGATGTAAAGTGAGATGGAAAATAATAAAAAAATAACTGAAATAATAAATAAAATAGTTAAAATAAATAACTGCAGTCGCCTTTAAAGGAACTTTTAAACATCTGTAAATATACATATATAATAGGCATGTTCAGGTAGATGAGACACCTTGTTTAAGCCACACCCTCTCTCTCTTTCCCAGGATGCACCATGTGACTGCACTGCCCAGTCTTCCTGCTTTGCCCGACCATCAAGAGCAGCAGCTCGCCATTCGCTGGGACAATGCAAGCACCGCCCACAAGAGTCTCCGGTGGCAACCGAGGAGAAGAGGGACGCCTGCAACGAGTGACGACACCTCTACTGCCAAACCCACACACACACATACACACACACACACACACACACAAAGCAATACTATTACTTCTTCACACACACACTGAACACTGCCATGAAAAAACACACCACTCCTCCCATCACCAAATGTACACACACACACACACACACACACAACCTGCCACACAGGCGCACTGCCAAACATAACACACACTGCCCCACAAACACACTGCCACATGCACGCACTCATACATTCATAAACACACACACACACACACACACACACACACACAACCCAGGCAATACCACCTTTGTCTAGGACTGAACCATTCTGATGCCAAGGACTCAAGCAAACTGCAACCGTCACAAAACTACCAGCAGACACACACACACACACACACACACACACACACACACACACACACACACACACACATCATCTCACACACTTAACTAAGCAAAACCAACTCTGTAAACTGAAGAGAATCAACAAGGAAAACTATGATGTCAGGATTGGACCTACTAAACACCCCCCCCACACACACACACACACACACACACACACACACACACACACACTCCCCAATTTAGAGAATAACAGGTACTGCAAATGGACTGGAAAATCCACCTTGATGACGTCACATTGCCGCCGTGCTGTCGGACCGGCAGCCATGTTGGATTCACGGACAACCAAGGAGAAAGACCGGAGGCGGGAGGCGGCCCCTGCTTTAATAAGCAGTGACAGTTCATGTGTCACTTTGAGAGCTGTAAAGAGCCACAGAGGAGACATCTGTTACAGCTGGAAACATCGTTTATGTCTCGTTAGCGACTCTGAAAGCGTCACGTGATTCCTCTCTGAACCTCGTCATACAAACACCTGCTGCGCTGGGAACGAGTGAACCGCTCAGATTGATTAGCACAATGAAACCCCAGCGAGCGTCTCCAACCTGGATCTGACTCAGTCGCTGACCTTCTTTCAAAGAGGAAGAACTGAAGGACCGTTGGACTATGTATCCCAGCATACACCACACTTCACTTGGACTCTACGGATGGATGTTTGGACTTGGACTTGAGCTCTATAAACGAGACCATGAAGCTGATCTCAGAGCGGACCTCGAGTTCCCGGGAGAACTCTGGCCACAAACGCAGGGACGCTCTGTGGCGTCGCAGCCGTGTCTTAAACCGCGTCGATGTAAGAAAACATCCAGAGTCTGACTGGACCTGACGCAGCGGACACACACACACACAGTGTTCGTCTGCTTCTTCTTTTTTTTTTTTTAAAGATATTTCTTAACTGATGTCAAGGTTCATCCTCAGACCAGATGTGTGGTGTACATTCCTACAGCGCACTGTCCTGACACATTTCACTGGGTCACGCTGATCCAGGACCAGTTCTGCAGATTTCTCTCGGCTTTGGACGCAGATGCACTGATGATGTCACGTTTTTTTTAAGGAAGCCAAGAAATATTATTTTTTATCCTTCATTAATCAAGGTAACGAAGCTTTATTTATCCCTCGTTCACAGTGATGTCGAGTTGATAAAAATACCAGTTAGAAAAACAACATCAAATTACAAAAGAAATATAAATACAATTAATTGATAATGAAAAGACAAGAATCAGTTAAAACAGGTACAAGCAGAAGTTAAAAGGACAGAGATGAAGAATCTAAAATGACCAAAAGGAACCAACAAATTAATTTTAATTTTAGGTGTATTTTAAATGTGAAAACGAGCTTTGTAACCTCCAGATAATTATCTCGTTACGTTGGGATAATGAGCTTCGTAATCTCCAGACAACGGGATAAGAAAAATATTCGCGAGTATGGCCTCTCTCGGCTTCCGTACCTCCTTCCTCTGTTTCTGTTCAGATTCTCGCTACAGAATCCCAAACCGAGCGGTCGTCCTCATCAGTGCGTCTCCGCCCTCTGCGCCTCACAGGTTCAGATCTGAGGAGCGGGAGAGAAACGCTGATCCACACTCACTGACTCTCGATGCGTGAGGAGAGTTTGGTCGATGCATTCCTTTTATTAGAGACTTTTTCCCGGTTGTGTATGCGTGTACGGTTTGTGTGCGTTCAGTTCTCAGCTTCATCATTCCTCGGTCTCGTAAAACGCTCAAGCTTTTACTTCCTCCTCTCTTCTCCTCTCTCACCTGCAGCTGTCCTCGACCGACGTCGTAGCTTCTGTACGAACCCGACACACATTTGGAAAATGTAGTGTAACAACGAAATGTTGGTGAACAAGCGGCTGAGAGCTGCGGCTTCAGAGTAAAAGCACTGAGAGTTTTTACTTTTTTAAACTCTTAATTTAAGTATTTGATATTTACAAACTTTAGTCGAACAAAGTTGTTTTACTAAATTAAAAATGTAAATCTTTTTTTTTTTTTTTTTTACCTAAGTGGCGTTCACTTCCACTGAAATGAAATAAAATGTGTCTGCTCACAGAAATAACTGGGAAAGACAAAACAACATTTGTCTTATTAGTGAATTGAAAACTGTAAAAAAAACAAACAAAAAAAACAACAACTGTAAATTGAAAACAATCATATTTTAAAGTGTTTTTATTACATTTCTCTCTCTCTCCTATCCATTTGTTTGCCACGTCATTCCCTTTCCAATCAATCAACCAATATTCAAAGTGCCTGTCAGATTGCCTATTAGTCAGCTCACACCAAAACTGGACTCCATATGAAAAACACACCAACAAACCCAGCAGGCCTTTTCTTTTTAATGGGTAAGATTGTTTTTATGCACATGATTGCAATCAGGCTGTTCTCAAGCTACAATGACGTACTGTACCACAGTGGAGAAAGGACAAACTGGTTTACAGGTATATTAGATATATTAACTTTTTTTATACCAAGGGTTATTGTATTTCTGGAAAGTAAATTATTTTTGTTTAGTTTTGTTTATTTTATATGGATGTTTTTGCTGATGTATTCCTGTTGTTTTCTGTTTAGTTATCATGGTGCTACTTCGTGTGGAGTCTGCTGTGGGCTTTAATGCTGCCTTTAACAAGGCGTCGGCCCATCTGTCCACTCATCTATTTAAACATGTCTCTCTCACAGTTTGTGTTTGAGCAGCGGTCCAGTGTGTCTCCGTGTCTGCAGACGATTTAATGACTCAGCAGTTTCAAATAAAAATAGGGCATTACAGTAACAGTGCTTGTATTTAAATAACACACTGAGGAAAACCCACAGTCTAAACGCTGCTGACTGTCTCCAAACAAAACCAACGGCATGAAACCAGTCGCCGCTTCAAAACGCCGCTGGTCTGATCGCCACAAGAACCGGCTGTCTGATTTTGTTTTCAACCACAATTATAGAACAGGTAGTTTAAGCCAAGAAATCTGATTGGTTTAAGACCACAGGAATAATATAACCTCATTAAACGTCCCAAAAAAAAAGCACACATCCATTCCTTTCTACATTCCATATCTCCATCTTTTAAAGCTTCGTCGTCGACGTGATGGAAATACATGTTGTGTTTTTAACATCAACAATAGAAAAGAGGAAATGGCTGAAACAGAGCCTTGTGGTTCTGCTGGCAACGGTCCAGATCAGAAAAAAAGATGTTTCCAAGGACCAAGACACAGTTCTGTCTTAAGTCTCAGCTGAACAAGGTGTTAGTTAGCTCGCTAACAGGCTAACAGGTTCTCTTAGCTACTTCTCCTTCCTTACTTGGAAAAAATGTCCTAATGCTTTTGAGGAATACTCCATGAAATCCACGTTCTGAGTATCACATACATGTTTTCACGCAACGAAACAAGCTACAGCTACTGTTAGCTTGTTTTGTCACGTAAAAACATTTTTGAACATCAACAGAAACGTCTCAAACCACTCCTGCAGCACAATCCTCCATTTTGCTGCCATTCTGTTTGCTAACAATTGTATATTTGCCAAATGTGGCTGAATATGCTGCTAATGCTTTGCAATTTGTTGCGCACGGCTACGTATGCTAGCATAGTTAGCATTTAAAAACAAAGGTTTTCAGTGGAGTCGTCCTTAAACTTTGTCGTCGTAGTCAGGAGGTCTGGCACATTTGTACATCAGTGACCACAGACAGCAGCTCAGAGTTAAACTTTAACAATTAAAGCTGCAAAATTAGCCAAATAAAAACACTTCATCACAGGCGTCCATGTTTCTTTGAGCGGGGAAGTTAAAAGACACATTTCCCACTTTTGACTTCTTAAATTACAGTACATGCTGCATGTTAACAAGACAGATAGCTCACTAGCTAACCAACGTGTTATTATCTATGCTCAGAATAGTTCTGACGCATTCGAGTCATAGCAAGAGAGAAACGGAAAAACTACTACGTTAAATTTTCATTTATCCGGGGGGGTGGCGGGTGTCTCCGTTACAGCTGCTGACATTTTTGCCAAAAAATCTGTGTTTGTGGTAAAACCCCCCCCGAGATGTTTCTACACTGCAGCACAGAGGTCCTGTCTGCAGTGACCACAGTCCAGTAATGACTCAGGCGTCCTGCAGTCTCTTCCTCCACAGACCAGGGTCAACGGTCTGAAACCACAGAGGAAGATTAATCATCCTCTAATATTAACTTTGGCATCGCTTCTGCTTTTTGGATGTTCTGCAAAACTACAGACTCTGTCGTTTTATTCTGAAAATCTGAACATGAGACAGGTGGAACTGAAAACAGATGCCTGGACGATTAACATGATTCATTTGAACAAAACACGACACCTACAAAATAAAAGCACAAACCTGAAACAAATCAACCTTTTAATTAAAAGATTTTTTTCATCATGTAAATTAAATAAATGTATAAAACATTGAGTTCAGAAATCATTTAAACGCGGAGATGAAAGGAGTTTCAGTTCTACCTCGGACATGTTTTAACACTCGCGTCATTAGATATCACAGTAATTACGATCAATCATCTGAACAGATTTGATGTATCCTGTTGTCATTTAGTCTCACTGTCAATGAGAAGGTCACTTTAGTGCCTTTCCTCCTCATACTGTATGATGACGCCAACTTCCAGATTAATTACCTGCAGGATCATGATTAATTCGTCTTTGTGCAGTAGCTGTAACTGATTTGTGTTTACATTAATCAGAATACATTTTGTTGTAAGCCGATATGGGATCGCCGTGACAACGTGTAAAGAGTCGACAGAAAGCCTTTGTTAAATTAGTTTAGCTTCACTTTGTGTGACCAGATCTCCAAACCGTTCAGACCAGTGTTACAGTTTCATTAAATCTTTTTCTTCTGACATTTCTGAGTCGAAGCGTCAGCATCATATTTTAGATGATATGAAGATGTGACACAAGAGACGATATGAAGTTTCCAGGAGCCAGATGCATAAAACTCTGTAGATTCATGACTAAAACTATGTGACGCACAAAACCAGAAATATTCAAGACAAATTCTTTTCATCTGAATTATAAAACCATGCGTTCACATGGTTCCTCTTTATAAAACTCACTCACATGTGCACGAGCATCATTTCCACTCCATAAACGATCCATGAATAAATGAAGACTCTCCCTTAATTGATCAGTTTGAATAAAAACACTGTCTCCACCACAAGTGATCAGACTCAGAGGAGAAGAACGAGGACGAAGTTTCACTGATTGTGAAACTGAGTTTACTTTAGTTAGCAAGTAAAACTTTATTTCTACAGCTCATTTCATTCCAGGCGGAAGCACAATGTGCTGCACAAGGAATTATTATCAAGGAAGCTGCAACCACAAAAACTGTGGACAGTGTGAAGATAAAACATTCAACACAAATTTAAACACGTAAATGACACGAATTAAACCTGAAGAAAACCTAATAGTTAAGACCAACAACCGATCGGTAAAAACGTGTGTAAAATAAGAATGTGATTAAAACATAATAAATAGTCCTTCAGTTATTGGGAGTCTTAACGAGGCTCAGGAGCCTCCGACACTGAGATTAGTCGATATTAAAACAGTTTACAGGATGAATAATAAAGATATTAAATACAAACACAATTATTTCAATTATTTGTTTATGAAATGTTTAATTATTATAAAACTTATACTGATGATAATGAATGAAGCTCCCTCCGTGAAGTCGGTTATTTTATTTTATGTTAAATTTAAATTACGTGTCTCGTCTTATTTTGTATTTTCACTGTAACTTGGATCATTTGGAAAACCGTGTGTTCACATGGTCAAAAACACATCTTGTGTTTATAAAGACCGGATTGTGAGCGGGAAATGTGGTACGGACGGTTTTTGTGTGTAGCATCATTTATGCATCTGGCCCCTGGTTGTGGATAAAACTGCTGCTGCTGTTGATGCGTGAAACACAGAACGGGGTTTCAACCTGGACGAACTTTCTATAAACACCTGAAAATGGCGCCGTCAAAAATCTCTCTCCGACTCTGATGTCATTGGTCAGTTGGTTTCTCCGCCTCTGCAGCCTTTCCACCTGCCGTGTCAGGTGTCTCATTAGCTCCTCCCCCTCAGGTTATACGTACTAGTCATTGCAGCCAATGACGGAACAGTTTTTACAGGTCACTCAGCATCACCAGCCAATGACAGACGAGTTCTTACAGGTTGCATGGCACAAAAACCATGAGACTCATTGTTCCCTGTGTTTCTGTAACATGAATCTTTTCCAGCCTTTGTAACCTGTTTCCATACCGTTCATACGATTATTACATCCTGGCAATATGTACATGAATACTTAGCTGTTCATAATGTTAGCTGAGCTATTACCTAGAGACAGCCTGTATATTCGCTTTATATAACGTACTCTTGTCTTTTTTTAATAATGCTTGATTCTTGAATAAAAGGAGAATGCGATGAAAGCTCAATAAACGAGTACACAGTGAGGAAATGTCGTCGCCGTGTTTTGAAGAGAAAGAAAAAGCTTGTACTCTCTCTCTGTCCTTTTTGTTTCTTTTGAGAAAAGCTGAATGTCAACAGCTGATCTGAAACCGGGTCTCTGTGGAAGTATGTAGCTCTCTCTCCCTTTACAGACCACACTCCAGCGTTTCCTCTGTACATAGACAAAGATTTTGAAGCTGATGAGAAACTGAAAAACGGCAGCAAATGTTAAAGAAGTTCAACGAGAAAATTTGATCCAAGAGGATTTTTAAAGGGGTCGGGGATTTTTTGTTTTTGCGACAGATGTAGCTTGCAAAACCAGATATTATAACTGCCTCCTGTTTGTCATAGAATTCACAAATAAATGTTTGTTGAAATTTAGTGTGTTGGTTTGTTGTCTTGTCATTTTTTCATATTTAACTCGTCTTCTTCCTTCCTGTCGTCTCCTGTCGGTCGTCAGCACAGATTAGCTGCTGCCAGTCGAGCACAAAACGCTGAGCTTGGCTTTAAGACGAGGAGGAGACAGAAATACTGAAGTGAAGATGATGGACAGGAAGAACGGTTTGAAAAAGTTTACCAACGTACCAAAGTGAAAAACTAATTTCTTAAGGTTAAAGGAAAGACCGTGGAAGAAAGCTTCACTGTAGGAATGGTTAAAAATAATATCGAATACCGGGAAATGTATTCAGTATAAGATAATACACAGGTTTTATTTTACTCCTTCTGAGCTCCGTGGGATGCGTTTAAAGACCAATAATTTATGCAGGAAATGTCAGACAGAAATAGGAACATTTTTACATGCAGTTTGGGAAAAAGTACTGGAATACATAGAGACATGGGAGGACTTGATGTTACCTGAATCACCAAGACTGTTTTCTGGGGGATCAATATATGACAATATGACCGTGCAGTGATGAGGGTCGGGGAGTGATCCGCAGATCATGGACAAGTTCTTCCTCTCCAGATCTTAAAAACATGGACGGAGTCTATGTTAGAGAAAGTATCATATGAACACGTCAGCTGAAAGTCAATGATGAAGGTGAAAAACTTTTTAAAGTTTTAAATATGTACAAATATTTAACACAGGCCTTTGAATATCTCATAACTAAAGATGATAATATTGTGTGTTTGTGTGTATTTGCATTAATGAAAAACATTAATGATGAAAAACACATGATGAGTTCAGGCTGTCGCAGATTAAATGGGACAATCAAGAGAGAAACATGGTGACTCACTTTTTGCCCCATCAGCCTCAGCTGTACTTTGTGTTAAATGCCAGTTAACCTGTTGTTATTCAGTGATGGGGGCAGTTGTCAGGAAATGTAAAATGAGCACTGCTGTGGTTCTTCTTGTGAGGACAGTCTCTACTGTCGCGATACCTTGATTATCTTCGTTTCTTTGAAGATATTAATTTAAAGTTTTCCAGCCCAGTGAGGAGTCAGCGAGGAGGACAGGCTGATGTAAACAACAACACAGCCTGTGACACTATTTACGTCACCATGAGAACTAATGTAATGTTTAATGTAATAATGTTTAATGGCCATTTTACAAACCGAAATGTACTTGTTTTAGTTTTAGCTAATGTTAATGGTGACGTGAATGTGGTTCCACAGATGAGAATGAAAAAATGTTATTAACGTTCCTCGACTGTGAAAGTGCTGATTATCTCTGGAAACACAGGAGAGCGTTCGAGTCCTACTCTGTCAGGTGGAGTGGACAGATGGTGTAAACACACAGTCTGAAAGGGAGATTTATACAGCAAATAATTAGGTTGCAGTGAACTCCATATTCTCTGTGAAGCAGCCAAAACTGCAGACTTCACAAAATCAGTGTTTGATTATCATTTTCTATGAAGCGATTTTCAGTTTATCCTTTTGTTTGTCTTCAATCCCCATATGGCTCCAAGTGGCAATAAAACTGGGATGTTATGCAAAATCCTGGGTAAGTAGGAGGGAAAGAAGGAACGAAGTGAAGCTCAACAGAATGAGAGGAGAGAAAATAAAACTGAAAAAGAGAAAGAACTTTAAGAAAATACAGAAGAAAAAATGTGAAATATCAACCTTCAGTTTAATAAATTTGTAGTTGCTGTGTGGTTTGTTCACTTCACCAGGAATCGAACACATCACCTGTCAGACCGCTGCAGTGTTGAGTGCTGACCGTCTTCATTCAGGAAGAAGCTCAGTGTGTTGCTGGTTCCGACTCTCAGGTTCAGTTCAAATACAGGTCTATAGAAGGTCATTGGCTTCATGTGGTTAATGTCTTATGAGAGTAAAAATAAGCTGGAGACAGACGCCAGCAGTCCAGGACAGACAGGAAGTGACCTCACCACAGCAACATTTGAAAACAAAAGAACCACTTCCTGTTTTGACTAAACTAACACATCAGAGAAGGAATGGTCATGGTGGGTAGTTTGAGTTTCTACTTTGTCTTGGGAGTAAACAACATTATCAGGTTTTTATTTATTTCATCCAAACACATGATTTAATTATTTGATTTTTTGTGTTAAACTCAACAGAATCACTGCCATGGTTTAGGGAGTCTGACCCCCCAATTAAAACCAAAGTTAAAACCTAACTTTAGCCTTAAATTATAGATTAGTTAAGTAATGTTAGTTAGTTTCTAACTTTAGCCTTAAGTTATGTTTGCCTTAATAAGATGGAATGGAAAATGTTTTGAATAGTAAAGCTATAAAGCTAATAAAACTTAATTTCAATATTCATTCTGCCTGCTTATATCTCTATTCTGCAGTCTGCTTATCTGGATGTAGCGTGGCTACAAGGCTGAGCTAGACCTACAGTACATCTTTACCTAGCATTAGCAGTACATCTAAAAAGCTGACTTTTCAGCTCAGTATTTCCCAGTGAACAAACACATTTTTATTTTTGCTTTGACATTATGGGTGAATCCACAAAAAGTTGTTTGTTGAATTATTCAGCCACCCAGATTCTTTCTCAAGTGTTTTCAGGATTGATATCTTGATATATGATTGATATCTCCTTGATGCCAGTCATTGAATCAATCAGCCGTGCAACCTCTCAACAGGAATGTGAGTATAAATGAGGTGATGACCCCCACACTGGCACCATGACACCTCACATCACCCCACTGTTGTCCAGACCTCAATGCATGACTGGAGGGAGGAAACCCAGCGGACCAACCAGCAAATACTAGTTAACAATGAGCATATTTTACTAATTATCTGTGACAAAACACCCTGATGTGCCTTTCATCACTGTCCAGTCTGGATAATAGAGTGCATGGTTCCCAGTCTGGTTTGCTGAGAGGAAAGAAGATGATAATAGAAACTTGCTGTCCTTGCAAGTTATCCTCAGTCCAGTAATTGGAAGGCAGGCGGTGAGTGTTGGTGTGTTGGTGGTTATGAAGACGAGCTGCATCAGCAGTGCCACTGCTACGTCTACCTGCTGACATGAGGGGACAGATATTCCTTTCATTTCCATGTTGCTGTAGCCATGTTGTTTTGCGATTCTTGAAGGAACATCGTCTGGTTCAAATTAACATTAACTGGAAACATTTTTAGGTTTTTGAATGAGAAGTTGAAGTAACTAGTTGGTGCAAGTTTTGCAATTAAAACCGTTTTTTTATTGCTCAACATCAGGGATGATAAGCCGGTGATAAAATCTCTTTTCGTTTGCTGAAACAAAACTGTTTAGAGAAATCCCCAGTTTCTTAAAGGAAGAGTTCAACATTTCAACAGGGAAATATTTATTGTAGTCAAACAGAGCCAGGCCTAGCTGTTTCCAGTCTGTACATTAAGTCAAACTAACCAGCTGCTTGTGGTACAGCTTTTATATTCAGAACAATTTTCTAACCTAACTAACAGCAGGACAGCAAGCGAATTTCCCAAAATGTTCCTTTAAATGTTTCTTTGATGTTCAAAAACACTCATGCACACTGTCATTTTGCAGCACCTATAAAAACCAACACACTCTCAGAGTAATTCTTAATCTGCTGCATTCATTATCGCTGTGTATTTTTAATCACTTCCACATGTTTTATCACAGTGCAGTTGGAGGGACTGAAGCTCTGTAGGTTTCCCCTCAGAGACTGAAGCTGGTGGTTCTGCAGCAGTGTTGTCAGCCTGAACTGATTTGTCTCCTACAAGTGAAATGAGTCTCATGTGGCCTGTTTTATCTGGAATAACACGTTTCTCCTGCGCTCCTCTTCCCTTCTGGGTACGGTAGATGGCCTATATATAATGATATCAAATCACAGACCTCCTGCTGATACTGTTTACGGCTTCACAAGTGTGCAGTGTGTGTCCGTGTGTGAGTGGTTCCATGTTCCTATCATATTCTTATTGAATCAACATTCAGCGGGTTCTTTATCCTGGTTCCAGACCCAGATATATGAAACATCATCTTTTATTCAGAGGCAGATCAAAGCCTCCTCTCCCTGCTGAAGAGTCCCTAAGCAAGACATTCAATTCCTATGACCACCAGAGGGCAGTGTTTCATAAGTGATGTTGGGAACGGAGCGCTCAAAAAGATAATGTGACTTTAAGAGGTAGGACATGTGCAGTGTTCTACAGCTGTGGAAAACCAGCACATCTGTTCTGTTTAAAAATATGATTTTCCTGGAATTTGTTTTTCAGTATTTCCTGCATTTCCAAGGAAATTGAATAAATGAATAAATTACAAACACAAACTCTAACCATTGACCCTATTCTTTTTCCCTTATATTTTGCAGTGGTGGAAAATATCTAAGTACATTTACATAAGTACTGCACTTCAGTACAAATATGACGTACGTGCACTTTGAATATTCCATACAACTTTATACTTCTACTTCAGCGACTTCTACGCGTCAGTGGGAGATGTTGTACTAATTACTGCTCTATGTTTATCTGACAGATTTACTAACTGCTCTGTAGACTCAGATCATTAATGCCAAATATATTCAACAGTAGCACTTATTGTAGCAATAAATCATGATGCATTATTATAGATTAAGTTACAGCAGTATATAAAAAAGATTAAATTAGCATTACGTGCAATTTCTACAAAGTGTTTCTACACCGTCCCACTGCTACTTTTAATTATGTAAAAGATCTAAATAGTTCTTCCACTACAAGTATCTTTATTATCTAAGAATAATTTAATATTTTATTGAAGAGCTTTTATACTACATCGTTTACACATGTTTGGCTGTGGAGTTGTTACTCTGAACATCATGTACATTTGCACATCATATAGTGTTGAAAAGTCACATAAATCATTCATCAGTTTTAGGAAATTTCACTTATCGTTTATGTTTTTTATGTATTGTAAATTATATTTACCGAACACATGCTTTTATTTATATTTCATTATGTTATATTCATGCTAATAATTAAATACCTACACACTGTATGTACACATTGTAGGTGTGGTGTTTTATGCCCATATTGCATCACAACCAGTTTATATTAGGAAGGATTATGAAGACTATTAGGGGACATTAACAAATAAAATAGAAGTTAAGCAGGTTCAGTTCCACATGGCAATGGGAGAGTAGAAACAGACGGACTCATGGGAACAAAGTTTCTCTATCTTCTGCCTCCATCTAGTGGTGAACAGAGGAGCGACAGTGTGGCAGGAGAACAACAACACAACAACAACACATGAGGAAGAGAAGGCCTGTTTGCCACATTTGCTTGACCTGAAGTGATTTTATTTTGAAAGGCAATTTGGCAGCAAACAGGAAGTAAACTATTCAAATTATTCAAGTGCAGAGATTGATGATGAGTGGCAGGGAAACTCGTGTGTTTAACCAGATGCTTTTACTTGATGATGCTGTTTTTAAACTGATTCCATATAAAAGCAGAGATTTTTTGTTTTGTTTTGCTTCAGGAATCTTTCAGGAATTAAAAGATGAGAACAAGTGTCATTAACAGCTCTCACAAAACAGTGTGTGTGTGTGTGTGTGTGTGTGTGTGTGTGTACACAGTGGCAGCACTGTTGACCCTCCTTTTAGCCTGTGTTTAGCCTGTGTGTCGGGATACTTTTCAAATGGCCTTCACCACTATTAGCACATTACTAGTTTGCATGTTTGTGTATTATGTACGCTGGTCTGAGCATCTGTATGTACAGTACATGACTGTGCCTTTGTGTGTGTGTGTGTGTGTGTGTGTTGTGTATAAGCAGGACTAAGCGTCCCACTGTGAGGCTGAATAGAGACCATTTTCTCTTCTGCTCTGTCTGTTCCCTCCTCCTCTCCTGTTCTCTCTCATCCTACCCTCTGTTCTCTTTTCTTTTCTTCTCATCACACCATCGTGGCTGTTATGTAATGGTGGGAAAGGAAATACACTGCTTGTCTGTCTGCTGCCGCCTACAATAACAACAGCAACAGCAAATCATTATTGGAGATTAAACTTTTCTGTGTGCAGTCATGTAGAGATTGAGGTTATACAGCAAGGAAAAACTTTAGGCTTTTATGTTTTCAGTTGATGGTTTGTTCAGTGTTCAGACAAAATGGCTCCCACTCATGCTTAAGTTTCTCTTTTGTTTATTGCCAACAAACAAACCAGAAATGCTTCACTTTATGTGGAGCTAATGAGTTTTCTCAACAAAGATGTACGCGTGACAAGGAAGTGTTTAGAGCAACACATTGAAAGCCTTTATGAAACTGATTATAAGCTGGAACACTATTGTTTTATATCAGAAGATGATAAGGATGCATTTATTCATACAACATGACAAATCAACACACACAAACCCAACGTACTAACACACACACACACACACAAGGACACGTGGACAAGTGTATTGGATTTACTGCCGATGTAGACCATATGCCTGATTCTTTGTCATGCCTGTGTTAGTCTCTAAGCAGGCAGTCAGCTGTATCTAACATATCAATGTCTGAAGGACTCCATTATTGATGGGGGAGATAATATACTCTAGCCACGCTGATGTCTCATAAACTGGGCTTGAAATGAACACCAACTATGCAAAGGCTTTTTAATTAGAATTACTTCATGGTTTTCTTTTCGAAAATATAAACATAATAAAACATCACCTCTTGATGTTTTCACACACCCAGAAAATTACCTGATTATGATATAGAGATTCAAAAAATATGCAAATGTTAACAACTTTATTATAATCTCATATTTATCGTTTTTTTTTTTTTTACTGTTATCCCCCTCATCATCAGCTGCTGACATGAAACATCCACATCAAGTGCAGAGACATAATTCCAGTCATTCTCATCATGTTCAGTTAATCTACTTGAAGAGATAATGAGGAGACGTCTGGAATATGAAACCATTAGGGTGTGGTGCTCAGTTGCCACCTGTGTTTCACAATCCACCTGACTTTATGTTGGCCGCACAAACGTGCACGATCACCATTAAAACTAAAACTAAAGCTCAGTGATCGCATTTGACAAATCCAGACATATATTCATTTCAATCCATCAACATATATCCATCGTTTTTGAGTCAGTAATTGATGATAATAATAAAAATATGAAAAACACCTATTGTGTAATTCATTATGTCAAAATGGCAAAGATGTATAGCATAACATGAAACAATAAAGCCAAAACATGTCTAGCTAAGGGTAGTATTGCAAATCGGTCGACTTTATCCAGTATTTACTACCAGTGTTGTGATTGGCCAAGCGTTCCGTGTGTAAAATCTGATTGGCTGCGGACCATGTCTATCATTAATCTAGTCACGCCCCCACTGCTGCGACTTCCGCTTCTGTGTCAATCCCAGGCTACACAGTAAATTACTGCTCATCTCTCTGGACTTGTCAAAACATTCACCCAGCACGCATCGCCGAGGTAAGATGGTGGACATTTTACCGCTCTGTCTACGGTCTCCTGTTGTGTTTTCACGGCTGCAATATAGCTTTGCGTTTTGTGTACAAGGAAGGTAGCTAGCTGTGCTAGTTAGCCATCTTTATTTTTTTGTTTAGCCCGCCCGCTAACGTTAATGCTAGCTGTCAAAAAGCTCCCTGGCGTCCTGTCAGAGTTGGGACCGTCAGCTTGGTGTGTTGTTGTCAAGGATAAACAGTTCCTAGTATGTTTATTTACTTACCTTGCTCTCATTTTAAAACGTCGGAGAGGTAAATTAAGTTTTAATTTGTCAAGCTACATTAACTGCTAGACTGTACGCGCTAATGTTAGCAAGCAAACAGTTGACGGTAGCATATTGGGATGGGTTCTCCTTATTGGCACTTAGCTAACAGTTATGTAGTGTGATGTTAAGTTGTAAGTGAATCATTTATCAACAACAGCTTAAGTGATATATTTTGTATAATAATTTTTAATTACTGTTAGTCTTTTAGCAATAGTAGTAAGTTATCTGGTATAACAAGGGTACGACTGTTAGTTCAAAATTGCCTACGGTGAAATGTATGTAAGACAGCTAAAGTCAGAAAAGAAAAATATGTGCATAGAATAGTGTGTGAAACCCGTGAGATTCCCTATAGCAAGAGATTTGTAAAACTGGATCTCCAGCAGCAGCACTTATCTCAAGCAAGGTGTAGGTTAAAGTCACCTCCTATCGCGTTGAACAAAATTGGGCAAACATTGGGAATGTTCCCCTGCCTGTTTCGCTTCTCACCGGCTCCATCCACATTTACATCTGACTCGGAGGAGAGAGACTAAACTAAAAGCTTTTGTCTTTAAAAGTTGGTGCACTGGAGGTCATTGACACGAAGGTTTGCACTGACACAGCAGGCTGTTTATCTGCGCTCCCTGACATACATATCCCCTCAGAGGCACTGCTGCTGCACTGCTGCATCAACTGGCCTCTAACAGTGATGATGCCAGAAAAAAAAGTGCTTACACTAAGATTGAGAGTCTGTGTAGACACATACCATTATCCCGTTGTTTAGTCATTTAAAAAATGTTTTGACTACCACCATTACAACAACAGGCAACAATGTGTGAGGCACTGATACTGAGGATTGAGAGACTTTATCCCCTTACCATTAAAAGGGCACACAATACAGTGAATGCATCAGTTATGCGAAGTACTGAACTTTACTAAAATTTAACTTTCAGTCCTAAAGAAATTACAGTTTGCATTCTTTTTTTAAAATTACAAGGTGTCTACAGGTTTTCGAAGGAAGACACTTGCAGATTTTATTCCTGCGTTACATGAGACATCATGCTGTTCTCCCTGGTATTACAGCTCCACAGAGAATGGCCAGCTCCATGTCATTTTGTTACGTGTCTTCCTCCCAAAGGTGCTTTAATTAGTTTGTTGCTATGCTGATGGTCTCACATTGTAGAATGAGGCAGTTGTGCACAGATAAGAGATTTCCATGTTTGTTGATGTAGTGGTGAACACCTTCAAGAGATTTTTCAATTCTGCAATCTATTTTTCGAGGTCTGTGGTTAGATTTAAGAGAACAGGAAAAAGATTTTGTAAGGCATGTACTAAAAGCCAGGTTTCAACACAGCTGAGACGAATGTCGCAGTAGGGGCAGGACCAAGACATGCTAAAGGAAAATGCAACACAAGTAGAGACATGAATTAGTGAAATGTATGTTTTTGGCTGACCTAACACGGGCTGGTAAACAGATGCTAATAGGTTTCTCAAGCACTTTTGCAGTTGCACAGTTGATCGTATCTTTTTGTGCCTCTTTTATCTGCAATGTGTCAGTTGCCACATGGGGATAAGGCAAAGTTTGAGCCAACACTAGTCCAGGCAACCATCCAGGCAACAGAGAAACAATACTCTATGTATAATTTATAACAGAGAGCAGGTAGCCAATCAGAAGCCTGTCTGATGCACAGGCCTTTGTATTGTTTTGCTCTGCTTTGTTTGCCTCATGGTCATAGGGAGTGCACGCTGGTCAGCAGGGACCAGAACAAGCCTGCTACAGATGCACCATTATATCAGCACGCTGCTGGATGATAATAAATAAGTAATAAAGATATTGATCTATTACTATTTTCCTGTTTATATTTGTCAGATTGTGCAATCACGATAATTTAAAAAATGATCTTTTAATTCTCTGATTCTCTGCCAAAGATCTGTTTGGCGTGTTGAGTCATTTCCGACCCTGGTTTAGATGCAGCTCTGCTTGTTTTTTTGTACATACATTAAAGGTTCACTCGGCCAATATAATATTGTGTAATTCCTGTCTGTGACTGTGACTGTGGAGGCTTTGTAGCTGCAACTGATGCGCTCTTCCTTAATTACTTAATTTGTAACTATGTGTCAGGGTTGAAGTGTGATTGGTCGGCTTGGTGTGGTTCTTGTTTTCTTCTCCAGTGTTTACTCATAGCAAAGATAAAATCAGAAAACACAGGTCAGTCAGCCCCCTGAGGAAGGTTCTCAGTATTGTTCACCTTTTCAGTAACAAGACCACAAATTATTTTCTCATCTGTTACACAAACTGAAATTATGTAAACATAGTCTGTTTTGATACCATTCAAAATTAAAGTATTATCCTGATAATGTGCGACTTATTAATTTAATGTCTCGGTCCTGCAGTCACCAGGTTAAATCTGAGGTCATCAGAAATCTCTTGCACACCTGATTAGTCTTTTTGACAGGTGCGTTTCTGCTCGAGCTGCTCGATTATGGCAAAAATCATAATCAGGATTATTTTTTATCAATATTGAGATCATGATTATTTATTCAATAGGATTACTCTTTGACTTAGAAACATCAAACATTTACTTAACTTAAAAAAAACTTTTAATACATGTCAATGGAAAAACTAATTTTTAAAAAATGAGATGATCTATATCATCTTTTTTTATTTGTTTTTTTAAATTTTTTTATATTTTATATATATATATATATATATACACACACATATATATATATATATATAGTACAATTCTAATGTACGCTGAAATATAACCAGGAAGTGTATGGGGGGGAGGTTTTGATGTGTGTGTGAAAATTGTTGAAAAACGGAATGCGCTATTATAATCATTTTATCTCCATTATCTTGTTTTCTTAATCGTTGGAAGAAAAAATTGTAATCAACACTCCACAACTAACCCTTTGATTAATCGTGCAGCTCTAGTTTCTACCTCAAACAGGTTAAATCTTAAAATGAACTGAGATACCAACTGTCGACGTTCATACCCATGATGGTCATTACTACATTATTCTATGAGTACTCATGGGTTGGACCACACCCAGCTTCCAGCTCGGCCTTCATTTTGACCTTTCAAACACACACACACACACACACACACACACACACACACACACACACACACACACACACACACACACACACACACACACAGGTTCACAAGGCGGAAACAGTATCAGCCCTGTTGTCATGGCAGGTAATCATAAATCCATTCCTATACAATAGCTATCTTCAGCGTGATGACCACAGCACACACGCAAAAATCCAGCTCAACCAGATTTTCCCAGTTGAACCAGTCGTGAACAATGTTGATCACAAACTTGGGTTTGTGTTTTATACGCGCTTTACTCAGGAGTGTCACTGTTTGTGTTTCTGTTTGTGGACACATTAAAGAAGTTTCGAGGGAAGATTCGTCGCAGCCTTTCTATCTATAAACCTCCTGTGAGATGAAGAGTCCTCTGAACAGGTTTTACCTCCTCGCAGGTGTCGCAGGAACATGCTGACTCACACTACGCTGACCGTGTGACACTGTGCTCAGCAATCCTGCTCAGAATGAGTTGAGACTTTTTTTTGTTCCCAGAGGGTTTTAATAAGAGGAGGAGGAACATGAAGAGGGCAGACTCATCACTTCAGTAAGGAGCAGAGACTCAGTCCTCTGGATGGAGATTAGGTTTATCCTCTTGCAGATATCCTCTGCAAAGATTCTTCATCTATGATTAGTCTTGATGACTTGAGCTTGAGAGACAAAGGACTTGACTTACATATAGTCTGTCAAAGTCTCGTTGTTTTGTCAGTTGTCAGGACACAGATGGGGAAGTAGTTACTAGGGATGCCCCAATCACTTTTTTTTGCTGCCGGTACCAATACGATCATCTATGAGTGCGATCCGCCGATATCGATAATTTTTTGTGTTTTGTTATAGCAGCCAGTTTAGCTGTTAGTCAGTCTGCTCAGCTTTGTAGTGAACTGGGACCTCCGATAGGCGTCAGCATAACCTGATAAAAGGACCACAAAAAGTAGGGATGCCCCGATTGATCAGCCACCGATCATTATCAGCTGATTTTCATTAAAAGGACATGATCGGTAGATGGGAATTTGTGTGTGTGTGTGTGTGTGTGTGTGTGTGTGTGTGTGTGTGTGTGTGTGTGTGTGTGTGTGTGTGTGTGTGTGTGTGTATCCCTCTTGTGATTTACTTCCTGGGCCGATGTCTTCATCCAAGGCTGAACATCTGGTGCAATGTGGAGGTTGCGTGTTTTACTGAGAAATGGTAAAAATGTTTGTGTTGTCTTTATTTTCTCCCTTGTTTTTTTTTTTTTTTCCATTAGTGTGAAGAGAAACAAAAGATGCAGGAGGGTCATTTATCACTTGTTTCAGCTGCAGCGGATGGTGTGATGTGTAATGATCTTGTGATATGTGCTACACTTTCATTTCTACCCTCGCTCAGCGCTGTTGTGTGCTACCACAGATAATATACAGGACAGGAGGTTTTAAAATAGCATCTCATGAAAATAAGTAGAGCTCTATTTACTTTATATATATTGCTATGATACAGTTTGAATCAGTTGTTTGGTTTACTGCTTATTAAGTTTTTTTCCCCACAAATTCAGGATATTTTTTCATGATGGAAACAGGGATAAAATGACTCCACAGCTTTTACTGCTTTGTATATGATATTTCTTGATATGACCCATCATCACCATGGCCGGAAATAATATGAATGAATTATAAAAGAAGAAATAAATTATAATTTGAATGGTATTACTTTAGCTTTTCTACATTTATAGTAAACATGAAGAAGGTGGCAGTAACTTGGGCACAGTTCTGTTTTTAACATAACCTCATAACTCTCATATTTCACCTCCTCTCTCCTCCCTGCTCCTCATTTTCTCCCATGCACAGATGAGTGCTCAGACAGTACCCACAGCAGAATGCCGCTCTGTGTTGGACTCCCTCTGACACAGTGGCCTGTCTGTGCTTCTTTTTCCTCACGCCGCCTCTCAGACTGCGTTCACATCCTGCCTCCTTCCCTGGGACCGGCAAATCAAACCCCTTCCCTCCATCCTCTAACCTTAATTCTCCAGCTGTAACCTAAAGCACAAGCTTGGTGGAAGTTAATCAGGTGAAACACGGTCTCTGCAAAATCTGTCGAAAACGTAACAATGAAAAATGAAAACTGAATTATCCTCCTCGTCTTAGGTTATGCACTAAAATGTTGGCGAGACAAGAGTTAAGTGTAAGGATTCTGGTCAACAAAGCGCAGTTCATTTTGACACCTATACTGTCTGCTCCAGACTAGAGCTGCGCGATATGCAAAAAAAAATTATATTGCTATTATTTTGGCAGGTATTGTGATTTCAGTTGGAATGATCGTTTTTTTCATTTTCACTGGAAAAAAATATAAAAATGATGAGGATGTGATTTTTGATGGTTCCCGTACCAAACAAACATGTTTCTTTTGCATCTGGAGAATATGATTTGTAGGTCGCGGCGTCTCTGTAGCACCACAACACTTATGGTGCTAACAATGCTAATGCTAACAATGCACAACAATGTTTTGACACATTTTACCTTCATGAAGAAAATTGCAGCTCCTGTGATTTGGATATTGCATTTGGCCAAAAGAAGACAAAGCCAAAGGTTGAGTTGTTCACTGTGTTTTTCCCGTTCACTTCACTTTCCTTCAGTTTGTAGAAATCTCTAAAACGGAGGTGGAACTAATGTTTTCATAAAACTGTAGACTGTAAAAAGGGCAACAGACATTTGCCGCTAGCTAGCAGTCATGGCCACAGCTAAGAAGCGTTAAGACGATGTTGAGGGCCGCCGCTTTCAGGAGCGTAGGAGAGTTGAATACTTTTTCACTGAAAACCAAAACGGTTGCTTTTTGTCTCATTTGCTTGTTAAATTAAACATATTACAACATATAATATTATACTCTCCTACTTTACCCGCTGATTGTTGTTTTTGTCGTTGGTGACGTTAGAGGTTGGTTTGGTCAGTTTCACAGCTTCTGCTCTCCGTTCATCTTCAGTGTGTGTGTGAAATTGACTTGTGGTATGAGTTTCACAGTCTGCAGTCATAGGTGAGCTACCTATTGAGGTGTGTGTGTGTGTGTGTGTGTGTGTGTGTGTGTGTGTGTGTGTGTGTGTGTGTGTGTGTGTGTGTGTGTGTGTGTGTGTGTAAGGAGAAAGAAAGAGGTGTGTGTGTGTGCTGTATCAGTACTGGGCTCCGTCTCACATGGCAACAGCTCTCGGCTCTTAGTTTCTTTCTTCTTGTCTCTCTCTCCGTCCGTCTCTGGATGTTTTGGTCAGACATCAGAGGACAGCGCAGGGAGACGTCAGGCTGGACCTGAGTGGAACAGTCACATCGGTAGGTTTGTCTTTGAGGTTCTGACTGATCAATCAGATTATCAGATTATTGGTTGCTTCACTGCTTTGGTTTGGTGCGACCAGTTTGTATTGAGAAGGCAGAATGAACAGGTGAGACCTAACGGAGTCAGTACAGCCTCAGAAGCCTTAATATTAATGTGAAATGCTAACATGCTAATAAAGCTATCTGTTTATCTGGACGTTTATCTAGATGAATGGGTCTGATGAATGAGTGAATATATTAAACATGACAGGAAACAGTCACTCATCTCCTACATATGTGGAAGTTGAGCTCTAAAATCATTGAGCACTTACCCATGCTTTGTTTCTTTAGCATGACCGGTGCTGTTGTCTGTTCTGTTATCATTATTGTTTTTAATAATTACTTCAGACAAATCTCTAGTGTGGAAATATGTGATTATTTTAACATCCAATGAGTTTTTCACTTCAATTCTTTTGTAAACACATGCAGTACAAAACTAAAGTTGCTCTTGTTTCAGAAACAAATGAAAACCATTTGTGGTGTTAGAATATACAAAAACTGCAGTGTTTAAAAAAAAAAAAAAAAAAAAAAATCATCTCAAATTTAAGGATTAGTTTCAGCTCCTCATTTTGTCTTTTAGGAACAAACTTTAACCAAAAGTTTGTCATGTAATCTTTACATTTGAAAGGTGGTATTTAATTATATTTTGTGTTATTTTGGCTTGAACTGAAACTGTGATACTGGACTTTATGTTACATTGAAGACACATAATTTTAAGCATCTTTCGTTTGTTCTTGGCAGAAAAAAAGTTTTATAAAATTAGATTAGCCATTAACAAGGTCAGGCTGTTGTCAGCAAATTTGTGTTTTTATGTAAGAAACCCCAACGTAAAAGAAAAGTTACTATTCCCGAGGTGAGGCTGCGTTCAACTTTTAACTGTTATTTCTTCTTTATCTCTGACATGTCAGACACATGTTTTTCTGTATTTGTATTTGTATCTAATAGAATAAAAGAGTTTCAGAGCCTCAGATTGGGGTTAGTTGTGATACGCTACTGTCCAAGTATGGAAGTGTCTGTGGTGTGTTCATGGTGCCATGTCTGTCATGGTTACGTAACAGCTCACGGGCGTCTGAGAAACAGAGAGCGATATGATCTGAGAGCCTGTTGCAGCCAATCAGGAGGCTCGCTCTCTCTCTCTCTCTCTCACTCCTGTGAATGTGTGTGTGTGTGTGAGAATTTACTTACTTCTTCTGCACACTTATGGAGGAGAAACGAGTTGATTAAAACCATAAATTACTCAATACAAAATACAAACATGGATTTAAAATGCAATTCAGTGCAAAACAGTCTCGCTTTCAGGGAGATGCAAAGAAACATTTCTTCTACAAATTATAAAAGAGGAATGATTTATATTAATCAAGACTATAACATTCATCAGACTAATTGAGATTAACATCTTTGCCAGTCATCACGCTGGTCCTTCGCTCCTTTCTCTTTTCAAACATGCAAACCTGATTGTTGAGCTCCTCGTGTTGAGTGTTCCTCCTCAGCTCTGCTCCAGAAACACTTAAAACAGCCGAATCTGTTTAAACATCTCAGAAAGGCCAAGCGCTGCCTGAGGGCTGTAGTTTAACTGGTGGTCGTCATACGTTTTTTTTTTTTTGTTTTTTTTACCACATAATCAAAAGGAATTTCCGTATGATCTGCATTTCTTCTCTTTGACACACCAGCTTCAGCAGTGTGTGCGTTTTTAACGGGCTGTGAACTGAGAGCAGTGTGAGATGTGAGTGTGGAGTTTGGATCGGTGTCGTGTTCATCACTGCAGGGACTTTGTGGTGTAGCGTGATGCATCATGTTGCTTAAGACAAAACTGTCTGGTGACTCCCAGACTTGGTTTTGTCTGATAGCTGGAAGCAGCATGTTATGAGATCAGATTGTTTCAACACAGTCAAATCAATGACAAGCTGCATGAAGGGGGTTTCCTCACATGGAGAATTGGACAACTGTAATCAATAAATGGAGCTTTACAACCACAGCAGGCCGCCATTCCTGGTGTTGGTTGGAGGATCCTATCCTATCCTATCCTATTGGAGTTAATTACTCGCGAGAGCGCGGCCTTGAAAGTGACGTCACGTCAGGCACCAGGTGAGAGTCAGAGAAGTGTAGTCGTGAGGAATAAGGCAGCGAATTACCGGAGAAAAGGTAGACTTATTAGCCAACTCAGTGACGTTATCTTAGGGTAAACTAATTGATAGCATTAAGCTAATATCTACACGTCATTATGTATTAACTGCTGACTGCATTTTCAGATGAGCTTGTTCAGATACTTCTCTAAGAAGAGAAAGACAACAGATGAAGAAGACGCTAGTCAGGTAGCATCATAAGCCTTTTACTGACTCGTAAATGATGATGGTTAGGTAAAAAATAGTATTTTAATGTTCACACTTGTAATCAGATGTGATGTGAGTGTAAACTATAGAACGCTGTTAGCGTTACGTTACTCACACTTTTAATGTAATCTTATTAGACAAGTAACATTAGACAGGGAGGAGTTGTTAAACAAAGTGGAGGAGAGCAGAGCACAGCAGCGGAGAGATGAGCCTGGGTGCAAACTTTGCCACTGACTCTTACCCCCCCCCCATAGCATGCCCCCACTGCTGAAAAAAATCCTAGAGGAAACACTGTGATGATGATGTGATTTTTGTTGGTCTTGTACCAAACAAACATGTTGTATTGCACTTGGCCATATTGTGATTATATTTCGATATATTGATGTATGTATTGAGTTTCACGTGCAGCAGATGTTGGTGTCTTCTGTTTCAGATCTTAAAAAAATGACAACGAATCTTCAATGAAGTGTCATTATTCTTGGTATGAATGGCTCCTACAGTTCTACAGCAGTATGATCGTGATGTGATGAGCAAGATGGTGAGACTGTAATAACCCATGCAAATGAGATTTTCACCTGTGTTTGCTGCGTTCACAGACGTAACTTGCTCTCTGTTATACAACGGTGTCAGCACAGCCTCACCTGCTTCTTCTTTTGTTTTGTTTTTTACCTTACCCTGATGTGATACAACATTTTAAAAGTCAAACTAACAGCAGAATACTAGAATATCATCATTACTATGGTAACAATTCACCTTATTTACATGTATGTATTGATAACGTGTGGATCTAATACCTGCCTTCATTTCACTGGCTGCTCTAACAGTTCAAGTCAAGTGTGTTTTGGTAGAAGCAGCAAAGGAGAGGAGGCAAAAACTCAGGTCCACACAAGTCCTAGGACTCGTAGTTTAATAACTTACTACACTTCCACCTCACCACGCCGCTCTATTTTATCATACATGAGCAAAACAGAAGCCGCAAGTAGCCTTAACGATGAGCTCATTAACATGCATCCACTTCCATCACGGTGCGCCGGATGACGCTGCTCATCTCGCATCTCGGTAACCCGGCACTTCTTAAAGACACATTTCACATTTCAAAAATCCAAACAGTCTCAAAGTCCTTTAACACTATTTAATACATACCTGTAGAATGAAAATAATAATTAACAGTCCATTTCCACACCTGTGTTCACCAAATAGGCCAATGATAATACGCTATATAAACAGCATTTTACCTTTTGTGAGGGGAAAACAATAAACCAAAAGTCACACTGCTGCAGATGGAGCTTAGATGAGCGTTACACTGTAGGAGAAAAAAAATTAATGTTAATTTGTCAGTGAATATTTGTGACAGTGACCTCTGGTTTTATATAGATTGTCGTGAGGGCAGAACATTGAGTTCTAAAACACTGATGCACAAAAACATGCGTGATAAGCGTTATCACAGTCGAAGGCTTGGTCATGTTTTGGTTCACAAGCCACTGACTCGCCCTTCAGAAGCAGACTGTAGTTTGGGAAAGCTGTGTGTATATCTTCAGACCTTTTTTTTTTTTTTTTTTTAAATCTCGATTTAAAAATGCTCTTGTAGAGGTTTTTAATTTTTGGGAGTTCCCTGGTTTATGTGATTACGAGACCACAGGAAATATCAAGCTTTGTCGTGTAGATCTCTTGGCTGGATATCCTGATATACTGACAAGATGTCAACTCCCTTTTTAAAGTGAGATCCTCTTTATTCTGTTTGATTGTTGTTGAAATGCGTGCTTGTGAGAACTGACGGAGTCAGAAACAGGTTTTTTAATCTATAATTTTATATTTTATAACATAAAGCTTTTCATTTTAGAATTATTTATTATAGGCACCAACCACAACAAAAAAAACTGCATGGCTGAATGTTTAATTGGGTCATAGAACAACTGAATACCAGCTTGTCATCCATCCTGTCCACCTTATCGATCGTGGACGCTGAGGACAAAGTTCACCTGTGTGCTGAAGGCGTTACCTGTCTCTGGCAAAGGTAACAGGAAACAGCAGAGTGAGAGGAAGGGAAAGAAAGAGTTGTTAGCTGTGTCTTTTGGGATTTAATCACACTGCAGGTATGTAAAAATATGCTCAGCTGACAGCTCTAGAAAACAGCAGTATTCAGTATTTTGCCAACACTGCTGACCCCTGTGTGTTGCTCAGAAATGATCAGAAAAGAGAAACATCTGATGGTTGCTTTAATAGCTGTAGAAATAGTGATGATCAGTAACATTTCATTTCCGACATGAACTTTTTTTCCCTGGTCACTATCTTTAAATTTGCAAAAATATGCATGCAAAGTATATTATTGGCTTAAATGTAAACAACAGAAGCTGTGATGAGAAGGGACACTATTGGAAATTGGATTTCCACTTTGCATTTATGTAAAAATATAATGAGTCAGGGAATAATATATTTGAACTGACTGAAGTTTGAAAAGAAAGAAGACAGAAACTTTCCCTAAGTGAAAACTAATGCCTTGGAAACGGTGTGTAAGATGAAATAGATTTTTTTTTAAAAACTGTATTGATATTTTCTGTGTGTTGGGGTCAAACTCCTGCTGTGAGCCGGACAGTTTAATCAGAATGTGACGCAGCATCAGACAAACATCCAGCTCGGTGATATTAGACCATACCATGGACGTAGCAGGTTGTTAGCGCTAGTTAGCGTAGCATTAAGCAGCAGGTAAATGAACACAAGTAGTTCGTGTTTTGAATTTCATTTTCTGATTTTTGTCGAGGAAGTGAAGCCACACTGGAAACATCCATTCAAAGGAGAAGCTAAGCTAACAGGCTAGGCTATGAAAACGTAGCTAAGTGAGCTTTCATCTCCAGCAGTCGCAAGCTGTCCAAGTGTAACAGACCGACTCTGTCATGTTTCTGCGTAAGCAGATAAAGAAACTGTTAGTGTGAAGGATGAATGAAAGGATGTTTTCTGTCTTTTCATCTTTACTAATTAACAATTTAAATCACCGAGCAGCTCAGACGCTACCGGCAGCTACCGGCATCTTTTAAGGTGGAATATTTTCTTGCGTGTTACTCAATGCATGATTGACCTTTGGAAATCAATCTATACACCTTTGAGGTTATAAAAGCTGAAACGTGCCCAAACACTTCGATGAAGATGGAGCAGGTTGAATAAATTTTTCCTTTACATCTCCATTGCTCTCACTGCGCTTTCTCTCTAGTATCTGGGCGGAAACCGACACGGCTCCGTTTTTCTCCGAGCTAAGACCGACAAGCAAAACTGATGTCAGGAAAAATTTTTTATGTTTTTTGTTTGTTTGTTTGTTTGTTTGTTTTTTTTTTGGAATTTATTAATGGATATTGAATCTGTAGAGACAGAATCATGATTCGTGTGATCTGCTCACAGCACAGTGAAGTGTTTCTTTCCGAAAGCTGTTTGAGTTTTAATGGCAACTAATTGACAAACTCATTAACCTGTAAGTGTCACTCCACCCTGTATAATGTGTCGAGGGATTAACCTGGAACTATGGCCTGGTTCCACCTTCACTGATCATCATCCGATCTGACATTCAGCAGGAGGGGGGAGGGAGCCTGTCTGTTCACAGCACTGTGATATTACATTGTTAAGGCCGGTTCAATGAAAGGCTAAATTTAATGTTTTTAAAGCTAACTTAGCCAAATGCTAAGGTGATAAATGTACATCCTGTCGCTAATTAAACTAAAAAGAATGTATTTCTCAGCAGTAATCTGGTTGAGACTCAGTGATTGTTCATTATACTGACTGGTCTCATAAAGAACCAAATATAACTGTTGAAATGTACCTTGTTATTTTGGGAGTGGAGAATCAGAGGTGATTCTGGGTCACCAGTATAAAACTTTGAAGAGCCAATGTACCAAACAGGAGGCAACAAAGACCCAGAATGCCTGTGACAGTGGCGTCCCGATTATGTAACTACTGGACTAGAAAACTCTCTGTTTGCACTCAGTGGGCCATGATAGACAAGCTTGTTGCTCAGCCAGACTAAGCAGATTTTCAGCTGGTAGCCTAGATGGCTTGGAATGAGCCTCAGCATTTTGTGCCATCTGAACTGTTACAGCTGCTGCCTATGGAGAGACGGTAACAACAGCAAGTGACTAAAGTGAAGGAATACACAGTCTTCTCAGCATGAATCAGGCTTCCTGCATAAATGACAAAAATGTTTTTGTCATCAAGTTGAAATTAGTTGATTTATGATCAGAACATAAAAATAACATTCAGGCTCATGACTAGCAGTTGGATTTACTGCAGGACTGTATCAGACTCCATCAGTTTAATGTTCCTAATAAACTGATCACTGAGTGTATATTAGTGATTATCAGGTGTATGTACAGACTGCAAAGAGCCTGACTGGAGTTAGTTGGTTGATTTTGTTGCTGCGCTCACCTGTGAACTGATTCACCTGGTGACCTGAAGATGCTCTTTAATTCAATAGTTTTATCATATATTATTATTTTTATTATTATTATTATCACCAAATAAAATGTTTGACCCCTCCCCTTTTAAAATGTAACACGTTTACTCAGATATCGGTTAAATAAACATAACGATACCGATAATCGAAAAATGCTGAAAATTACCACGGATAATCGCCCAGGCTGATAATCGGTCGATATCTACTTCAAATACATATAAATGATTAAAATCAATCCAGTGTATATGCCTGACAATTGAAAAGCTCTGCAATGCATTAAGAAACTGTGGCTCCAAAAGCTGCACAAGTCTGTGAAAACCTGTGTTGTCTACCACCATGATGAGCTGATCATCTGAAGTGATGAGTCCAATGACCTGCTCTGTAATCTCTGGCCTCCTGCTGTCTCCAGGAAATGTCTCTCTGAAAGTATCCTCCTGTGTGTGCGTGTGTGTACCTGAGTTACCTGAGTGAACTCACTCATTCTGTTGAGCAAATGGTGCTCTCTGTTTACAACACCTGGGTGACAGCTGACAAAAACAAAGGGATCGGGTTTAGGTTTGTGCTCAGTACAACTGATACTGATCAAATGCCTTGATCGGCCCTGATACGGATCTCTGAGGTCGGATCGTCTTCCCCAGTTATAGCTGTGAGGCAGAGTCTCTAGACCAGGCAGACGTGTCTTTTTTTTAGCTCAGATATTGAGTATCATCACTCACATGTGGACTAATGACTAATAAAAAGATTTTTCATTGTGTAACTTCCTCAGAATTTGCTTTGTTTGTTTACATTCTTTAATCGAGAGTAAATTAGAGCTGGTAGATCTGCAAAAAAAATCACTTTGCAATTGCATCTTCAGTTGAAATGGTTGTTTTTGCATTTTAATTTTAACTGAAAGAAATATAAAAATGATGATGATGTGATTTTTGTTGGTTCTTGTACCAAACAAACGTCTGGAGAATATGATCTGTAGGTCGGGGCGTCTCTGTAGCACCACAACACTGATGGTGCTAACAATGCTAATGCTAACAATGCACAAAAATGTCGTGACACATTTTACTTTCGTCACAAAAACTGCAGCTGCTGTGATTTGGATATTGCACTTGGCCATGTTGTGATTTTGATTATGTTTCCATAACTAAAAACTTACATGTTTTCTTTTGTGCAGGTTGCTAAATTTGCTTCAGTCATCGACGAACCCCAAACTGAACTCTGAAGTTACATCAGCTCTCTGACGTCTGTCCAACATCACCAGCAGCGCCATCACGTCAGTCCCTGTATATTGATAACGAACATTGTGCCGTTCCCGTGGTGACACTACAGAGGGACCTTGATCGACAGGCCTCCCTCCAGAGGAACTGTGAGGGGCCGTCACGGAAAGGAACATGTGCTAGAAGTTGAACATCTTTCCTGAACGACTGGTCAGCTTTGACGCTAGAAGATGAACAATGAGGATGAGTTCTACGACGCCGTCACAGGTGGGAGTGTGTGTGTGTGTGTGTGTGTGTGTGTGTGTGTGTGTGTGTGTGTGTGTGTGTGTGTGTGTGTGTGTGTGTGTGTGTGTGTGTGTGTGTGTGTGTGTGTGTGTGAGAATCTTTTTCCTAAATTCACATTTTGAATTTTTGAAAATTGCAGTTTTGTTATTTTTTTGCGTCTGATTTTTCTGTGCTGGATCTTCTTCAGAGAGACAAATCAAATTATAGATGATAATCTTCATTATCTTTTAATTTAATTTTATACTTCAAACTCCCTGTTGTGTTTGACCAGTAAAATAAAAAAGAAAAGCAGCAGATCCTCAAAAAGTACGAGCTGAAACTTTCTGCTTCAAGAGAATATGTGCAGCTGTTCCACTTGAAACAGATTGATCCATCCACTCAACTTCTTTTTAAAAGGTGTCGTTCTTGATTAAATGGCCTGTTTTGCCTCCATAATAACACGGTCTAATGGAACCTAACCTGATGATTAGTTCAATTATTCAGAGGTCAGAGGTCATGATAGTCGTGTGTGTGGTTGTAGTCGTGCCTCTTTTGTACAAAAATAAAGAAATGCAGAGGGGAATTTATTCTTCTTCTTTTTTTTTTTTTATTTCTATAATTGCAGTTAAATGAATTCACCCCCCACTGCTACGGTTCTGATATCCACACATCAGCCAATTACAAACGCATGTGATTAAAGTGAATCCCATAGAGCTGCTTTTACTTATGAGGATGACTTTCGTATCGTTCCTCTGTCATCATAACTGTTTACTACGAGTATAAGTTCTCTTTTACGTTGTTATGCCCCGCCCCTCCCCCCTCCCATCGTCAACGCACTGTTCTTCTTTCCACGTTAGACTTTCATTTATTAAAATCTAATGTGACTCACTTCACATGGTAAGAATACACACCTGGCACCTGTTCAGCGTCATACTGTGAAGGTGTGTTTACAGAGTGATAATAAACCATTTGGTCTATTTCAAGCTGTGTTTAAGGCCCCACCTTGAGTTCACCAAAACCCCACCCTGCAGCTCTGAGAGTTTACCTGCGGTGTCACCACCCAGGTGTAGGTCAACAGGTGTGTGACTGGTGTGATTTTTACAGGAAGGAAATCTGGTCAGTCCTCTTGATATGACAGAATCTTTCTCTAACTCGTTGTAGCTTTTTGTTTTTTCAGTTTGGTCTCTTAATTCTTGTTTATACGTTATTATTTTCTTTTTTTTTTTACCATTGATATTGCTTTAAATTTAGTTTTATTTTTATTGACAACATCACATAAACAGTGAATTTTTTTGCCCAATTTCTTTGCAGCTATTGCAGATACTCAAACAAGATGCCACGGTTTAATTCATATGGCTCCACTTTGACTATTTATTCTGCATGTATTGTATCTCAGAACCTTGGTATCATGATCTTAAATTAAACAGATTTGATGCTGTGCCAATGAAAAGGTTGGTCAGTCTAAAAAAGTTTCAGGCAATCAACAAAATATTCCAGTCAAACCCAGACAAGAAGTTACTGATGCAAAGCAGTATGCAAATGTGTTGCATTGTCTGTGACTGTCTAATGTTGCAAACAAAACACTGATCTGTCATCCAAAATCAACTGCTAGTGAAATCACAGTCTCTGTCATGAGAAGACTAGTTTTTAATATCACTTTCTGTTATAATATCACTATCACTTTCTTTTTAATATGCTGGTGAACGAGATTTCCTGCAACTGTGACCTGATGTCACTTTTTGCCCCCCACCCCCCTCCAGGCCTGGATTCTGACGAGTCGTACGAAGGGGTGTCGGAGGCCAGTTTCAAAGACGCGCTGGTGTTTGATGGCAGCAGTCAGAAGGACAACGGATCAGTGCCTCAGGAGAACGGCATCAAGAAACACAGGTACTGCTGCATTCCTGCTCCACATTCCACCTGCAGCCTGTGTTCGTGTGTTCGGAGCTGCTCCTGAATCCAGTACAATCTGCTGGGCGGAGTCACAACTAGAGATGAAACTTAATATCAGGATCATAGTGACCAGAATAATTATTGTTTAAATGTGCTTAAAATGTTCAAAAAGTATAAAGCACAAACTGAAACCTAGTCACCAAGTGACTGTTTGAATTTAAACATTAAAATGATAACAACACAACACACGTGTTTAAATAAAAACCTGCTCATTTTGGTGTAAAAAAAACAAAAAAAACAAACATCTCCAGTAATGCCATGTTTCCACTGAAAACAAACCCACGTTGTTGCTGCGCATGCGTTTGGGAGACGTGAGTTAAAATAACCACATTAATTAACCACGCTAATAAACAGTTTTAGTGATAATTAAAATGTAAACAGTAACACCAACATTCAGGCATTTTTTATTTAGCGTGAAACCAGGAACCGTTTCATCTCTTTATTTTTTCTTTCTTTTTTCCAATATGTTGTTTATTGGCTTTTGTTCATTTTAAATTGACTGACTAAACAAACATTCATTAAGACCCTCCCTCCCACCCCAAATAACACAACAGTGTCAGTAGAATTAAGAATAAATAAAAATTAAAAAACATCACTTTAAATATTGAGTTATGCATGTAGGTTGAAGTGGTTGTAGACAAGAATCCAACTAAGTTGAGTAAAAGTAAGTAAAAATATAGAAACAACAAAAAATTGTATAGTAAGTAAATTAAGTAATAAATAATATAATAATATTCCTATACACATACATACACACATACATCTGTAGTCACAACTTCTAACTATGGTTCAGTGCCACTTGATCAGTAGCTTGTATTTGACCTTTCATTTACACGTGTTTACATTTATTCTAACACATACGTGTTTACTGTACACTGTGATTTTAGCGTTTCAAATAAGAGGAAGACTGAGCTGCGA
Source organism: Seriola aureovittata (assembly GCF_021018895.1). NCBI lineage: Eukaryota > Metazoa > Chordata > Actinopteri > Carangiformes > Carangidae > Seriola > Seriola aureovittata. The sequence continues at coordinate 21,205,152 of NC_079372.1, forward strand.
GCTGAAAAATTTGAGCCCGTTTCATCACCATAACAACTGCCTTTCATAATGTGTAGTACGTATTCCCTGAAGTCCCTGGGTTCTCGGTGCAGGCATGACTGTCAGTAAGAAATATGAAGATGCATATTTCTCACGCTGTCAGACCTGTTCTGTTCTAGCTGTGAAATATTAATACGTCTCCTCAAATGTCGACAAGAAAGAGGAGAAGGTAGGAGCCCTTTCTGTGGCTCGTACATTAAAATCATTTGGCTTTTTCTCTAGAAAAGAAAAGCATCAACACAGTCAGGAATATTGTCAAATTAAAGGATGTTTGTTCAGTTAAAATTAAGATATAAAAAGATATTATGTAGTTATTTAGTGATAAACTTTTCGTGCAAGCTCTGTCTTAAAACAGAGAGCGGACACACGCTGGAACGATTCCACTGATTTGTAAAAATGTCTCCTGCTCGTTATTATTCATCACTTATTTACAAACTATTTTGTTCCCGTCGGGATCCTGTAGGAATGATGACTCAATGGTTTCGGTTTTTGAAGTTAACCTGCTCTGGTAGGTTAGGAGTTCAGCATCAGTTACCATGGTGATTTACCTGCTGACAAATGAACCACCATCGTAGGACTGAAAACACAGAGGTAAACCTGAAGTTACCTTGACAACATCCGATCCTGCGTCGTAGTCCAGGCCTCTGTTCTCGTCTCTTTGTCCACAATCATCAGAACACCGTGTCAGATTTGGGCTGAATTGCCTTATTATCTTTCCAACTCCTTTCTAATCCACGTGTTACGAGCTTTTCTGTATCTCCTGCCCTGCGAACAGACCAGACAGACCACATGCTCCGTTTATCTACAACCCTGACTCTGTCAGATCAGATACTGATGGTACCGATCGTCTTCTCTTTCTTCATCTGTGCTTCTGTATCACCGTCATCTCTGGAAATATGTTTGTCTGGATACCAACGACCGAGAACTGAAGCTTAAAGTTCTCAGTGAAACATCACAGACGGTGGAAAACAATATTATGTGTTTTAACTTACAGGAAGTTGTTGGTGTTTTATGATTGAAAATGGTTTTTAGGTCATCAGTTCGTCCTGACGTGTAAAATCTGATCTTTCAAGGAAACACCAAGTGTCAGAAACTCTTCATTCATTCCCAGTCATTTCTTTCATTTCAGAAAGTCGTTACCTGCGCCCATGTTTTCCAGAAACACTATGAGTGTCTGGAGTATCCTGAAAAAATGCATCGGACTGGTAAGAACCTGCTACTTTTCCACCTTATTTGGCTCATGTTGGGCTTAGTGTGACTTTAGGACTTTGAGCTAAATAAGTTGTGAAAAAGCAATACTTGGAATTGTATGATAATAATAATAATAAACTTTATTTGTATAGCATGTTTTCAAAGTGATTTACAGAAAGAAAAAAGGGGAAATTAAAAACAAAAGAAAAACAAACACATAAAGTTACACAACTATAGAAATGTCACACGTCTAAAACAAAGTGACTTTTTGACCTGCTACATGTCAAAATTGATTGTGTGATATTTTAATTATTCAGTAATATTCGCCATCAGTTGTCTCTCTGGTTTATGACACCAATAGTTTTTTCACCAGGACTGAGACTGATTTAAGAAATTCAACTGATTTGAAACGTATTTTATTAATAATCTAAAATACAGACTTTTTTTTTACTTCTTTACAGGAACTGTCCAAGATCACGATGCCCATCGTCTTCAACGAGCCTCTGAGCTTCCTGCAGAGAATCACAGAATACATGGAACACACTTACCTCATCAACAGAGCCTGTTCACTGCCCGACTCTATAGAGCGCATGCAGGTCAGACACACACACACACACACACACACAACACACACACACACACACACACACACACACACACCAGTCATCAGTGTACGGGCTTGAAAGAAATGAACATTTGCTGGATCTTTTTGGAGCGTTGACCACATTCAGTCATTTTTTTGTGTCAAATAAAAACATTATTTATTCATTTAGTTATTTTATTTGCAAAAATAAATTCAAACCCAAGTTCACAATACAATGCTTTAAATAATGTGAACAAATGGAGCCTCACAAATAAATCCTGGTGCAGAAGGTTCAACAAACAGCTCAGTGTTCAAATCTAAATGAATTTATCTCAATGCAGTTTTCACTCTGATATGTTCAGAAATCAGTGATTGTAAAGAATTAAAGTAATTAAAGAAATGTAGCATAGACCTACGTCGTATAGATTAGAACTGACTAAAGATCAAACAAAAGCTCCGGAAAATTAATGTGAGAAGAAGCAACCTACACGGAAATAGACACACACACATGTAAATGTCGTCATGTCACAGTTACACACACAAACACACACACACACACACACACACTCACATGGTATGTGACTGCGTGTCTTCAGGCTGTAGCTGCTTTTGCTGTGTCAGCAGTCGCGTCTCAGTGGGACAGAACTGGAAAACCCTTCAACCCTCTGCTGGGAGAGACCTATGAACTCACCAGGTACACGCACACACACACACACACACACACACACACACACACACACACACACACACAGTTTAAACGGTGTATTTATCCTCTCTTTTTTCTGTCCTGCCTCCCACAGAGAGGAGCAGGGTTTCCGGTTGGTATCGGAGCAGGTATCCCATCATCCCCCGGTCAGTGCCTTCCATGCAGAGAGCCTGGTCGGGGACTTTGTCTTCCACGGCTCCATCTACCCCAAACTCAAGTTCTGGGGCAAGAGTGTCGAGGCCGAGCCCAAAGGGACCATCACACTAGAGCTACTCAAGTGAGTCCGGTGCTTTTCTTTTTCATCCGGTCACTCCTTCATGTTGTTTTATTCCCTGTCCCTCACCTCCCTCTCCATCCCCCTCCCTCTCTCTTTCTCCTCCAGGCACAACGAGGCGTACACATGGAGCAACCCGTACTGCTGCGTACACAACATCATCCTAGGCAAACTGTGGATAGAGCAGTACGGCACGGTGGAAATAGTCAACCACAGGTGTGTAAACACTACATGCACGGTGTCAGGTGGCGGGTTGTAGTTCTACTCATGAGCACATAGAATGAATTAAAGTTTTTCAGTTAATTGTTAATTGCTGCAGTTAAACACTAAATCCCATTTTCTGAACCAAATCCACAGTGGCATGAACACATCGATTGAATCAATCACAATTTTCACCTGTTTCCTGTTTTATTGTTTTGGCTGATTGCTGTACACACACACACACATATATAAATATATATATATAAATATATATATAGTTAACAGTGTAATGTACTTTTCATGTGTTTTTATCCTTTCTGCCTTTTGCTTTACTGAAGTTTTACTTTATGCGAGTGCTGAATCCAGACATTACCGTAATGCTTGTAGTACCTGGAGTTGCCAATACTGTAACTGTAACTGTTGCCTTCGCTATGTTTCTGAAAACAGGTAAAACTGTTGTGAGTTAATTGTTTGATTGAAAGAGACAGAGGTTTTGTGAAAGTAGCTGGACCGCTGAGTTTTGTGTTCACAGTTCAGAGAAAACAATTGAAGTTTTTAGCAATTGTGAAAAACTGTAAAACTCAGATCAGACACGATGATCAGCGAGAACCTTCCTCACCCTCGACTCTCCAGAGTTTTGTCTCCTGAGTCGTCTACACAGTTCAACCACAGCAAAGTGAAGCTGACTCTGTCTCAGTTTACTATGTCAGTGTTTCCTCTGATACTTCACACTGTAGCTCGTTCACTCTCTGTGTCCTCTCGGGCAAACAAACCCAGGGAGACTTTTTAAACCTTTGTTTATCCAGTGAAGCTCTGCGGAGCTTGTTTTATCCTTATTTCTGTCACTGTGTGTCACATTCACACAGTCGCACAGATTCACACCAGGAGCTGTGAAGACATTTCCTGACACGTCTTAGACCTTTTATATGAGACATGAGCTGGTTCTTCTTCTCTCCTCCTTTCTCCTGCAGCACTGGAGACAAGTGTGTGTTGAATTTCAAGCCCTGTGGGATGTTTGGCAAAGAGCTGCACAAAGTGGAGGGATATATCCAGGACAAGAGGTCAGACTTTATTTCTACATCGGCTGCAATATGAATATGTTGTAACATTTTCTAGAATTTAAAGTTTCAAAATGTTGTTCTTCACATTTATTCTCCTTTTCTACACTTTTTCTCTCCCATTCCTCTTCCTCACCCCCCTCCCTCGGCCCTGTGTCACTCTCTGTGTCCAGTAAAAAGAAGCACTGTGTCATCTACGGGAAGTGGACCGAGTGCATGTGGAGCATCGACCCTCAGGCGTACGAGACCCACAAGAAGTCGGAGAAGAAAGGCGACAACAAGAAGCACAAACATGTGAGAACGATTTAGAAAACTTCTCACAATGAGACTGGAGTTTCTGTCTCTGCTCTTTTTTAAAGAAGCTTAATATATAAAAGATTCAGCATTGTATTGTGTCACTTTTATTTCACCCAGATTGTAAATATTACTGAGTTGTTTTCTTATGATTTTTAGGGCTAGTCTTATTTATTTTGTTTTCTTCTTCTCTTGATTCCTTGTTGGTGTCCAAAGCTTTGTGTGTGGTCTTATCCAGGTAATCCATCAGGCTTGTGTAGGTCGATGTTGATGCCGTCAGTTATTCAGCTTTAGTCTGCTTGGTTATTTGTAGTGAAGCGTAACAGCTGCAGAGTGTGTGACACTGTGGTAACTGTGTGTAGATACAGTACAAACGATGTGATGATGTTATTTGCGGTTGCATCTTTTTTTCTTTTTTTTTTTTAATATATACAAAAATATATTTGTGTAGTCACAATGAAGTATATTGTTTCCAGGAGGAGCCGGAGGGAGCGGACAACGACGACGCAGATGACATGCCTGAAGTCCAGGAGACGGTGTGTGTCGTACCAGGAAGCACTCTGCTGTGGAGGATAGACTCCAGACCGGCGCACTCTGCTACGGTACAAACATGAAAACACTGGGTCGTCCTCGGGCCGTGGTTTGAAGGCGCTGTAGTGGACTGAATTAAATAATGTTAATATAACTCTTTCTCCAGTTATCGTTGAGCAAACTTAAACAACACCATTTGGGCTGTTCTTGTAGTTTACGGACAATCAATGAAACCGGCAAATATAATAATGACTATACATAATATATAATAAAAATGACATAAAATAGTGTCACGGACATGAGAGGAGTTACAGTGAATTCTCTGTTGTCTCTGTTTCTAGATACTAAAATGTGTTGACAGTTTGAACTTCCTCACCGTGTTCGATCTTTTGGTTTATGAAATCAATGATTAATTCTTTGGTTTTTGATGCGTTACTGTAGAGGAAGTTCTCATCACACATCACCAGTGAATCAGCTGATCAGACGCTTTTCAGAAATAAAAACAAAAAATCCCAGCAAACACAAATACAGTCAGAGCTGCTTTTGTCAATGGATTTGATAAACTGAATAATGATGAGACTTGATTTAATGAGGGAACAAACAGATTTGATGCAGATCACACATCTACATTTACAGACACACACTCATCCTCCTCCTCTTCCTTCCCTCAGATGTACAACTTCACTAACTTTGCGATGTCTCTCAACGAGCTGGAGCCCGGCATGGAGGCCATGTTGGCCCCCACTGACTGTCGTTTCAGGCCCGACATCAGAGCCATGGAGAACGGAAAGATGGGTAATTTAAATTTAAACATCTGTGTGTGTAAATGAATGAATATAAAGTAAACTGAGAACATACAGCTGAACTTATCTCCACACTTTTCAGTGATGCTACATTTTTGTCACTAAATAATAAATGTGGAGGCACGGTGTTTTAAAATGACTCCAAATGAGAATATTAATACTAAGACGATGCTGCCACCTGCTGGACGCTTGTGTCACTGCCTTGTGTTGATCTGATCCAAGTGTTTACAACTTTATTAAACTGAAGTGAAAAATGTGTTTTCTTGGAGAAGTCTCTTTAACTTGATCCACAAGCTAAATACTAAACGCTAAATGCTAAATGCTAAATGCTACAATCTGCAGAGGTTGTGACGTGGTTGTTTTTGTGCAGATGAGGCCAGTAGGGAGAAGGAGAGACTGGAGGAGAAACAGAGAGCGGCCAGGAAGGAGAGATCCAGGAATGAAGAGGAGTGGTCCACTAGGTAGGAAACATGGGCACACACACACACACACACACGTATACTAATTAGCGCTGCGCAGTTAATTGAAATATAATCACTGTCACAATATGACCAAGTGCAACATTTAAATCACAGGAGCCGCAGTTTTTTTGATGAAGGTAAAATGTGTCACATTGTTTGTTCATTGTTAGCATTAGCATTGTTAGCACGAGCAATGTTGTGGTGCTACAGAGGCGCCCCAACCTACAGATTATATATTCTCCAGACCAACAAAAATCACATAAAAATATTTCCGTGAAAATGAAATTAAAAAATGATCATTCCAAGTGAAATCTTGACTCATATGAACCATATCGTTCAGCCCTAATATGTAACTTTCAATGTTCATTTAAATTCATTTAAACATGCAAATGCTGACAACACAACACAACACAACACAACCAGGTTTATCAGGTGCATCTTGTTACAGAAACAACAAAGACCTGTTTTATCTCGACTCTGCCGGAGTTTCATATTTTAAACCAATTTCCAAACAAGTGAGATCTCCTCAATCATCGTCATCTGTCGACAACAGAGTCACTGATGTGACAAATTACATTTTAGCCAATTTTGAAAATAGATGATCATTTATTTTAAATAGACAGGGTGTATTAATTGTCGTGTGTGTGTGTGTGTGTGTGTGTGTGTGTGTGTGTGTGTGTGTGTGTGTGTTTTAAAGAAATATTATACAGAGATTTGACATTTGGGGAAATTATGCTAATTATCTTTCTAACAGAAACATCAGAAAACAACTAATGAATAAATAAAGTTAGAGGGTAAACTACAGAAGCCCTGAAAGGCAAGTGAGAAATTCTTTTGCGAGGATCATTTTGTGTAAAAAAAAAAAAAAAAAAAAATGTATTAGTAAAATTAAATAAGTTAAATAAACAATACAAATCAGACATAAAGAAACTGTAACAAGCTGTTAGAAAAAAAATAACAACAATAATAACAATAAAAATAAAATGTAAAAAGAATATAAAAATAAAAGGTCATGGTGAATTCCTGCAGACACTTGACCTGTGTTTGTCTTTCAGGTGGTTCCAGTCCGGCACCAACCCGTTCACCGGCCTGCAGGACTGGATCTACACCGGTGGCTACTTCAACAGGAGCTACCAAGACCTGCCCGACATCTACTGAGAGCCCACAAGCCTTCCTCCTCCTCCTCCTCCTCCTCCTCCTCCTCCTCCTTTGTAACCTGCAATGATCTGCCTATCACCAATTGGAGAGAAATGTAAAGCACCCACCAACCTTTACTCCCATCTTCATTTCACTGCCTTCATCGTCGTCATCACCTTCAAACTGACCCACAGATCGCAAAGTCTCACAAAGAAACCGTCACGTCTCTGAAACTGTGGTCTGCTCGATGTCTTCTTCATCCTCCTCCTCCTCACCACACTCTTCCTCTCATCACCTTTATTTCGTCACCTGTCGACCAGCAGACGTTTCCCACCTCTCTGCCCCCCCGACCACGTTTAGAGCACAATAACCGGATCCACCCCGGCGGCAGAGAGTTGGTACGAGCCCCGAAACCCACAGGTCCAATCTGAATGTTCAGTCTTTACAATCACAGAGAAACCACTGAGTGACACGCGTCATCAGTGAGTCAAAGCACCATGAAGACAGTCATCGCAGGGACGGATCTATGTACAAAGATGGCCGCCCAGTCAACGGGAAAATCAGGGATGTGAATGCTCCTTTGACTGAAGATGGAATTTTGAGGACGATTTTTTCTTTTTTGGAAACTTTTAAAGAATGAAACCCTCAAAAAAAAAAATATATAATGACATAGTACATAGTAAATGATAAAGAAACACTGTTGGTTAAATTGGTAAAAGACAAATCATATGCAAGCATGAGCGAATTTCTGTCCCTGTGTCATATCCCCAAAACATTTAGTAACCACTGTTAACCACTGCCTTCCCATTAACCTTCTACTTAAGGTTTACGTATCGAAGTAAATCAAAACACCTAACACAAGACGGATGTTTCCTCGACAGCGAAGTGGAATGTGCAGCTCGAATGGGATCCGAAACGAAACCACACGAGATCTGATAACGACTCCGCTGAATGTTAGCACAACAACGGACTGTCGGCAGCGATGAAACACTCGAAGCAGAGGACTGGATGCAAAGTATTCTAGAGCTTAATGTGCAGAAACATCCCAAGTCAATGTGTCTTTCCATATTTTGAATCATAAAACTCGACACCAGAAATGAGCTACATCAACATCACGACTCCCAGGAAACATTTGGACTGTAGCTGCTCTGTAGCTTCATCTTAATGTTACACACACACACACACACACACACACACACACACACACACACACACACACACACACACACACACACACACACACACACACACACGGTGTTTTAGATGGTCGACTGTCTGTCAGTATTTCGCCTTTAGTTCCAGCTGAGCAGGACTCAGGTTTCCACTCAAATGTGGGGTGGAAATCCAAGATGTAAGATCTAAAGTATATTAGCTGGATAATAAAGAGAACACAGGAATGGATTGGACAGATCTGACTTTCATTTTATCAGATATTGATGTTGATTGATTTAGTATGTAAGCTGAAATAATATTAACATATTTTTAAACATTCCTCTCAATGGGATGATTTTATTCAGATAAAATAATAAATCCAGACATAAATAAAAAATCCCTTTCTATCTGTCGCTTTGCTGAAACAGTTGTGTTGTTGTCGTCGTCGTCGTCGTCGTTGTTGTGTGGATGCAGCTCATTCAGACAAAACACTGCTTCATGTTTGTCATCAGTGTCTCCCTGTGAACAGGTTACATCCCTCAGCTCTCCAGGTCATCAACACTCACTCCTCACATTACCTGCAGGCCTGTTTGCACTGGTGAAAATGGAAAGGAATAGCTGGAAAAGTTTAATTTAGAATAATATAATGGACAGAGAATGTGCCACAAATCTAATGAGATGACTTTAAACCCTGTGAGATCTTCAGAGATATTTATTTTGAATGTTACTCAATATTTTCATGCATTTCAAAATCCAGATGTTTAAAAGAAATCATGTTTTCATCAGTGCATTCAGGAGCTATAACGTATTTCATGATACGCTTCTATGCAACTTTTGCAGCTCAACATGAACAGTATGTCTGATCTGTCTATCTACAATAGCTTTACACTCCCCAACACACACACACACACACACACCCTCAGCCTCAGCTCGGATAATAACGACTTTGCCTTCTTAGTTAATCTTAAAATATTATATTCCAGATAGTTAAAACAGATTATGTGTTGAACTACTTGGCACTACAACCAGCCTTGTGTCACATCTTAGATCAATTTCACTTTACATTTCCATGTCATGTCCATGTTTCCATGTTTCCATGTCATGTTAGTGCCTGGATTTTTTTTTTTTTTTTAGTTTCATTCCCTTGTTTTTTTTTTTCTCTTTTTTTATTCATGTCTATTATTTATAATGTTTGAGGTTTTATGAAAGAATTCTGTTGTTGTTTTTTTTTCTCCTTTGCTTATGTTTCTAATTCTAAAGAGTTTTCTGTCCAATCACGAATCTGAAGCGTTTGATAGAGGAGCAGAGTGTCTAGTCAGGGCTTGACGTGAACATCATTCACCAGCTTAACACTTAACGTTTGACTGTGGCCGTTACATTTGTCAGATTTACTAGCCAGGGCAGTTTGAATATAGACGGACTGCGATTAATCATTATTTCCTGTTAGAAAATCTTCGCTTCTTGAATTCACAGTTAAAATCCAGAATCCGGTTATTTTTTTATGTCCAGATTATCTGGGGGTTTTTCAGCGTGTCATTAAAAGTCTATCATGCAAACACTACTCAAGTTGCACTGTCACGGGTCAAATCATCACTGCAACTGTTATAAATTAATCTAAACATTGATAAAAATAGTTTCACTGTAAATGAGTTGCATCTGGTAAAATGTGGCTAGTAAACATATGGAACGGTTACATTCATCCGTGCTGATTCAGACTCTACCAGTTACAAGACTAACGCTGTGTCATTAAACTAGATGTAGGTTTTATGTTGCTTTGAGTGTTGGTTCTTTCTGTTGAATTTTAACCTCCTCCTCTTTTTGACTGTATGATGTGGTTGTCGATGTTATATATGTGTACAAGTGTTGCACAGAGGTAATCACAAGCAAAATGGCATATTATTTTGTGCAATTGATTTATTTTTATAGTATTTAAGCAGTTTTTGGTGAGAAAATTGTACCAGATGTTTTATTTTGAGGTGGGGGACTGTAAGGGGTCGTATCCATAACTGTGGACAGCTTGGTAGATTAATGAACGGGGGAAATGTCTACTAATAAAATCCTAATTTCAGTTCTTGGCCATGTTTCATTCATTTTTTTAAGTAAAATAATATTAAATATACATTGACTTTATCCCACTATACTTGTCTAGCTAGCTGAAATATTGTACAAGGAATCAGAGTTGTCATGTTTAGTTACATTTTTTTTTTTTTCCAGGCTACATAGGACATGCAAGTGGTTTTAAGAGTATAAAAAGAAGAGCTGTACTTAGTCGCAGCGCGGCTTTGGACTAAATGCTAAAAAAACAGCAAGCTCACATACAAACAGTAAGCCTTTTCCACAGCATACGTTCTGACTTCTAGTGGTAGGAAAAGCACATTATAACATTGAAAATGGCTCTGTTCTCTTCAGTTAACTTGTGACAGTGAGCCAAGTCATAAAAACGACATAGTATAGTAAGGCATAAAAAGTCATAAAAACGTCATAGTATAGTAAGGCATAAAAAGTCATACTATAGTAAGGCATAAAAAGTCATGAAAACGTCATAGTATAGTAAGGCATAAAAAGTAAAAAAAAAACAACATAGTATAGTAAGGCATAAAAAGTCATAGTATAGTAAGGCATAAAAAGTCATGAAAACTTCATAGTATAGTAGGGCATAAAAAGTCATATTATAGTAAGGCATAAAAAGTCATTAAAAACATCATAGTATAGTAAGGCATAAAAAGTAAAAAAAAAGTCATAAAAACGACATAATATAGTAAGGAGCAAAAAGTCATAGTATAGTAAGGCATAAAAAGTAAAAAAAAGTCATAGTATAGTAAGGCATAAAAAGTATTGAAAACGTCATAGTATAGTAAGGCATAAAAAGTCATAGTATAGTAAGGCAAAAAAAGTCATAAAAACGTCATAGTATAGTAAGGCATAAAAAGTCATAAAAACGACATTGTATAGTAAGGCATAAAAAGTCATAAAAACGACATTGTATAGTAAGGCATAAAAAGTCTCAAAAAGTCATAGTATAGTAAGGCATAAAAAAGTCATAGTATAGTAAGGCATAAAATAAAAAAAAAAGTCATAGTATAGTAGGGCATAAAAAGTCATAAAAACGTCATAGTTTAGTAAGGCATAAAAAGTCATAAAAACGACAGTATAGTAAGGCATAAAAAGTCAAAAAAAGTCATAGTATAGTAAGGCATAAAAAGTCATAAAAACGACATAATATAGTAAGGAACAAAAAGTCATAGTATAGTAAGGCATAAAAAGTCATAAAAACGACATAGTATAGTAAGGCATAAAAAGTCTTGAAAACGTCATAGTATAGTAAGGCATGAAAAGTCATAAAAACATCATAGTATAGTAAGGCATAAAAAGTCATAAAAACGACATTGTATAGTAAGGCATAAAAAGTCATAGTATAGTAAGGCATAAAAAGTAAAAAAAACGTCATAGTATAGTAAGGCATAAAAAGTAAAAAAAAAACAACATAGTATAGTAAGGCATAAAAAGTCATAGTATAGTAAGGCATAAAAAGTCATGAAAACTTCATAGTATAGTAGGGCATAAAAAGTCATATTATAGTAAGGCATAAAAAGTCATTAAAAACATCATAGTATAGTAAGGCATAAAAAGTCAAAAAAAAGTCATAAAAACGACATAATATAGTAAGGAGCAAAAAGTCATAGTATAGTAAGGCATAAAAGTCATAAAAACATCATAGTATAGTAAGGCATAAAAAGTCATAAAAACGACATTGTATAGTAAGGCATAAAAAGTAAAAAAAAAACAACATAGTATAGTAAGGCATAAAAAGTCATAGTATAGTAAGGCATAAAAAGTCATGAAAACTTCATAGTATAGTAGGGCATAAAAAGTCATATTATAGTAAGGCATAAAAAGTCATTAAAAACATCATAGTATAGTAAGGCATAAAAAGTAAAAAAAAAGTCATAAAAACGACATAATATAGTAAGGAGCAAAAAGTCATAGTATAGTAAGGCATAAAAGTCATAAAAACATCATAGTATAGTAAGGCATAAAAAGTCATAAAAACGACATTGTATAGTAAGGCATAAAAAGTCATAGTATAGTAAGGCATAAAAAGTAAAAAAAAGTCATAGTATAGTAAGGCATAAAAAGTATTGAAAACGTCATAGTATAGTAAGGCATAAAAAGTCATAGTATAGTAAGGCAAAAAAAGTCATAAAAACGTCATAGTATAGTAAGGCATAAAAAGTCATAAAAAGTCATAAAAAGTCATAAAAACGACATTGTATAGTAAGGCATAAAAAGTCTCAAAAAGTCATAGTATAGTAAGGCATAAAAAAGTCATAGTATAGTAAGGCATAAAATAAAAAAAAAAGACATAGTATATTTAAGGCATAAAAGGTCATAAAAACGTAATAGTATAGTAAGGCATAAAAAGTCATAGTATAGTAGGGCATAAAAAGTCATAAAAACGTCATAGTTTAGTAAGGCATAAAAAGTCATAAAAACGACAGTATAGTAAGGCATAAAAGGTCATAAAAACGTCATAGTATAGTAAGGCAAAAAAAGTCATAGTATAGTAAGGCATAAAAAGTCATAAAAACGACATAATATAGTAAGGAACAAAAAGTCATAGTATAGTAAGGCATAAAAAGTCATAAAAACGTCATAGTATAGTAAGGCATGAAAAGTCATAAAAACATCATAGTATAGTAAGGCATAAAAAGTCATAAAAACGACATTGTATAGTAAGGCATAAAAAGTCATAGTATAGTAAGGCATAAAAAGTCATAAAAACGTCATAGTTTAGTAAGGCATAAAAAGTCATAAAAACGACAGTATAGTAAGGCATAAAAAGTCATAAAAACATCATAGTATAGTAAGGCATAAAAAGTCATAAAAACGACATTGTATAGTAAGGCATAAAAAGTCATAGTATAGTAAGGCATAAAAAGTAAAAAAAACGTCATAGTATAGTAAGGCATAAAAAGTCATAAAAACGACATTGTATAGTAAGGCATAAAAAGTCTCAAAAAGTCATAGTATAGTAAGGCATAAAAAAGTCATAGTATAGTAAGGCATAAAATAAAAAAAAAAGACATAGTATAGTTAAGGCATAAAAGGTCATAAAAACGTAATAGTATAGTAAGGCATAAAAAGTCATAATATAGTAGGACATTAAAAAGTCATAAAAACGTCATAGTATAGTAAGGCATAAAAAGTCATAAAAACGACATTGTATAGTAAGGCATAAAAAGTCTCAAAAAGTCATAGTATAGTAAGGCATAAAAAAGTCATAGTATAGTAAGGCATAAAATAAAAAAAAAAGACATAGTATAGTTAAGGCATAAAAGGTCATAAAAACGTAATAGTATAGTAAGGCATAAAAAGTCATAGTATAGTAGGGCATAAAAAGTCATAAAAACGTCATAGTTTAGTAAGGCATAAAAAGTCATAAAAACGACAGTATAGTAAGGCATAAAAAGTCAAAAAAAGTCATAGTATAGTAAGGCATAAAAAGTCATAAAAACGACATAATATAGTAAGGAACAAAAAGTCATAGTATAGTAAGGCATAAAAAGTCATAAAAACGACATAGTATAGTAAGGCATAAAAAGTCATAAAAACGACATAGTATAGTGAGGCATAAAAAGTCTTGAAAACGTCATAGTATAGTAAGGCATGAAAAGTCATAAAAACATCATAGTATAGTAAGGCATAAAAAGTCATAAAAACGACATTGTATAGTAAGGCATAAAAAGTCATAGTATAGTAAGGCATAAAAAGTAAAAAAAACGTCATAGTATAGTAAGGCATAAAAAGTCATAAAAACGACATTGTATAGTAAGGCATAAAAAGTCTCAAAAAGTCATAGTATAGTAAGGCATAAAATAAAAAAAAAAGACATAGTATAGTTAAGGCATAAAAGGTCATAAAAACGTAATAGTATAGTAAGGCATAAAAAGTCATTAGTATAGTAAGGCATAAAATAAAAAAAAAAGACATAGTATAGTTAAGGCATAAAAGGTCATAAAAACGTAATAGTATAGTAAGGCATAAAAAGTCATAGTATAGTAGGACATAAAAAGTCATAAAAACGTCATAGTTTAGTAAGGCATAAAAAGTCATAAAAACGACAGTATAGTAAGGCATAAAAAGTCATAAAAACATCATAGTATAGTAAGGCATAAAAAGTCATAAAAACGACATTGTATAGTAAGGCATAAAAAGTCATAGTATACTAAGGCATAAAAAGTAAAAAAAAACGTCATAGTATAGTAAGGCATAAAAAGTCATAAAAACGACATTGTATAGTAAGGCATAAAAAGTCTCAAAAAGTCATAGTATAGTAAGGCATAAAAAAGTCATAGTATAGTAAGGCATAAAATAAAAAAAAAAGACATAGTATAGTTAAGGCATAAAAGGTCATAAAAACGTAATAGTATAGTAAGGCATAAAAAGTCATAGTATAGTAGGACATAAAAAGTCATAAAAAACGACATAGTATAGTAAGGCATAAAAAGTCATTAAAAACGACAGTATAGTAAGGCATAAAAAGTAAAAAAAAGTCATAGTATAGTAAGCATAAAAAGTCATAAAAACGACATAATATAGTAAGGAACAAAAAGTCATAGTATAGTAAGGCATAAAAAGTCATAAAAACGACATAGTATAGTAAGGCATAAAAAGTCTTGAAAACGTCATAGTATAGTAAGGCATGAAAAGTCATAAAAACATCATAGTATAGTAAGGCATAAAAAGTTATAAAAAAGACAGTATAGTAAGGCATAAAAAGTCATAAAAACGACATAGTATAGTAAGTCATAAAAGTCATAAAAACGTCATAGTATAGTAAGGAATAAAAAGTCAGAAAAACGACATTATATAGTAAGGCATAAAAAGTCATAGTATAGTAAGGCATAAAAAGTCTTGAAAACGTCATAGTATAGTAAGGCATAAAAAGTCATGAAAACTTCATAGTATAGTAGGGCATAAAAAGTCATAGTATAGTAAGGCATAAAAAGTCTTGAAAATGTCATAGTATAGTAAGGCATAAAAAGTCATAAAAACATCATAGTATAGTAAGGCATAAAAAGTCTTGAAAATGTCATAGTATAGTAAGGCATAAAAAGTCATAAAAACATCATAGTATAGTAAGGCATAAAAAGTCAAAAAAAGTCATAAAAACGACATTAATATAGTAAGGAACAAAAAGTCATAGTATAGTAAGGCATAAAAAGTCATAAAAACGACATAGTATAGTAAGGCATAAAAGTCATAAAAACATCATAGTATAGTAAGGCATAAAAAGTCATAAAAACGACATTGTATAGTAAGGCATAAAAAGTCATAGTATAGTAAGGCATAAAAAGTCTCAAAAAGTCATAGTATAGTAAGGCATTAAAAAAAAGACATAGTATAGTAAGGCATAAAAGGTCATAAAAACGTAATAGTATAGTAAGGCATAAAAAGTCATAAAAACGACAGTATAGTAAGGCACAAAAAGTCATAGTATAGTAAGGCATAAAAAGTCATAAAAACGACAGTATAGTAAGGCACAAAAAGTCATAGTATAGTAAGGCATAAAAAGTAAAAAAAAGTCATAGTATAGTGAGGCATAAAAAGTATTGAAAACGTCATAGTATAGTAAGGCATAAAAAGTCATAGTATAGTAAGGCATAAAAAGTCATAAAAACGTCATAGTATAGTAAGGCATAAAAAGTCATAAAAAAGACAGTATAGTAAGGCACAAAAAGTCATAGTATAGTAAGGCATAAAAAGTCAAAAAAAGTCATAGTATAGTAGGGCATAAAAAGTCATAAAAACGACATAATATAGTAAGGAACAAAAAGTCATAGTATAGTAAGGCATAAAAAGTCATAAAAACGACATAGTATAGTAAGTCATAAAAGTCATAAAAACATCATAGTATAGTAAGTCATAAAAGTCATAAAAATGTCATAGTATAGTAAGGAATAAAAAGTCATAAAAACGACAGTATAGTAAGGCATAAAAAGTAAAAAAAAGTCATAGTATAGTAAGGCATAAAAAGTCATAAAAACGACATAATATAGTAAGGAACAAAAAGTCATAGTATAGTAAGGCATAAAAAGTCATAAAAACGACATAGTATAGTAAGGCATAAAAAGTCTTGAAAACGTCATAGTATAGTAAGGCATGAAAAGTCATAAAAACATCATAGTATAGTAAGGCATAAAAAGTTATAAAAAAGACAGTATAGTAAGGCATAAAAAGTCATAAAAACGACATAGTATAGTAAGGCATAAAAGTCATAAAAACATCATAGTATAGTAAGGCATAAAAAGTCATAAAAACGACATTGTATAGTAAGGCATAAAAAGTCATAGTATAGTAAGGCATAAAAAGTCTCAAAAAGTCATAGTATAGTAAGGCATTAAAAAAAAGACATAGTATAGTAAGGCATAAAAGGTCATAAAAACGTAATAGTATAGTAAGGCATAAAAAGTCATAAAAACGACAGTATAGTAAGGCACAAAAAGTCATAGTATAGTAAGGCATAAAAAGTCATAAAAACGACAGTATAGTAAGGCACAAAAAGTCATAGTATATAGTAAGGCATTAAAAAGTCATAAAAGTCATAAAAACGTCATAGTATAGTGAGGCATAAAAAGTATTGAAAACGTCATAGTATAGTAAGGCATAAAAAGTCATAGTATAGTAAGGCATAAAAAGTCATAAAAACGTCATAGTATAGTAAGGCATAAAAAGTCATAAAAAAGACAGTATAGTAAGGCACAAAAAGTCATAGTATAGTAAGGCATAAAAAGTCAAAAAAAGTCATAGTATAGTAGGGCATAAAAAGTCATAAAAACGACATAATATAGTAAGGAACAAAAAGTCATAGTATAGTAAGGCATAAAAAGTCATAAAAACGACATAGTATAGTAAGTCATAAAAGTCATAAAAACATCATAGTATAGTAAGTCATAAAAGTCATAAAAATGTCATAGTATAGTAAGGAATAAAAAGTCAGAAAAACGACATTGTATAGTAAGGCATAAAAAGTCATAGTATAGTAAGGCATAAAAAGTCTTGAAAACGTCATAGTATAGTAAGGCATAAAAAGTCTTGAAAACGTCATAGTATAGTAAGGCATAAAAAGTCAAAAAAAGTCATAGTATAGTAAGGCATAAAAAGTCAGAAAAACGTCATAGTATAGTGAGGAATAAAAAGTCAGAAAAACGACATTGTATAGTAAGGCATAAAAAGTCATAGTATAGTAAGGCATAAAAAGTCATAGTATAGTAAGGCATAAAAAGTCATAGTATAGTAAAGCATAAAAAGTATTGAAAACGTCATAGTATAGTAAGGCATAAAAAGTCAAAAAAAATTATAGTATAGTAAGGCATAAAAAGTCATAAAAACGACATAATATAGTAAGGAACAAAAAGTCATAGTATAATAAGGCATAAAAAGTCATAAAAACGACATAGTATAGTAAGGCATCAAAAGTTATAAAAAAGACAGTATAGTAAGGCAAAAAAAGTCATAGTATAGTAAGGCATAAAAAGTTATAAAAAAGACAGTATAGTAAGGCAAAAAAAGTCATAAAAACGACATAGTATAGCAAGTCATAAAAACGTCATAGTATAGTAGGGAATAAAAAGTCATAAAAACGACATTGTATAGTAAGGCATAAAAAGTCATAGTATAGTAAGGCATAAAAAGTCATAAAAACGTCATAGTATAGTAAGGCATAAAAAGTCATAAAAACGACAGTATAGTAAGGCACAAAAAGTCATAGTATAGTAAGGCATAAAAAGTCAAAAAAAGTCATAGTATAGTAAGGCATAAAAAGTCATAAAAACGACATAATATAGTAAGGAACAAAAAGTCATAGTATAGTAAGGCATAAAAAGTCATAAAAACGACATAGTATAGTAAGTCATAAAAGTCATAAAAACATCATAGTATAGTAAGTCATAAAAGTCATAAAAATGTCATAGTATAGTAAGGAATAAAAAGTCAGAAAAACGACATTGTATAGTAAGGCATAAAAAGTCATAGTATAGTAAGGCATAAAAAGTCTTGAAAACGTCATAGTATAGTAAGGCATAAAAAGTCATAAAAACATCATAGTATAGTAAGGCATAAAAAGTATGGAAAACGTCATAGTATAGTAAGGCATAAAAAGTTATAGTATAGTAAGGCATAAAAAGTCATAAAAACGACATAGTATAGTAAGTCATAAAAGTCATAAAAATGTCATAGTATAGTAAGGAATAAAAAGTCAGAAAAACGACATTGTATAGTAAGGCATAAAAAGTCAGAAAAATGACATTGTATAGTAAGGCATAAAAAGTCATAGTATAGTAAGGCATAAAAAGTCTTGAAAACGTCATAGTATAGTAAGGCAAAAAAAGTCATAAAAACATCATAGTATAGTAAGGCATAAAAAGCCATAAAAGCGACATAATATAGTAAGGAACAAAAAGTCATAGTATAGTAAGGCATAAAAAGTCATAAAAACGACATAGTATAGTAAGGAATAAAAAGTCATGAAAACAACATAGTGTAGCGAGAGTGAGGGGGATTCCCCCCAGTGAGTGACCTCAGGAGAGGGGACTCCTGTGTTTAATGAATGATTTGGTGCAGCTGTGACTGATGGCAACATGAGGGACGAACATTGAAAAGACGGACAGAGGGAGCAAGACGAGGTTGGAGCAACACGTTCGGCGACTCGGCACTCTGATAGCAAGGGTGTCGTTCGCAGTGATATAGAGCTGCCGGCGACGAAGACAGGTAGTCAGGGGGAAGCAGTTCCTGTGTTAGGAGGGGAGGCTGAGTGCCTCCTGTGGCCAAACTAGGGCCCACTTTAGAGAGTGTTGTGCTGCTACTGCTCCCGGTGTGCTACCCGGCATATTGTCTCCGCTTCATCCGGCTGCCAACCGGTTTCTGTCTCGCCGTCCAGCGAAGCCGTTTCCCCGGGGAAGCATGTCAAATATTGCCTGATGCTAAAGCTTAGCCATGTGGGGTGGTGTGTCAGTGTAGCGTGCCGTGTTCAAAGGTGTGCCTTAAACGCTAGTAAGACTAGCCCTGTGTGCAGAGTGGGGAATGTGTGTTTAGAGCGAGTCTTTTGTGTGCTGTGAGTAAAGTAAGGAAGCCCTCATGACTGTGACCTTGTCAAGTGAAGCCCTCCATCCACTTTTATGAATTTCAAGACATTGTATTAATAAAGATTGTTTCTTTTGTACACTACCCCTTTCTTTGGTGTGTTTATTCAAGGGTTCTGACATTTTCGGCATTTATTGCTGGGGTAAACCTGAATTTATTACAATAGTATAGTAGGGCATAAAAAGTCGTAGAAACGTCATAGTATAGTAAGGCATAAAAGTCATGGGACCGTCATAGTATATTAAGGCATAAAAAGTCATAGTATAGTAATGCATAAAAAGTCATGAAAACGTCATAGTATAGTAAGGCATAAAAAGTCATAGTATAGTAAGGCATAAAAAGTCATAGTATAGTAAGGCATAAAAAGTCATAAAAACGACATAGTATAGTAAGTCATAAAAGTCATAAAAACGTCATAGTATAGTAAGGAATAAAAAGTCAGAAAAACGACATTGTATAGTAAGGCATAAAAAGTCATAGTAAGGCATAAAAAGTCATAGAAACATCATAGTATAGTAAGGCATAAAAAGTCATAAAAACGACATAGTATAGTAAGGCATAAAAGTCATAAAAACGTCATAGTATAGTAAGGAATAAAAAGTCAGAAAAACAACATTGTATAGTAAGGCATAAAAAGTCATAGTAAGGCATAAAAAGTCATAGAAACATCATAGTATAGTAAGGCATAAAAAGTCATGAAAACGACATAGTATAGTAAGGCATAAAAGTCATAAAAACGTCATAGCATAGTAAGGCATAAAAAGTCAAAAAAAAGTCATAGTATAGTAAGGCATAAAAAGTCATGAAAACGTCATTGTATAGTAAGGCATAAAAAGTAAAAAAAAAAGTCATAGTATAGTAAGGCATAAAAAGTCACAAAAAGTCATCGTGTAGTAAGGCATAAAAAGTCATAAAAAAGACATAGTATAGTAAGGCATGAAAATTCATAGTATAGTAATGCATAAAAAGTCATAGTATAGTAAGGCATAAAAAAGTCATAGTATAGTAAGGCATAAAATAAAAAAAAAAGACATAGTATAGTAAGGCATAAAAGGTCATAAAAATGTAATAGTATAGTACGGCATAAAAAGTCATAGTATAGTAAGGCATAAAAAGTCATGAAAACGTCATAGTATAGTAGTGCATAAAAAGTCATAGAAACGTCATAGTATAGTAAGGCATAAAAAGTCATGAAAACGACATAGTATAGTAAGGCATAAAAGTCATAAAAACGTCATAGTATAGTAAGGCATAAAAAGTCATGAAAACGACATTGTATAGTAAGGCATAAAAAGTCATAGTATAGTAAGGCATAAAAAAGTCATAGTATAGTAAGGCATAAAATAAAAAAAAAGACATAGTATAGTAAGGCATAAAAGGTCATAAAAATGTAATAGTATAGTACGGCATAAAAAGTCATAGTATAGTAAGGCATAAAAGGTCATAAAAACATAATAGTATAGTAAGGCATAAAAAGTCATGAAAACGTCATAGTATAGTAGGGCATAAAAAGTCATAGAAACGTCATAGTATAGTAAGGCATAAAAAGTCATGAAAACGACATAGTATAGTAAGGCATAAAACGTCATAGTATAGTAGGGCATAAAAAGTCATAGAAACGTCATAGTATAGTAAGGCATAAAAAGTCATGAAAACGACATAGTATAGTAAGGCATAAAAAGTCATAGTATAGTAAGGCATAAAAAGTCTTGAAAACGTCATAGTATAGTAGTGCACAAAAAGTCATGAAAACGACATAGCATAGTAAGGCATAAAAAGTAAAAAAAATTCATAGTATAGTAAGGCATAAAAAGTCTTGAAAACGTCATTGTATAGTAAGGCATAAAAAGTAAAAAAAAAAGACATAGTATAGTAAGGCATAAAAAAGTCATAGTATTGTAAGGCATAAAATAAAAAAAAAAGACATAGTATAGTAAGGTATAAAAGGTCATAAAAACGTAATAGCATAGTAAGGCATAAAAAGTCATAGTATAGTAAGGCATAAAAAGTCTTGAAAACGTCATAGTATAGTAAGGTATAAAAAGTCATAAAAACATCATAGTATAGTAAGGAATAAAAAGTCAAAAAAAAGTCATAGTATAGTATGGCATAAAAAGTCATAAAAACGACATTGTATAGTAAGGCATAAAAAGTCATAGTATAGTAAGGCATAAAACGTCTCAAAAAGTCATAGTATAGTAAGGCATAAAAAGTCAAAAAAAGTCATAGTATAGTAATGCATAAAAAGTCATAGTATAGTAAGGCATAAAAAAGTCATAGTATAGTAAGGCATAAAAAGTCAAAAAAAGTCATAGTATAGTAAGGCATAAAAAGTCTTGAAAACGTCATTGTATAGTAAGGCATAAAAAGTAAAAAAAAAGACATAGTATAGTAAGGCATAAAAAAGTCATAGTATAGTAAGGCATAAAATAAAAAAAAAAGACATAGTATAGTAAGGCATAAAAGGTCATAAAAAAACGTAATAGTATAGTAAGGCATAAAAGGTCATAGTATTGGTAGGCATAAAAAATCAGAAAAATGTCATAGTATAGTAAGGCATAAAAAGTCATAGTATAGTAAGGCATAAAAAGTCAAAGTATAGTAAGGCATAAAAAGTCATAGTATAGTAAGGCATAAAAAGTCAAAGTATAGTAAGGCATAAAAAGTCATAAAAACGTCATAGGATAGTAAGGCATAAAAAGTCATAGTAAAGTAAGGCATAAAAAAGACAGTATAGTAAAGCATAAAAAGTCATGAAAACGTCATAGTATAGTAGGGCATAAAAAAGTCATAGTATAGTAAGGCATAAAATAAAAAAAAAGACATAGTATAGTAAGGCATAAAAGGTCATAAAAAAACGTAATAGTATAGTAAGGCATAAAAGGTCATAGTATTGGTAGGCATAAAAAATCAGAAAAATGTCATAGTATAGTAAGGCATAAAAAGTCATAGTATAGTAAGGCATAAAAAGTCAAAGTATAGTAAGGCATAAAAAGTCATAGTATAGTAAGGCATAAAAAGTCAAAGTATAGTAAGGCATAAAAAGTCATAAAAACGTCATAGGATAGTAAGGCATAAAAAGTCATAGTAAAGTAAGGCATAAAAAAGACAGTATAGTAAAGCATAAAAAGTCACAAAAAGTCATCGTATAGTAAGGCATAAAAAGTCATAAAAAAGACATAGTATAGTAAGGCATGAAAATTCATAGTATAGTAATGCATAAAAAGTCATAGTATAGTAAGGCATAAAAAAGTCATAGTATAGTAAGGCATAAAAAGTCATAGTATAGTAAGGCATAAAAAGTCAAAGTATAGTAAGGCATAAAAAGTCATAAAAACGTCTTAGGATAGTAAGGCATAAAAAGTCATAGTAAAGTAAGGCATAAAAAAGACAGTATAGTAAAGCATAAAAAGTCACAAAAAGTCATCGTATAGTCAGGCATAAAAAGTCATAAAAAAGACATAGTATAGTAAGGCATGAAAATTCATAGTATAGTAATGCATAAAAAGTCATAGTATAGTAAGGCATAAAAAAGTTATAGTATAGTAAGGCATAAAATAAAAAAAAAAGACATAGTATAGTAAGGCATAAAAGGTCATAAAAAAACGTAATAGTATAGTAAGGCATAAAAAGTCATAGTATAGTAAGGCATAAAAAGTCTCAAAAAGTCATAGTATAGTAAGGCATAAAAAGTCTTGAAAACGTCATAGTATAGTAAGGCATAAAAAGTCATGAAAACGACATAGTATAGTAAGGCATAAAAAGTCAAAAAACGTCATAGTATAGTAAGGCATAAAAAGTCTTGAAAACGTCATAGTATAGTAAGGTATAAAAAGTCATAAAAACATCATAGTATAGTAAGGAATAAAAAGTCAAAAAAAAGTCATAGTATAGTATGACATAAAAAGTCATAAAAACGACATTGTATAGTAAGGCATAAAAAGTCATACTATAGTAAGGCATAAAACGTCTCAAAAAGTCATAGTATAGTAATGCATAAAAAGTCATAGTATAGTAAGGCATAAAAAAGTCATAGTATAGTAAGGCATAAAATAAAAAAAAGACAGTATAGTAAGGAATAAAAGGTCATAAAAACATAATAGTATAGTAAGGCATAAAAAGTCATAGTATAGTAAGGCATAAAAAGTCATGAAAACGTCATAGTATAGTAGGGCATAAAAAGTCATAGAAACGTCATAGTATAGTAAGGCATAAAAAGTCATGAAAACGACATAGTATAGTAACGCATAAAAAGTCATAGTATAGTAAGGCATAAAAAGTCTTGAAAACGTCATAGTATAGTAAGGCATAAGAAGTCATGAAAACGACATAGCATAGTAAGGCATAAAAAGTAAAAAAAAGTCATTGTACAGTAAGGCATAAAAAGTCATAAAAACGACATTGTATAGTAAGGCATAAAAAGTCATAGTATAGTAAGGCATAAAAAGTCTTGAAAACGTCATAGCATAGTAAGGCATAAAAAGTAAAAAAAAGTCATTGTACAGTAAGGCATAAAAAGTCATAAAAACGACATTGTATAGTAAGGCATAAAAAGTCATAGTATAGTAAGGCATAAAACGTCTCAAAAAGTCATAGTATAGTAAGGCATAAAAAGTCAAAAAAAGTCATAGTATAGTAATGCATAAAAAGTCATAGTATAGTAAGGCATAAAAAAGTCATAGTAAAGTAAGGCATAAAATAAAAAAAAAGACAGTATAGTAAGGCATAAAAGGTCATAAAAACGTAATAGTATAGTAAGGCATAAAAGGTCATAAAAATATAATAGTATAGTAAGGCATAAAAAGTCATAGTATAGTAAGGCACAAAAAGTCATGAAAACGTCATAGTATAGTAGGGCATAAAAAGTCATAGAAACATCATAGTATAGTAAGGCATAAAAAGTCATGAAAACGACAGTATAGTAAGGCATAAAAAGTCATGAAAACGACAGTATCGTAAGGCATAAAAGTCATATAAATGTCATAGTATAGTAAGGCATAAAAAGTCATAAATACGACATTGTATAGTAAGGCATAAAAAGTTATAGTATAGTAAGGCATAAAAAGTCTCAAAAGGTCACAGTATAGTAAGGCATAAAAAGTCAAAAAAAGTCATAGTATAGTAAGGCATAAAAAGTCATAAAAACTTCATAGTATAGTAAGGCATAAAAAGTAAAAAAAAAGTCATAGGATAGTAAGGCATAAAAAGTCATAGTAAAGTAAGGCATAAAAAACACAGTATAGTAAAGCATAAAAAGTCACAAAAAAACACATAGTATAGTAAGGCATAAAAGGTCATAAAAAACGTAATAGTATAGTAAGGCATAATAAGTCATAAAAACGACAGTATAGTAAGGCATAAAAGGTCATAGTATTGGTAGGCATAAAAAATCAGAAAAACGTCATAGTATATTAAGGCATAAGAAGTCATGAAAACGACATAGCATAGTAAGGCATAAAAAGTCAAAAAAAGTCATAGTATAGTAAGGCATAAAAAGTCTTGAAAACGTCATTGTATAGTAAGGCATAAAAAGTAAAAAAAAAGACATAGTATAGTAGGGCATAAAAAAGTCATAGTATAGTAAGGCATAAAATAAAAAAAAAGACATAGTATAGTAAGGCATAAAAGGTCATAAAAAAACGTAATAGTATAGTAAGGCATAAAAAGTCATAGTATAGTAAGGCATAAAAAGTCATGAAAGCGTCATAGTATAGTAGTGCACAAAAAGTCATAGAAACGTCATAGTATAGTAAGGCATAAAAAGTCATGAAAACGACATAGTATAGTAAGGCATAAAAAGTCTCAAAAAGTCATAGTATAGTAAGGCATAAAAAGTCATGAAAACGACATAGTATAGTAAGGCATAAAAAGTCAAAAAAAGTCATAGTATAGTAAGGCATAAAAAGTCTTGAAAACGTCATAGTATAGTAAGGCATAAAAGGTCATAAAAACGTAATAGTATAGTAAGGCATAAAAGGTCATAAAAACGTAATAGTATAGTAAGGCATAAAAAGTCATCGTATAGTAAGGCACAAAAAGTCATGAAAACGTCATAGTATAGTAGGGCATAAAAAGTCATAGAAACATCATAGTATAGTAAGGCATAAAAAGTCATGAAAACGACAGTATAGTATGGCATAAAAGTCATACAAATGTCATAGTATAGTAAGGCATAAAAAGTCATAAAAACGACATTGTATAGTAAGGCATAAAAAGTTATAGTATAGTAAGGCATAAAAAGTCTCAAAAGGTCACAGTATAGTAAGGCATAAAAAGTCATAGTATAGTAAGGCATAAAAAGTCATGAAAGCGTCATAGTATCGTAGTGCACAAAAAGTCATAGAAACGTCATAGTATAGTAAGGCATAAAAAGTCATGAAAACGACATAGTATAGTAAGGCATAAAAAGTCTCAAAAAGTCATAGTATAGTAAGGCATAAAAAGTCATGAAAACGACATAGTATAGTAAGGCATAAAAAGTCAAAAAAAGTCATAGTATAGTAAGGCATAAAAAGTCATAAAAACGACATTGTATAGTAAGGCATAAAAAGTTATAGTATAGTAAGGCATAAAAAGTCTCAAAAGGTCACAGTATAGTAAGGCATAAAAAGTCATAGTATATTAAGGCATAAAAAGTCATGAAAACGTCATAGTATAGTAGTGCACAAAAAGTCATAGTATAGTAAGGCACAAAAAGTCATAGAAACATCATAGTATAGTAGGCATAAAAAGTCATGAAAACGACATAGTATAGTAAAGCTTAAAACGTCATAAAAAGTCATAAAAAAGTCATCGTATAGTAAGGCATAATAAGTCATAAAAAAGTCATGAAAACGACATAGTATAGTAATGCATAAAAAGTCAAAAAAAGTCATAGTATAGTAAGGCATAAAAAGTCAAAAAAAGTCATAAAAACGACATTGTATAGTAAGGCACAAAAAGTCATAGTATAGTAAGGCATAAAAAGTCTCAAAAGGTCACAGTATAGTAAGGCATAAAAAGTCAAAAAAAGTCATAGTATAGTAAGGCATAATAAGTCATAAAAAAGTCATAAAAACGACATAGTATAGTAAGGCATAAAAAGTAAAAAAAAAGTCATAGGATAGTAAGGCATAAAAAGTCATAGTAAAGTAAGGCATAAAAAAGACAGTATAGTAAAGCATAAAAAGTCACAAAAAAAGACATAGTATAGTAAGGCATGAAAATTCATAGTATAGTAATGCATAAAAAGTCATAAAAACATCATAGTATTGTAAGGCATAAAAAGTCATAATATAGTAAGGCATAAAAAGTCATAGTATAGTAAGGCATAAAAAGTCATAATATAGTAAGGCATAAAAAGTCATAGTATAGTAAGGCATAAAAAGTCATAGAAACGTCATAGTATAGTAAAGCTTAAAACGTCATAAAAAAGTCATAGTATAGTAAGAATTAAAAAAATTATAGTACAGTAAGGCTTAAAAATTCATAAAAACGTCATAGTATAGTAAGGCATAAAGAGTCATAAAAACGACATAGTATCGTAAGGCATAAAAGGTCATAGTATACTAAGGGAAAAAAAGTCATAATATAGTCAGTCACAGAAAGTCAAAGTATAGTAAGGCATAAAAAGTCATAAAAAGTCATAGTATAGTACGGTATAAAAAGTCATAAAAATGTCATAGTATAGTAAGGCATAAAGAGTCATAGTATAGTACGGCATAAAAAGGCATAAAGAGTCATAGTATAGTAAGGCATAAAGAGTCATAGTACAGTAAGGCTTAAAAATTCATAAAAACATCATAGTATAGTAAGGCATAAACAGTCATAAAATGTCATAGTGTGGTAAGGCATAAAAACATAGTATTATGAGGCATAAAAACATCATAGTATAGTAAGGCATAAAAAGTCATAAAAACATAGTATAGTAAGGCATAAACATTCATAAAAACATTATAGTATGGTTAGGCATGAAAACATCATAGTATTATGAGGCACAAAAACATCATAGTATAGTAAGGCATAAAAAGTCATAAAAACATAGTATAGTAAGGCATAAACATTCATAAAAACATTATAGTATGGTAAGGCATGAAAACATCATAGTATTATGAGGCACAAAAACATCATAGTATAGTCAGGGATAAAAAGCCATAAAAACATCATTGCATAGTTATGCATAAAAAGTCGTTAAAACGACATAGTATAGTAATCAATGGTGTAGTTCAGGGTATACTCTGGGACACGGCGTATACCCACTTATTTTTCAGTTAGCATTGCGTATACCCACTTCTAAATCCCCTGTGATGCACACCATTCAGTAGTATCTGCCAAATTGCTAATTTTTTCAGGAGATTGGCAGTAACAGACTCTACGAAGAGAGGCATAAGACCTCCAACCCACACAACCACTGACTTAGTAGAAAAAGATGGAGAATGTATTTATGAAAATATCATATCATGGCATATCACAAATCAGATACCTTCCTCATATATATTCAAGTACCTCTTCAAAAGAACAATATTGTTTGACCCAAATCTTTATAACTCTAACACTGCAACCTGCAGTAGTTTTCTCCCTGGCGATATGCCAGTTCAGTTTTAACTTACCTGAATCTTACTTTAAAATACTTATTTCACTAATTTCAACAAGACAACCACGTCTGCTGCATCATTGAGGGGAGACTGGATACTTCTCTGCACGCAGCCATCTAGCTGACCTGCCTGTGATGCATTCAGGGAACATCAGTAATTTACAGGGTTTACTGATTATCTGCATAAGTGGCATTTAGGGAAATCTATAACTGAAGCTACAGAAAATAACCTGGGTTACACTGGCTTTACAGAAGAGTGGCTTCATGAAAACTGGGTAACATTTGTATCTGATGGAGCCAGTGTCATGTTAGGAAAGAAGTCAGGAGTAGCAACCAGGCTGACCTCAAGATTCCCAAAGCTTTTTGTATGGCACTGTATGAACCATAGACTTCAACTCGCTGTGTCAGATGCAGTTGATGAGGTAAACTCTGTAAAATCACTTCAAAACTTTTATTCAGAAGCTATAGCTATATTCTCTGTATAGTACGTCAAACAAAAATGAACGTGAACTTATAAATGCAGCAGTTGAAGTAGGCTCACAACTTCTTCGCATTGGCAGAATCTTGGATGTACACTGGGTGGCCAGTAGCTTTCGGACTGTTCGTGCTGTTTGGACATCCCTGGGAGCTCTTGTGCAGCACTTTAAAAATGCTTGCTGTGATGAGAAGAGGTCCAACAAAGAGAGGCAAATGTACAGAGGTTTACTAGGCCGTGTTCAAAGTCCAGAATTTATTTGTGACCTCGGGCTCATGTATGACACTATCCATGAACTAAGTCTCCTGTCACAGGAGCTTCGGTCTCGTTCGATAAGTCTCCTCAGAGCAGAGCATCTGCTGAAACGCTCAGAGTGATCCAGTCATTCAAAGAGAGTCCAGGTGAGAAATATAGTGAGGCTTTAGAAGAAAAAAATACTGGGGAGTATCGGTCTACAGCAGTGAAAACAAATGAAAAGCTGAAGTCTATCAATCCAGGCCAGTTCTTACAAAGCTCTGTGTGCCCGGTGGCTTAACCTCGCCAACCTGTCTGACAAAGACTCCCTCGCAAAGTCCCGGTTCCCCCTCTCCTGTGCAGCGGAAGACCTTCGTTCAGGCTGCTTCTCAGATGCCGCCTCTCAAAATCCCTAAATGGCCAAAATTAAAATTGAATTAAAATTAAGATTAAATTAAATTAAATGTCTGTGAGCTGCCTCTCAGATGCTCTTTCTATATGTGGTGAGTACGAGAGAACCCAGGACCCAGCTTCAATGCAGGAAATACCGGTCATCTCTGACTTTTGCCTCCATGTTCAACGTTCAGGCTGCTTCTCAGGTGCTGCCTTTCAAAATCCCTAAACGGCCAAAATGAAAATGAAAATGAAATGAAAATAAATGAAAATAAATTCAATTAAATTTAAATTTAAAAAGTCTGTGAGTGGTGTGGTGCCCACACCGATTGTTCCCCCGTCCCAAGCGAAAAGCTACGGTGGTGAACAGTACGGTGAACACAGCAACACAACAATAAAACAATGATTCGACCGCCAGAGTGTTACTAATGTCCCACTACGGGGCAGAGCTCCTTGGCATGAACCGGTGGGTGTCCTTCCGTTGCTGGCCGGCGGGCGTGCTGGCAAGCCGACCGGCGGGCTGCCGCTGCCTCCCATAATTAAAATTAAAATTTAAATTAAATTTTAATTAAAAACTCACAAGGAGTTAAAATGATGTTGAATAGTTGACAGTTATTGCTCCATAGCAATAATACAATTTACACAGCGCTGCAATTTGTGAACAAATAAAATGTAAAGATAGAGCTTTTTCAAAAAAAGAAAATAATAACCAAAATATAACAATAAATAATCTGTCCCCTTTAAGTTAAGATCCTCAACTCCACAACTTCTTTGAAATTACGAAGACAGAAAACCAATAGTTCAGTTTCTTTGTCCCTGTGCGGGTGTGTGAGTTGGATGTTTTGCAGTTAATAGTGTGCATGTGTCCTTATCTGGGGTCTGTGTGAATTCATCAAGCTGGTTTCGATGTCCTCTATGGACTGATCCTACAGTTGGCCTCACCGTTTCCACGTTCATCCACAATCTCACAGGCTAGGCTCGTCACAGATTCCTCACAGATTTTATCTGGTAAACAAAAACCAATCTACACAAATAATGCAGAATGATAAGTTACTCTACGTCTGACATGAGACCTCATCAACTTTTTCCCTTCCATCTTGTAATGTACAGTATAGACAATAACTAAGGATATACTTAAAACCATAATTAACATGGCATGAACTACTCTTTATCATAACCTCCTTTGGTATTTTAGCATAAACAATTGAAATATTTGTCATTAATTACCTTAAATCACAATATAAAGTGCATTTTAGTATGAACAAATGAAATATGTAGCTTTTTAAACATAATTTTTATACATCACATTTCAATGTTCCTCTTAAACATGAATATGAATTAAATTAACACTATTAACCTTCTAACATACAACTTCAACAATCTAGCTGAGTTCAATAACAATATAGCTGTGCTACAAACATTGAGACAAGTTAACTCCCCTCACAAATGGCTGTAATGTAAATGGGATAAGTACAATGCACCTTTAATATTTCATTACAGCTATGAACTGTTCCACTAATCAAACCAGCAAATGGCGCTACGTTATTACAATGACACCCTCCTAACCGAGGCCAACGGCTAGCGGTTAGCCTCGATTAGCACTCGCAGTTAGCGATTTTTTTTTTACACATTAAAACAATAATAAAACACACACCAAAGCACAGTGCAAACATTAGACAACATTTTCATAACCCCGACTGATTTTTATGAAAACTATCTAAAGTTGACCAGGAAGTATCGTGTATTATCTCTCCTCACAGTGGCTAACAACGGACTAGCAAAGGATGTTTCCTTCAACTCACCATGATTTCAACACTAACAACTTGACAGAAGCTGTCTCCCTCAAGTTCAAAGTCAGGATTCCAATAAAAGAGCAGCTTATTAGCGTTTACACATGGAAATATTCAAGGTTTTACAATTATTCTGTGCTGTTTCCTACCAAGAGTTCTTTAGCTGATCTGCAGCACGTTCTCAAGACATTTCAGGAGGTGACCTGACACATAGCGCCAACTACACCAGGTGTGCAGAGTGTAATGTGCCACCACAGTAAACAAGGTACATCTACACGCCTAAAGGACATATAGGGTTTTAGTAGCACTATGTTTCACATGGGTTACATCTCCATAAATAATGCATTTTTCCATCGACATGGGTTTATGACAGTGTGTTGTGAAAAGAAGATGTGTGTGTCCCCAATGCATCATCATATGAACTAATGGATGAGCTTGTTTTAACAGTGTGAGCTGAACTTTATTCCCACATGAACTAGAGGCGTGTCCACTTAAGAGCAGAACAGAAATTGGCCTCACACCTCAGAACCACTTTTATTGCTTTTACCAGGAATTTGCTCCATTGTATATAGTTAACTACTGATAAACAGGAGAGGGCACCAACTTGACATCATGAACACTATGTCCATGCCCGAATATGGTTGTTGCTTAAAGTGCACTGGTCTGTTTTAATATTTTAAAGACTTTAATTGATTAAATTGATATTTTTATTAGCCACCATCACAGACTGCCTCAGTGAATGTGACAAGAAGAGAAAAGTTATACTAAAGACAAACAATTCATTATAACTAAAAAGACAAATAATTAATTGGCTGTGGAAATCAGCAAGTTCAGCCATGAAAGCGACACATGGATGAGTGGTATGTGTGCTGTGGGGATGTTGTATGTGCAGAAGCAAAAGATGGCACATGTGCCTGCCGTTATAGTCTAGAAAGCCCAGGTGAATTACATCAGCAAATGACCCCACAGAGCGTCACACCACACTAGTAGTGTGAGTCTGGGGGTGGGTGGGGGGGGGTCTGTTGGTCCACTTTGGACTATTTTCTCTCACACCTTTGTGGTTCCAAGAGGATAAATCCTATGACGTTGGTGATTCCCTGACTTTTCCTGTAGTGCCACCAACAGCTTGACATTTGTGGTTCAGAGTGAACTGTCTCGATGGCTGTTAGATGGATTACTATTCAACTTGGTGAAAACATTCAGGATCCTGCGACGTTTGCTCTAACTTCATCATTAGGTCACAAATTCAGTTTATCCACAACTTTGTAAATGAGCAAACAGCTTCAAAATTAATGACATTCCCATCAGCCTCAGCTGTACATACAAGTTTAGATATGTAATTATTTGTGTAACCTTTTGTAATAATTGAACATTTCCTGAAAAAAAAAGAACATTCGAAAATTATACCATGTCAGTCGAAACTGAAGTTTCTGCCTGATTCACATTGAATGATAACTTCACACACTGACAGTACAAATGTGTTCTTGGCTGAAATAATATTAAATTAAAAAAAACATTAGGCAGCAGTAGCATTGCAAACAAAACATAAGCTCCTGATAAGTACATTTATGAGTCCAATGATTTTAAGGACACCCTGAGTTTACATTGAATGTCACCGTGAGGTCATAATTTTCATTTGTCCAATAGAATTGATACAGAAGACAATGTAAAATCAATCAATAAATAAATATAAAAATCAAAACACTTATATCTCTGATGCATTTATTTGATTGATGAAGATTAATTTCAACATGGCTTGATTGATTAAATTGATTGCTGGTTTGGTATCAGTCAATCCAACAGCATTCCACTGAAAGATGATAATAATATTGTATATAAATTCTGTCCAGTCCCATGTGTGAGTATATGTCTTGCTGGTCCTGCTGTCCCAGGGCCTGAACCCAGCAGTAGCAGCAGCAGCAGCACCAGCAGTCCAGATAGGACCTGACAGGCTGAAATGAAACACACAGATAGGGAAGTGGCAGCTAGGCAGACAGGAGCCAGTCTCTCATGGGTGCTGGAGATTAGGCTGACTCCTACTTCACATTCCCCAGTGAACAGAGCACCAGGGGCGTGTTCCAGCCCTCTAAATCCTCAATTCCCCTCTATACGCTCCCTGTGTACACTGGCATGTATCTGGGAGAAGTCCACTGAGGCTCAGTTGTAATACAAGAGGGAGAAAGTTCACATTTTTTGTGATGATCTGACCACAGCACAGACCAGAGCCATGATGGGAAGGGAGTGAGGCCCACCCTGCCCACCTTACAGGGCTCCACAGGGGCCACAGCAGTTTGTCAGAGGTGTGTGACAGGCTTGTGGTAGAAAATGATGATTGAAAAAAGAAGACATGCATCATGGGAAAACACAATTACAGATCACTTTAGCTCCTGCATGAGTAATTATTAGCTATTTAACATGAACATGATGAAAAGGGGGCCTTTGTCTAATACCAGCGAGCAACACACAGCACATTAAGGCTACATCCACACTACTACGTTTTCGTTTTAAAACGTTTTGCTACGTTTTTCGAGCACCGAAAACGGAGACTTTTGAAAACGCTGCTGGTCCCATTTCAGTTTGAAAACCCCCAAGGATGCGTTGTAGTCTGGACGGGCGACAGCAGAGATCTTTGGGAACGATGAATCCTTGATTGGGTCTCATCAGCCTCGACAACCAGCGATGAAAACAGCACGGATAAAGAAATACAAGTGTAACTGACCTTGCTGTCTCTGCTAGCAGCTGCTGAGGAGTTACATTCTGCATCTTAACACTGCAACTGTCTTTGCTGTTCCACGTTCCTAGTATTTTTTTTGCAACTAATCAACTGCAGCGAAGACAAGCTGTTTCCTATTTACACCGGCTCGCGCATGCCCAGTGCAGGTGCTCAGGTGCGTTTTCAGGTGATCGGATGGACGGGGATCGTTTCTGACACGGAGCTAAAACAGTGGTCTGGAGGGGAGATCGATTTAGTTTGAAAACGCCGTTTTAAAATGAAAACGAAGTAGTGTGGATGTAGCCTCAAGACACACGGTGTTTTAGCACAGGAGCAATAATAATTTAAGACTTTTCAGCTGCTGTATTTTACTGATATTCCTACTAATTCTGGTTATTTTGTTTTTCTTCACAGGGACGCTGCCAACAACCAACTCATGCATAATGTTCTTCTTCACCCTCACACCTTCTCAATCATAAATGTTTGGCTTTCACCCATTGTAATACAGTTCTGATGTATTAGTTTTTTGGTTGATATATTATAAGACAACAGATGATATTTATTTCCCAAAAAATTATTAAATCAATATTTATGACAATATTGATAGACATATACATAGTAATAGGTTGTTGTTATTTCCCACACAGAAACAATACTCTGGTGCCTGTGGTCTCCAGATACACACCCACACACACAATCAGACAGACACACTCACACACACGCAGTAGACTGATTGTATCCATACATCACATTGTGCTGTCTCTCCAGACCAGAGCGACAGCCTCCATCTCTCACATCCAGCCACAAATGACAAATCAGATCTGAGCCTCCTCCCTGTGTGTGGGAACACAGTCGTCTGCCATCAAATACAGCTCAGATCTGCCTCCTGTTGAGCTGGAATCAGCTGTGGCGATAAGCCGGTATCTGAGCTTCACTCCTGTCTGAGCGTCGGCTCCTCTGTTGGCCTTCCTCTGCACCATCACCAGTCCTCTCACAGTTGTTTCAACATGTCTTTGCTAACTGCTCATTATGGTTTTGGGGTTGGTTGGAGGCTTCCTCTGTGATGAATGAAGACTGGGACCATCTTATCTGGAGTGATCATGGCATCAATTTGCAACACTGACTAGAAATTAGAGAAAAAAGCAAAAACAAATCCGACAGCACACACACACACACACACAACACACACACACACACACACACAAACACACAACTTTAGCTTAGCTTTCTCATAGACAATAAATACCTTTGGAAAATTCCTAACTTATCTTGCAGGCATGTGTATGTAAAATGAAGATAGAGGCTGAAATTCCATTCCAGTCCAAAATAATGTGGCTGTAAAGGACAGTGGCGTCACATTAGAGGGTGATCAAAGTTAAAAGGAATTTCTGGAGACAATGAGACCCTGGTGGATTGGCCTATCAGTCAGTCTGCAGAAACATTACCAAAACCTGACATAAACAGCAGATACCCAGGCTGCAGCGGGAATGTGGCACATTTACGGATCCTAGTTTTTATTGACATAACCACAGACTGACCGGGGGGAGCTGTAATAGTGCCACGGTGGCCCCCACCCCAACACACAGCCGTGTGGAGCGTCATGATGGACTGCGTAAATGAGACTGTGGCGGAGCAGGACCTCACCAATCACCTCATTCATAAAGGCGCTATCTGACTCGTGCACTGAGAGACGAGAATTACTCCACGTACTAAACCATCTCATTGGGTTTTTCTCCAGGGTGAAAGATTGGGGTTACGGCATGTGGTGCACACAGAGTTTATGTTTGGGGAAAATATGATAAATGTACAAAATCCAGTCAAAATGTGTATATTTATGTATTATTGCAGATGAACGACAGTCAGTGCTCAATTGGTTATTTATGTTTTTATTCTTTTATTTAAATTTTTTTCAAAGATCTGCATCCTTTTTGTTAAAAATCCATTTTGTCACATCATGTCATTATAAAGAATGTGGGATATTATGTTGTCATGGTAGCGTCTGTTTCCTTATATGAAAATATACTTGCACCAAAAACGAACTATTGATTTGTCCTGCTTTGTGAATTTAGATTTGAATCCTTGGATTGAGCATTTTTAAGCCGTATATAAAGACTATGTTAATGTAATTATATTAATGTATATTAATGTGTTTGTCAACAGCTGTAACGTCTCTGTGTCTCTTGTATTAACAGTTAATGAAGAATTAATACAAATAAATCCGACCCACACTTTGGCCACGTGCTTGTTTTCTTCTGGCCCAGTACACACCTGGTTCCACAACCCGAATCTGGCTCATGTACAACATGATTGTCAGATGTTACTTTCACATCTGGACCAATTCTGGCAAACACATAGAAAATCCTCTGGTTGTCAGTCAACACTGGAGGATAACAGCCAAGCTCTGTCCAGATGTGGAAGTATATGGGCCTGACTTGGGCCTTGGACCAAGGCATAAATTGGGCCAGGAGTTTAATTTTGCTTTGTAATTATAGGCCTTAATTATATGGACAAATCTGACAGCTGATTTATGTGTTGCTTTCTCTAGCTCCTACCAGCAAAGTGGAACTGAACACGTGCAGATTAATTTGGGCAATCCAGGCATTTTTAATAATAATAATTATGTTTATTTATGCAGAATTTAAAAAACAAAACAAAAACCATACACATGCAGACAAATGAACAATAAACAAAAATAAAAAAACACAATAAAAATAAAAACACAAATAAGAAATGTAAAAATATGTGAAGTATTTGAAAGCTTTGTGAAAGAAATGTTTTAATTTCAGCATTTCCTTCGCTACAACACCCCACTCTTCTGTTACTTAATATCATTCCCACTTTTAACTATAATAATAATAATGATTACTTTATTTATATAGCACCTTTAAAAACAGTTTACAAAGTGCCTTGACAATCGAAGCAAAAGCAATAATAGGAAGGAAGCTCAGAAGACAATATAACAGCAGAAAATTGTTTTGATTTGATTGATTGATCGATCGATTAATTGATTGATTGATTGATTGATTGATTGATTGATTGCTCAAATGCTATGAGAGCTGGACTGTTCCTCTCTATTGTCCGTAATCTCTTGAAGACTCATCACTTGTGAGAGCACCACCTCTCGTAACACCTCGAACACCCTAACATGCCTAACTAGCCCTTACTTTACACTTTCAGTGCTTCTTTACATGATCTTATTGCACTTATCAAATAGATGTAGTGCTTAATACTTACGACAAGGTCTCCCACTGCACTGAAGCTTTAGTGATGTCTCTCACTTGTAAATCGTTTTGGATAAAATCATCTGCCAAATGAGAAAATGTAGATGTAAAAATGACATTCTTTGTAGGTTTTGCATGTTCATTTCTTGAGAAAATGTGTTACTGTTGTTTTAAAGCATCCAAACTCTCAGCAAGGAAGATGCTCAACAAGCCTTCATCAAGTACGCATCAGAGAAATGCTGCTACAGCAAGAAGCCAGCAGAGGAGGGAGTGATCACCAGCATGGAGGCCTTCGACATACAG
The DNA here is from genome assembly GCF_021018895.1 of Seriola aureovittata. Lineage (NCBI taxonomy): Eukaryota > Metazoa > Chordata > Actinopteri > Carangiformes > Carangidae > Seriola > Seriola aureovittata. Next base: position 21,242,425 of record NC_079372.1, read on the forward strand.
GGTAAGACAGAGGTCCTGTTCAGACCTGGCATTAACATGAATCTCCGAGTGCGTCTCGAGTGACTGCTTGTGATCGGATGTCACTTCCCCGCTTTATATGCAAATGAACAGGTATGTGTTCACACTCGTACTTATAGAGCGGTCCACATGTGACGAGACAGATGTCAAAACCAGGTCTGGAAAGGGCCAGAGAGAAATGATGAAGACAGTGGTTTCTTTTCCAAATATCATCAAGTACATTTTGTCACTCGAAGGCAGCGTATTTATTAACAGGTCTATTTGCTGAACCATCATAAATGAACTCTTACTCTTGCACCTGAGGAGGAGCAGGCAGAATACAAGTGTGATATTATCTTACAGCACGAGAGAGGGTTTTCTAATGTTCAGAGAACTTATGTGACAAGTTATTAAAAAGGTTCCAACTTCTTTTATCTAATATTTTTATAAATTAATTTGAAATGACACTTTCCAGATGGGTTAATCAAATGCACCGGCCCTTCTTGCCTCCAACAGTATTGCCTGGAGACATTTACTGAGAAACGAACTGCAGAGAGGAATGAAAGGCTGTACTTTGGTGAAACTCTTTTTTCAAACATGCAGTCAAGAGAAAAATACTCACCAACTCACAGTTTTAGTAAACTTTAGATACAAGTATTTGAAATGCCCCCAATACTGACAAAAACACGGTATTGGCAAGTACGCCAATCTATGCACTGATGCGATACCATGTAATTTATTAATAAACTTTGTAGTTTCACACCCAGATAAAAAGGCAGATTTCCCGGAAATAATTTCTTTTTCGCTGCTTGTAAACAGGAGCCTACACAGGAAGTTGCGCTGTGCAGCCACTGGAAACTACTGTCACAGTGAAAGGTCAGCCGTTAGCAAAACATCAGCAATTTACTCGCCAGTAAAAAGGTAACGTGCACTAGCGCCACAACAACTGGTGCAAGAACTGTTATTTATTTCTATATTTATTTATTTATGTAGGTATTTATGGCTGAGAGTCAAATTAGATAGTAAAAGAAAGATGGCACTCATGTATTTGTTCATGTTTTACAAAGGGTTTAACCTGGGCCACGTCATACAACAGTGATAGTAATCATGCCATACAGGGTAATGGTATCGGATCAGGGAGGGTTTAAAGGCGTCCTGCAAACAGGCCGACGTGCATCAGCTGCAACAGACACCAGGACAATGCAAGTGTTCTTTATTTGTTTTTTGTTTTGTTTATCAGATTTTGACTAGAATACACAACGCTAAAATCTTTCAATGTATATATTATATGCATACTTTCTTCCTAACAGTTGCTGGAGCTGCACCGGCTTATGTAGGACCATATGTAATACCTGCCCAGGTAGATGAAGGATCGTAATCTCTATTAACCTCATTGTGAAGTGATTAGTGTGAAGTGGTTGGCTATGTGTTTTAAAAATGTCCCTTTCTTTACCTTCCTTGATCAGTACTGCCAGGGAACAGTTAGCTTAGCATAAAACTGCGAACGGCTGCTGGTCATGAGATAAACTATGAGCTTTCATTGTGCTTTTCTTGCTAAGCACTTCATTTGTGATTTAATCAACAAAACCACAGCAAGTTATAGTGTTGAGCAAAACACTTTCATAACGGCCTTGCAACAGGCATTATTGCACTGTCCGCTCTCAGTGACAGCTTGGGTTCAAAGGTCACAAAATCTGCCTACAGCACCTTTAAATTAATCATCACATTATATCTCATGTTTAATTCATACACAAACCAAAGTGTATAGGAAAGAGTTTTATGGCGGGTTATGTGCTGGACTACTACCTGGCCACGAGCAGTGACTTTCTGGTGGTGACCTTGAGGTTGCCAGGCAACTAGCAGAGACTCTCTGACAAACAAAATGAAAGTGTTAATTAGTGAGCGCTAGAAGTGCTGGGAGGTGGATTTTGTTACCTGTGGACAGCACCAGCCTTTATGCTAAGCTAACCATCCACTGACTCCATTTTTATATTTAGCAAACAGGCATGAGAGTGGTATCAAACCTCTCATCTTATTCTCGACAAGAATGTCAATAAGCATATTTCCAAAATGTCCAACTTTCGAACAGCTTTGTTTTTGTAAAGTGCTGTACAAAGAAACTTATCGTGTTCCATATGTTTGCACATATCTGCAGGCTTAACAACATAGAATAGCACACTGTTGAACAAGCCGTTGGGTTAGAGATGGTCAAACTGAGCAAAGGAGCTGTCTACAGAAACTAAGCACATGGTAAAGGACAGCTCTAGAAAAGAACAAGTAATACTCTGACAACTAAAGACAGTCAGGTCACGTGTGATGCAGGTTTATCCAGTGACAACCTTCTCTGACTGAGCAGTTGCACAGGCCTCAGAAAAGCTCCTCAGAGAGCACCAAGTATTTGTAAACGTCACGCATTTTACAGCAGGTATACGTTTTTTTCTGTCTGTAATTCCTGTGTGGCATGAGTTTGTGTTGACCAACTTTTCTCTCTCTCTCTCTCTCTCTCTCTCTCTCTCTCCCTCTCTATTCAGCGTCACACGATCGAGCTGCTTCCTATTACCAAGGTGACCTACGAATGGCAGGGGGAGTCACATGTGTTCCTTGTGTATGGGACAGACTTCCACGTCAGAGCTGAGGATTATCCTGCGGCCTTCTGCGGCTGCTGCTGCGGTGATGTGATGTCTACCTTGAATTGTGCAAATGTGCATCTATAATCATTCAGATATTATGATTACAAATTACAATTATCTAAAATTCATTGATGTAATTAAATTGTTTTAACCTAGGGTGATAATAAATGAGCTGAATGACATTATTGCACTTTAATAACTGAAATATCAAAACATGAGTTTATGTCAAAGGTTATAAATGTGAGTGTGATGAAGTCCCAATTATGATTAGAATGAAGGGTTAAGATAAGGAGTCAAATGACCTGTGCAGTGATAAATATTTGTCTTATTTAAGATGTTTGCATAAATATAAATGTCTCAAAAAGTCCTCTCTCTTTTCTTTGTCCTTCTTTTGATTCCACATTCAAAGGAAAAAAGCATCTGTTGAATTTATATTTAATATTCACTTTTAAATAAAATTAAAATGTAGAAAAAAGAGGGAAATCTCTCTAAAGATTTTTTTTTTCAGAATTGAAATGCATATTTTAAAAATGATTCCACTCGTTTCTCTTTCAGCATAAAAGGCTGCGTTATGGAAAGAGTTGTACAATTATTTTCTCCTGTGAAATTACAGTATAATGATCAGAATGCGACAATAATGAGTAAATGTTTGCAGGCGATACTTCACAATTCCGCATTAAGTGTTCTGCCATCACAGGAAGAGGACAAGCAGACAGACAGACTCCATGCAGGATGCTGAAAACTAACGGAAGGATTAATTAACGGACGCCCGACAAGAGACATTTACGGGTCTGAGAGATGTCTTTTATTTATTTATTTATTTATCTGTATCTGGTTTTTGAAATCGAAAATAAGCTCCGTTATATTCGATAGCTTGAAACTTTGAAACAGATGTTCATTTCTAATTGTCTTTAAATTTTCTAACCAATTGAATCCATATTTTACATTTTAAGATAAAAAAAATCTTTAAAAATGTTTTAATTATTTGCACTTTTCATATTTGATATATATCTTTATTCAGTAACGCATAATAGCTCCCTCATATTTTATGTTACCTAAATTTTATTTCCACACAATAAATTCAGTTTCAATGTCTTTGCAAAAATAACAAATCTTTAATCATGTACTTTTAGTAGTGAAATCTATAAATGAAAAATACTGGAATCAGCAAAATAATATTTACGGCCCTGATTATCAGCACAAAATTATGTCTTCAAATATTTTTCTTAATTGACTGTAGAATATGCTGTTTCTATTTTATTTTATTTTATTTTATTTTATTTTACTTACATTTAGTTTGATTTAGTGTCCATCACCCAAGCTATAATCCCTTCATATCTTCATGGTGGTAAATGGTTCCCTCCGCCTCCTCTGAGCAGCATGTGGCATGTGAAGTTATTGCTCTGTATATGGTTGGTCATTGGTCGTGTTTCTTATCGGACTGCAGCTTTTACAGAGAGCTCACTCACAGTTATCTCACCATAAAAAACCCACAACAAACTCTCTCTCCCCACTACATTTTACTGCAGTGTTTGTTTTCATATAACACCTGATTCAATTAAATGGACGTGTTTAACACCTTGATTTACATAAAACTGGTTCGGACCAGTTTGATTTTTAACATGTTCAATGAGCTATTACCAAGCAGAGCAGGTGTGGCCTGTGACATCCCTCCTTTTAAACATCTGTTAAATAGTGTTTTTAAATCTAAACTAGATAATCTTCATAAAGTAAAGAATAATATGAAAGTGTAAATGCATGCACTATTATATCATAACCTTAATATTACAGCCTATACAAAGTCAGTTCTGTAGCCCGCGTTTATACATAAAAATGTAAACATTTCCATAAAAATGCGCCTCTTGTTTATCATCAACATCGTGCCTGGATTTAAATTTGTCCTATGGCCTCTTCCTCTCTAATGAAACACAGGTTAAAGTCAACAAAAGGGTGAATACAGGTGTTTCTTTTGCACCCCTCAATCCTCAGCTTCGGGCCCTCTCCTCCCCTCGCGGGCACCCAGGGGTCCCTCCCTCCCTCCCTGCCTACCGCCCTGCCTCCCTCCCTCTCTCCCCACCTAGGCCTACCTCGGAGCAGCGGACTGCGTCACGTGTTTTTCTCCCGTACAAATTTTCCAGTAGGGGAGCGAATAGGAGCACACCCATATCAGCAATTATCAGCGACAGTAACTATCTCCAGATATACGGGCAGGAAGAGGAACGCTGCAGTCGTCCTGAAGCAGAAAAACAACTTTGGTTTCATTTATCTCCGAGCAGTGTGCGCAACTTTTACACATTAAAGCAAACAGATATTTGGAGAGGCTCCGCGGTGCTCCCTGGTCCGTCTCTGTCTGTGTGGAGTGCGCTGTTTTGGACGTCTAAAGGACCGGACTGCTTTATCACCCGACCGTCCTTATCTGGTGAGATAATAACACTGAGAGCCCTTGGAAAGAAACGTTGTTCCTCCTATGCAGCGAGGGCTATTATCAAGCTTTTATGTGATTTCAGTTACTATTGATAGAAAATACATGCACGGTAGATATGGAGGGGAACTCGCTATCTGTTGTGTTGTTTGATTTGGTTTCCGTTATGGTTATGATTTAATGAGGCGGCGCGCGGAGCCTCAGGATATCTGGGGTCGCTGATAGTCGCCTCTATCTGCGCGAACAGATATCAGCGATCGTTAATGTCATTTTAATCAATTTCATGTCAGTCAGAATGATACAGGTGAAATATGACGGATGATGCTCAGCTTTCTCTGAGGTCTACAATCGTGCGTGAATGAGCAGCATAGATTTAACACATACAGTTATTGTGTGTATTGAATACAACTTATGATTCTCAAAATGACTCTAAATTGTAAATATTCAAAGAACTCCGGTCTTTTTTTCTGCTCTCATATTTATTACAATTATCTCAATTTATTTTTTGCCCAGGACAGGAATCTCCACGAGTTTCTATTAGGTCCTCTGTTCAAAAAGGCTCAGGAAAATTCCTCACGAAAGGCTGGAAGAATCTTAACGCGTGGACATCATCACCTCCACAGGACAAAGACCAGTCTAAAAAATCCTCCAGATATTTTTCCATATTCCTAACAGGACATCAAATCAGTGAAAATGTACCAAAGCCTGGCCTTGTCCTCCAACCAGTCCCCTTACGCGCACGACACCGGGAATTACATCCATCCCTCGGCCAGCTCTCCGGTCTACGTCCCCACCACCAGAGTCCCAGCCATGCTGCCCACCCTGTCCTACCTGCAGACCTGCGACTCTCCCCACCAGTCCCACGGCCTCGGCGGGCACCACGGCTGGCCGCAAACAGGAACAGACGGCTCCTCCTTCACGCCCAGCAGCCCTCACCCGCACCACGGCTTCTCCTACTCGCACAGCCCGCCTGTCAGCACCAACACCGGCCGTGACGCGACCTATCAGAGCCCCCTGGTTCTCGGTAACGGCGCCCGGGCCGATCAGTACGGAGGCGCCTTGGTGCGCTCGGTCGGAGGCTCCTATTCCAGCCCCTACGCTTACGTGAGCCCGGAGATGGCGACGTCCTCCTGGACGCCAGGACCCTTCGAGAGCGGGGTGATCAGTCTGCAGGGCCGGCAGGGCGGTCTCTCTGGAAGACGGTCCAGTCTGGGTGAGTATAGGCCTCCAAACTAATATTACTACTTCCAAAAAGTGAACTTAAAATCACGAAGCCAAATCCTCAAGTGTATCATAGTCATTTGGAAAACAAGAAAAAAAAATTAACTGAAATATTATTATTTATTAATTAAATATAACTATTAAATGCATCACCAGCAGCTGGTTTGCTCAGGAATAGTTCATATTTAAATCTGTTTTAAAATCAAACAATTGTCATTGTTATCTGCGCTCTCATATTAAGGATTTACAACTATTCCACATACTGATAATGATTTTTCTTTGTCCATATTTTACCACTTGACAAATATTCATTAATATTTAAATTAAATTCAGATTTTGGGGCATTATATGTCTGAATATGACCGTGTTTTTGCTGTGAAAACAACTCTAATAATATCCTGCTCAGCAGCTCAGTTCGTTAAGATTTCGTTTGTCAGGACTAAAGGCCAGGTTATATGACGTTGTTATTTATTAAAGGAGCTGATAGAGAGGCCTCTAACTCTGACGGCTGTGGAGGACGAGAGTCCATCAAAATCTCCCAACGATCCCACATTAGATTTAGACAATACACATCCCTGGCTAAAAAAAAGAAAAAGAAACAATCAATTACGAAATGTTAATTTAATCCCCCAGCAACAGTCCAGTGCTGTGATGACAGGGTCCAATCCACACAGAGCCATCGACAAGACAATCAGCGCAGTTATCACCTCGATCAGACGGTCAGGGCCTGACGCGGCTCAGTACCTGCAGCTCAGTGTTTACAGCGTTTGAAGTAGATGATGAGAAGTGAGTGAAGACAGAAGAAGGTTTTATGAAGAGACCTTGTGTTTGATGATCTGGTCTTTGGACTGTTTCACACTTCTCAGTCCGGACACATTAATTTAATCTCTTTTATTTTTCCTTTAGCCCTTTGTTGATTTAATTAAAGAGGGATTTCACACAAAAAATGTGTGGGTGTTTTATTATAATAGCTTTATTATAGCCTGTATTTTGTTCATTTTAAATGGCATGGTATGACTTTATGACCCTTTCACATGAGGCATCGTTTATATTTATTTCGTTATGATATTTCCTCTCATAAAGAATAGAGGTGTGTGGTAGTATGACAGTGATTATACAACGTTTCTATAAGAGTTGATATGAACTTTGGCGGCTCCTGATAAATACGATTTTAATGATGGTTTTGTTCGTGTTGGTCCAGCTCAGCTTTTAACCTCGTGTAAACCGTTTTCTTCTTCTGGGAAAAATTAGAGCCAGAGTCACAAGTTGAAAGACAGCAAAGTAGCTTCAGCCTCATCGTGACCGGGTCTCACCTCCCCCTCGGTCTCTCTCTCTCTCTCTCTCTCCCTCTAAACTGAGGGATTAGGAATTTGGGCAATTAATGGCAGGAGTCCGTCGTGTGTCAGAGCTGTGATGGATGTGGGGGGCGGCGGGATATTTCAGGCTGATAACGCCCCCTCCCCCTCTCTCCAAACAGATTCCTCCATCTGTCTCTCTCCCTATTGATTCATTCGGCGGTTTGATCTCTCTTCATCACACTGAAATTCCTCCGCTGGCTATTTATCACTCATTGGCCCGTAACCAGACCCCCCCCCCCCCCTCCATCCACGCCCCGGTCAGTTGTAAAAGTTCAGAAAAGAAAAGGCTATCATAAACAGGGATGTTGTTGATTCCAGATTATGATTTCACATCCAGCTGCTTTCTCTCTCTCCGAGGACACAATCGGGAGAAAAGAGAATTAAATAGTATTATAAGGAATAAGTTATTGTGGGAGATACCTGAATGTCTGGACGGGGTTGTAGTGTTACTTTAAAACTGCTGTTGAATATAACTGTGCGCCACATGAACACTTCATATTCTCCCAAAACACACAAGAAATAAATCAGGTATTGCTGTGTCACATCGAGCTCTCTGTGGGAGTTTTACGCACTTAATTCAATTGTTCTTTATACAAAGTTTATTCAATCCAGTACGTGTGTCTTTCTGTGTTCAGACCTGATGGACGACATGGCCGCTGAGGGCAGAGAGTGCGTCAACTGCGGCTCCGTGTCCACGCCGCTGTGGCGCAGGGACGGCACCGGACATTACCTGTGCAACGCCTGCGGCCTCTACCACAAGATGAACGGCATCAACAGGCCGCTCATCAAACCACAGAAACGACTGGTAAGACACGAGAATAAATACCTGTGCATTCACTCAAGGACAGTTTTAAAGTAGGCCTACTTGTACTTTATTTTATTTACATTTTATGATCCTCTACATGCTTCAACTCCACTACACCAATCTACATTTATCAGTTAGTTACCAGTTAATTTAGCAGATTATGATTTTTCATGTAATATGGTACATGTTATACTTTCAACCACCCAACAATATTATAATTTACTCCACATCAAAATGCTGCACAGTAATAATATCAGGCTGTAAAGGAACTGCTCTAAATAAAATTTTATTTTAAATTTCCTAATAATTCTTTAGTCACTTTTATTTAAACAACATTTTCAATGCTTGACTTTTACTTGTAATTATTTTTACACAGTGATGATGTAATTTTACTTGAGTACAGGCGATACCACAAAATTTTAGAATTGTACTTATTAGATTGATAATATTTTTAGGAGTGATATAAATATCGAAATGCATCCAAGTAAATTGTTTAAAAAGTGAATTACTATTGGTCTGATAAAAATATATCTAAATACCCACCTTTAATATCAATATAGGATATACACAGTTGGCAAATATAAAAAAGACAAGGATCTGATTTAATGTGGAGGTGAAAGTAAAATTGCATGTTAATAGTGGAGGAAAGTAACTACATTTACTCAGGTCTAATTTTGACTTACTTTAGATCGGTATTTCTATTTTGCTTTTATTCTCCATTACATGTCAGGGGAAACATTGCATTTTTTCCACAACTGCACTGCTTGATATTGTTGTTACATTGGATTTTGAGCTTTCATGTAACATGATGCATTGTATTGACCAGGCCAACAGCTACCGTTTGGGGTTTTTATGATCTATCAATTAATAGTCTATAAATTAAAAAAAAGTGACTCAGAATAAGTGAGATCTTCAAACATATTTTTTGTATGAAACCCAAAGATATTCCATTGCAGCAAACCTTCATAGCAGAGAATAACATTTTGGTTCATAAAAGCAGCCATCAGTTGGATAGCAAAATAAGCATTTTTAATAGCAGACATTAAATCTTGTCACAGTAGGAAAAGTAGTCAGCTGGTCTATTCAGGTGTCCCAGTAAAATAACAGTGTGAACAATGAACTGGCAGCAGGACCCTGAAACTGAAGCAGCCAAATGGAAATCAGGCAACATTTATTTCATTATTTACACCTGAGCTTTCTTTATTGTCACGTGTCACAATGTCTTTTGTGACAAGGACCTTTTTTATTTTCTGTTAGTCAACTGACTGATTAATGGACTGGCTTTGTCATAGATTAGATTACCCAATTTAGATAAAATTAGCTCCACTTTATTTAAAATGCCGCTCACATGAGAATGAATTAGTGATGATAATCTTTTATTACATGTAATGCTATAACCATCTGAAGAGCCAGTCTGGATTTGCAGTATGTTTAACTCTTAATACTTGAGTACATTTTAGTGATGAATACCTTTTGATTAACTTTTTACTTGTATGCAGTTATGTTATGTTTGCATTGTGGTAACTTATTTTTTACTTAACTTAATTTTACTTTAAAAAACCAGAATTTTTCCACCACTGCATATTGATAATATGTCACAAGTCAAATACATATGTTGTATATATATGTATATGTGTCTAACTTAAAGGTCCCATATTTTATAAAGTGAGATTTCCATGCCTTCTTTGATTATAGATCAGGTCTAGGTTCTATATTAATACTGTTAAAGTATCAAAGCCTCAGTCCACAGAGAAATGCACACAGCCTGAATTCAGAAACTGAGCCTTAAAATGAGCCGTCAGGACTTCTGTAACTTTGTGATGTCACAATACAGTCACAGCTCTCACCTATGCCCCCAGCATAGCTGAGAGTGTTTACCTGAAATCTGCTATATTTTTATTAGATGACTCAGAAAACAGTCAGTTTAATTAATAATAATTAATAATAATGAATAAAAGTCTCTTCATATATTATTTGTTCTATAGATGTAATATATGCTGACACAGGTCTAAGTAGCTAATAGTCTATTTGTGATTACAGGGCATTTAGAAAGTGGAAAACAGCTCTGTGGTGGTGTGGTGTGGTGTGGCGGGTCTCAAGGCTTCACAGCTGTATTTTTCCCAGGAACTCGTCTCTCCAGAGCAGCTGTGGTTGAGAGTTGCCCTGCACTCTCCTTCCACCACTCGGCTGTTTTCTCTGTTTTTATTTGTCCTGCAGTGACCTTGCCCTTGGATGAGCTGTTTTTAGACGAGGCTCTCCGAGGCAACGTGATTCTCTCCTCCTGCTTGGTTCTTTCTCTCCACACTTGTCGTGTGAATCCAGGCTGATAGTCTCACTATGGTTTGAGACAGAAACATATTTTTATGTTGTCTTTAAAGGTTGTCCAGCTAGTGAGTTATTAGGATTTTTTTGCATGGGTATGTTTAGGGATAATTCATCATTGTCACACCAAACTGCAGACTGACATCCTGCAATTCATTCTGAAAGTTAAGGGAACATTTCTCAAACTATAGTTCAAGGATACAAAGATGTTAGGTGTGATCCTATTTCTGACTGCACCGGAAGTTCTCATGGGGGTTTCAGCCATTAAAAGTCACTACTGTTTTCAATTCAAATGTCATTTTTCCCCCCTCTCCACCTGCAGCAGACCACGCCCCGCCGAGCCGGCCTGTGCTGCACTAACTGCCACACCAGTACCACCACGCTGTGGAGGCGCAACGCAGAGGGAGAACCTGTCTGTAACGCCTGTGGCCTCTACATGAAACTGCATGGGGTAGGTAACACCACAGCGTTTCTACTCTTCAGGCTTTTCCTTCTCCTTTGGGTAAAACAGCTCCTCTGGCAAACCTCTCATCCAGTAGGGAATAGTTCATTATTTGCGCAGTGTAAAGCCTCTTCAAGGGCATTGTGGTCACTGTTATCAGGGTGGGAGGGGAGCTTGCGTGGCTTGTCGTGACAATAGTTCCTTTTACGCAGCCTGTTCAAGGCGGGAATGTTCCGCCTTTGCTGTTCTGTATAAAAGGTACGAACACGGGATGGGGGGCATTGTTGTTCTGGAACAACAATGCCCGATGTCTGCGTCAAAGAGAGAAGCTAAATGCCGGGACATGACAGACCCTCCAATCAGCGTTCATCACAATTACATAATAAAATGACAAATGAAAACTACACAAAATCTGCACATTTTTTAAATTCTTCATATTCATGTTACTAGAATTGTCAAAATATAAATATAAAGAACATAAAAAACGTGTAATTTTCAAAATATAGATTATAAAAAACAATAAAAACCTAAATAACTTCAATGCTGTCACACTCCGAATAACCTACATTATAAGGACAGCTTATTTTTATTTAATTATCATTATATTAAAAATATTTTAAAAATCTAAATATTTTCAAAAATATTTGGCAACTTTGTCATTACAAATTGTCCATTGGTTGTTTATGTGGGAGTGAGCCGCATTTTGATACACCCCTGTAGAGGTAAGTCTGTCAGCGCTTGGGGGCCCCATAACAGACCTGGGGCCCCAAGCAGTTGCCTGCCTCGCCTGTTCACAAGCTGCACCTCTGATTACAAGTCACACCTCTGATTCCTGAACGCTGGCATGCCGTCTGAAATCACACACTAGCATTATAACGGCTTCGTTTGGTTCAGTGTAAACAAGCAAAGACGGTGTAATGAGGGGTTGTATCAGGGACGGGGAAGTTCACTCGACTAATGTATGTTGCTGTACTTCCTACAGGTGCCTCGTCCTCTGGCCATGAAGAAAGAGAGTATTCAAACCAGAAAGCGCAAACCCAAGATGCCCAAGAATAAAACATCCACAGGTAAGGCAAACAGATGGAGAAGAAGCGGAGGAGGAGATGGATGACTAAATAAGTATCCACTGTTTGATTTACTCTGATGTATTAACCCTCTGATGACATGTTGGAATAAAACATTTGAATATTTTAAAATCTGATTAGGGGTAAAAGTGTTCATAAATCAGAATGAGGACAAATCATTCTGAAATGTGTCTCAGTCTAATAACTCATTTGACTGTGCTGTTGACTCTTTAGGAGGATCCTCCACCTCTGACACCAGCTCCCCAACCTCCCTCTCAGTCTCAGAACATGCCTCCACCATCAAGAGCGAACCCAACATGGCCCCTTCACCCTATGCTGGACAGACGGTCACATCTGCCACTCAGGTGAACCTCCTCTCCCATACACAGGTCATACAAAGAAAGGGAGAGAAACCTTTGGCTATAAGCATGAGCAAACTCATTAGCCTGGTTGATAATGGGACAGTAAGTTGGTGCCATCAACTCACGAAAACTGTTCCTCTTTCAGCAGCGCATAGCCAAAAATAAAAGTGGATGGTGCAACACAGCTAATAAGCTATGTTAGCTTCCCCCATTCTGGTCCCTCTGGCTTTCCATTCTCCCTCACAGGTCAGCGCTGTCAATACAGCTCAGCTATTGGTCAACGATGCAAATCCATGTGTCAAAGGTCACCAAACTCAGAATTTTGCATTGATTTACTCTCCCCCTGCACATGAATCCGCTGATCGTGGTGACAACAATGCGATGGATTCACTTATGACCTTTTAAATCCTGCTGTGACAAACAACCGTGGTGACATCATCAGAGCCACAGGCACATAATGAAACATTTGAATGTTATGTGTAAAACTACTAATTTAAACTGAAGTGTCTCTTTCCTCTCTGCAGACGGCTTCTCAGTTAGACAGCACAGGATCAGGACACGTGGACATTAAATACGAGGATTATCCTTTTGCCCCGACCTCCATGGCTCCACACAACTCCTGGTGCGCTCTGTCTCAAGCTTGAGCGGCCTCGAACCAACAGGACTGCCGCACCGACAGCACGCAGCTCACTTTGGCTTCAGCACGGAGGCCGTCTTCTCTGTCCTGTGATTCTGGAGCTGTGCAGAAACACTGTTGTATCAGCATTAAAAAGGGGGCTCACGCAGTATCTGATGGCTGCATGTGTTCACACTCACTTAACTGAGGACTTCTAATCTGCTGGCTGTATCACGTACCGGGCCCCTGTGACAGACGGGCTCAACGCAGCTCACCGGGACCATGCTTTAACTTAACAAGGACATACGGTACCTGGGCGGCAGTTTTACAAAAGGATGAGTGTGTGTTATCCCCTGCACACCGACCCGGTGACCCAGAGCTGACCCCAGCTCTCCTGGATTTCCTCAGCGCGCAACAAAAACTACCTATTGCTAAAAGAAATCTCTATTTTTGGAGAAACACTAAACCAAATATATCAATGCAAAGACAATCAAGTGGAATGTAAAAAAAACACAGTAACTCTTTGAATAGCGGATAACCAATTTTTTGTGATGTTTTCATTGTTTTTTGTGGCGTTTTCAAGAACATAACAACAACACTTTCATCCTTTCTTTTTTTTGTCATCGCAGAATGAAACCTGTAAAATGGGCAGAAAAATACCTTTTTTATTGCTGTCGAACACGTCTCATTACCAACATGTAGATGATTAACTTTTATAGACACATTATTTATGTTGAGATAAGGACAGTTAAAAGTCATGGCGGACACTAAAACCAGCTGGTTGTAACCCACCGCTCACTGTTGTGGATCGGCCGCTGTGCCGTGTGGCCTCTGAGCCACGACACTTAGATTATATGCGTGATTTGTTTGTACAAGATACGGCGGATATAAACTTGTATCTCATGAGATTTGTTTTGTTTTGTTTTTTTTTTTTAAATCAGGACTGGTTGTTTTGATTCTGACATCATGGCGACATATCAGAAAGCTTATCATTTTACTGTTTTAACATTTGACATTAAATAAAGTGCAATGACTCCATTTTTTTCTTTCCAAAAGTTGAAGGCAAAACACAGAAATTATTCTAAACATATTAATCTAATTTTATTGTCTGTATTTTGCCAATATGTAAGGGAATTTTATTGTTATACTGTTCTGAAGAACTCTCTGTTCTCTCTGTTTTCGATGCTCTTTGGAATCTGTTCAGGTTAATAAAGTGATTCACATTTTATATAATTGATAAATGAAAATTTGTTTGATTTTCAACAGACTCTCACAAACAGCTTCAGTGCACTTGATGATGATGAGGTGTTAAGAAGATATCTTTTCATGTGATAAGTCGTTACTGTTCATAAGCACCTCACAAATATGTTCTTATGAATGGATGTTACTTAATAGTGTTGATTACATTAAAAGCGGACAGCAGTAGTATTACTACTATCACCTGGAGTGACAGCATCTGAAGCACAATCCTTTATTCATTGCTTTACCTTTCTGTTTCAACTGTTTATATATTATTTTTAGTTGTTTCAGCCAATTACCTAGTTTGGTTTTCCATTTCAGCCACTCATCTATTACTAGAGTAATAGATCCCATACTGCTTTTTCCTTCCCAATACTGATTTTAATACCTAAACTTATGCCTACTGATCTGATACCATTAGATTAAAATTTGTTTTTTGCAGTTGTACCCTGAATGGTTGTGATGTAATTGCTGTCACTTTTGTATGACATGGCTCAGGTTAAAACCTTTGTAAAACATGAAAAAAGAACAAAGATTTTCTTGTCTTTTACACATCACATTTTTCTTTATAGATTTCTTTAGACGTGCTCTATTTACAGTGAAATCCCTGCTGCTCATGGCCACATCGAATAATATTTACCACTTTATCTGGTGTTTTCTGATTCAGATCCCTGCACTTCATTGTGTTTGTGGTTGTGTGTGTGTGTGTGTGTGTGTGTGTGTGTGTGTATGTGTGTGTGTATAAGCAGGGTGTGTGCGCCCGCCGGTTGCTCAAGCTGACAGCATCGACCAAAGGTTGTGTTCCAACTCTGCTTTATGGTGGCCAGGTACGAGTTGGCCGCAATGCCGAGGAAAATACAGGCCTGTCAGCAACAAGGCTGCTGCTTTACTGCCGTCATGGCGACATCCAGGCACCGCTGCACCAACAGCACTGCCCAGCTTTATGACTGTTGGCCAAGATGTTGATGTCTTATCTGTTGCTGGGAGAGGCCCGCTGCAGCGCGATGTCGAGATGCAGACACATTTTTTGGTCTGGCAGGAGGAGGTTTGGAGGATGGGATGGGATCACAACAGATCACAACTGCAGTACAGTGTTTTACAGTTTTAAGATTAAAACACTGCTTTTAAATACTAAATGGGTTTGTAACTCCACATTCCCAACTTGTAATGCTAGTTTTCTGTAATAAATGTGTAGTTTCTAAGAACAAGTGGCATAATTAGGATTAGGCTATGTTCTAGGACTTAACAATGGTAAATTTAGCTTTTACAGTGTCAATGGAATAAGGATTCTCCACAGTTGTAACCTCAGTCAACACTGGCACCCCCAGCCCATTCCCCCTCAACAAACACACACGGACCCACCAGCCACATTTACACTCAATTGTCTGTGAATTGAGTGGCCTCATTACAACCATGTTGCAGTAAAACCACTGAAGTGTGAATGGAGGGTGAGGGGTGGGAGTGCTTGTGTTATCTCAACGTCAACCTGCCCCTGTCTTGGCTCTGTTTTTCTTTTAAAGAGGCAGTTCAAATTATGAATACTTCTTGCAGTATAACTTTAAAAGATGTGTGTAATTCGTTCCAACCACATTTCTTTCATTATATTTCAGGGTACCAACCTAAATATTCATGTAGATCCTGAAACAGGCTTTGAAAAACTCACTCCTTGCTGGAGTTCTTCAGTTTCCTCATATATTTAGTAATTGGAGGATAAAGTGACTGTAAATAGCTTTTTAATAAAGATAACATATTGCACTAAGAGACGAAAATGACAGCAGTAAAACTTTCCTGGTTAATGGGACTCAGAATCGTTTAATTGGTTTTATGATGATGGATAATCAGAAAACCTATCTCACATTAAGCAACATTATCAATTATCATATTTATAATTGATAAATATAGTTGATAAATAATTACACATTTCCACCATAACTGAAAATGCTCAAAATGTCCTGACAGAGCAGCTCGACACCCCCAACTTATCCTCCCCAATTTTAAAACAAAATCTATGCCCCCAAACTGCATGAATTTCTATACATTGTTGAACACACATTTATGCTCCCCCGAGGATGAATCTGGTGATCTTTTATTAGTCCAATACTTTGGTTTATGATTAAGTAAATTACTGACCTTCCCATCAGCTTCAACTGTACTTTGTGTTTACTGCTAATTAGCAAACAAACTAATGGTAAGCATGGTTAAAAATTACACCTGTTAAACATCAGCATGTTAACATCGTCACTGTAACCCATGGTTACCCACCAGCACTCTTTCAGCCAATCCCGAAACGGCTGCATCTTCATAAATATCCGGGTTAGGCCAGGTGTCTTCCCTTTGACCTCTCACCTTATGCTGGCTGGTTAGCGTGACCATAGAGATATGACCGTGACAACTTCAAGAACTGCGGAGCAGAGCTGAACGCGCTGTTTTTTTCCCTCTCAACGTCTTTTGCTAATCTTCCCACGCTCAGCGGTGAGTTATATATGCACAACGTTGTGGAATGTCTCTTAAATACCTCCCGTTAGCCTAGCCGTTAGCATTAGCGCGTTGTGATGAAATGACTGTTGTCCCGCTAGCCTAGCCGTTAGCATTAGCGCGTTGTGATGAAATGACTGTTGTCCCGCTACAATGCAGAACTCCTGTAGGCAAACTGCCAATTTAAGGAGTGGTTCTGATGCAAAACCATGTAGTTGCATGTTGAAACTGGGATAGGGCTTTTGTTTTTAGCCCTGTGTATATTTCTGTTCAGTTTTTTTTGTAACTTAATTAATTTTGTGAAAACCTTGACAAAAGGTAATTTCTAATATTGTTATTTGTGATTTTTTTTTTTGTTATTATTTTATTTGTAATGATAATCATAACATATTGTACAACACCCTTAAATTAGAAACTAGACATTCTAACTTTTCTTGTGGCCTTTTTTATAGGTCAGGTGTTTTTTATAGAACCAATGATGGGGATCGTGATGGCAGGGATCGTCACCACCCACCTCTGATGGTGAGCTATCCTGGATATTAAAATTAACCTCAGTTCCACAATGTGGTGTAGGACAAGACACATGAACTTAATTCAAAAGGTGGACATAATTGACTGATTTACCACAGTATGTGGTAAACTGTACTGATTTCCACAACCTGGACTGCATAATTTCTTTCCTCTTCCCTTGCAATTTTACAAATTGGAAAATTAACTGAAGTGGTTGTGTTTTTGGTTTCTGTGTGTTTTGTTTTTTTTGTTTGTTTTTTTTTGCAAAAAAAAAGAAAAAAAGATATATATATATATATATATAAAATATTCTTTGAAACTTACCTGTGTCTCCTGCCTGTCATGTTTTTGTTTTTTCAAATTGGGCTCCTAAATGAGCCTGAAATCTTGTGTGCCTTGATCCACAATCGAAAATAATTTAGCAAATGAGCTAGCCAGGAGCCCAGTAGGTGTTAATATAATTGTATTTTGATTTAGTTTTATATTTAGTTTTAAATTAAGATGGATTTCATTCAGCCGTCAGGAGTGAATGTATCAGTTCTGTAATTATCAGTTGTGTTACTTGTACAACAACAGATGAGGAAATTATTGAATGTCTGAAGAGGTATGGGTCTATTAAGAAAATAGTGCAAGTTGATGATTCCACCAGCCAATATTATCAAAACCTGATTTTCAAGCAGTTCTGCTTTAGCTGCTTTAGGGCCACTGTTACCATATACACATTCTTCACAAGATGTGCTGGATGTAAGTTATCATGTAAAAGTACAACTCCAAAACCGGAGTGGTAAAAACTTTGAAGTATTAAAACACTTCACTCATAAAATTATTTAATTATCTGGCAGTACATCAGGAATGGACTATAATAACTGTGCAATCATAGCAGAGTGCCTAAATTAAATGCTCAGTCATTTTTCACTCTAGTAACTTTTGTACCATCCCTAAACACTTTGAGTCTTAATTATGCAGCCATCCATTTTCTCCCCTTCCTTCTACAGTATATTTTCTCTGCCCACATTTGCTTTTCCATCCATATGCATGTAATTTACTATTGTTAGATTAAGTAGGCTAATGCATTCATTTCAAATGACAGTGCTGACAAAGAAACCTTGGGTTTGATTTAGACCTGAAAGCATCAAGGCTGGGGTCAGATCAGTGTCAAGGCCATGATGAGTGCTGCGTTTGTGTAACAGTTTTTGAGTTTGGTGTAACAGAGCTCCCCATACTTCAAGAGAAGTTTCCCTTTGTGTGTGTGTGTGAGTGTGAGAGAGTGTGTGTGAGAGAAGGAGATAGATTCAGCTCCTGAGGGCCTGACATTTCCCCTTCCTTCATGTTCTCCATAGCATTCAGTCTTCCTGTACGGCTCCAGGACAGTTAAATGTGTGTGCAGTGTGTGCGCAGTGTAACGGCTCAATTCTAGGACAGACTTGAGGGAAAGGGCCACAGTCCAGCAATAATATTAGCCATTGATAGTGAGAAATGGCTTTTTTCTTCTTTGTCCACAGCTGCAGACAGTCTTTCCCAGAGCTCTGCTCCATTCAATTACTGCCTGAAACCAAACAGGATATTCTCTTCTGTACTTTACTGGTCCTTTAGGTTTACTACCTTTCATACGTGCGTGTGTGTGCGTGTGTAATGTTGGAGAGTAGCACACACACTTATTCAACTAATTTTCAGCCTTTAAATCAAAACTTCCGCCAGCTGTCTGCTCAGAGAATCACCCAGAGGTCCTATTTTTCTCTTTGTGACAGGAACAAAAGTGCATGTCTGTGTGTTGAACTTAAATATACTTTATGTTTCAGGATTATTTTTCCTTGCCAAAGCCTGACACTGTCCTTGTGGGATGTGTTGTTTCTCACAGCTCTAATCACTGTGTGTGTGTGTGTGTGTGTGTGTGTGTGTGTGTGTGTGTGTGTGTGTGTGTGTGTGTGTGTGTGTGTGTGTGTGTGTGTGTGTGGTATCTCTGGGCTTCAGTCCACTGTTTCCTCAGGACAACAAACAGAAGACTGAAATACTCTCAGGAGGCTTGTCACTCAAACCCAGAGCTCTAAAAATCACACAAACCCTGGTCATTGTGTAATAGTTAATACAAAAAGATTTTTTTTTTTTAAAGTTAAAAAAATTGAATAAAATACATGATATCACATAATAAATGGAATTAATGGAAATGTTGCACAATAATATGAATCCAGTATCACAGTTTTATACAGTGGCTGATTTACCCACAAAGGTTAGTGTGGGAAGTTTCTCTTTCAACAAACACTGTCTGCAGATGCTGTTTTTCAGCAAAACAATCTGATTACACCTTAATTTACATAGAATGAATAGTTAGTTTAGTTAGTTTTAAATTCATTTTCACAGATCTGTACAGAAACGCCAACTCATGCACATTACACATCATCACAACGATAAAACATTGTCACATAATAACTTGTCACATCATCGCATGAACACACAATCAATCACCTCAGTATCTGAGCAGTATTTGATGCATTATATGCATGCACAATATGTAATTTTCTGCCGTATTCAAAACAAAAGTGTGGGAGCATAGCAAGGGATCAATGTTATTGTCTTCACTTCCATCGCGGCCACTGCCATCAGCTTCTCTGGGTTTGGATTCCCTAGTGTCAGTCATTCAGGAGGTTTTAACCAGGAGCCAAATTATCCACAGAGGTCTCCTCTTCTCCAAATCAAACAGACCAGGCGATTAAATCCAGTAATAAGACTGAATAAAACAATTTAATGTTAAAAATCTGCGTTTCTCTGACACTGTTCGGCAGACAAAGGATGTCTCGGGCTCAGAGCCGAGCTGCTGCTAAAGTTTTCCTAGCATGTTTCTCTGATAAGTTAAGATCCAGACATCTGGTTAAAATATGTAGTCAAAAGTGACCAAGATCAAAAAAGTACATCTTAAAAATGTAGCTGAAGACTGGATAAATTTTTTTTTTTGCTGCTTTTGTCAGACAACCACAATGCAGAGGTGCATAGGGGATATGACGCCATTGACAGGCGATCAATAGATTAAAATTACAGATTTCTCTGGGTTTGGAAATTGCAGGAAACATGGGATAATGTAAGTACATAAATCAGCAAAATATACAACATAGGATTAGTCATTTTTGACATTATAATGTGGAAAAGTTGCATATTATAGCTTTAATCGGAGGTGTTTGGCAGGACACAGTCTCCTGTATCAATGGGTGTTATTCATGGGGTACTGGGCTGGTAGATCGCGCTTGAGGTGGGAAGTGCCCCTGATTGGCTGATGCATATTTGAAGAGGTCAAAACTCCATAGTGTCAGACTAATGTTTAGGTTTGTTGCTGTCATCACAACTAATGTGTTTCACATAATATCCGGACTTTTTGCACTTTCTCCTTCTCCATGGACCTTGGAAATAGGTGAAGTTGTGCCAGAAATCCTTACTGTGATGGGTATATTTGGACTGTCATAGCCACAGAGAAAAGAAACTTATCACAGAGGTCTATGGAAGCCAGTCAGTTCTTTTTCCACTGTTTTGACTCTTTGTTAAAAGTGTTGCTCATTTCTGTCTGTCGGTCAGTAACAGCCATATAATAACATTGTTATTATAATTATTCCCAACAGCCCCTGCTCAGGAGTACAGAAAAGGAAGAAATTATGTTCATATTGGACAGTTCTGCTCATCATGATTTATGTCAAATGACAACCTTCAGTGCCAATGCAGAAGGTAGTGCGTCCTGCATAGAGACGGGTGGAATATGGGTGTGGAGGTGGTGCGTGGTCATGCAGCTACGTCAGACTTTCATGCAGTAGACCAGAGGTCATCAGCCTTGTTTTAGTCTTAGCAATCCCCATGATGTTGTTGCGTTCTACTTGTTGAGTAAATGCTGTTGGTAGTTTATCTTTTTCTTTTTTTTTTTAATTAATGAACTCAAATGAAATGAAAATGACATGAAATATTGATAGCCGGTACAAATGAGCTTTCATAGGCAAGGTGCATTTATTTGAATAGCAGCTTTCAGCAACAAGGTAATGCAAAGTGCTTTTCATAAGACATAAAAGAAACACGAGGCACAAAAAGACACAAACTGCAGTTAAAACGAGTGCAGCCACAGTACAATGCAAACAGAAAACTCTATGCATGTAGTGATAGTACCATACAGTGTATTTACTGCACTATGACTATACTTATATAAGTCTTTACTGCTTCAACTGTTAAACAACACACACACACACACAAATTGTAGTAATAGTAGTTATGTGTGGTGGCACTGGACTGAGGGGGGCTGGTTGTATGTCACTATGTGATTAGTTTCACCCCAGGAACCCCATTCTGTGCTGATTTACTGCTCTGTTCACTGATGAGAGGCACATCTGTTTCTAGTATAACAACCGTCAATGTTCAACATTCATGAATTCATTAATTACCGTAACATGGGAAGTTATTACAACAAGTCCTGGCTGGAGTTTTTCAATTGAATATATTCATCTTTAGTAATAAATATATGATTGTATAAGGTTGACTAAAGACGACTTGTGTAAATGGGGAACACGTCCTCACCTGTTTAAAGGTCGCTGAATGAGCAGGGCAAAGGTTGTAATGCAACAAGCTCCATAAAACAAAGTGTGTCTCCCCTGGAGGAGGTGGATAAACAGAAAACACACACACTCGTGCACACCCACTGCTACCTCAATCCAAAGGTGCCACACACCAATCTATACATATATACGACATATTTTTCATAAAAATAAAAAAAGTGATGACAACACAAAATAAAAATGAATTATAGCACCTCTTTAAATAACCTGTTATTAAACCTGGAGTGCGGAGCTGAGGTAGAGAAATTATGTCACGATGAATGGAGATATTTAATACGACTGTTTTTACTTACTTTTGGGGGAGTTGTTGATGTGAAGCGGTGGCTGCAGGTGCTGTAGCTCTGTGGCTCTGAACTCTGATTTAAGGTCATGGAGGTGTGTGATTTGTCACCATTGTTCTGCTCCGCTCTGAGGTGAGATGAGCATTGTTTCTCAGCATGCTCCTCATTCCTCACCTCTCTGTCTCTCCCTCCCACACATTAACCTTCAGTCCACTAACTTCAATCACCAGGTTACAGTCTGCTTTCTCCAGTGAACTGTTTTTCTTCTGTATCTCTGTTTACCTCACAATCATTGAACTGTCTCATAATATCACAAACTGCTGTTCAGTGTTTTGGCGTCTGCTAAGCCTTCACACCCATGGATCTGTTCCTCAAACATAGTATTCCTGCCTCATCTCATCAGCCCCTTTTTTAAAAAAGAAAAAAGATGGCGCTGTATTGCCGTTGAGAAGACCTGTCGTTGTCCTGGCACGTGTGATTTTAGAGAGTTCAATAATCAGAGACATGACGAGTAACACAACAGTGTTGGTGTCTCTACCGCGATGCCAGCTCTGCCTTTTACACAGACATCGTCCCGGCTCTGTCTTTACCTGAGGTGGTAAACAGTTTTGTGCCAGTTCCTAACCAAACCGAGAGCATTGCATAAGGTTAGCTGCATGGTTGTTTTCGTAACCATGGCAATGGAAGCGTGGAATGTCTGCCGTGATACCGGCACTATTTCATGAGACACTTCTATCACTCCCAATCAGAGGGTTGGAGCAAAGGACCTGTATGGTTGTTCAGGTTGGACGAGTTGTTGCTCTGCCACCAATGCAGCCCAAAAGAGCAGAGAGTGTCAAGATGGGCAGAGGAGGAAACATCAGAGAGACTCAGTCAGACTAAGGTGTAGGAGTTCGTTTTGACCAAAATCGGCGACTAGAAGATGTATCAGTTAGGGTAGTTAGCATCTTTTATTAATGTTGTTTGTTAGCTTGTAAGTGGCAGTGGCTAACACAGTGTTAGTGGTGATGCTAATGCAAACTCTCTTTTTATGAGACTATGAGACAGTTCCGTGGTGAAAACAGCCATGACGTTGACTGATTATTTAAGATATGTCTTGTATTATGTAAAAAAAATTATGACATTTGATTGCTATTGGGGGGGGGGGTGTCTTAATTCAAATAAAAAACTGGGTCTCAGGACAAGTTACTTGAAAGACCAGGTAGACTAGGACAGGAAACAGTTCTGCTGAATTGGATCAGCATCTACAAAAGGCCTATATGAGCCACTGAAGGCAAACACACACACTAGCCATACAGTCTGGAAAAACCTATAGAGCTCAGTAGCCCAACCCTTATGAGCTAATACTAGAGCGACAGGTTATTTAAGGGGCACAGTGAACCCACTTCAGCTATACGTGCTTCATTCATACTTTTATCTAGAGTCAACAACACTCACCCTGCACAACAGTAATACTACCTAGAGCCACAGCAGAGAGCTCACACACTGGTAAATGTTTCATCACTTGTCTGATGACCTTGCTGCTTGAATATTTGTGTGGAGAGAAAAGGAAAGAATCGTACTGTGCAGGCAGACATGTACACGTATTTATTTTGTCTGTGCAAAGACCATGAATCACACAATCTGCTGATATTATTAGCTCTTAACTCAGACTTGGTCTATTCACAGACTTATTATTCCATTTTAGGCCAAAAAACACACATAAGACAACAACAGGAGAGAACCGAGCAGGGCCTGAAATAGGACAGAAAACAACGGGGTGATGGATTAGTCGGAGACACCCGAGAACGATGACTTCCGTGACCGTGAGTTTGATTGTTTCCTTGAGAAAAAAAAAGGTTACAGGAAGGGAGGGGAGGGGGGCACAATCTACCCTTGAAAGGGGAAATCAATAGAGAAACCTTCCTCCATTTGTACTGTTACAGCACATGCATGCTCTTTTTTTTTTACTGCATATTGTTATCCACATGAATGATCGTGTAATTACTCTCGTCTACACTCAGTCCTACACAGCAGATTTATCATCCCTCAGAAACATCTGCCTCACACCTCGCCCCATAGCTCTGCAGCACCCCATAGCACAAACCAGCCCCTAACAGTAATAATAAAAGCATTTGGCACCAGCATCCATCGCCAGCTTAAGACTGTGTGATACTATATACACAGAGGTAATATTTATTGTCAGCTGGCACCGGCTGCTCTGAAGGATTCAGATTTAAAGTGCCTGTGAGCTAGATTCATTTTCTATGCTTTGATTCCTGCTCCAGATCTCTGAGGTGAACGGGGATTTTTTCTGTATAAAACTGACATGAGTGGTATTTTCTTTCTGTTCTCTCTGTCTCTTTATTAACACAGGGGTTTAAGGTTGTTGAAAGCAGCTGAGCCGAGCTGCAGCTCAGCTCATTGCTCTAAACCCAGGGTGAGAGCTGGCGTGTATCAGGCATTAGTCAGAGACCTGGAAAAAAGGATGCATACACAGATACACACTGTCAAGGTAACGAACTTCAAAGAAGCTTTAAGTTGGACTATTTGATTTAACTTCTTGAATCTTCCTGTTAATCTTTTTTATGTTATTTTGATCTCCATTTTGAGTTACTGACTTATATTTATGTCACTTTTTCATTATTGTTTTTTTTTTTTTTTTTGCTGCAGTGAGAAATCTGATCCCTGATCTGCTACAAAATTTCACCACATTTACAGACGTTTGGCAAAAGAAAATCCTTCGGAGAGGAGGATCTACGAAAGAGCCTTTGCAGCCGCCGTAGACCACGTGGATGGAACTGAAATGAACCGGTCTGGCCTGCGGAGAATTTCCAATGTAATCCTAATTTATTATTTAATTTTTTAAGAAAGTTTACATTTGTGTTTTTACAGTGTGTGCTGTCTGAGCACATCTATACAAACCAGTGCAGAGTAAATGTACTGAAGGAGGCATAAGTCAGATTCACATGCACTAACACACTGTCCAAGTGTGCGTGTGCATGCAAAGTGATGTAAAGACGGATGGATTTGTTAGCAGGCGCCAAATGGACATCCATCACATGATTTCATGTTTCCCATTCCCAAGACTGAAAGTGTGTGTGTGTGTGTGTGTGTGTGTGTGTGTGTGTGTTGTGTGTGTGTGTGTGTGTGTGTGTGTGTGTGTGTGTCAGACAGTTTCAGAATTACAAGGATGATACAAGGATGAGTGCTATATTTTACACGTGGGAGTGTAGCATGGTAGAAAGAGGTCACTCTCCCTGCTTGTGCGTGCGTGAATGTATAATGGAGGGTGTCTGTGCATGCATGAATATGTGTGTGCAGATTTGTGTGTGTGTGTGTGTGTGTGTGTGTGTGCCTAGCTGTCTCTCCATCCGTCATTAGCCCAGGGTGGAGAGGAGACTACTCGGAGCCCAGAAAGCAGGGGTCAAGTCCAGGCTTACTCAACCCCCACAGGCCCTCCCCCTCACTTCTCTCTCCTCTCTCCATCATGCTCAGATGAGCGACGAAGGGCTGAGGAAAGGGGGTGGTGGAGTGACTAGTTGAGTGGGGAAGGGGGGAGGAGGTGTGGAATGGAATGGGTGAAGACAAAAGTTGATGAGAGGAGGAGGAGGAGATCCGTGAACAGAGAGGGAGCAATAAAAAGGGAGTGAGAGGAGAAGATTGAGAAATGGAAGGTTTGAGGATTATTCTTGGTGAAAGGAGCAGATACATGGAGAGAGAGAGAGAGAGAGAGATGTGGGTACTGCAGAACTGATGAGGAGTCTTGACAAAGAGAGCGAAGTGTCAGATGTCTTTTTATTGAATCAGGTACCACAGCGATGCTGAAAAGGGTGACAGCTCTTATAGGAATCAAATATAATATTCAAAAAGACACGAGGTAAAACGTGAGCATACACTGAACACACTGAGTTGTATGATGTGATGTGATTGTGGGATTTAATAGGATAGAGGATCCTTCAAAATAGTTTTTAGTGGGAAGCCACAAGAAGCCTCCCAGAGGAAAAAAGATGAGAGGAGAATGATTGTAGAGCAAAGAAGCCATTATTGTCCTTTCAACATAGATCTGTGTTTTGTCAAAGTGAATGGTATCTTGTTATTTATTCATTTTTTTAAATGTGCAAAAAAAAATGTCTCCACAACAGAGCATTTTGTTCTGGATCCTGAATAATATCAGAGGTATTTTTTTAACCCTGTACTTTCTCTCTTAGTGCCGCAAGGGAGCGATGGATCATGTTTAAAGTCACACGGTTGTAAAAGGTTTGTCAGAGTCCTGTCACAAGATGGATTTGACAGTATATGATTCAATAATGCAGATTAATACATCTCTTTTCCCACCATTAATATTTAAATGATAGGTTTGGTGTTATTGTAGGTTTTTCTTATTATCAACAAATCCCCACACAGTCTGTGGCGCTCATTTGTTTCTACTGAAGACATAAATCTTTAAAAACAGGTCAAAACACAGGCTCAACTTTTAGCTTTTAAAAAATGCTCAGTCAGAAACAGCTGGCCACTGCAGGTCTTAGCAAACGCCCCTCAAACAGGAAGAAACGGTGCATTTGTTGGGGACTATTTTCACCGGCGGATTAATCCTCATCTGGTGCTCTTGTAGGCTATCTGGGGGCGGCAGGACGGTGTGTGTGGCACTGACTAAATAAACTACAGTGTGTGTGTGTTCATGGTAATGCAGGAACACGTTGCCCAGTGTAATAGTGTTGCTCACCGATGTGTTTTTAATAGTTCCTGGACAGCAGTGGAGTTCTGTGGCTCAGAGGAATAAGATATAGATTGGTGCAGATACACAGACAATAATTGTTCGCAGGATACATTGATTGTTGATTTTGTCTTTTTATGGTATTTATTGACTTAAAGAAAAACATAGACTATCACCAGACTTATCCTTTATTTGAATCTCATCATGATGAATGGTGCAGTGATATCACACTGGCACGTGACCACTGTTCACGCGGCAGTCAGCCAAACATCTAGCTAAGTAATGCTAGACGATAGCATGGATGCAGTAGGTTGTGAGTAGTGTGGCATTAAGCAATATAGCTGAATGAACACCAGTAGTTTGTTTTAAATGATTTCCATAAAATATTTCCATAACTAGTGTTTGCTGTGACTTAAATTTTGGTTTTAGCTTTCAAATAAACTTCATGCTTGCAACACATGCATGCTTCTAATTCAATGAACCCACAGCCTTTCCCACTGCACTTACTTTAGAACAAGTATTACATTTCACCCCTGAACTGGCCAGACTCATCAGTATGTTGTTTGTATCCTGAGACACTTTCATAGATGGGATGAAGATCTAGAGTCTAGTATTTTTGGTAAATAAATGAATCTTTTCATGATGCTAACTTTAGCAAAAATGGGTAAATACAAAGGTGAGTGTGTGTGTTCGTGCGTGCGTGCGTGCATGTGTGTGTGTTAGAGAGAGAGAGAGAGAGAGAGGTGCAGAGTGATGTGTGCCAGGTACATCCCTCCAGAGTGGGCGTCATCACCGTTCTCAGAGCACCACCTCGGAGTCGATGTCAGGGTGGCGTCAGCAATGGCCGGCACAGAGGCTCCAAGGATCTGCTGGTATTTTTAACAAATACACACACACACACACACACACACACACACACACACACACACACACACTATCACCTCCTGTTTGGCCTGCAGGTCACTGACTCATCAGAGATGGACTCCTGTCTGATCTCTGTCAGACATGCCTACACAAAGACTCCAGATGCTTCAATAATTTAAATCCAGTACACTTGAAATACTGAAATATATTTCTTAATATTGTGAAACAACCTACTAAATATTATCCTCCCCCCCAAAAAAATCTGTTAAAGCATATCTGGCATTTATAATTTTTTAAGCATTGCACAGAATCTAATTTTGGAATAAAACTTCACCCTCAGTGTTGGATGTGGCGTCTCCTGAACCGGTGACATGCAAATAAAAAAAAATATTCTTGTGCTTGTTTCAGCCTGAAAATAACAGGAAAAAGGCATGAAAACATCTTGGCAATCGAAGCTTCTCCATGTTGACAATATGCCAGAAGTGAACCTCCCCATCTTGGCTCATCATATCAACAGTCATTTGACCCACCATAAAACTAGAATAAGTTCTTTTTATGTCTGACAGTAGTTCTCAGCTGGAAGTGTGTTCACATGTAAAGGTTCATCTAAAAAAAAATGCTTCTGTCATGTGAGAACTTTGAATTTAAAAGTGACATAGTCCAGGCTGTGTGTCTGACAGCACGCTCAGGATTTCATCGTATAGTTTTTTAAAAAAAACCCAATGTTGTTTAAACCTAAAACACGGCTGTAAATCCTAAAGGAAAAGGTCACGCAAACAGGCACGTTTTCTCAGTGCATCCTCACTACCAGTTATTGAACCACAGTGTGTGTTTATTTTGTGTCTAAGCAACACAATCAGCTTTCAAAAAATAAATGAACAAATAAATTCAGAGATAAGTGATGTAACAAAGCCAAGACATTTCACAAAGGCTCCGCAAGTCCAGTATCTTCCAGCTAAAGTTGCTGCCATCTCTCTGTACCAGGGGGTTCCTCAACTGCTGGTGAAAAACAAATCTTATCTGATACCCACAATGTCAAGAAGTGACATTTTCAGCCCAACTTTAGCCAAAACTAACAATTGCATCACTGATGAAAATGCCGCTGGGATGACACTGTGTCAGCCGCTGCCAGTTACAAGCTAACAAACAACATAAACAAAAGATGCTAAAACCCTTCTGATCCGTCTGCTAGTCTCTGGTTCTGGTCTCAACAGACTCCTCATCTGAGTCTGGGTCTGACTGAGGCTCAAACATGTTTCCTCCTCTCACTATCTTGATGCTCTCTGCTCTTTCACCTGTCCACCTGGCGTAAGCAGCAGGTGAGGGGCCGGGTCCAGGATTTCTCAATGAGGAAGTAAGTGTAGATGAGTTTCCAGCCCCAGTTTTCAATTATTCTTTTTTAATTCTTATGTGGGAAAATCATGTTAAAGAAAAATGAATCACAGCAGAGGATTTCTGTGTAGTTTAAATGTCTGGAGAGGAATTAAAGATCAGGCAGAATAGGTGAGTTTGAAGAGGTGTGTTTGACAGTAAGAAGAGAGTCAGCATCATGAATATCTTGTGGGACAGAGGCTCGGGGCAACACCACTGAAGGCTCTAAACCCCGTGGTAGTTTAGTTAGACTGGCGTTGGAGGTTTTAACAACTACTGGATGAACCGCCATGTACCATGTACAGCCTCACGGAGCGGCTACTCTTCCACCATGTTTTTTTCTTCTTAGTAATTTCGCAGCATATTGCAAAGCTTTAATCACTGTGTGTTGTGTTCAGCGCCACTCTCCATAGGCCGCAGCCTCTGCTGTAGCAGCGTTCTAGCTCTTGTCTTCGTCTGCTCCAGAATACACAGGGCTGTGGTATTAGCTTGTGTACATTCTCTGCTCCCTCTTACACTTTGAAGATACTTCAGTGGAGTTAAGCTGCGCGGCGAGTTGCCAGCGGCCCCGACAGGCGCAGCGTTTGATCTTCTGATCAAGCTCCACTTGGTGAAGTCATCGCTGCTGCTGCCGCCCCTGCACCTAAGCGCTGCACTAAATAATGATCATTATAGCCATCGTAAAAAGCACTAGATGTGGAATTCTCTCTCATCCTTCTCCATTATCTCTCCCTTCAACCCCCCTCCCCCTGTTTCTTTTATTTCTGTCCCCCTCCTCTTTTTTTTCTATCTCTGTCCTGTCTGCTGTCAGAGTACGCTTGTATTCGCCTCATGTATGTCATTGCAGTGGTTTCATCTTCTGATTTGCTCACTGTGCATCTCTCCGTATTTACTTTCGTTCTGATCTCCACCTCCCCCATTGTGCAACAAGTGAGCCTCCCTCTCGTCGTTTTAAGTTCATCCCCTGGTCTCTCTCCTTCTCCGTTCCCTTTTCCCTTCATCTGTTTCTCTCTCCCCCGCCTGTTGTCTGCTGCCTCGTTTCCTCCATCTCTCCCTCTCGCTTCTCAGTCCCTGCCATCATCTGTCTTTCTGGCTCATCTGTTTCTGTCTGAGCTTCTGAATGTGCACTCTGGATAACCCGCGGAGCAGCCTCCCCTCTGTTTCCTGCACTGAGATGCACCCTATTTATTTCATTGATTTTCGTGAGGGAAAGAATGCGCAGGCCAAAGACTGACTGGCTGCAGAGGGTTTAGCCAAGTCGAGCCCTTGGGTTACTTAGGGAGGGAGAGAGAGACAATTTGAATTTGGACTGAAGCTACACAGTCACTGCTCAGAGCTGTTAGAACATTTGCATGTTGTAAATGTTTTCCTCTGTTTGAAGTCATTATCTGAAAATGAAAAAAGAAAAGGAGAAAGACAAAAAAAAAATGAAAACCCAAAGGGGTGTGTTCATAGATCCACCCAAGAGCCTTCTCCTTTGTGATAGATTTTTAATCATGATTTATTTGATTAGTTGGAGGAATGAGAACAGAGTGGGAAGTATTTTATGCTGCTTTTTGTCTCTTTTCTTTTTGCCTCTACTCTTTTTCTCAGTGTGCTCATGTTCCATTTGGGATCAAGAGTTCATAGAAATGTTTTAGTGGCTCTTCAGTCCTGCATTAAAAGAAAGTCTAAGGGCCTGGGGTTGGTGGGGGGATGTACAACTCTGAAAAGTTACCACGGTGACAATTTATCGTTTGTCATGACGATCGTGAGGTAAGAAGAGGAAATGAAGCATTCCTGTTGCAGAGCTAAAGTCTTTGCACACCAAGTCCATATTCTTCTCCCAAATTGTTTAAAAAAAAAAAAAAGGACCTCAGGCTGTGTCAATCACGTTTACACACCAAAACACTTTTCTCAAACTTTCGTCTGTCACTTAAGTTTTCAGAACAGGCTCAATCCGCAGCCTTTCTTCACATCCATCGAAATAGTTTAGATGAGTTGTTTGACCACCGGGAGCCACCGTAGCTGCAAACATATTATAAGAAAAGAATTCAGAGAAGCTGAAAAATTGGGGGAAACACAAATGAATTTCAAGGTGTAAATATTGAATGCTAGTAAAAGAAATAATGCAAGCCCAGTTACTGCAGGGATTATAATTACAGCACAGCCTGATCACTTAGAAAACACCTGTCTACCGTTGCAGTCCTGATATCCACAGCGAACAACAAATTAAATCAAAACCTCTGTTGCAGGCATCTACAGCAGGCTACACACACACAGACACACACAGACACACACACAGACACACACACACACACACTCTCATTCTCTCTCAGGGTCACAGGGGATGATCAGCTGCTCAGTGATGAAGTTGCTATGGTGAAAGATCATAAGATGAACACAAAGGAACCAACATGAGTTTGACTTTGTTTTGCGATCATTTGTTGTTGTTGTTGTTGTTGTTGTTCTTCGTCTCCTCCTCCTCCAAAATGAGACAAACATTTGACAGAACCTATACATAAACATGTGCACATATATATACATATACTTTACACACATACAAAATCTCTGGTATATCTTCTTTATACCAACAAACAAATGCAGACAGATGCTGCACGTGTAGACACACACGCACGCACGCACGCGCACACACACACATACACACACACACACACACTGGTTTTGAAGCCAGTGATCCTCTGAGCTGACACAGAAACAAAGGCTGATTGCTGCATTCTTCTCATACATCAGCTAAACATACAGATAACTGTCTTTACAGCAGCAAAGAGACGTGGCTCCAACGCAAAGAAGGAATAAATAGTTCCAGCCAGCTCGGCCAGAACGAGGGACGGGGCAATCAGAGGAACGGCCTAATTATGTCAAACGGTGTCTGATAGTCATTAAGTTGGTTACATGGCTCCAATATACAATCAGCTTTGATGATGGCCACTGTTTCTGTTTTGCATTTTTTTTCCAAAAATGATTCCTGTCAAAAACTTAATACATAAAAACTCAGATGACTGGCAACCTGACAGCTGAATGCTTAGGGTGCGTACCACATGGGCTCAAAGATCCTGAGCAGTAGGGCTGAACAATATGCAAAAATAAAAAAATAGTGTGTGGAGTATGTGTGTAGGCTTGTCTCATTTTTGCATCTCACTTTCACTGAAAAAAAAACGAATGAAAATGATGATGATGTGATTGTTGTTGGTTTCGTTCTTGTAGGCCGAGGCGTCTCTGTTGCACCACAATGCTTCACTTATTGTATGCTGTGACACATCTTACCTTTATCATTAAACTGCAGCTCCTGCGATTTGGATATTGCACTTGGCCATATTGTGATTTCAATAATATTTTGATTAATTGTGCAACCCCACTGAGCAGTGAGTCCCCAGGTCGACTTCCATTTGCTGCATGTCGTTCCCCTACTCTCTCCACCAGTTTGCTGCCTGTCTCCACTGGTTTCTATGTAATAAAGGCGTATGATAGTAAAAATAAAATAAACTGTGGTTTCGGTCTAGGTGGAAAAAATCCTGGGCCGCTCTGATGACGGTGGTGAAGAGTTGTGCAACGTGTTGAGCTGTTGAGTTGACCCAGTGATTCACATCATTTTCATCCTCATCAAATCTTTCAGTGACCCTTCATTTATTATGTCTCGCCACTCATTTACTCAGGTTCCTCTGTTATTTCGCCACCTGTCCGTCTGTGAGAAGAGTGTGTACTGTAATTATCACACTTGATTTGTGTAATTTTTCAAGTGATCAAAACAGTCAGTTGTTAGAAGTGTAAATCAAACCTGTAGGATGAAAACTTCTAATTCATCTTCATAATGAATGTATTAGGAGAAAGCTGTGTGTTTGAGTGTGACAGCAGTTCATATCATAGTGACACAGTACGTGATGATTGGTTGTTATTAATGTAAAGAATGGATGAAGTATGAGCAGAACGTGTGCAGGGCAGAGTAGAGAGAACTGTGTGTTTGTGTGTGTGTGTGTGTGTGTGTGTGTGTGTGTGTGTGTGTGTGTGTGTGTGTGCGTGCATGCTGGGATTCCTCACGCCTGTCTCATTGTCCTGGGCCCTGTAAGACAAAGGGTTAAGTAAATGTTTGGGGAAGATAAGGCCACTCACCCTGACAGGCAGCAGGCCCCACTGCCCAGGGGGACGCAGCCCCAAATACATCACACACACACACACACACACACACACTCATCTATCCCTCCGTCTCTCTCTCTTTAATACACACACCTTTATATTTAACTCCTGGAATTACCTTTTTCTCTTCACCCAGTAAATCACCCGCTGAGTGTTTGATGTCTGACGTGCAGCGCTGTGCGAGCCAGCAGCTTCAGGTTTGAACTTGGTGAAAGTGTTTGGTGGGTAGAAGCCAGTTAGTTTCCGTCTTGAGCAGCTTGTCTGGCAAACGCAACGCTCTCATTCCTGCTTTTCATGTCCCACTGTGAGGGTTTTAGTGTTCAGAGCTCAGCTTTACATCACAGCTCTCTGATAAGGTCTACAAGGGGGCTGCGGGCTTACAGTGTAGTGGAGGACCATGAATTCTTGAACTTTGATGTCTTGAACCGGTTTAGTCTTAGTCTGGCTCAGGATTGTCCCGAGCTGACACTGTAAATAACAAATAACAAAGCTGCTGTATCTCCTCTGTGACAGTAGAGATGAGGATTGTGGGAACCAGATGATTCCAGGTGTTTTTTTTGTTGTTGCTCTTTGACTGATATGTTTTTCAGCACAGAATTTTGTAGATAACTTTACATCACGATGGTGTTACTATTGGTATAAATCTAAATCTAAATTTTCGTTTTTTCCCCCGTCAGTTTGGTCGGGCAGATGATTTTAATACTGCAATACACTTCTCCGTATGCATAAGGAGGAGAAGGGGATCAATCAGAAAAAAGATAAAAAACTTGCACCGTAAAAACTAAGAATATGAGATTTTAGGGCAAAATTCTGAGATACCAAATAAGAATTTTGACTTACCCTGAGTATTTTTATTTCTTGCTGGCCTAACATTTTTTTCTTTTCTTTTCTCGGAGGAAACGGCCTGCCAGAGAATTGGAAACCTAAACTATGAAACGCTGCCTGGACGTATGAGGTAGGTAGAAGGCGTCCGAATGATGGACTGTCCATTTGTAATTGTCACACTGTGCTTGGCTTTTAGTGGCTGTCGCAGTGATGTACAGGCCTTCTGCTACCAAGGAGGGCATTTTGGTATACAGAGAGATGTTTCACTTTTGTAACAAATTAGCCGTTCGGATAAACAGTTAATTTAAGCCCCGCTGCAGAAATGTGGAGCCGTCAAACAGTTTACAAATCCCCATTCTTTCACCGTGCCCACATGAGTGAGAGAACAGAAGCTAAGGGGAGAAAATCCTCATAGGCACAGTCAACACTGAAAAAGGAGCTGTTTGTCAGTTTGACGAGTGCCTGAACAGACCAGAACAGAATCTGAAAATCTTTCTTGAGATTTGTTTAAATTAGCCCGAGTTGTATAAGTTGTTGAGATTTTTGTCCTAAGTGTGTTTTTTGGGGCAGTTATCATATGGTCTGATGTGGGTAACAGCCACTTGGGTTAAAAGGCTTGGTGGCAACTGCGTTTAAAACGGAGAAATAAATTAACAAAGAAACACCACCCAATTTTTTCCAAAACAACATTCACCACCACATCACCAGGCTTGATATAAGCTATTTCGTGAAGACGTGTGAATCGGTTCAGTCATACTGAAACCTGACGATGGGCTTTTTTTTGGAAACATGTGATAGCTCAGGTAGATCATCAAACTGCTGCAGAAGCGCCCTCATTTGTCCAACCCAATTACACAAGGCATCTGCATCAGTCAACACCCGTCCCCTCAGACCGTCTCATCACCTCACAGATGATCTTTCCTCCCAGAATATGAGCTCATGAGGTTTTCCCCCCACACCACCCCCCCATCACAATAACACAGCCAGCCTCCTTGTTACAATGGAGGGCAGCAGAAGCAGACAGCTGTATTAAACAATGCCACCCACTCTCTGTGGAACCCATACGAGCTCGCTCATTAGTGACCACTGATAACTGGAGATTGGGAGTTTGTTGGGGTAATAATAACCTGAAAGAGCCTCTCCTCCTCCTCCTTCTCCTCCTCTGCCTTTTACTTTGCTCTCTCTCTCTGTCTGTCTTACCCTCTCTCTCCCTCCCTGCTGGGCTTTATCAGTGGTCCTGGTCAATGTCCTACTGTCATGTCTTGATGTGATTTATGTCACGGGCTGTGAAGTCGACTTATCTCCCTCCTCTCCCAGTCCCACCCCCCTCCCCTCTTCCACCACCCCTACAGAGGTTTGGCTCCCTCTGTCTCAGCCAGCCTGGCTCCTCCAGCAGGGCCAGGGAGGAAAGGTTTGGGTGGGGGGAGGTGTGAGACATTGGAGGTGTGAGAGGAAAATTCCTTTCCGGACATCCACCTGTCCTGTAAATTATAAGCATTTTACTGACCTTCAGTATGTGCTTTGTGCATTTTTCATAGAATAAGACTCAAAGAATGTGACATGTTGCTTTATTATTTCAAAGTCTGTAGTTGCTGTGAAAAAAAGTTTGTATGTTTGTAAATGTGTAGAAAAGATTTGTAGAAAAAATGAGAATGCACAAATTATATCAACAAAGTTACACACAATATGTTTGAAACCCATCACTGAATGTTCCCACACTGTGTGTGCCACTGAAGTTATGTTCACACATATGAGAGCGACACATAAATATATACAGACGCCGCATTGGCCGCTTCTGCCCATTGCTGTGATGCCCTGTAAACAAATAGGAATAAATGGAGGAGCTGTGGTTTTTCTGGATAAAAAGCACTGTAACGTTTACATTTCTCAAACCATTTCAATTAGTTGTTTTTATATCCAAGGATTTATGATCTACATGGACTAAAAATAAACGTCTGGTCTCCAGTTACTTCGTGATAGTTTAGGCTAACGAAACGAGGAGTTATGCGAGTGATTCAGTTCATGTAAACCTAATGTTGATACACACTCGTCCGTATAGAAAACAGTGATTACAGCCTAAACTATCGCCATTATAAGTAACTGGTGACACGTTTTATATTTACTCCACGTATATCATTAACCTTTGAATATAAAGACTCATTGAAAATGAAAATTTAAACGCACATTGTGCTCCACACCGAGCATTCGTTCAAAAAAGGGTTCAGAGGTTAACAGACAGGCTGGAGACTGTGGGTTGCTGAAAGTGATCAAAGGAGCGGAGTCATCAGCACCTGTCCTCACCTCCAAAGTCTCAAAAGTCAACTTGACGAACAAGCGAGCGTTGATCTGTTGCAAGCACATAGCGAGGGTCGAGCTAGGATGCTTCCTCCTGTGGCTGCTTCACAATAAAAGTCATCCCCTTTTGAATTCTTTTAAGGTGAAACATCTGCATTTGGAAACGTAGGGTTAGCGTTAGCAGAAACATGTTAACTCTGATCGAGCTGTAGGAAGGTGAACAATAAGGACATATTAACCGAGCTGGATTACATCCAGCGTGGGAATGGCAGACTGCCAGTACCAATGTAAACGAGTATATGATGAGGTCATTTCTGAATTTTAATACATTGAATAGCTATTGCAGAAAATGCTAATCGTAAATAGAATCAAAAATTAGGTTTGTGAAAACCGCTGGATTTTGCAAGTGTGTGTGTGTGCGTCTGTCAGTGTGTGTGTGGGTCTGTGTGTGTGTCCCCTCATCCGTCCACATTTCCCATCCTCCTGCTTCTCCTTCTTCTGGCCTTTGATGTGCTTTTAAAGCGGCCCGTGCGTTCTCTGCTTTCCCTCTGACTTGACAATTGTTTATTAGTTTTGAAATGGTCTTAGAGGATCTTATGTGCCTCTCAATGACATACTTAAAGGGAGAATAACTGGCTTTGAAACAAAGAGACAGTCAAATGATAGGAAGTGGAGGAGAGGCAAAAAAAAAATGAAGGAGCGCTGTAGAAAACTGTTTATGGCTTTTATCTGGGTTATTCTGGTGAGGGTTGCTAGTTGGATAGGTATCCTTGTCAAAGGAATGGCTGAACAGGAGGCATGAGGGAGTGAAGAGAAAGCAGTCTAAGAGTGTGAACGAGAGAAGGAGCAATGAACAGCAGAGGAGGAAAAGAAAGACATACAAGGAGAGAATGAGTTAGAGAGATGCTGGACCACCCAGGTGTCCTGCTCCTCACTGCTGGTAGATGGATGGTTTCTGGTTGGTCCACTGCCAGCTTCAGGTTTGATCCTGTAACTCAGCATCCACAGCGCCATGACTCTGCAGATCTAACCTGGATCAGAGGGTTAACATGTACAATGTGTCCTAATGGAAATAGCTGTGTTGGTGGATTATTGGTGTGCAAACCTATAAGAAATTAAATCTGGCATCATGAACAGCTTTCTAGTTTTGGTATAATTTACGTGAGGCGAGACATTTTTATTCCAACATTCAAACTAGTCAAAGTTCAGCGGATGCTAATTGCTCGGAGGAAACAAATCTCCATCAGGTCTTCAGCATGTAACCTCTTACTTTACTCTTCCTTCTTCCCCAAACATCCTTCTTCCTTGACTTTCTCCTGTCAACCCCTCTCTGAACTCTATCCCTCACTTTCCCCTCTTCCCTCCTCTTTTGCCTACCGCCCTTCTCTTCCTTTTGTTCCCCCTCTTCACCCTCTCCGCCGTCCAGCCTTTCCCCATCTCTCTTCTCTTCCCATCCCTCTTCTCTGCCATCCTTCCACAGGTCCTTCCACTGATAATTTTTCAGCTCTTCCCCAGCCGCGGCGGCAGCTGTCCCTTATCGGCCCTCCAAGAGGCTAAGAAAACAGCGTGATGTGAGATCCTTATAGGACGAGATTGTGTAATTGCCTAATTGCTTTTTTTCTCCCGTCAAGGAGTTCTGCTTTCTGTCAGGCAGGCAGGAGCCCATAAACACCGGCCAGCTATTCCCAGCATCTCCCTCAATGTCACCGTTTTGTGCTCTTTGATTGGTTGAACCCATAGCCAGGGCCTATTGCTCATTGGCTCCTCCCAGGATGAATGGCCCCGCTGACAGCCAATGGGGCCACAGCAGGGTAAGAAGGGTGAGCGAGAGAGTAAACAGCATTTTTCTGGAGTCAGGGACATGCAGGGGTTTCTTTGTTGGGAATTCCAAGTAATGTTTCCAGTTTTGGTTCCCAGGAGACCAAAAGGCGTTCACAATAGTAACTAAATGATACGATAGTTAACCATTCATGGTGGCGACAGCAAGATTTCAGCTGTGTATGGAGAAGTATCTGAGGCTGGTTCACTCATGCACAAGAGTGATATGTTTTAGTGCTTTTTAAGTAACAATTACTCCTTGAACTTTGCAGAAGACAGGGAGATTGGAAGTTGTAGGGTGTTACATGAAGGCCGTGGCCTAGAAACAGGGCATAAATCAGGGCAAAGTCTCTGCCTCTCTCTATCTCCCTCCTCCAACACTCCCTCTCCTCGAGCACACTCACTCCATCCAAGGCCAAGCAATCCGTCTGCTGAGGCGCAGAAGGCTGAGTGAGAGAGGAGCTCCTCGCCATATCAAGAGGAAGAAAAATTTGAGAGAAGAATGCCTAATACCGGCCATCTCAAAACCATCCTTTAACCCACCCACCCCCACCCCCCTCTCAGTTTGTCTCCAGTCCATACGTCTGGCTGGAAAGCCCCATGTGATGGATTCTGTCCGTCTCTCTCAGACCCTCTGTCCTCTGTCCATCTCTATTAGTTTGAATGAAGATAGATGTGGACGCAGTATATGTTCACATGGCCATCAATTTTAAACCATTCCACCGGTGGTGGCGCACAGGACTAAAAATGGAGTTGGGTAGCGACGAAGAAGAGAGAATAAAAAACAGAAATAGACTGAAGGAGAGAGAAACACAGGACCGCTGTGCTTTTATCAGCGGAGCCACACACTAATCCAGGGGAGGAAGCCTGGCGTCCTGTCATGGAGGCATACAGGAAACAGGCTGGTACAGACAGGAAGCCGGCAGCAACACGACAACACGGCTCACGCTGACCCCCCCAAAAAATCCTTGCTTATTGTAAAGTACTGATACACAAACAAACAAATCAACTGAACGACAGGTGTGCGTGCGTGTGTGTGTGTGTGTGTGTGTGTGTGTGTGTGTGTGTGTGTGTGTGTGTGTGTGTGCAGCACATAGGCAGCAGGTCTGATGCCTGAGCACTCAAGTGTGTTAACAGTAGAGAAGTGGATGTGAGAGTGGGACTGGAAAACTTTAACCAGAGGTAAATCTCTACATTAAGTGAGAGATTAGAGTGAAGAAGAAAATTTCCAATCAATTAAATTCACTAAAGATGTAATTTTGTGCCACTGAAGTTTGGTTTGCAGAAGAAATAAACACACACACACACACACACACACACACACACATTACATAAAGAAAAAGTTCAATAAAACCATCAAGAAATAATATTTACCACATATAATTGGTTTATTAAATATCACCAGCTTGAAAATTCAGGGGCTTCAGCAAGTCCAGACATGTCTGTGCTTTTCACAGCAGACATTTTGACAAGTCATGATGAAACGCACAGGTGTAATTAATAACAATAAATGGCTGCTTCCCGTGTAGATCTGCCAACTGAGCTGTATGCAAGCTAGCTCATCGTGATCGTTAATGTTATTAATTGCACCTGTGAAAAAACAGAAAGAAGAGGAAGAGAGGACTGACTGGAGGCTGCAGCGCTGGTGAGTTTTCATGGGAGCTGTGTTCTTTTCCTTTTGTTGTACTTGTAAATGTGTCATTGTTTAACTTGTAAATTCTAGCGGCGTATATGAGCATTTATCTTACAGTATGCTTAGTTCATGGAAAACACATTTTTAGAGACAGCATTGAGTTACAGTAGCTAGTCTAACAGGTAGAAGGTGACACCAGCTGTCTAGGGAAATAAATATATTTATGAATGTTTTAAAAATGCACTTTCACTTGTCTTTGAATTAAACACCTGAACAATTATTTCGATTAGCATACATTTTTCAAGGCTACTGCTGTGAATATGGAGAAGGAAAGAAAGACATGCATAGGACATAGGACAAGGTTTATCTTAAACTGCTGACACAAGTTTGTGTGTGTGTGTGTGTGTGTGTGTGTGTGTGTCAGAGGGCACACAAGGAGATGAGACATCCTCAAACTCCTGGGTTCTTTCCTGTGTTGTTACTGTACACACTGACTCTAATTTGATAGCTACACATGGTGAAAACAAAAATCACCCTCACACACACACACACACACACACACACACACACACACACACACACACACACACACAGATGCAGCTTCATACCGACCAGCATCTCAGGATTTTTGGTATTGTACCCTCACCCTACAAAATGCACACACACACACACACACACACATACCCATATCCGTGTCCACACTCACCACACACAAACTCTTTTTTCCTTCTTTTTCTCTCTATTCTTCCGTCTTACTATCGCACACTGTCCCTCTCTCCACAGCCTGCTCTGTCTCTATTCCTTTCTGTCTCGCTAGGGTTTGAAATATTTATCCTACCTCTCTGCTTGTTTGACGTCCCAGGTTTATTCATCGCTCTGGGTGGGCCGGATCGCGCTGCCAGCTCCTGATGTTCCCTGGCTCAGCTATAGAGAGGACACCACATTATTCTCAGTCACACTAATATGTACACCTACATCAGTGCTTTTTACAGTTCAGTGAGCCCATGCGAAGGGATTGAAATTGTTTGTGACACTTGTATTATGTTCGTAAATTAAGTGCTCTGAAATCGTCTGCAGGGTGGATGTTCCTCGTTCTGAAATGCAGCACAGAGGTCCAGTGGCTGCATAATGTGGAAGACTGAATCCAAACACACACACACACACACACACACACACGCGCACACGCACACAGTCAGTCACATAAATGTGTCGTCATGTAAGTATGAGTTTATGGATTCATGAAGGCAAATGTGTGATG
The DNA here is from genome assembly GCF_021018895.1 of Seriola aureovittata. Lineage (NCBI taxonomy): Eukaryota > Metazoa > Chordata > Actinopteri > Carangiformes > Carangidae > Seriola > Seriola aureovittata. The sequence continues at coordinate 21,283,643 of NC_079372.1, forward strand.
AACATTGGAGATACTGATATCCTCTGGGTCTGGGTGTGCAGATTTGACTGAGTTATAACTTTTTATTACTGCACCTGTTCACAGTTTTGTTCTACTACAATGGTTCCCTTGCAGTATTCAAAGGTAACATATTGCACCTTTGTTTCTTAGAGTGCACTTGCGTGTGTGTCTCCTGGGCTACCCTATAGTGTGTATCTAAACATGGGCATGGGTCCAGCAGACATTCTGTAGTAGCCACACAGCACGAACGCTCCACCCTCTCGTCAAAGCCCTGCTTCAGTCTCCCACGCCCACAACATGTCTGAGTCCACTGACCGAAGTTTAGTGACACGTGCAAATAAACACCCACTCAGACACATGCACCGGGTACGCATGGGCACACACAGGGAAGTATTAGGGTGGTGGTGGTGGAGAGGTTTCAGCCCTGTAAGAATTTCCATGTGCTTGCACACGCACACACACAAACTCAGACTCACACACACAACCTTATCAGGAGATCAACAAGAGGACTGGCTGACTGGTTGGCAGAGTTACTCTTCGCACCCTTGTTTGATGAGGTCATTCACTACAGCCACAGATGGAGCTCACGCGCTCATGTTGGTCATTTATATTCAAGGATAATGTATTTAGCTGATTTGTGGGCTCTGGTGTTGACTGTACTTATGCAGTAACAGGCTAAATGCACAGTTTATGTACAGGGGTAGTCGATATAACAGAAACAGTCTAATCATGGAAGTTATTTGATAGACACTCCTACAAAAGCCACCTGCATTGCCACTGAGCTGAGTGTCTAATAGCACCAGTTCATAGCTTTTCTTCTACAGGCCCTGTGCACAACACTTGCCCACGAATACCTCACAGTCAAAGACTTCCAGAGCGCACCTGTCCAAACCACTGGGCCTTCTTAAGCAGGACAGATTTACGCCGTCAGCCATTTAAAGCTATTACGACGCCTCCCTCACAGAAATGCAAACGGTTTGTCAGATTCATAGACAGCCATTAATTTCCAAAGTGTCTGGTCTCGCACTGCTCGGCCATGCTTTCCTCCCCCTAGTGCCTGACATGGAGAGAACTGCATAAACATTTATGCAGCACTATTTTTTAAAGGCCCTCTGCAGTGCCTTGTAAATCAGCCCACTGCTTTGATGTCTTATCTGCTGTGTGTGTGTGTGTGTGTGTGTGTGTGTGTGTGTGTGTGTGTGTGTGTGTGTGTGTGTGTGTGTGTGTGTGTGTGTGTGTGTGTGTGTGTGTGTGTGTGTGTGTAAGTTTACTTTTGCATGGACACGTTCCATGTACATTTGCATTTACATTACAGTTATTTCTATTAAAAACACTAGTGGCTATTAAAACTTTTACCGTAACAGAAATAGAAATAAATATAACATGATTCCTGCTATAAAAAGCTAATTTCTATAAAGCACATTGAACCTTCATCTCTGGTGCAGAGAAAACATACAGTTTGATTAATTTTACATTTGCAAATAAACTGAAGGTGATCAGTGTCGACAGGCGTGGACACATCCCTCCCACAACCATAATTTAAATTTTCTACAACCTGAGACAAAGGGGTCGTTCTGTGGGTGCGTCCGGACTGGGTGACCTTTGACCTTGATAATGTGCCAGTTCATGGTTTGTTCCACCTCGACAGTCATCTGGCCATGAAAGTTCATCCCTCGTCAATGCTTCTCAGGTCTTTACACCTGTTCATATCACCTGCACCCATTACGTTGATTACAAGAACCAACTGTTTACTTACCAACTAATATATCGCAGACCTTGTTACAAGAGAATCAACATTATTCGCTTTATCTTTGAGAGGTCACAGTGTTTCGGACAAGCTTAACTGTGATTTACGTTTTGGCCTATAGACTAAGACCAAGGCATAAAATGTGCTGAGGCCCAGAGTCAATACGTTAAGTGAAGATTTTACTGAGAAACATTCTCCTACTCTGGGAGTGTTTGATCTGAAAATCACCATTAAGTCAGTCTTTTCCTCTTGGATGAAGTGATTCAGTAAAAAGTACTGAAACTAAACACAGTATCCAAACGTTTCCTTAATATTCCCAGCGAGACAGAGACAATATCTTTCTGATTAGCGCCCCTCAGGTCTATTGCCTCCTCAACAGATTTGTTAAATGCTGTTTATGTAACGGAGGGAGAGAGAGTCCAGTGATTTACAAGCCTGTGAGTGTTTTAGTGATGGCTGGTGCAGGTCAAGGTAATGATCATAAATAAGAGGTGCACGAGAGGAGGAGGAGGAGGGTTGGGGGGAGAAAGAACGAGTGAGAGAGGGTGGATGAACATCATAACAAGTCTAAGGATGGGTTCAAATTCCTACAGCTCACGGGTGTCTTAACTTACAGCACCTTGTGTTGACCCACAAGGAGAGCTGTGAAAGTGTTTGGTGGGTCTAATGGCAACTAAGAAACTGTTCACACTGAGTTGGAAAAATCTGCAAATACTCATACAGAACCATCTCTTAGTGACATTATTACTTAATCTGAAGCACTTGTTTTGTATGAGCCAGTGGCAGCAGCTGTGCTCAGGTGTTTACTAAGTGAAGGTTTATGCATCACGGAAATAAAAGTTTCACCACACAAGCTAGTTCTTATGTTGAGATTAGTTTTAACCAAATATTTACACCCAGTAACCCACCCAGGTGTAACTGTGACACAGCTACTGTAACTGAACTAGCTAACTCACAAAACTTAGCTTGCTAATACAGTGCTGCAGAAATGAGTCCACAATCCCCAAAATTATTTAGTATTTTAGCCTTATCCCGAAGTCTGTGAGTTTTTTGAATGGGTTTTAGACATTTTCACGTTTTATTCTACGAAAAAAAGTATATCAGTAAATACCTCAGTCGTGATTTTTTTTTTATCTTTTACATCTCTTAAACAAAACGTAGCTACAGTGGTTGTCAGGGACATTAATCACGCCAAATATGAAAACCGATCTACTCACCAGTCCACCTTCGCAGCCTTGTTGTGTTTATGATCGCACTTTTGCAAACTATCACTAACTTTGTAAGAGGAAAGGATACTGTAGAAGAGGTAAGAGCTGAGTTTATACCCAAACATTAGCATTTTACTTCTGGTGTTTGTATTTAGGCTTCAAAAATAATCATTCAATTGTGAAGATCCTGTTATATATGAAAAAAAATCCCATTGGCATTTGTCAAGGGAGTCAGAGCAATGCTAGCTTCATCGGGTTGACCTACGAATATATGCCACCCTGCGGCTGTATATGATGAATTTAGTCTGTGATTGAAGAAGTAATGGGGTGTGGTTAACACATTGACTACCTCTTTCTCTTTCTCTCTGTTTTTTATTCTCTCCAACTGTCTCTCTGTCACTAATTACAACAACAAGAAAAACAACTAAAAACTATGCAGCATTGCTGCATATGTGTTAAAGGAGGTATTAGTAAGTTTACCTATCACTGCATAGCCAACGTTAGCATTAACAAGTGTGTAGTTATCAGTAGAAAAGAAACTTTGTGAGTTCAGCATCAAACTTCATTTCTTTACTCACCAGCAGCTGTCTCCAGAGGTGGAAAACAACATCAGTGTTAACTCTTTTCTCTATCATGTCTTTTCTTCTACTGAAATCAGCATGCTAACCAGCTAGCTCCATCTCGTCACTTTCTGATAGCGACTCACTGTAACCTTCAGTCTGCCCTGAGGATGTAGCACTGCTCTGATGACGTATTATAACCTTATGTCTTGTAAATGCAACGATGCAGCAGAGAAACTTACAAATAGCCCCTTCAAGATGAAGTCAGGCCGTAAAACCAAAGTAAAGAGTTGCAAAGAGCAAAGTTTCTTTGCACATTACTTAATTCTACTCTGGCAAATACAGTTATTATTATAATCTTATTTCTGTTCCCAGAATTTTTGTTTTTAGTTTGTTAAATGTCTCAGAAACATTAAAATACAAGTTTCTCGATGAACAGTTTTAACTGAATTCATCGACCTAGACAGGCAAACACACTCTCACACACATATTCACACACTTGCAGACTTAGCTAAGGTCTGTGTTGTTGTACCCAAAAGCCCTTGAGACAGACTCACCCTGTAAAATACACACATATTCTGATAGGATTGTCTTGTTGCAGCTTTCTGTTTGTTCATGTTACTCATGTTCCGCTTGGATTGGCTGTGTCGAACAGAGGGACAGCTGAACTGTGCTGCACTGCACTTCTCCCCTATCAGTTCATAACTGCACAACCTAAAACTGGATGGAAAATAAATATTACACTTTCCATTTTACTTGGAAGCTGAACTGTGCACAAGACGTGACATAATCAACCTTTAAGTGACCATAAAAGTCTGAGCGGGATAATTCTTTGCATAATGTTCACATCAGATTTTATTGTAATTCTATCCTATTGACCACTGAGAGGTAAGGTAGTTCTCTGCAGAAGAGAAAACCTGGACAGCAATAAATTGCAGGCTTGACCTTTCACCCTTGGGTCACTCTGCACACACTCCACTCACAGCTGCCTGCTCAGCTTCCCAAACCACCCAAATGGCTTCACCCTTCTAAATGTGGCTTCTTCTACTACTACGACTACTGTTTCACAGGAGAGTCATTCATTACCAGCCCTATTCTGGTGGAGAATGGGAAAGTTTTTGTGTCATCGTAAACTGAAAGGGCTCAAAAACTTTTCTGCTCTCTCAGACCTGCGCTCATCGTCCCTCTGCTTCAAGGTTCAGCTGGGCCATCTTGTGGATGAAAATAAACATTACATTGTTATGTGAGGGCATTCAATTCAAGTCAGCTTTATTTATAGGCATCAGTGTGAGACGATGAGAAGGTCAGAACGTGCTGCTGCTAGAATTTACAATATAACTAGAAAATTTGACCTTTCTGATCCCCTTCAATGTCGTATCCCATCCAGTAAAAAAGGTGTCAGCAGGCTGCAGGTCCTCCTTCCTACTTTTCACTTATTTCTGGCCCATTAACCCCATTACCATTCTGTTCAAAGGAATACATTTTATTAAGCATTGCTGTATATTGGTTGAACTTTAAATAAAGGGCTGATTTGTTTTAGCATTTGTAAGTGTCCTTGATTTTTAGTTTTAATTCATATATATGTATTAGGTGAACCTGGATGAAACTAATGCAGTATAATGGAACAGGCTGCAGTAAATCCTCCTTCATGAGGATTATAATGTTCAGTATTTACTGAATCTGTTTGAGAAGTGTTGGTTTATTTTAATGGTCATCGTGGAGGTTGTGATTGTGGTAATGTTTAACTGTACTGGGATATACTGAGACGTGTTCCTAATATATTGTCAAATGTAATTCCTATAAATGGGATGGACAAAATATTAGGAACACCTGTCAGTATAGGGTTAGTTTATATACAGTGGTGTCCAAAAGTCTGAGACCACTTTCCCATGTAGCCTCACGTGTTGCTCCATAGCAGCTCTAGTATCGTTCAATTTCATTTACAAAGGAGAATAAAAGGAGCCATTAAAAACACTGAATGGAGTTCAGCAGGAATCTCCTCAAGTCTCAAGTTGTTGTGTCTCACCTTAATCCTAGTGCAATTTAGGAGAAAAATATGAGAAACAGCATTTCAAACAAAATAAAAAATAAAGTGAAGCTGAAATGAGAATCCCAGTTTTGTCTCCTGAGCTGTAGAAGAGCAAAGTTTCTTCAGGAATTTCCTAGTTATGTGCCTGCAATGCATTAGCCTTGAAGGCATATTATTATTCTGCATACTTATTCTTCTTAGTCATCTTCTGTATCGAAATTTTGGCATGTAACTAGTCTCCCAGCTTTGAGAAAACCCAGACTATACAAATATATATATATATATATATATACACAACACACACACACTTAGCGATTCAGGTAACCATGGCAACGTAAATGCTTATAAAAGGCTAAAAAAATCCCATAGAGAATGAATGAGTAGACGTCTTCAAAACAACCAAACCCAGCCCTCTTTGGAGCTCTACTGCTGCGTCTCACACACACACACACACACACACACACACACACACACACACTTATTGACAAAAACACACAAACACCATCTCCACGATAAGAATTAACCTTCAAAATAAAAGTCTCAACATGGTAAGAGGGAATTATTGGCTCTGTTGTACAAAACCTTATACAATTTATACTGCCAAACACAGAAGCACAGACACTTTCAAAATAAGAGTCTCAAAAAGGTAAGAGGTAAGGTAGGTCATAAAAGTAAAATAAAATACAGTTTACAGACAAGACTACATAATAAAGAGAGGTGGATAAATCTTATTTAGTAAGAAGTATAAATTATAGTGGACACATAAATTAATACTTCATAGCTAAGTGAGGATAGTGCAACAGTCTATTGACAGGACTGTAAGCTATTGCAGTTGTCCATGAGTGATGGAGGTAAGGTGCAAAAAGTCCAGGAGCCGTTACTCATCATCAGTCTTAGTGTGTGACACAGTTTACATGAAGCAGATCCACGGTTTGAGGGAGAAACTGTTCTGAAGTCTGTTCATGTTCTGCAGAACCTATTTAAAACACAAGAGTAGAATACGTTTTACACTATGGTTTTACAGTTTAATGTTAGCACACATGCTAACTTCAACTACTATAACATCAGTTAAGTTACTCCTCACATATATGATATTTGCCAAATGGATGTTGGATGTATGCAATTAGCCTATAAGACTAATTTAACAGTTAGTTTACCTCAAATTGTGACAGCTAGCCGTGTTAGCAGCATCTTCCCAGGCTCAGCCAGGAGCCTGTTGCCGTCAGGTTGCTGATGGAGGTGGGCGTACTTAGCGCCCTCAGTGACACGGGTCAGATCCACCCCTCACTCCTCCCCAGCTCCACCTTTTCATCCAAATATGGTTTCTTCTGGCTCCAAAAAACCAAGATGGCGACGTCCATTAAGCCAAACTTGATGCTTCAAAATGGCAGTCCACAAACCAATGGGTGACGTCAGGTCAGTTTGTGACTTGTTCAAGACTCTTCAAGTATCTGGTTCAGGAATCAGGAAATTCAGCTCTTAAATTCTTCTCATGTTGATGAAACATTCCTGTCACCCAGCGCACTCACACTATTTACAGTTGGATTTGTGTCAATTTAAATATCTTTGCATCAGTGAACACATGACAATAAAAACATGTAATCATATGTTCCTATTGTCAACCCTCGTACACTGTAGGTGTAGATATTGTGGTACCTATGGCAGCAGGGGGTGGTAGTCTTTAGCAGAATAAAGATGAAGATGCTGCCTCGACCAAATTAGGCCAGTCGTGAGGAATCTGGTTAAGGAATCAGGAAATGGCATTTTTCACATGGAACATGCATCATACCTGGTTTTCAGAGACAAAGCATGTGCCAGTGCAATTGTCTGTTGTTTGTTCGTGAATTTACATACCGGTATCGCAGTCATCAGATCCACCACACCCTGTCGCTGCTTTATGGCTCATTTCAGACATATGACAGTCTAAATATACAGTATACACTGTATGTACAGTGTTGTTCTTTGTTGAAAATTAGAACAATGGACACTATAGTTGCTGGGTGGAGTAAAGTTTAGGAGTCTTTCATACTGCTTGTTACACCATCATGCTCTCAGGGTTATGAATCACCCCAATATTTAAAGTTTATTATCATTTAAACAAATGAAAATGTAACTTCTGATTCTAACGCACCACTGCAGACTTCTGGGCTGGACATTTCTTTTCTCTAATCGGTTTTGTCTCTCTATCGCCTCAGGGCTTTATGCGCCCGGTTTAGCCGGTTATGTGGGATTTCAGCAGAACAGGAATATCAAGGGAGAACTTGCCCAGGCCTCGGTGTTTGTGTTGCTCAAGGGGATAACCGCCCCAACCGGTTTTCTGGGGTGGAGAGATGAGAGAGGGGAGGGTGTGGGGCGTTCTCCCTCACCTCATTCTCCTCTTTCTCTTCATTATCGTGCTTCCTCTCCCTCTCCGTCTCTGTATCACTCGGCCCATCTCTGAAGTCTCAGCGGCGAACACAGTGCACTGGCAGTGAGCGTCTGGATCAGTCTGTGTGAGGTGAGTTACCATTGATTAAGCTCTGAGTTATTAACCCTAGGGCCGGAGTAGATTGGCTGACAGGTGGGTAGAGTGAGTGCAGGTATGTGTGGCTGGGAGTTAGGGCAAGGCCTGAGCTGACATACAAGAAACAATCATGGCCCTTCGCTGTCATGTTAGTGCATATGATTGTGTGTGTGTGTGTGTGTGTGGTGTGTGTGTGTGTGTGTATGGATGGCTTTGTGTAGGGAATTTGGGGTCTGGTATCATACTTGCCCAATATTATTATAATAATATATTATTATATAGTTATACAGTGTATTCAGGGCTATATTTACTATATATATGTATATATATATATATATATATATACAACAAATCTATATAAACATAAAGCTACTTGTCAATAATAACACATATGGAGGCCTTTAATGAAACAAACATAATACACAAAAACAACACACGTTTACATATTCTCGAGGTTTACTTTGATGACGTTAGAGAGAAGAAGTGTATTTACAAGCTTGTGTATGTGTGTGTGTGTGTGTGTGTGTGTGTGTGCGTGTGTGTAGGGTGGAGCTGAAGCACACCAGACTAGTTTTAATATTAAAATGCGTCATTAATCATTATTTAATCCTTTCAAAATATACATGTTTCCTGTGTCTGTCACAGCTAAACGAATGACAAGAACGTATACTCAGCATCACTCTCCACTGATGGTCAATCCAGCTTTGAGAACAGCTTCCTATTTAAGGGCCCTGGCTGCTCCATTTTATTCAGAACAGCATCAGGTGATATTGTGTGATGGCAGTGAATTAGGTCTGAACACCAAAACTTCCTCTTATGCACTCAAGTTTCAAACAACAAGTCTGTCTCTATTTGTGAAGGGCTTACATTAGAGCTGCAGCAGTGAGGTATGCTGCCAGTGTGTTATCTGCACAGCCTGTATGTCTCTATAGGTGTGTGGTATCCAGGACAACATATTTGCACATAATGCGATAATACCATGTAGTAGCATCACACTACAGGCATAGAGTTAATAATTAATATTTTGGCTGTAGTGAAAAAGTTTAAGGACGAGTATTGTAAATTGGAAATAAAATGTAACTAGACAGAAATAAGTGTGTGTGTGTGTGTGTGTGTGTGTGTGTGAATAATTATCTGGAGATAGCAGAGCAACCACATAAAGGCAGACAGGTCTTTTCTTGCTCTGCTGAAGTGATCTGAACAGCCACTTGTCTGACATATCCTGACATGTCGAGAGAGCCCGATCCACACTGATCAAAATGCTTAATAGCATTCAATGCATGTATTTGTGCTTGTAAGTGATTTTGTGTGTGTGTGTGTGTGTGTGTGTGTGTGTGTGTGTGTGTGTGTGTAGAGTAGAAGTGATACACATTAAACACATCAGTTCGCAGGGCAACAAAGTCACATGTTTACACCGACTCTCAATCAACAAATAATCTTATTGTGTCCCTTTGCAGTAAACACTGTTTTAAATTGACACCATGTGATGCACAAGTATGTGCACACATGCACAAACTGTAAAAGCTGTTGCTTCATGCGCTTGAAACACAGTCTGTAAACTTAACTCTCACACCTGGCAGGACCAGTCTAGCTAGTTTTAATCGTCCTCAATATAACAACGAAATTTGCTCCCACGTTTGAGTAGAAGGGGCGGCTTATGAAATGCTGTGCCAGCAAAGTTTGCTCTCTGATGCACAACAGACCTCGGGCTATAACGCCTCTGAACTTAACAACTTACTGATTTGCTATGTTTTCATTTCCATCGTAGTTTGAAGTTTTATTATTTTGTAAAAGTGCTGGATTTAAGGTGTTAAGTGCAGTCACGTCTACCTCATCTAAAAGTAAAACTCAGTTTACAAGCATTTGGTACAATTTAATTCTGTCCATCAAGAATTTTACATCTTCCTGTATCTCTCTTTTCTTCTACAGCCAGACTCAAGGTCAAAGGTGACCACTACAGCAATGGAGTGCTTCAACGACCTGCTCCTTAAACTGCGGGAGCTCCACGAGCGAGAGGTGGATGGTACGTGGAAATTATTAAAACAGCAGCCATTGGTAGCAGCGACACAGGATGTAGTGCGGCTTTAATATAAGTATCTAAGAGAATTTGCAGAAATTAGTTCACTTTTCACACTTCCACCCAACCAGTTATTTGTGGTTGTGTGTTTTTGACTTCCAGGTTGGCAGGTGAAAGTCCAAGAGCTGTCCAACAAGAAAGGCTGGTGAGTGGATGCTTCACCGCTCTAGATGATTTATCTAGATGTTTAGACAACACTGACAAGATATTCAAGTTTAGCCGTACACATGTTCAGCCACTGTGAGAGCTCTGCTCAGGCCTGAAGTCTTTGTGGACGAGGCTGGTGCTGACGTCATGATTAGCAAGTAAGGAAGCTCGTGTTGCAACAAGTCATTCAGTCTGGTACTTAGTCAGAAATCTTTGTTTTGTTTCTCTGTAGAACAAGTAAAAAAAAACAACTAATGAATGGGCAAAGGAAGAAGATCATTTTAGATTCTTGATACAACTGGAGATTAATTCAATGATTAGCTTATTAAGAAAAACAATCTACATCCACATGTGCAAATTGTGGCTAGGTAATATATACATGTTGTGTATGTTATACCTGTCAGTAATCCCACATTACATTATGTTTTCAGCTTCAGCACAACTGTGCTAATTATTTACTACTGATTACAGACACACCATAGTTTTTTGTACTGATGTTAATATTTAAATGTTTTTAAACAATACATTAAAAGAGCATTGTAACTGTAATATTCACCTCAATCTATGAACACATTTCTATTTTTGTTTGTAAAAACAACTGAAGGTGAAGGTGTTGTGGGGCTCGTAATGTCAGTGGTAACTTTACTCCAGTAAGTAGTTAAGTAATTTTGAGGTACCTGAAGTTCACTTGACTACACCAAATTTATGACAGCTGCGCTCTCAGTTAGATGGGACTTTCATGTTAATGTTTCCAAACAAAACATAAATAATCAGTAATAAAATATGAGAAGAGTAATATGCAGCAGCCTTGAAAAGGAAATAGAAGATCATGCAGCCTTATTGAAATCCAGTTGTGTCTGATTCTTCACTGCCTGAAATGAATGTTCCAGAGAAGTTGTATTATTCTGTAGAAATATTGATATACTATCTGATTGGGATTATTTCTTCACTTCGTGTGTGTGTGTGTGTGTGTGTGTGTGTGTGCATGTGTGTGCCTGTGTGTTTGCATGATGCATACAAACAGCGATATAAAGCGGATGGAGGAACTATTCACCAGAAACCAGCAGATGAAAGAACAGCACAGATTACTCACCGACAACATCAAAACACTGGAAAACAGGTACTCATGCTACGTTCTGCTTTAGTCTTGCATTACAGAGTGTGTGCATGTGTGAATGTCTGCCATCTTATCATTTTCCCATACCAAGTCACTGTAGCCCATCTGCCCTGAAGAAGTAGCTGCTCAGAGAGCGTATTATAACCTCTTATTTAGTAAATGCAACAATGATTGAAGCTCTTGGCAAGACTGGTGGGTAAACAGCTGCTAATGCTGACAATTATCAAAGGGGATAAAACCTAATGAAAGAGTAGCATAAGTAGAGAAGAGTCATAAAGTCAGCAAACTGATTGAATAATATTGGTTTTACATATTTACCTGAAGTTTTCCACTGTAAGCTTCAGACCAAGTAAGACTGTAGCAGCGAAACCCTTTAGTTTATTGCAGCAATCCAGGTCCTTAAGAGTGTTTTCTAATCAGTATAGTTGTTAGTAGTGTTCGTGACGTTGTGTGGATTTCTGCTGCCTGTGCAGGCTGAGAGCGGGACTGTGTGACAGATGTACAGTGACCCAGGAGGTGGCTACAAGAAGACAGCACGAGTTTGAAGCCTCACAGATACAGAGCCTCCAGCACATCTCTATACTGGGTATTCTCTTCATGTCTCTCTAATCAGCAATCCAACCATCCATCCATTCATCATCCGCCACTTGTCTCTTGTGTCATATTTCCTGTCAGTTTTGCATCTCTACTAAAAAACTCACATTTTTTAATCAATTTTCTTATCCCTTCTCTGTCTTCTGAGATTTGGTGTTTGCTTCTCGCAACTTTCTTTCAACCTCCTGTCTATGAGTTCCCTCTCCACCAAAGGCAACTTTGCTGTGAAGTGCACTGATCCTGATTTGTGGTCTGTGTTGTAGCGGGAGAGATGAACAACCTGAAGAAGGAGAACAAAAGACTTAGAGATGAAATCAGGAATTTAAGAACAGCACTTGAGTGAGTAAAAGGTGTTTGAGGCTTTAAACAACCTTTTTTTCTAATTTTTTCTCAATATTTTTGTTATTATTCAACATATTTCTCATTGTAGCATTCAATGCAACAAATGTGTGACCACTATATATTTGCGTGTGTGTGTGTGTGTGTGTGTGTGTGTGTGTGTGTGTGTGTGTGTGTGTGTGTGTGTATGGTGTGGCAGAAGTCACAGCGACCACTCCTCAAACAGCAGCAGCGTCACAGAGGTCAAACAACCAAACAGCTCGCCTGACCTTTCACCCTGCTCTGTCCCTGTGGCCCTCATCGCCGAGGCAACCAGCAGGGCCAGCAACCAGCCATCAGATAGTGACACTGCAGTGAAAACCGAGAGAGACCAAAGAAGAGAGGGTGAGTCCGAAGAAGAGCTGGGTGGAGGAAAACCTTTTGCTTGTTTGTTTGTTGATTGTCATGAGCTTGTGCTCATGGAAGTTCATGTTTTCTGCTTCTGATCAAACAGAAACTAAACACAGACAGTTGAGAGGGATGAACAGGAGCCACTTTGTAAGTTTCCAAATCAGTTCACCCTCATAAACATTTCGGTAGTCTTACATTTTGTAAAATGTTCTTATTTGCTTTCTTGTTGAGAGTTAGATAAGAAGATCAACACCACTCATATCTGTCTGTTAAATATGGAGGTGTAGCTGAGAGGGTTAGCTTAGCTTAGCATTAAAAGTGGGGGAAAAGGGCGAAAACAGCTAGCCTGGTTTTGTCCTCATTTGCACACTAGCACCTGTAGAGCTCATTTATTAACATGTTACGTCTCAGTTTTGTTTATTCTTTAAGAAAAACAATTAAAATTCCATCCGACAGATGTTTGTTAACTGTTTTACATGTTTCTGCTCTTTATGCTGAGCTAAGCTAACTCTCTCCCGTCTGTAGCTTCATATTTAGCTTCCACCGCTCTCGGAAAAAACATGTTTTTTTCCCCCAAGATGTCAAACTATTACTTATGTATAGTAATTTATGTTATTTTATTCTCCATTCTCTCAGGAGCCGTACAAGTCTGTACCACTGTCGACTCTCACATTACCATCCTGGAAGACAGAACACAGTGTAACCCGAGAGAGGAGGTGAGACAAACCAACATAGGACATGCTGTTGTGTCAGTGTATGAGAGTATATAAATGATAATTGCAAATTGTTCATATTAAAGACGACAAACAAAGTCATAACTCTTGGTGTTGTCACGAACTTAGATGTAAATTTTGTAAATTACAACATCAGCATCACTATAAGAATAAATCCAAATTAAAGGACCTATGTCTCAGCTGGACATAGAAAAATTGGCTTTATCTTAAGACCAACAGATACTACCATTGGTTTATAAACCACTGATGGTGTAGAGCCAAGATACATATATGATCTGCTACTATGTTCTGAAGCATCCAAACCTTTCAGATTGTCTGGGATGGGTTCACTTAGTCATTAGTGTGTGTAAACTAAACATGGAGATGTATCATTCAGTTTCTACACACCATGTGTCTAGATGTCACTATGGTCTAATGACCTGTATGGAGATTTTGACCTCTCCCTCTCTGACCTCTGTTTCTCCTAACTTAGAAGTCAGAGTATTGAACGACTGGACCAACGATCCTCCATCCCCCCTCAAGCGCTCCTTCCTAAGAATTCTTCCTCCTCAACCAGTGGAGAAGTCAACTCCAACAGACACGTGCTCCACACTCCCGTTCCCTGCCGTCCTCAACCAATCAAGAGCAGCCCTGTTACTCTCCCCTGGCCATTATCCGAATCCTCTGACTGGGTTTCTGTGGCTGCTGCAGGCACCAGCCAGCTGATGCAACCTTCTTCCAAACTGAATGTGCCACGCTTTCCCAACCTCATCCCAATTAGCCAGCATACCAATTCTAGAAAGCAGGTTTTCGGGTCTCCCTGGTCCAAACAAAGCAGTCCTCAGCCCCCGGTAAAAGATCCAACTGTAGTGTTCAGGTTGAGGAGTCTGTCAGAGCATGTAGAGAGTCAAATAACCCCCCCGGACAAAAAAGAAATTCAGCCAACTAAAGCGGAAATGGTCTCTGGAGAAGAGCTTAAGGAGATCTACGAGGGGCCTCTGGACCTATCGGATCGAGGAAAGTCCAAATCCAACCAAACACCAAGAGATGATTCACCCTCAGCCGTACAAGTTGGAGAGATAGTACAGAAGAGCCCTGACAAAGATGTGAAGACAAATACATATGCACAAGTACCAGTATCATCACCTTCACATGTCGCACAGCCCTCATCTTCATCTTCCTCTACACCACCGATCGACCAACAAGAGGAGGAGCCTACCGGGGATCATAACCACAAGGTACTTTTAAGTTTTCTGACGATTACATTAAAAGCCAAACACATGGGGGTGACAATCAGGATTTACAGTGTGATGTCTCATCGCAGCAGGTAACCAAAGATCAGGAGCAGAAAGAGGAGGTGAATGGAAAGACGGACCAAAGCAGCGAAAAGAAGGTGCCTGTCCTCACTATATCATTACGACCAGGTAAAGAACTTTGATTTATATGTACCTGTGTGTGTGTGTGTGTGTGTGTGTGTGTGTGTGTGTGTGTGTGTGTGTGTGTGTGTGTGTGTGTGTGTGTGAGAGAGAGAGAGCGTAGAAGTGATACACATTGTTCACAGGGAAACAAAGTCACATGTTTGCACCGACTCTCAAATTATCTTATTGTGTCACTTTGTAGTAAAACCTGTTTTAAATTGACACCATGTGATGCACCATATATCCATATATTCACTGTGCACAGATAAATACTACTTAGCTGTGCTGTGTTTCTGTAACAGTAGTAGTCCTGGAGACTCTGAATTCTGCTCTGCAAAAGCAAGAAGCCTTATCATTGAATGGCAAGGTAAGGTCAGATACAGAGGAGACTGTGTTAGCTTGTATTTCCTCATTCATTTTCACCATTTTTAAAGCAAAGGTTCTTCTCTATTGTGAGCTCTTATGTTTCCTCTGCCCCGTCACAGTCGTCTTCACCAGCAGACGAGCGAGAGAGCAGCTCAGAAGAGCAGGGCGAAGACGGGAGTGCGTCAGGCCAAGAAAGCATTCAGGGCAGAAAGAGGAAGAGGACATCTGTGGAGACAGAAAGCAACAGGGACTCAGACACAGACAGTAAGCATCTGTTTACATTCCTTGTCTTTGGGGTGTCCTCCTTCTCTTCTCCCTTTCTTTCTCTCCCTCTTGTGTGCGGTTTACAAATCAAATCACATTTTTAAAGCTTTGCAGATTAAGATTTTCTTCTGGTTCTGCTTTGTTCAAAGGTAACATAATCCATCTACCAGCATTATTTCACACCTTATATCTTGTTTGTTAAGGTTGTACAAAAACCAAAGTGTAAAAAAAAATCAAGTTTTGGTTTTGCAGGGAGCAATGTGCTGAAGTATTCTTCCAGGGAGTCAGTACTCCTGCCCATAAAACTTTACAGGTGCTAGTATGTGTACGACTTCCTTCTTGGCACTGTTGCTCCCTCACCAAAAGAAGCTGTTTGGAACAATTTCCTTCTCTTCCTCACAGACATCCAGCACGAAAGGAAAATCAAGATCATGGTCAGAACTGAGGAGAAGAGCCCGAGCTAAAGAGGATGATGGTACAATGACCTGGTGATCTCACTTAGACCTCCATTAACTGATGTTTTTGGCCACTAGGGGGCAGTACAACAAGCTGAAAAACAGAAACACTACACTTATATATCAGCTTATAAAGCTGATGCAGCTAACAAATTAGCAAACAGTGGAAAATGTACACATCCAGTGGATATGGAGCAACTTTAGCATTAATTGGGAGTTGTGTTTCTGGCCACCTGATGAATGTTGGTCCAATAATGACTCTTGCCCCTTTAGCTCTTGGTCTCCACCAACTGCAGAGGGACATATTCAGCTCTTTAGCTAAAAAATGCTCCACTGTGTTTAGCAGCTGGTCGCTATCATTGACTGTCTAGTGTACAGTGGTTAAAACAGTGAAGTTGCAGGCCATAAAATCAAAACAGTGACTAAGAGGATGCTAAACATCTCCTTAGAGCTCAGGGGGATGATGATAATTCTCTGTCTGTCCACCATATGGAGAGTACATGTAGTCATTTGATCTACTGTTGATACTATAATTTTGAGTGTAGCAGCTTTTGTATAAAAATATAGATTAAAGCAGCTTTAAACTTTCCTCTTGGCATTTTGAAACATCTGGATTTTTCGCTGCCTTCGGCCCGGTGCACTCTGTAACAGCGTCCAGCTTCCTTTTGTGAGCCTAAACAGGAGGAGGTAAATAAAAAAGATGAAGGATGGGAAAAAGAGATTATATCTATAAACAAGTTAAAACATGGCTGAGACAATAAGTATTTGTAGGTTGGCAGTCATTTTTTTCCCCCATTAGATTCTCATTAATTCCTTCACTTAACACAGCGCCCTCTATCTGATGCCATGAGGAGATCTTATACTACTTCATTATTGTAATCACAATTAAGCAGTTTTAACAACAAATACACACAATGGAGACTCCCAATGATGGCTTTGTTTACCTGCAGAGATCTAATAATGTCTCAGCCCTTTAAGGCCGTCGTTGCTAAAACTTACATCATGTCAGAGTTTGCAGTTACTGGTATAAGCCTAAATCCTGCTAAGAAAAATTTGAATACATTCGTGATACAAATACAAATTCTGTTTCCATGGAGTCACTAAATCTAAAACAATAACAATAACCAGAATGATCTATAGAGCAAGCTGTGGATGTGCATTATCATTCTGTTTAGCAGCTTTCGGCTGATTGGTGAAGAAGAACTGAGGCACAGTCGGCCTGAAAAAGTCACACATTGTGCAACACACACAACACCCATTTTGACAACACACAACTCGAGCGGCCACCCTGAATATGGCAGACTGAAGACCAGTGTAGTAACTGAACATTGAGTTGTACTAACTGAAAATATAAACAGTCAGATTCAAATGACAGCGTGAATCATGTCTCCTCTCAGCTGTGCACTGTTCAGCACAGCTACAGCAACACAGCCATCACTAATGTCATCGCTCCGCAGGAAACAGCACCATCATCATCATGGTTCCCCCTTTCTAAAGAAATGAAAAGTGTCAAAGCCAGTAATGATCTTGCATTTGTCTTAGAGCCTAAAACCTTCGTTTTCCTCTCCCATACTCTTCACACACCATTCACATGCTATTCTGGTATTTATAGTTATTTCACTTTCCTGGCATTGCTGTCACTGCATAGCTATTTTTGCTACAGAGCACCCCCCCACCTCCACCACCACCCTTCCCCTCAGCCTGTCTCTAAGTGACCCACAAGGAAAAAAAAAAGAAGAGAAAAACATGTTCCTCTTCCCCTTTTCATTTTCAGAATGCACATATTTTGCAAGTATTAACTTTCCGCTCACAGCTGCGACGGCTTGTGCTAAGCCGAGTGAATAGAGGAGATAAAGATAGAGTGACAGAGTCGGTTAAATGACCTAAACTCTTGTGGTACAGCACTGTGAGGTCAACGTGTCCACTCTGTGTAATAATCTTTTTTTTTTTTAATGGAGATGCCCTAATCAACAGGCAGCATCAGCCAATATTTACTATAAATTGATGTTATTTTCCTTCTCGTGTGTGCACTTTTTAACTATCCTGTGTGTGACAGCCCCAACGCATGCAGTCCATAATGCAGTTATATTGATCTGTACTGTTTCTATCATGTCTCTCTTATGCCATTAGAGTCCATTAAGTACAGTACTTGGTCAATGGTCAGTGGACTAAATAGCCTTCCCCTGCCATTCGCATCTCACATTAATTATTATGCGATTGACTGAGATACTTTAAGTGTACTGTTTATGCTTTTACACTTTGCTAATCTATCAAGCTAAATACTGTTGTGTTGTTGTGTCTTAACAGATGTATTGTTTTCTAGAATGATGTAATTTAGAAACTGTTACTTTGTATGAATGCACTACTCCCGATGCTGAAATAAATTTCCGTTCTTGAACGTTACTTCTGTTACTGTATGTGTTTCAGCTTTTATATTTTGTACCATAACTAATTTACCACACACCCCTGATGTGTGTTCTGGGAAACTGAAGTAACATCATGTCTGACCTTTTTTTTTTTTCTGCAAAGGACATTATGCAAAACACTTGTGGCGTGATGATGGAGGATGTAGAAACCAGTGGAAACGATCAAAAGTTTGACATGTAGTAGTGTGAGGTGACATGGAACAGTTCTTTAGGTAACACTACAGTCGCGACGAAGCGTAAAAGAAATGTTTGCTATACAACAGAGCATCTAATCAACCCTGCTGAAGATGTTGTCTGATCTGTCGTTGCTGCTGTGTTATCGTTTCTAAACCCACAGGAAGTGAAAGATGGAAATTTAAACTATTTCAGTGTTTTTTCTTCCTTTTCCTCTTTTACATTAGTTCTTATTTTAATGTCAATCTAGACAGTTTGTACCTGTGCATACTTAAAATAGAGATAGTTTTAAAATAAGTTCTACCAATATGCTGACAGTCACATTTTAATAATAGTAATACACTTTATTTGTGTAGCACCTTTCATACAAGGAATGCAGCGCAAAGTGCTTTACGATAAAGAAATGATATGCACCAAATGTATCACATGAAAAGACATGAAAAATGTAATAAATAAATTGTCATGGTTTGCCTTAAGGACTCTTTGTGTTTGGACTTTTGTATTATGTTGGGACTTTTTAAATTAGATTGGTCACGGTCATTTCCTGTTTTATTTTGAAATAGCTGTCTCTCATTGTTTTTTACTTCCTCTCTTCCTCGTCCTATTTCCCTCCAGTTTGATTGTGTGCCCCGCCCTAATGTGTTCACCTGTGTTCAATTGCCTTTGCTTAACTTGTGACTATAGTCTCTGTTCATCTTGTTTTCCCCCGGTTGTACTCCAGTGTTCCCGTTCGGTGTTCTCTAATGTTTTCTTTCATTCTTGGATTGTCTGGTTTTTAGTTCCTTGCTGGTGTATTTTGGGTTCTTGGTTTTCGTAAGTTTCTGTTTTCCTTTCACTTAACAAATCATCGATTTCACCTACTCTTGGATGGTCTGCATTTGGCTCCCTTATAACTACAAAAAAACTAAAAACAAGAGACACACAAGGAGAGCTACTTCAAAATAAAACAGGAAATGACCATGACCAAACTAATTTAAAAAGTCCAAACATAATACAAAGGTCCAAACTCAAAGAGTCCTTAAGGCAAACCATGACGTACATAGAGGAAATAAGTTCTGAGCAGTGCATAAGTGTGGAGCAAAGAGGCAAAGAGCCCTAAACTTTTCAGAGCTCGATACAGGCTAAGATAAGTTTTAAGTTATGTTTTAAAAATATTTAGTCAGCTGGCTTCTCCGATATCTAGAGGTAGTGTGTTCCACAGTTTTAGGTCGTAATGTTTGCACTGTAATATTAATTCTGCTATTCAGCAACATCACAACAGCCGAGGCAAGTGTCCCGCTGTGTTTTGTTCTGCTGAAGAAACTGTCAACCTACTGTATATGTACAATATATAGCTCCTTTAAGAATCACCATCTGTCAGTCACCACCAAATAAAGTCACTACGCAAATTGAAGCAAGACGGAGGAGGGGCAAAGTCACTGTTTTAAAAGTCACAAGTAATTCTCTCTCTCTCAAGTCAGGCTGAGTCCCAAGTCAGAACAGGTAAGTCCCTATTCAACAACAAGTCCCAAATCAAGATGGGTTTAAGTACAGAGTGAAGTCTAAGTCGCCAAACTTACAGAAACAATTCAAGGTTAAAGGTAATCTTTATTATTAGTTTTTGAGTCTATTGGTCTTGGATCCAGATCTCACTGAACTGGGGATGACTACGGTCATCCAGGACTGACTGAGCTTTAGTTTATGGCTCCGGCTCCGTACCATACCAAGAGTTC
Organism: Seriola aureovittata; assembly: GCF_021018895.1. NCBI lineage: Eukaryota > Metazoa > Chordata > Actinopteri > Carangiformes > Carangidae > Seriola > Seriola aureovittata. The sequence goes on from NC_079372.1 coordinate 21,303,882, forward strand.
CTCAAGATTAGTCGCGTGTGCGGGAGTGACCCAAACCAGCAGATAAACGAAAAGGCTAAAACAGTGGTGTTAAATTCAAAGTCTTCAGATTCGTGACTTGGGTCTAAATCATGTGAGCAAACAACTGCTAATAACCACTGTATCTTCTATAAGTCTGAAAAATAAAAATAAACACAGAAACAGAAACAGAAAACCTTAAGTACCTCACACTCTAAAAATGAATCACACAAAGAGGAAATATAGCAGAAATAAGAAACCAAGACGTTATATAGAATTGTATAAAATAGTAACAAAATGGAGGAAATGGAAAAAAAGAAAAGCCAGAATATTTAAAGACGGCACTGTGACTGTAGCAGTGAGCTGAAACAAGTGGGATCACTGATGTTTGATCAGTCGCCTCTCGAGTTTCCTTGTTGTTTGTATAAAGCATCACAGACGGATCGGTTCAGAGAACCTGTGGAAACCTTGATGAATACACCTGTCAGTGGATTTGTATGACAGCCACATGTGTTGTAATTCCCTGTGTAATAATTAAACTGTGGGTCTTAAGTCTGGTTAATGAGCAACTCATTTCCCCCTTAAGTTTGAATATGAAGAGCCGTAAACTGAGGCCTCGTTGTGACTGCACCCCCCCCCCCCCCCCCCCCACATGAGGCACCGTCAGGTCATCTGCAGCTGTGAACTGATGCTAAACACAAATTCTCTCTCTTTATCCCCCATGCTATGATTTTTTTTTATTTTTATCTTGTATTATCCTTCACCAGTGTTTCAACTCTCTCACATTTTACCTTTCTGGGTTTTTTCCCCTCATCTCATTAATTTCACTCTTATCCTCACCCCCTCCCTCTCTCCCTCTCTCTCCCATCACCACAGCCTGGGTTTCAGAGGGAACTTGGTTTCTAATCCCGACTGTTGATTAAGGATTATGGTTGAAGAGCTGTGTTACTGCTGAGCTGCTGTTGAACCGCCCACGCCCCCCCCCCCTCCTCTCTGCATCCTTCCCGCCTGCCTCCACCCAGAGGACGCACTGAGAGCATGATAGCTGTCAAACTATCATTTGAATACATGTTAGATCTGTCCCGCACACCATGCAAATGAGTCCCACACATCTGTCCACCCACCCGTGGCCATCCATCCATTTATCCATTCTTCCCTCTATCCCTCCTCTTCTCCAGCAGCGACGTAAATGAGGCGTCACCGTTACACTTTTTGGCTTTTGGATTAAGGAAGAATGATCCACTACATGATTAAATACATCAGTAGACACAATGGAAAATAAAGTGCCGCATCTAATTAAAATAAATAGATAATATGATTAAAAACACAGTTTTACCATCGATATCTTTGAGCTTTGAGCATCTGAAGAACGCGAGTGAAACTAAGAGTACGATTGGTGTGGCGCTTGTTCCTCTTTTCAGATGCGCACAGCTCAAACTTCCTCCTACAGGTCCAGTGCGCAGCGTTCCGTCGCCCCGGCCACATCTTCAACCCTAACCAGAAGAGAAAGAAGCGGCTTTGCACGGGGATGGAAGCTACATGAAAGAAATGAGGAATAATCCCGCCACAGTCAGACGAATCTAGAAGATAACACACATCCAGAGAAATAAAGAGTCCGAGTGATTGGTTGGTTGAAGAGCGGTAAGTGACCTCTTTCATCTGGGTTTGCTTGTGTGTGGGGAGAGAGAAGGGGGGGAAGCCAAAGCGTGGGAAAGATCAGTGTAAGAATAAAAGAAAAAAAGGACAGGCTGTGCAGTTAATGTACATTTAGAAATTTATAGGGAAGAAGAAGAGTTTTAAGTTGCTGGGTTCGAAAAAGAGGAACTTCAAGGTCTTTGAGTTGAGACAACCTCCGCCTACAGAAGTCACTGTACACAAACACTGAGTGTGAAAGTGATGGAAAATAAGTTGAACCTAAATCTCTTCTCAATGCCGCCACACATCACGTTCTGTGAAGTGATGAGTATGAAGTCTTTTAAGGTTTGAACTTTGTTAATCTCTCTATCTTAGTGTGTGTGTGTGTGTGTGCGCGTGTGCGTGAGAGAGAGAAAGAAGAGAGAAGAGAGTTATTTTTAGACAGTCCATCTAGACTAAACTAGAAACCAGTCTAGTTTCAGTTGTGATCTTTAGGTGTTGAATCACTTTAAAAGCATATAGATATGTGAAGGTTCATTGGTCACCCATTTCCTTTCCTTAAAGGGAATTGCTTTAACATTACAGCTTTACATCAGTGTGTAATGTGCGCTGCAGAAATGCTGATATTACATAATATTGGTGGCCATTGTTGAATTCCCCCAGCTAGAATCGACCCTGCTGCCACATCATCCCCACATGTTGTCAAATCAGCCATAATGAGTTATTGCAACCACAAATTTTCAAAAGACCCAACATTCATGGTTGGTTGCTGGAGTGTTTCTTCAGCAGAATTTGAATATTTGAGTCAAATCCACCTTCCTGTTATAAGAATTATACAGCTTATGACCATTAAACAAATGATCCTTCTGACAATAAAATGTCAGGAAATATTGACAAACTACTAAGGTGACATTTTCAATTGTGACCTTGAAAGAGGAGCAGAGGACTTTGGGCATTTTTTCTTGATGATTGACATAAATGATTAATCAATTATCAGAATAGTTGCTGATCAATTTTCGTTTGATTAACTGCAGATGTCATACAACCCACGTATAACCCACATTCCGATGTGAATCAGATGTGAAATTCCTCCATACATGACACATACTATGAAAATGTTTTATATAATTATATAATGAAACATATACAAGCGTTTTATGTTCATATACAAAGTGTCTAAACTGTACGTTTTAAAAGTTATCAGTCTCAGCTTTTATAAAGTATATAGGTTATCTGCAGAGCCGACAACAGACACAAAGACACAGCTGGAGCTCCATGATGATTAATACCGTCATGTCATACAGAAGAAGTAAGACGATGCTGAGATGGAGACACTCAACAGTCCAGAGTCCTCTGTCTTTTCCTGTCGATAAGTAACTCAATAACAGTGCAAGTGAAGTAATACCCCAAGGCTGTGAGATGTCTTTCTTTCTTTCTTTCTTTCTTTCTTTCTTTCTTTCTTTCTGTCTTTCTTTCTTTCTTTCTTTCTGTGTAATGTCCTGTTGGCTGCGTGCCAGACTGGCAGGTGATGTTGTTATGGCCTGAAGCGGTCCCAAACAGGTACACACTCAGCTCGGCACCACCGCAAAATTTACATCTGAAGAAAAAAAAAATATCCCTCATAACAGAACACACATGAATTATTCCTGTCGTCTGTCCGTTGAGAGACTGTGTTACTGTGGCCTAGTAGTTGTTGTTTTTTTTGGTAGAATAACACATGGGATCCTGCATTAATGAGGCCACAGTGTAGTTGTGGCATTCAGCTTAACTGCCACACACGAATATAATAACGACCTGGTGCCTGTACAGTGGTGCAGATGAACGTAAGCTGCCACTTTCACAGGATGAAGATGTGATATGAAAGTCTATCATGTTAAAGTGTATGTCATCATTCATGTTGTGTTGTGGACTTAAATCAGCAAAGCATCACTGCCTATTTCTTACCCACACACACTGAAAGCTGAATGTGGCTGTCTGTCTTGTAGATTTATGACCACACAGCCTGATGATTACAGTGTTGCTTATTTGCATTTTATAATGTAATTATATAATTCTGAACTGAGCCTTTATGCTAACCTCACGTTTGACATAAGAGACAACTACTTTTTTTTGATTCATATTTTGGAGTGGCAAAGATCTCAACAGCCATGATATTATTTACATTCAGTTATTCAGCTGAAATTGAAATGCATATTTTTATCAGGAAGTGATTAGTAAGTTCATCCTTAAACTTTCCATTACAGAATCACACTTCCTCTTTAAAATTCTTTATTAGTAAAAATAAATTGCTCACATATAGATCTGTGCTCTCTGTTATCAGAACAGAGACCGAGGCTGAGGTGAACACTGCTCTTCTGAAAGGTGCTGTGACATTGTGCTATGTCTTTAGTGTGGCTGAATACAACGGCCGTCCTGTTTTAGAGATTGGCGCTGCTCTTGAATAGCACAGTGCTTAGTTTAAAGTGTGACTGTGTAACTTTCGAAAGAAGATTTAACACGTTCTTCCTCTTTCAAGTGAAAAGTTAAATGCATAAGCAACGAAACGCAGCTCAGCTCTTCATCTACTTGTGCTACTCTTATATTACATGTTAGCATGTGACAGATAAACATAATGGTGTCTTTAAATCAGCTGACCCAAGACCATTATCTTATAATTACTACGTATGGCCCATTTGTTTCGTTCCAAGAGTTAGATGAGAATTAAAGTGTCATAGCTTGTCATATCTCAGGAAATCTTGTCATCACTATGAGGTTGCTAGGCAATAATCAATCAAACAAATATGACAATGTCTTCAGTAAAGAGCTTTGGAGGTGCTGCTAGTCATATTGTTACAATTGGACGGCGTCAGGCAAGCTGTATCCAGTCATTGTGCTAAACTAACTGAGTGTAGCCTTATATTTAGCATACACACATGAGAGCGGTGTCAACCTGCTCATCTAATTCTTTGCAAGAAAGTGAATACATGTATTTCCCAAAATGTGCAAACATTGATGTTAAAGGTCCCATATTTTACACTTTTCCAGTGTTTTATTGAAGCTATATTTGTGGTTTTAAGAGCCAAAAACTATCTCATGGACTCAGACGCTCAAAACTTGTCTTCTGATTGGCTGAGTGATCAAATAAAAATATAGCAGATTTCAGGTAACCACAGAAACCAAATCCTGCAAGTTTGGGTGGTGTGTCCAGGTTGGGGCATGGCTGAGAGTGGTGACTGCTTTGTTGTGAATAACAGAGTTACATAAGTCCTGAGGCCCACTTTCTGAATACATCTGTGTGCATCTGTATACATCTCACTTTGTACAATATGGGACCTTTAAGTGTTAGAAATCCACATTTGAGTATTGAAGCTGATGTTGCTGTGTGACCTGATCTGATGATCTGAACCTTCAGAAGACGCTGTTGCATAGAAAGTTAATAAAAGATACAAATTTCCTGCAGACAACTGAAATCCTGTTGATTTCTCAGGCAGTTTTAACACATGCTGGATAATTCACATGTTGATAGAATTAGGAAATTCTGACTTATCTTTACTAAGAAACAGTAGATCTGGTGATGAATGATATAGATTTGAGATTTGAGACCATTTGATCTTCCTTTAGACATTATTGTGAAATGAACCCGGACTTGATTCAACAGACTGATGGCATGAAGCCTGGTAGTCAGAGGTCTATTTTTAAGGGTGATTTTGTCTGGACAGGAACACATAACTCACAGAGAGGAGGAGAACAAACATGAGAGAGAAGAAACAGAAGCACAGAAACGAAACTGTTAGTAATATCTTTCAAATCCTCAACTCAAAGGAGTGGAAATTGCTGAAGTTGGCATAAAAATATTCTTTCACCAACTTCCATCTTTTTTCTTAAAGTCATGGCGTTCAGCTGTAGATAATAACCATAACCACTCATTGTGTATGAGGATGACACAACTTATTTAATGGGGACTGCCACAGCTTCATTCTGCAGTGGTGGTGCTCTTTGGGAGTTTTCAGGGAGGCGTTAAACCCAGAAGAGACGAGTGTCACCTTAATAACACCTTATAACACATTAAGTATCACTCATGACTGAGCAGTGATATGTTTCCACTTTGGTCTTTGCTTTACGTGCTATAGAGAGCTGTAGGTGTGAGAATGGCCATTCTGGTTTTACTGTACTCGCCTCCAGTTTAATATAGAGCAAAGGGCAGGTGTTGTGCTCAGGTCTCTCCTCAGGTCTCAGCCTGTGTGTGGGCATGTGGGAATCTATTGAGGATGAATGGTGGACTTTTCAGACCAGCACGTTCTGACTATGCTGCACAGTCACACCGCCTTCTGCACAAAGGCGAACTGGTTTATGTCACGGAGAGTGTTGCTGCCTGCCCTAAAATTGGTTGTTAAGGGAGAAGTTCACTCTCGGCTCAGCTGTTGAGTCCAATGGTAAAGTGGTCTCAGACTTTTGGACCCAGCTGTGTGCTGGTTTGCTTTCTTCCTGATAGTTATGTCGAATATGAAGCTGGAGCCGGCAGGTGATTATCATAGCGTGAAGTGTGGAGGCAGGGGGAAACAGCTAGCCCGGCTCTGTCTGTTTCTTTCTGGGAGTGGTTATTTCCTGGACTATTGTCAAAATGAGATATGTTAATCAGTGAGCTTTAGAGGTGTTGGTAGGTGGATTTTGTTGTTAACCTTTGAACAGAGCCGGTCAGCTGTTTCCCTCTGACTCCAGTTTTTATGCCAGGCCAAGCTTGACACCAAATTTAGCAGACAAGACATGAGAGTGGTATCGATCTTCTCGTCTAACTCTCTGCTAGAAAGCAAATAGATGCGTTTCCCAGAATGTAAAACTGTTCCTTAATATTATGTTTTCAGGTTCAAATTTTCCCCCTTGAACAAGTATTGACCCATTAGCAGGAGAATTTCAAGTTACAAATCCTATCAAGAGAGGAGGCGTCATCTGGTGAATCATCCCCTCCAATCCAGTGGAGTAGAGATAATACTGCCCTTTTATATGGCCAGTGTCTACAATATTATAGCCTGACCAGTACTGGAATTTTGAGCCCTATACTGATATAAAAAATCTGATAACAATAGGTTATATTAGCTGATAAAAATTTGTTTTTACATAAACACATAATAAACATAATCTTGTTAGGATTCCTTAGATTTGTTTTTAAAAGTACTGTGACCGTGATACACACTAGGCAGGACATTTTACAGCTGAAAAATAAACTTGTCAGAGCTTGTAGTTGTGACACTATTTCTAGAGAACCTTAAACTTCAGTGCTGACGTTTTGTGTTATACTTATCAGGCGATCTTATCAGCTTATCGGCCCAAAACTGAAACATACACCACTACTGATCTGTAATAAGCATCACCTGACCTGGCCAATTTGTCAGTGTGGCTCCAGCTCATACATTCAAAGATATGCAAAGACGTGTTTATAACTATCAAGTCACATTAAGATATTCTGACTCAGATCATAGAACTAGATTAAATGATGTAACTAATAATCCATTGTATTTCTGCTATTTCTGATCAGAAATAGTTGATACATCATGTTTTATGAAGATATTCAAAAAAAATAGTAATTGCAAGTTTTTACTTGCATAATGTTTTGTGTATAAATCTTTGAAATCAAAATTTTACCTGCAGTTAAAGTCCGAATGAGTAAAATTTGAAATTTTCCCTCACCCCGCATGCACCGCTTCACCTTTCACTGAGATCACACAATTAGAATTATTCTATAATCTCCTATAAACTCCACACGTCTTCACTAAGAGCTGCCAGTTTTTTTTTTGCCTTTGCCATTTATTGTAGCTGTTTATACACAAACTGGAACAAATCAATTACAATGGAATTTTTACAGCGACAAACGATGCGTTACTGACAGCCTCCTGAGCTTTAAATATAGAAATAAAAACTCTCCAGAGAAACCTGGCCGTTCTTTGATTAGACGTGTAAAGAGGAACAAGTTCAGAACTGACAGAAAAAGGAAGCAAATACATCAACACAACCAGTTTTGACCTCAAGAACGCTGGAACTTCCTGTGTCTAAATGTTCAAACGAAACATTTTCCATTGCTTACCGCTGCATGTTAAAGGTCCCACAGTGGTTTCAGTTGTGCTATGTGCTTTTTGTAAACTGAGGTGTTAAATAAAAACTGTGAAAATATTAAGTTGATTAATACCTCCATTTCTCTAGCTCCCCCAGAACAAGGAAACTAGCTGGTAAAAGAGCAGTATAGTGTGAACAGTATAACCTGTGAATGTAGCTGCAATGGTATATTAAGATCCACACTTAGCATCTTAGCCACTTTCACTAAATCTGATCCCACGCCACCTGGTGAGTTGATCTGCGCTCAGCCACAAATAGCAAACAATTAGCAAATAGGAGCAACATCTGACCATATGTGGCTGGGACAAAAAGAAAAGTGGGGGAAAATCAAATCAACACTATTTTGTTAACACAGTTGTGTTTAATAGGCACACATAAATGATACACATATAACTATAGTCTAATTGTTAAAACAGACCTTTAAAGACCTTTAATGCTTAATGTAAAGACTGTAGATATTTATAATAGAACTTATCAAGATCAACTTTTTAAGTTCTGTCAGTGCTGTTTCCTTTTGTTTGTGATTCGACACATCTGTTGATGATACCAGTGGTAGTTTTAGTCATTTCATAGTAATATCTGACCTTTAAAATTATAGTGCATCCATTGGCGTGGTAACAGGGTCTACCATTTAATGCTCTTGATGAACATTACTTCCTTTGTTCAGTGCAATAATCTCCTTCTCTGAGCTGAAGAGAGATCGGTTACAAACTATAACTCTGTCCTCTGCATGAACGTGAGCCAACATGTGCAGTAAAACACAACTTCTATCTGCCGTCACAGTTCCCTCTTTGTTCTCGCTCCTGTTAGACCTTGTTCCACATAACTGCATGCACATTTACATGTATACGCAGATACAAAATGACACAAAGAGAAAACAAAGTATTCCCTAGATGTTACAGATGGATAAGGGGGTTTGTGTGCAAAGAATTTTTATCGCCACAGTTGATAGAAAGACCTTGCAGTGTTGCTCATGCAGCACTCATGATGCATAAGAGTCAATTTTGCAGCAGTTGTGTTGCTGACATCTTTAAAAATCCATTAAATCTAATCTATTAAGAATAAATGCCAATGATGCAGAAATTTCAGAAGCATCCAGAATCCCAAAAATCATGCAGCTGACTGACTGAGCCATAGGCATTTTTGTCTTCTCAGTCTTCCCTTTGTGGCAAAGAGTATCGAACAACATCTTGTGATTTTCCCTTTTCACAAGATTTACAGTTGAAAAGAGATAAAGTGTCACAGTTTGCAACACCAGACACTAGAGGAAACCAGATCATCGTAAATCTACATGTTCTAAATCAGCATGGGATTAATCCGTGCACAATGCCCAAACAATACAGGGTGCAACATGTCAGACTGATGATGTGGCTGACGTCTTTATTTCCTGATGATCCCTCACGTGGGTGTGTGAACACAGTTACATACGTAAACAGCAATAAAACAAGCGACACTGGCCCAATAATCAGTAAATATAATATTTACTTACCATTATTATATTATAAATTAAATAAATGAATGTAGCATGCTAAATGTCCAGTAGCTACAGAATAGATAATGTATCCATTTTTATTATATTAAACTTAGCAAAATAGGCCCAAGATTTAAAAAGTTGATTAAAATAGCACTCCACTAGTTTAGCATTACACTTCTAACATTGTCAGATTCATGATGCACAGTTTAATAACTAACTACCGCCTACATTACCCACAGTCCAACTTGACTGCTGACAGTTTGGTCGGAGATTTGAGTGTATTTTACCAGTAGCAGCTAACAAAGCCTTGAGCTGCTAACCTGAACTTTAACTTATTCTGGATTGTTATCTCCACCATTTATTATGATATTAGGTGCGGTAGTCTTTTCATCTGTTTTCTAAAAACACAAACACTTCTGTATCTCAAGTAAGAAAATTAGTGATTATTTCAAGTCATCTACAATGCCAGGACATAACTAGTTTTATATTCACTCCTAGTCGTGTGTGACACATAATACTTGATCAGCACAGTGTACTTTGTCGCATTCAAGGGTCATTTTGTGCTTTAATTGTTTATTTATTAATCAGCCTATCATAAACTAGTTTATAATGCGTTCACAGCATTGATCCTCTGGGTTCTTGTACTGCACACTTTATGTTTATGTTCAGCCTTAGATGAGTGTGACCTCCAAAGCATTCCACTATTCTTTGAATAATTTAGTCACTATAAGGCGATGTGAAATAGGCCAGACTATTAACATTTTAACATCACAATGGTATTTTCCTGTTGATAATCACAGACCCTAACGTCTTGCTGTTTCTCCTCTGTTATCCTCCTGTAGAAGGCACCATGGGCTGTGTGGGCTCAAAGAAGGAGCAGGAGCCTCTCAGCAAAGGGACGGGTAACGATGAGCTGCAGAACCGCGCACAGACGGCCCACTATGTCAAAGACCCCACCACAGGAAACTCAGGAAGCAAAGCTGTAAGCAGTAACGTTGTGGCAGATTATGATCTGTGAAAAGTCACTAGCTGGTATTCATCATATGGCAAATAACAACTTCAAATCATGAAATCTCATGGAGAATGAATCATTTACACTTTGCTTTGTTAAAAATGCTCTGTTATAGTACAACTCGTTCATTGGTAGAGGAAGTATTAGGAAGTATTATCAACAAAATACACTTAAGATATCAAAAGTAAAAGTACCTGATTTGCAGAAAATCAGCCCCAGGAGAGGCGAGTTTAGATACTTTATATACTGTGGCTCCCAACCAAAGCATCTGATCCCCTCCAAAAGGTCACAAGCTAAATCTCAGCGGTCGTGAGATGATGAATGATGAACATGTTTTTTATTCATTTTTTGGATTTTTGTCTAATCTTCTCTCCTTCTCTATATAATTTTACCGCTTCGAGTCTTGAATGTGACGACAAACAAACCAGATACTGTTTTTTCAGGGGGTCACATGACAAATGTTTGGGAGCCACTGGTTTAATCTCTAAAAATGTGTTGTTACTCCTTCATCTGAAAAGTCACTAGTAACTATAGCTGACAGATTCATGTAGTGGAGTTAAAATGGTGACTCTCCATCACTGAACATCGACTTAGTCACATAAGTGTGTATCTGACTAGAAACACACACACACACACACACCTGGATTTAAATTAAGAATGAGGAAGACTAATAGCATCAAAAGCAGAAACAGTGAAAGTGTGACATGGTACGAAAGAGAGAAGAGTTTCACTGGTTACAGCGATAGGTGGCAGTTTTCCTGTGTTTCTCGGAGAGGATAAATGAGCACTGACGAATGCTCTGAAAACATTCCTGTGGCTTGTTGCGAGTTTGCATACTGGCCAGACTTTGATCTGTGTCATCGGTAAAGCAGCAGTGCCGCTTCGTGTTAAGCGCGGTTCCTCTGGCTACTGTTTCCTGTGTGCTGACTGTAACACCTCTTTCACCCTCAATGAAGAAAGAGGAAGTGACAGAAGCAGAACCACAGCACTAAGGCAGGGGACACATAATCAAAATTTAAGAATTAAGCAACACCTATGATATGTTATCTCATATTTACAGTCAGTCATTCAGGCTGTCTGGTTTCTACACAGCTCAGCTCATTATGCCTTTGCCTTATACTGAACTTTGTTGAGAACAAACTATTTCTGATGAACAGAAAACCAAACTCTGAACTACAGATAACTGCCAGCAACATCATGATAATTAAAGTTGATACGACAAAGTCCTTCCTTCCTCTGTTCCTTGTCTGTTTTCTTTGCAGCTGTGCTGGCTGAAATAATTTAAGCAAAAATTGAAATATTATTGATTGATAGGATTTGGTTGAAATATAGTCTTGCCATGCTTTTTTGTAGAAAATAATCCTTTGGGATATTGCAGGACAGTCCACTTTAATGCTTCAAAGCAAATTTTAAAGGTCCCATATTGTAAAAATTGAGATTTCCATCTTTTTTGATTATAGATCAGGTCTAGATTCTATATTAATACTGTGAAAGTATCAAAGTGCTCAGTCCACAGAGAAATGCACATACTGTGTTTTCCAAAAAAGATCCTTAAAGCAAGCTGTCAGGACTTTTGTAGCTTTGTGATGTCACAACAAAGCAGTTACTGCTCTCAGCTATGCCCCAAGCCCCGGATGGTTAAGATGGTTAAAAACGGCACTAATCAATATTTTTGTATTCACAATGGAAAAAATGTATATATATACATGTACTGGTTAATATCTTGACATAAATGTGTCTCTTTCTGTCTCTCTGCAGAGCAAAATGCCATCCAATGCAAACGCATCAGACGGTGAGTCGCAATCTTTGTTTACATACTACTGTACATCCACTCACACAGTATGCATTCGACTTAAATCTGCATCCACTGTTAAAGTCAACAACTAATGTCCCTCTAAGTTTCAGTCAACGCCAGGTTTATTTCTAAATTCTCACCTTGGTTTTTCATCTCCGCCATAAGCCACATAAACAGTGTCATGTAGGTCAGTGCTGGTTAGACACAGAGAGACGCTGTCTGAAGCACGACACAACATGTGTAAAAGACAGAGGAAGTAGAGTCAGTGCATGGGTATGGAGCGATAGCCCCCTCTCACTGCCTCACCACACAAGCCTTCAGTGTACAGAAGCCCTGCTGCTATTATTATCAAGCTTATGAGGAAGTCAGTTATATAGTCAAAGTACAGGGAACCCAGTGTAAGTAACAAAGACAAATGCAGTTCAGACTTGTGTATAAAAAATCACTCTCACGTCACTGAAAAACTTCCTTTCAAATGTCGACTTTTCACAAGCCAAGAAAAGCGTGCGTAGTTTCAGCTACATCATCATTTTGAAATCTATTGAGTGACGGCATTACAAGCCTCAATTTCTCAGCATGTAGAAAGTAAACAGCTTTAACAAAATAAAACAAACGATACACATTCAACACTGTACCAGGACCACATCTATATCAACATGTGGTCTCCTGCCTTTCTCGCTGCAGGAGAGACTATTGCCATGGCACTGTACGACTACGAGGCCATTCATGACGGAGACCTCGGCTTCAAGAAGGGAGATAAGCTCAGAATCTTAGAGGAGTAAGTAGAATATCATTTATTCTTTCGTGCGTCGGTTGTAAGAGGGATAGAAATTCATTTTAGTTTCTGAGCTGGTGAAGTACGTGGTTTATTATGTCTTTGTCTTCAATATTCACATTTCTCTCTCTCTCTCTCTCTCTCTCTCTCTCTCTCTCTCTCTCTCTCTCTCTGTCCCTCTGTAGATCAGGGGAGTGGTGGAGAGCTATGTTAATCAGCACTGGTCAGGACGGCTACATCCCCAGTAATTATGTGGCCAAAGATACTCTGGAGGCCGAGGAGTAAGTGAAAAAACTCGCACAAAACAAATGTAAATGATTAGGATTAATATCACACTGGTAACAACTGTTTTTTTTTCTGACTATAAATATCAAATAATTCAATTAAACACCTTTGGTGTTGAGAGGCTGTCAAGTTAGATATTATTATCATTATTATTATTATTATTATTATAACATTATAAATAGTTGCAGTATCATCATGTTCTCTATTTAGATGTCACATTTTATAGTTTTTCACAAATTGAAAATGTGCAAGGAAACAAAGTGGGCAGTATGATATGGAAAATAAAGGCATGTGTAGGCAAAGCCGTTAGGAAGTTTCTGTACTAACCAATCTGTTTCCTGTTGTTGAGGTGGTTCTTTAAGGGCGTGAGCAGGAAAGATGCCGAGAGGCAGCTGTTGGCCCCTGGGAACAAAATAGGATCCTTCATGATCCGAGACAGTGAGACCACCAAGGGTGAGTCCTTTAAAGAAATTATTGACAACAAAAATTCCCTCTGACAAATCAAGCAAATGAACTACCTCACACATCTTTAGCCATTGGAACTGCAATGGTACAATACAAACACAGAGTACTACGAACTCAGGTTAACAGGCTAATAACTTTTATAACTGGCCCTTAAAGGTGATCTTCTCCATATATAATGTTAACAATGGAAGAGATGAAAGTGTGATGTGTAATATGAAAGGTGTCACTTGTAGTGACAAAGAGAATTATAACTGGACTCTGAGGTTCCCCCCTGCTCTGAGAGCTTTTTAGCATCTTTGTTAATGGTTTCACAAAACTCCCATCATCCGCAGCAATGCTTCCAGATGCGACAATTTTCAACAAAACAGCTCCGGTAAACCCACCGTAAACCACCAGCGACTTGCTGGTGCATGTAATGTAGTGCTTAAGAGTTAGATATTACTGCGTTACATTTTTTGGACTTGGGACTAGGCCTGTATTACACAGGATACAGTTTTTTCAGAGCTTGACCCATATTGAGACTAAAACTCTGAGTTTGATCTGTCTTTTGTGTGTCTTCAAAATGTATTTTCATAATATTCATTAAGTGCAACACTAAATCACTGGAGTGTGCCCCATGTTGGTCTGCAGGCAAGAAAAAACATCCGTGGGAAATACTTTATACCTTTAGTTTGCTAACATAAAAACATTACAATTTTAAAATGTTGAATCATCTAAAAATCTAAGACAGTGTCAGTGAAAAAAATGCCGGAGTCAGCATTAAAAAAGTCCCCTACGGATCACTGTTTTCCTTCTGTCTTACCACAGGCAGCTACTCTCTGTCTGTCAGGGACAGCGACGCACAGGCCGCTGACACAGTTAAACATTATAAGATCCGCACGCTGGACAATGGAGGATTCTACATCTCTCCCCGCATCACCTTCGGTACCCTGCTGGACCTGGTCAGCCATTACAAGAGTAAGTTCAGAATTCAGACTTTCCCCAGTTTGTTAGTGAAGGATCTGAGCTCCTCACAGCTGTGTGTTTTAGTAGTCCACCTGGGTGTTATTGCCTGTCTTCATTAAAATGATGTAAGGAACAAACTTTGTCTCGTATTTCAATCATTTAATGGTCTTAGAAAAGAGTGACTTGCTCCATCTGTGTTCCACCACTAAACAGGATGTGTGATGCACAGCACTCTCTGCTGGCCAACCGGCCATCCTCTGTGAAACACTGTCAGGCTCATGTATTAATTGTTGATTAGTAGTAGCATCAGCCTGAAAATATTCTTCATTTTTGCCAAACTTATATTGAATAGATTTGTGGAATTATCATATATATTCCCTACAAATAAGAACAATACAGTTCTTATTCACAACATTGAACACTAGAAATTATGGAAGCCCTGAGAAGCAAGTGAAGAATTTTTTTGCACCTCTACCCCAGGTCTAAATAGATCTTTTTTCCAGGTGGTTTTAATTAGAAACGTATTGGGCATTGAAGCTCTTTATCTCACCTGATAAAGCCTTTCTAGCAGAAAGACTTTGCCGATTGTGTTTCTACTGTAACAGTAATGTTACAAACAACATGGAGACATTAAAAATCACTGAGTAAAAAAAAACATGAATGCTTTTAGTTAGACTGAGGTAGTGGTGTACTTCAGCCTGTTCGGGCTGACACTTGGGAAAGGAAACACCCTGCCAAAAAAAAAAAATTGAAAAAAATCACTTGCTTCTCAGGGGTTTTGCAGGTGAAAAAAAAAATACTTCACAGCCTCTTGTGGCCAAAATGAGTATTACAAAAACATTTAGAAAAATCCTGATGGAAAAGAAAGAATCACTTGCCTCTCATGGCTTCGATGATCAAAATCAAATCATGAATTTCCTTTTTTGTTTGTTTATTCCAGAGCAGGGAGATGGCCTCTGCCAAACCCTGACAAGCCCGTGCCTGAGCCCAAAACCTGAGAAGCCCTGGGAGAAAGATGCCTGGGAAATCCCAAGATCATCCCTCAAACTGGAAAAGAGGCTTGGTGCTGGCCAGTTTGGAGAAGTCTGGATGGGTGAGATGGATCTGTAATATTTTAAATCCAGTTTTTAATTGAAAAAGGAAGCAAGCAATTCATTTTCTAATGCTAATTATTGTTGTACTTTAAGCTACGTACAATAAGCATACCAAGGTGGCAGTGAAGACCATGAAGCCCGGCAGCATGTCAGTGGAGGCCTTCATGATGGAGGCCAACCTGATGAAGACGCTGCAGCACGACAAACTGGTCCGACTGAATGCTGTTGTCAGCAAGGAGGAACCTATCTATATCATCACGGAGTACATGGAGAAGGGTATGCATGTGTTTGTGTGTGCATTCAGCCCCAAGAGGCTGAAGTACGCCACTGCCCCAGTCTAAATCTGCAGAATGAATCACCTGAACATCTGTGATGCATTTGAGAGTGTGCGAAAACTCGGTAGCAAGCAGAGATGTCTCAGCTAAAAGTAATGGATAAATTGTTAAAATACTGTAGTCAGCTACAAGTGATAAGAGTACAGGCTTTATTGTAACAGTGTTGACTTTTCTATAATTGCTGGTGTTAACGTCAGTGTACATCAGTTCACATGAACGTATTTGGAACATGATGGGTGGTGTCAGTAATGGTGTATAATACAAGTTCATGTGACTGGACAGTGGAGGTACTTCAGACAAAACAGGTTGGGAGAAATTTGAGCAATAAACTAAAGGGAACGGGAAAATGAAATCTCAGTGCAGGTTTATTTCATTTAGCGTTTTCTGTACATAACTGGTGATTGAATCTGTTTTAAGGATATCTATAGTTTTGGGGGGGTTCTTTTCCTACCAGGTGTGTGTTCATTGATGTGTTTGTATGTATGCCTGCAGGTAGTTTATTAGACTTCTTAAAGAGTGATGAGGGCAACCGTGTCCAGCTCCCCAAGCTCATCGACTTCTCTGCCCAGGTGAGAGTCACTGTCCTTCGTCAACCTGCCAAACCAGATCCTCTGGTTGTTTGGCTGTTTCATGTTGTCATGAATTCAGTAGTGTATTTTTCTGTTGATAAGGATTGTGTTAAGATTTGTGTAATTCTGTGACGTACAGTTTTTTGCTGATACACTATGGTTGCAAGAAAAATACTCCAGTGTGAAATACTGCTGAAACACAGGTGGATAAGGAAGCAGTGTCATTGGTGTGACACACTTTTAACTGTGACCAGCCACTATGATCCAACTGCGCCACCTCTTGGTTGAATATTGAATATTTGAACTATAAAGTTGTCGGTCATATATGTATAGAAAGGGAAATTAAATATAAATGTATTTACAAAATCTTCAAAAGCTGACATTTTGTGTTATACAACCACAGGGTGAATGTATTTCTTCTTGAGAATTTACTTTTTACAAAGGTGTTTCTACAAAGTGATGTTCCAGTTTTATTATTATTATCACAATTTATTATTATTATTATTATTTCATACTCACAATAACAGTGCTAACATGCTGACACAGCAGATATAAGCTGTGTCCCAATTCAGGGGCTGCATCCTTTGGAGGATGAGGTATACCAAGGTGTGGCCTGTAGAACCGAATCGAGACGGTCTGACATACGGAGGATTTTTTCTTCGCATCACCAGCCTTGCCCTCTCTTATGGTTGCGTTGCAAAGCACCGCTCCTGTTGCCTAGCAACCTTTACAACACGTAACAAAAACTTGAGGTTTTAATACCCTTGTTTTTTTACAGTTGTATCATCAGCTGTTGAACTGAGCTGAAACTATTAATACTTACATTTAAAAGTATAATCATTTGCATTTATTTTCATGACCAGAGTGCAATGAATCTTGGGATAAGTTGGGCTGCGAAGGATCCACCTGTTGGAGCCTTTGTTTCCCAGGAAAAGAAGGCCGCATTTCTCAGACGCAATTGAATGAGCCTTGAAAATGGGACAGCCTAGTCACACCGCTATGACACAATCCTTCTTCAAATACAGTCCCGAAAGGATGCAGCCCCTGAATTAGGACACAGATATATTGTTTACCATATTCACCATTTTAGCATGTGTGGCTAATTAGCCATAAACACAGTGCACAGCTGAAGCTGATAAGAATGTAATTTGTTTACTATTTAGTCATAAACCAAAGTTTCGGCCAAATTCAATGCTTGACTAGATGATGGTCCTAGATGACAAGTCAGAAGGTTACCAAAGATAATGACATGTCTACATTATACATGTTGGTGGTTGGTATGTGTAGAGTTACACTGACAGTGACCAAATAGTTCCCTCTTATAGAAAATCTGGAAATGTGAATGATTGAGTGAGTTTATAAGGGAGTTAGCACCTTGCTGCATGAGGTACTTCATGTCCAATACAAAAAAAACAGAGAGGGAAGGGAAGAGGAAGAAGGTTAGATTTGCCTATTTTGATTCAATCCTACCATGACTGATTTGGTGATGTTAAATTATTCATCAGATAGTCAGAGATATTGGTCTTATCTAGTGCTAACACAAAGGAGCTAAAGGGAGAGGGTACACGTGTGAATAAATCCTCACCTCACGCATGTTATATTAAATGTCTGCTGTTATTAGCAGCAGTGCAATTTACTGAAAGCAACATAGCAGCTTAAAGAAAGTCTATTAGGTATAGTATGTCTGAGAGCGTGGACGTGTTTGTTTAAACAAGGAAATGCTGATAATGCTGTTGTTTTGACTTATTTGTCTCTAGATCGCAGAGGGCATGGCCTACATTGAGCAGAGGAACTACATCCACAGAGACCTGAGAGCTGCCAACATCCTGGTCAATAAGGCTTTAGTGTGCAAAATCGCCGACTTCGGCCTCGCTCGTATCATTGAGGACAACGAGTACACAGCCAGGGAAGGTACGACGCAGTCACATATTGTTCAGCCAGGTGAAGTGGCTACACAGCAGCAGAAGGGATTAGGAAATTGGGGAAATGATGAAATGGGAGCAGTCACAATTTCATCAGTTGGGGGGAAATTACTTTGTGTCAGATAGATGTCGGATTACAACACGAGTGACAAAAATAGCGTGAGTGAAGACGAGAATGACCTGCTGTGTGGTTAGCTGAATGAGCAGAGGATGGAAGTGTTTGAGGGGATGCGAGAGCAGCAGGAAACTTCTCAGCAATGTCTCAATAACAAAGTCAAATTTTGCAATTTTCCCAAATAACCAGGAGCCAAATTCCCCATCAAATGGACAGCCCCTGAGGCCATCAACTACGGCTCTTTCACCATCAAATCTGACGTCTGGTCTTTCGGCATCTTACTGACTGAGATTATCAGCTATGGACGCACACCATACCCAGGTAAGTGGATCACTCATTTCAGCGTTGATATAGAATTTGCATGTCCTTACACTTGCAATTAGTGCACAACAGTTTTGTCCCTAAACTCTGTTAAAACTCTGTTAAATGGACACAGTTGAGTGGTCCCATAACTGAATATAGCCACAAAGTTAGCATCCCAGCCACCTAAGTCACTCACAAGTCACCTAAGGACAGCCCATTATATGTTTCTCTTTCATTTTTAAGAGGTTGTAGCTTTGTAGTCTCTCTTAACACGACCACATACTCTTGGTTTCAGGGATGACCAACCCAGAAGTGATACGTTCCCTGGAAAAGGGCTACCGAATGCAGCGCCTGGACAGCTGTCCCACCGAACTCTATGAAATCATGCTGGAGTGTTGGAAGAACAAGCCTGAGGACCGTCCCACCTTTGAATACCTGCAGAGCGTCCTGGAGGATTTCTACACAGCCACAGAGAGCCAGTACCAGCAGCAGCCCTGAGACTGAACATGTTTTCTGTTACAATATTCATACTTTACAGCCAGTCCAGTTTCTACATGCAGCAGTGCAGTTCAGAGAGTCTAAATTGCACTGCTACGGTCTCTCTTTCTCCTTCACATTCACACACACATAATATATACTAACAAGGGACTGTACAAAAATTACTGGGGAGGGTTGAAACGTCTGTTATTTTAATGAAGCTAGGCCCTGCCTAACATTTTGAATATTTTCATTGGGCCCCCCTTCCTTTGAATTAGAACTTTTTGGAGTAGAGACCATATTACAGAGACAGTAGAGAGCAAAATATAAATACAATATACATATCAAATATTATTATTGATATTATTAATATTTTGACAACACAATCCTACCTCATACTTCGGTCAGGGGCACAGCACAATAGATACTGTAAGATGATGTTTGGTCATCGGCTAATATGGCCACAGCTACATTATCCTCACAAAACCGACCATTAATCATTTGGCATTCTTGTAAATCAGTAGTGATTAGTTAAGACAGATATATGTGTTTGTTACTTATGTAGTTTCAAATATAAAAAGTGACCCACAAAATAATGCTTAACATAATTTATTTTTTACTTTTGCTGCACTCAGTTTTGTTTTACTACTGATTGCACACATAATGTGGATCACTGTATTGTGAGATAAAGCTGCACATCATTATGCACAGAAAACATGTGGCCTGACATTTAGTACACATGCTCTATCTAGATATAATTGTGGGTAACAGGTCATTTGCATTACTGAGCTTTGCAGATGAGAGGTGGGTTGTAAAACGGGACTCGTGCAGGACTCTTCTCTAGACGTATAAGTGAAAATAACAAATGTGCTTGGATAAGCCCTGCCAGTGCACAGGCACAACTGAGATACAGTACTTTTCCAAGGGAAGGCTGAAATAAAACCGATTTTGTGGAAAAAAGCAGGTCCCACTCTGCCGTATAATATTCGAACTACTTATTCCTGAAGAAAAAACAAAAGCCAATTAGCTCTCCCATTTTTCTGCTCTCACCCGCTGTATAATTTTTGTACAGTCCCTAACACTCCAACACCTTTGAAGGTATGGCTACATAACATTTACAGTATGTATGAGGCCAAAGTGTCCAGTATATGTTATTGTAAAAGTATGACTTTCTCACACACAAAATATTATATTACTCAGTACAAAGATACGTGGCCATATTCACAAACAGACAACTGACGGCCTGAAAGAAGTGACAGTCAAAGGATTTTTAGCTGTTAAGCTCCAGCACACAATTTGCATCCATCAAAAGGAAGGTATAACCACAACACACATGTTCACAGTGAAATATCTGCAGTGCTCAGCTCCAATAATACTGTGTTGATATCAAAGGTTTGGCAAACAAAACTGTTAAATGTACAGTGTTGTACATTGTAAAGGGAGAGTGGGTACTGTGGATGATACAAAGTGCAAGACTATTTATGTTCTATTGATATTTTTCCATTTTACTGTGGGTTGTTTCAGCATTACTCCTCTATAGTGCCTTTTGCAGTGGTTGTTCCATTTTCAGACTAAACATTTATATATTCCATGTGGTCTGATAAACATAAAAGCATATAAATGCAAGTATTTAGGAATAGTGTCTTTAATGTGGAGCCACATTAACGAATAATGCTTGTTGATTATTTTGATCCATTATATATTAGGTTAAATGTTAATATATACAAGGGGTGTAATGATTCATCAAATCCAGTTTGGTTCAGACCTTGTCTTCTTTTTTTTCTGGGGGGGGGTTCCCTACACTACTGACTTTAATGTGCCCAGGGGTGTGCAGTCTCAGGGTTATTGTCCATCTTGAGCTAATTAAACTAACCTTTACCGCAGGCATGGTCACTTGATCATGATTAGATCAAAAGTCACATGACATGCAGTTGGATGACAATGAAATAGGTGTAATGTGTAATATTAATATAAGAGCAAATTATACAACTATAGTCAGTTTAAATAGAATAATAATTTCATGCTTTGCATGAAATAACTTGTAGTTAATTGTGAAATCAGAAACAGTTTTTGATAAATTACTAATGTAATAAGACTTCAAGTTGTACCTGCAGCAGTGGGGGTGGGGTGGGTTGCTGGATGTCTATATCACGGTCTCAGTCCCAGAATCATTACACCCCTAATACATACATCTCACATCTTTTTGCCTTCTTTTCTCTGTTTGGAAAATTTATTTTATTTATTTGTGCAAACAGTACTGTTCTGAGCATCATTCTACCTTGAATGTAATGAGTTTTGAAAACGAAAAGCTTTTTCTATCCTTCTTTTTCTTTGTCCTTTGAGGTGACTTTTTTTTTTCATTATTATTCATTTAGGGAGAAGTGTGAGCAACAATATGTGAAAGAATTTTGCGTTGACACATTATTGACACATTATTGAATCAATTCCTAGCATTGGACACTTATAGGTGTGTTTTTCCTCATCCATATAAATCCCTTTGCATAATGTATTAGACGCTTGGATCAATGCAACTGTGATGGAAATTTTCTAATAAATTGTTTTACAAGCAATCATTGATCCAAATGTGTATTTATATAACAATACTATGCTAGATACATATATAAACATATATATTTTTACACGTTAATGTGTTTGTTTGTGGGCATGTACTGTTTTAATAAAGGTTGAGGCAAATTCTAATTTTTTTAATTTTAATTTAAAAACTGTATATATGACAATATTATTCAAATAAAGATAAGAAAGAATACTGCAACAAAAGAACAAACAAAAGAAATAAACAAGTAGTACGATTTATTTATATTGGTAATCATTTCAGTTCACTATTGGGATCATAAATGACTGCTGTTAAGTAGTAGTTCATTGTGGGTTCGTCAAATAAAATGAAAAAAAAATCGAAAACCAATACCTTCCGCAACGTCACTTATGACACGTATTCAAAATGGCGGCCGCGGCTATGGTAAGTGGAAAAGCGAACTCTTTCTTCAAACTACACATCGCCGATACTGTCTTCCCATATTACCCCAGAAACAGTGCTGTAATTGTGGCAGAGTAGAGGTATAACATGGTCCGTAAATAACGTTTAAATGGCAACAAGATGTGGATTCACAGGAGTTCGCTGCTGTTTGAATTTTGAGGATGCTAACTGCTTGCTGGAGTTAGCTAAGTTAGCTAGCGTTACCTAGCTTAACTGTCAGTTAAGCTGTGGCTAGAAAAACTGATTTGCGTATTTTGCCTGGTATATTAAAATCTTCCGACAAAGTATAAATAAACACACACTTGGTTGGTGGGCTGTCACTCGCTGTACAGCCGAAATAAATCAGCTAGCCGAACTTTGGCTTAACGTTAGCTGTTAGCAGGCAGCGTCAGTTTGAGGTTGTTGCCGGTATAGCAAGTTTAAAGTATTGAAATATATCAAGATGACGGCAGCAGATCAGCTACAGAATAAAAACACAACACTAATGAGACTGTCTTTGTTGTTCAACTGTGCTGGTACTTTGTGATAACATAAATATAGTTCAAGTCTGTACCCATGTTTGCTAACTTCCTTCAGTGCCATATCATAACTCAGAATGCCCTATAATTAATACGTGCTCCCCTGGGACTTGTTCCTCATGTGCATGTGGTGTTTCAGTTTCACAGGGTCATAATTAGGCTTTTAATCATGGAACAATGCAGAATGACACCGACACACGTCTAGACAAAGTAATTACAGTAAATTTGAATGTGGCTCAGCTGGTAGAGGGTGTCATCACTAAGTTTGGTATTGGGCTCCCCCAGTCTACATTTCCAAATGTTCAGGCACTGAGCTAGACAATGAACCCCAATGGTTAGGCCAGTACTTTGTATGGTAGCTGTGTGTGAAAGACAGCTCAACTGTAAAGCAGATAAATACAGTCCGTTTACCACACCATTTAGATTTTGTTTTGGGTTAACGCATCAAACCATTTTTCTGTTGCTACAGCTTTATGTTTGGGTTCAAAATAAATCTCCCAAGTATCATATCTCCTGCTGACTGCAGCCAGTTTCTCAAAGGCATGTGGAGAACTCTGTTTCTCTGTCGCATTCTGGCAAACACAAGCATAGATGTCATGTGAAGTTTTTCTCTTTACCTCTTCGCCATCTCTGAATCACCTAGGCGACAGTTGTATGCTCCGTGTCTCCTATCTCAGCTTGGAAACCCTGTAGGTCCCTCAGTGTCTACATGCCATGGTCTGTATGAATCTTTGCAGCGTTGTCTTCACAGGAACAGATTTACAGCTATAGCTTTTTGCCATTTAAAAAAGAAAACCATACTGGGGAATATTCAGTTCCATAGAAATATCCATTTATTTTCCCCCAGTCAAATTTTTATTGACTTGAATAGATTTCTCTCACTTTTTCATCTTGCTGGCTAAAGTATATCCCAATATGTAAAAGCCCTGATTATGTTTCTGGATAAACTTGAGAGAGTAACTGAGATGTTGGTTTTGGTTTATTGTTAGAGGAAAGCCGGGCATCGTATGCATTTTTGATGTACATTGTCTTCCCTGCAAATAGAAACAACACTTTTGCAGGTGAGGTGTAATACAGATAAGTTATAACACGTTTCTGTGTATGCAGTTACATCATGATTAGGAAGCAGTTTCAGGTTTACTCTGCTTGAATGCATTTCTTGAAAGATAAAACACACACTGCTATTAGTGCAAAGTAACTGTCCCTCTTATCTTTTTCCTTTAATTTGACGCGCAGCATAGCCTGTACCTCTGTCATAAAGCCACAGTATTTGTAATTACTGTAAACGTTCTTGTACTTTATGTGGCATGATGAAATTAGTTTATGTTCATTATCTTTTTGTCTTTCATACACTTACACCATGTTTTATATTTGTCAGATCTTCTAATAAACACATTATCTAGCTTTTGTGTGTGGTAAAATATTTGGTGGTGTCTGTGTTGCAGGAGACGTGGTGGGCCTTGCTGCTGTTGTCCTTGTTGCCTGTGGTCCGGCCCTTTTACGTTCCTGGAGTTGCTCCCCGGGACTTCCGTGATGGTGAGACAGTAGATATTAAGGTAAGACTAAAATTCAATTGATCAATATTTCACAGATCAATAGAAACATTGTGATATGGTTGTTTAATGGTTGCCGCCATCACCGCAGCTGAAACAAACTGAACCAAACGGCCAAGCATACCAGAGATGGTTTGATCCCAACCAAACAGGTTATGGGGGAAAGCACCTTACAGGCTCACACCTTGCTATTCCCTTTGAACTTTTGCAAAAAATGGCAGAGTACTGCTGTTAATTATGATTGAGCATTGAAAGTTAACAGATTCCAATGTCATTCAGACCAATCAGGTGTGAGTGTAGTTTTGCGTATCACTATGCAGTATCTGTGACCCAACAAGCCAGTCAGTGAGACCATTTGTTTTTCAGGCAGTGAAGCTGACTAGCTCCCGTACCCAGCTTCCTTATGAATACTACTCCCTCCCTTTCTGTAAGCCAGAATCTGTTTTCTACAAGGGAGAGAACCTGGGTAAGTGTGCTGCTGCAGATATGTGACTTTATCACTTAATTTGACCAGATCCTATTCAGGAAAATCAATGTTATATTACATGCTGCAATAAAAAAAAAAAATACAAATTTTATTTCGCATGTTTTCGTATATGTATATTCTCTTTTGTAGGTGAGGTGTTACGTGGGGACCGTATTGTGAATACCCTTTACAATGTTGAGATGAACAAAGACAAGAAATGTGAGATGATGTGCAACAAGAAAAAGCTCAGCATAGAAGAGAGCAAGCTGGTAGCTGAGCGAATCCAGGAGGAGTATTATGTTCACCTGTGAGCATTCATTCATCACTGTTGTTTGGAGGGTTATCCATTCTAAATGCCTTTCTTCACCAATTGCTTTGTAGAATAACATGCATTAGTTTATTTTTAAATTGTTTTTTTTTCAATGACTTGAAAATAAATCAATGAATTTTGCAATAATTTATCGGAGCATGTCTACTTTAGTGCTTTGTAGCAACCAGTAACATAAGTGGAAGATTCTTTTTAGGCCATATATTTCTAAAAATAACCTTGCTCTCTAGCATTTTGTATGTTGATTGTACAACCAAAACTAATTGAACACCTCCATATGTCTTTCAGTATTGCAGATAACCTGCCAGTTGCCACCAGGTTAGAATTTTACCCCAACAGAGAGGCAGGAGGCGAGGAGGAACAAAAGAAAGATGTGGTGAAGGATATCCAGTTTGAACATGGCTACAGACTGGGCTTTGTCGACAACAACAAGGTGGATGTTATGGGGTTTTGTCATATCTGATTAAGATTTAACTCTTAATAAAGAATACTTTAACTTTGATTGTTGCATATTTAATAATGTTTTCATTTATTAGAATATATGATAGAGAAACACATTTGAAGCAATGTTTTTAGGGGCTTTAAAGTAAACATGTCTTGAAAATTCTGGAGAATTTTAAATAATTCATCCACTGATGATTAAATTATGAAAATGAAACCAATGTCACATGTCTTGGGTAATGTTTTCTTCCTTGAAATTAATTGCAACACTCTTATGCTTGTCCTTTGTTGCGAACAGTCTTCACTCAGGGTCAAGCTAAAAGTCAAATTGTATAGACTTAAATGACCTGAAACGTGTTGAAAATTACGGGACCTCAGGAAGACAGTCAAAACATTTTTTGTCTTTTTATTTTAATTTTTTGAAATTGAAATGTGGAAAACAGTGAGTGCATGCCACTAGCACAACAGGAAATAGCAGCAGTACTGGAAATAGAGCAGAAGTCAGCATTTTGTTTAATGTAGAACTGAAATGATGTTTGATGTTTAAGGGCACTAATCTTTGTCTTGTGCCTTCCCTTTTCTTCTTCACAGTTTTATCTGCACAACCACCTCTCCTTCATCCTGTACTTCCACAGGGAGAAGCTGGAAGAGGGGGAAATTCACGACTACAGGGTGGTGCGATTTGAGGTCGTACCCCAAAGTGTAAAAGTAGATGGTAGGTGTAGACACGCCTGAACAGCTTAAGTAACGCTTCTGCCCATGGTGATTAAAAACTATTTGCATAGCAGGAAGACACACAAGTGTTGCCTCCAAAGAGGCCAGTAAAGTAAAAGTTGTTATCACTGACTCCTTGTAGCACTTTTGTTTTATTGTAGTGTAATTATTTCTTCTCAGACCTGAAAGCAGTGGAAAATGAAAAGACTTGCACCTTGCCTGAGGCCAGTGGCTCTGCACCCCAGGAGATTGACCCAAACAAGGAGAATGAGGTCCTCTTCACCTACTCTGTCCACTGGGAGGTCAGTGATGGGATTCTCAGTGAAACATCTTTTAACCAAGAGTCAGACCAGTCTTTAACCCCGAATAAATTCCTAAAACATGTGTTTGATTCATTTATTTTTGTCCATTTGAGCATCTTACTCTCTTGCTCTCTTTTGATTTCTTTTATACCTTTTTGTTCTTTTCAAATCAATTCTACTAAAGTACTAAAAAGTCAAAACAATAAATAAGTGTTACTGTTCAAATCTTGAAGACTGCAGTTGTAGGGTTTATCAATTCACAATCACAGAAGTTGGACTATAATTTCCAAACTGTGAGTTTTCTAGGAAATGGATTTAAGCAAAGGTATATAAGTGTAGAGGAAGGACTGCTGACCCTCCTGTCCCCTCTGTGCAGGAGAGTGAGGTGAAGTGGGCATCTCGCTGGGACACATACCTGACCATGAGCGACGTCCAGATTCACTGGTTCTCCATTGTCAACTCTGTGGTGGTCGTCTTCTTCCTGTCTGGTATGTCCAATTTTTCACAAATCCTGCTCAGCTCAACTGTCATCATGTCCATATCAACACAATAAAGCACCTTAAGTAATTAGGCACATGGACCTTTGAAGCTTGTGAATGTTATGTAAGTCTATTAAATCCGTATTGTGTCATACATACAAAAGATAAATCAGCATGTGAAAAGTTAAAATTTCCGTCATCATATCTGACTGACATCTTTGTTGTTCCCTGTCTTTTCTCCCTCAGGGATTCTGAGTATGATCATTATCAGGACCTTGAGGAAGGACATCGCTAACTACAACAGAGAGGATGACATTGTAAGAAAATGAAAACCTAACACCTAAGAGAGTTGTCATGGTTTCAGCCATTCCTTGGGGAAAGAACACTAATAATGTGTCCAGGCACTTGACCACGTTTTTCTTCTCCCTAACCAGGAGGACACCATGGAGGAGTCGGGATGGAAGAATGTCCATGGTGATGTCTTCAGGCCACCTCAGTATCCCATGATCCTCAGCTCTCTGCTGGGCTCAGGGATCCAGCTCTTCTGCATGATCCTCATCGTCATCTGTGAGTTTGTTATCTCTATCATCAGTTCCCTAGTGATGTTGACAGTTTGTTGAACTTTCATTCATATTGTCATATAGATCAATAAATGGAGTGGATTAACTTTAAGTTCTGCATAAGGACCTTATATGTTTGTCAATGTATATGAAAAATCTATCTTTGAAAAATTCAAACTGCCATGTTTCCTGTGTGTGTAGTTGTTGCCATGTTGGGCATGTTGTCTCCATCCAGTAGAGGAGCCTTGATGACCACTTCTTGCTTCCTTTTCATGTTCATGGGGTAAGAGCCAAATTCATCTGTCTGAGCCCCACTAAGAAAAACCCCAAAGATGCTTCTTTTCAAATAAAATGTTTTTACACTGCTTTTTCCTGTGGATGTGTTTCCTGCAGTGTATTTGGTGGCTACTTTGCTGGCAGACTGTACCGCACACTGAAGGGCCATCGGTGGAAGAAAGGAGCATTTTGTGTGAGTCAATAATGAATTAAAAAAATTGCCTTTCATCACTCCAGAGTTTGTATATTCACATATTTTTCAATGCAAACCCAATGTTTGCTTTGTGTTTTTCAAACAAGTCTATTAAATTTTTATGCATTTTGAAATTGTGTTGCTGTAAACAACTAGGCTTAGCTTGTCCTTGTTTGTCTCCTCTGTAGACAGCAACTCTGTATCCTGCAGTGGTTTTTGGAATTTGTTTCATCCTCAACTGTTTCATCTGGGGAGAACACTCCTCTGGGGCGGTGAGTGTCATGGCTCAGAAACACACATCTAAAATGTATCACAGATTAAGAAACGGCAATTCCTTTACTGTAATTGTGATGTTAATATGAGTAATAGATATAGTTATAGTTGTAATAAATCACTTGTAATACTTGAACCACTTAAACTTGAACCTATATAAATCTTGTTACATATAAAAAGTTAAATTCTTAAACAATAAAACAAACTTGCTCATTTCAGTGCACACAGAGATTTTGTTGCTACAAACTTGCATGTTCTGGTATGATGTTGGCTAATGTTAGATATCGCTGTGTAACTGACATTACTTGGCCGATTTCTTCATCTTTCTTTACTTGTGCTGTTGCCATTCTGTGTTTGTAACTTGACTCAGATAAACATTTCAATGGCTTTATCACAAAATCAAACCAGCAAGTAAACACACTGTTATTGAAATGTTTATCTGTGACATGCTGAAAAGTAAAACATAACAGAAGCAAAGAAAAGTAATAAAAGTAGTTCAGTGTTATCAGTTATACGTAGAAATACCTATCTTAGGTTTGCTAACATTAGCCACCACAAGATACTCATCTATTCATACAAGATACTGGTATGAATTCATTCATAAGAGGAAGAACAGTTCCAGTTTTATTTGTAATAAGAACATTAAAAGACATTCAAAAAATATCTGTAATGTCATCATTTGTTTATTCAGCAACATAATCACCTGTGATATCTATAATTTAAAAACATATATTTTGTAAGCACGAGACTTGATAGACAGGTATGACTTGTCTTTGTTGTTTCGCAATG
The DNA here is from genome assembly GCF_021018895.1 of Seriola aureovittata. Lineage (NCBI taxonomy): Eukaryota > Metazoa > Chordata > Actinopteri > Carangiformes > Carangidae > Seriola > Seriola aureovittata. The sequence continues at coordinate 21,333,054 of NC_079372.1, forward strand.
AAGAAAACGCCTGAGAACATATATCACATGACCATTCACCATACACTGAGCATGAGCGAGCTGGTGTGAACAAAAAGATTTCAGTAACAAGAAAAGTTGAGAGAAAGCAAGTGGCAGCATGGTGTACTACAACGTAAGACACCGGAACTAGATTTATTACAAAAGAGCATATAGGCGGTTGGTTTATCTTCATTTTCTAATTTAAAGTTTATCAGTACATTGACTTGGATTCTTAAACATTGTCATTTATCTTTTAACAATTCTTCCCGTGTCCCTGTTCTTCTCTCTCACCCCATCAGGTTCCTTTCACTACAATGCTGGCCCTGCTGTGCATGTGGTTTGGTATCTCCATGCCTTTGGTCTACCTGGGCTACTACTTTGGCTTCCGCAAGCAGCCGTATGATAACCCAGTACGCACCAACCAGATCCCTCGGCAGGTCCCAGAGCAGCGGTGGTACATGAACAAGTTTGTAGGGTGAGTGTTTAAGCAATCTAAAAGTCTGATCGTAATTCCTGGCCAGTTACTGGGACGGCTGTCGCCTGTAGTGTAGTGTTTGAACTTTTGAGTTGAGGCATGATCTTCTTTTCTTTCCGCCAGAATCCTGATGGCTGGGATCCTGCCATTTGGTGCCATGTTCATTGAACTCTTCTTCATTTTCAGTGTGAGTACAGCTGCTCTGCTCTGTTACGATCAGTTCAAAGTCAGTCATCTCTTCCTTCAATAAATTTAAACTTAATACTGATAGAAGTTTCATTTGGTGGATAAGTAACTTATGTGAAGTCAGGTGGTTTAGTCCTCACACTTACTATGACTTACACATAAATGTAAGTTAATGTGTGTGTGTGTGTGTGTGTGTGTGTGTGTGTGTGTGGTGTGTGTGTGTGTGTGTGTGTGTGGTGTGTGTGTGTGTCACCACCTACAGGCCATCTGGGAGAATCAGTTTTATTATCTCTTTGGCTTCCTGTTTCTGGTATTCATCATCTTGGTGGTCTCCTGCTCTCAGATCAGCATTGTCATGGTTTATTTCCAGCTCTGTGCAGAGGTAAGTTCATTGAGGCTTTTAATAAACATCAGTACTGTAGCCTGTAATTGGCCTCTCTTCTTTTGGAGTCAAGTATATAATGAAAAGGATTAACGTGGGAATGTGGTTGGGATGCTCTGCAGCTCATTTCCAGAGAGTAGCTGGTTGAAGGTTTCCTCATACTCAGACTTCAACACAAATTGTTGGAATAAGCACAACTTACATTTTTCAAAGATCAAGTTAGTCTTCTGATATATTTGATTCCAGATGAAGTAATGAAAGTAAAACATGGAATAAGTGGAAAGCTGTGTATATAGTGATCTCGTTTGTGTGTGTCACATTGATCACTATAAGAAGAAGATGATTATAACCATTTCTTCCTCTTTCTTTATTTCTCATGCAGATATCATTGACATTTGTATATTTATTACATGAATATAAAGTAATGAACAGGGTGAAAACATGACACTTCACTCACGTGCAAAAAATTGTTTAACCATTTGTGTGGCATTGATTCTGTTTGCTTTTTGATCATCCATATAAGCGGTTGATCAATGTAACCATAATCACTATAAACATTTTCCACCATGCTCTATTAAAGCAGAATTTAAATCCCACATGTACCAGCCATCAAAGTTGAGAGGTTACAGTGCAAACATAATCTGCTTGTAGCTGAACACCATGATTTCTGATGGTGCAGAACTTCCAAAATGTGAACAAATACAGGTTAAAAACCAAAATAAAATAGAAGCTTTGGTTACATCATTAAAAAACAGTTATAGACAATATCTAGTGGTAATTTGCAGTATGAAGAAAGTGCTGTAGTGTCTGATAAAAGTTTATGTTCTCAGTGTTGAAGTATGCTGCAGTTAGACTCAGATTTGTGCTCTACTGTTCCTACTTGAACCTCATCTGCATCATCCATAAACACACCCCTGTGCTGTGTTGTGTCTGTCTCTCGTCACTATCAGGACTACCGATGGTGGTGGAGAACTTTCCTGGTGTCAGGAGGCTCAGCGTTCTACGTCCTCATTTACGCTGTCTTCTACTTTGTCAACAAGGTAAAGCCCCGTTTGATTCTACTGCAGCTAAAGACATCAGTGTCCTAATAGCACTCATTGCGTGAAATAATTAGTAACCATAATGTCATCAGGGCTTTTTTTATTTAGGCCCTAGACTTCTAATGTTTGGCAATAAAAACTGTTATAAACTTAGGGAACTGAGTCTGAGAGGTCCCATATTTTACACTTTTCTAGTGTCTTATTTGAAGATATTTTAGTTGTTTTTAAATATCAAAAACCATCTCAATGTAGGTTGTTTTTTGAGTCTCGCTTTTGATTGGCTGACTGTTTTCTGAGTGACACACAGCAATTGTAGCCTACTGCTCTATCTAGGTAAAACCTATCAGTAAGTACAAACGGTGATCGTCAGTCAGCACTAAAATGAGCCAAACAGGTGAACAACTTCCAGTGAAGTTCAAATGTCTGGGCTGAAGCAACAAGAAAAGACATTTTGTGACTGGAGGGGTCTAGAGACTTCAATGCTAAATACCATTTAAAATCTGGCGCTCTGGCTCTTGTCATAAACATCCTGTTGTGTCTGAATAAAGCTGTAACACAGTGAGCATAGTAGAGATCTCTATGAATGACAAAAGCCTTCACTTTGACAGCTTGATGAAGGCTGTAATGGTAAGGATCCTGTGACTGAAAAGGTTAGTTACAGAGAACTAATGGTCAGAAAATGTCAGGTTCTGTTGTTTTGATTTTGACAGTTCTTTAAAGTCCAGCTGTTGCAAATCCACCAACTCTATGGGAGTGAAGGCTAAATGGACAGCATGCTGAAACTGATTCCTCATTTGTTTATTCTTACCCAGCTGGATATAGTGGAGTTCATCCCCTCCCTGTTGTACTTCGGCTATACGACCCTGATGGTGCTGTCGTTCTGGCTGCTAACGGGCACGATCGGCTTCTACGCAGCCTACATGTTCATCAGGAAAATCTACGCTGCAGTCAAGATCGACTGAGTCATCACCATCGCTGCTGATTTTTGGGGGCTTTTCTTTGTTTTTTTCGTCACATTTGTTTTTTTACATACATATTTTTTATTCTTCATGTCCAACAAGCACTGACTTGTGTTTAGAGGGAACAAGAGGGGTGTTTTTACGGCGTAACAGCCCCACCCACTGGCCTCATGGGGGAAGAACAGCAAGGTGGCAGAGCTAAACCAGCTGTTTCTCTCTCTCTCTCTCTCCCTCTCTCCCTCGCTTCTTTCCTCCTCCTCTCTCTAGGACAGACTCAGAGGGAATTCCCCTCTGATGGGACAGTTAATGTCCTCTGCTGTTTCACCTTGCACACAACACAGTGGGCCAAAGCTTGTTAAACCATGGTTTCTGCACATGTTCGTTTTGTCTTTTCATTTTGTGTTATGAGTCTAATTTATCCAAGTTTTTATTTTTGTCATCCCAGGATTTATCTCTGACTAAATCTTTTTCAAACACCTCCTGGGAAACTTTCCTCTAATTTCCTTACGTAAATTCTGTCTTTAGTTTTTCCATTGTCTCTCTTTTCAAATGTGACTATGGTGTCATGTCAGAGACTTTACAGATCAGGGAAGGGTTGGAGAGTCTAACTGTGGTTATGGTGTTAACTTTGTCGTGTTGAACTGATACAGATGGAAATTATGATGGGAAGTTCTGCATTGTAACACAAGAAAGGATAAATTAAATGTTCTATTATTTTTTACTTCAGTTTCCATGTCCTGGTGTGACCATGTTAACCACAACTGTAATCAAAATATTAGCTTCTCCTTCCAAAACAATGGGTCTCAAAATATTGGTCCATTTCTTCTAAACGACAAAGAACAGCTCTGAATGGGACTATGAACCCGATGCCCTGAAGCAGTGGACTGTTGGGTAAAGCCGCTGGAGTCACTGGAGAAAAGGAAACGCTACAGTCAACACAGAAATGACAAGGAGGAGGAACCTTTTGAATTTAAAAGTCTGTAACACAAGTACGGTTTGAAGCTTTTCCAATAGTAACTTATAAAAAAGAAGTACACATCAACCATGCCGTCAGTGTAGCCTTAGCAGTGCTGGATGCCTGCTGAACTATGCAGTTATGGAAACAAGTGCAAAGTGGCTGTTTGTGAAGGTTATTTCAAAGGACCATTTTTGTTGTGAGATATCTGGAGTCTGGATCTAATGTATGATACAGTATGTGTAAAATACGTAAAAAGATTTTTGAAAGCCAGCAAGATCACCTCTGTTTCTACCAGTAGTGGTAGACATCATTCTGACAGTGCTCAAGTGTAAGGGGAAGAGCATTGAAATGTAATCCACAGTGTTCATATTAGATGTGTACAGTGTAGACTGATACTTATACCCTTGCATTACAACTCGTGGTCTTTTTTGTTTGGGTTTTTTTTCTCCGTTTCAAATGACATCTTTGTTGTAACAAAAAATTGGTTGCACCTTTTGAGGTATTTTTCAGCTAAAAGACTTAAAATGCATTTAGATCATGGGTGGAACCTGATTAGAAATGTGACTTGACGAGCTACTCAAGCTAAGAACTTCCCATAGAGAACCAATGTATTTTACTGTAGCTAAATCACACATCAAATTACACCATAATCACTTTCTTGCCAAGAATTAGATGAGAAGACTGATCGTCATAACTTTCTGTTGGATTTGAAACGACCATGAGCAGCTAGTTAGCTTAGCACAAAGACTGGGTGGAAAAAATTAGGTAAGGAGTGTCCAAAGGTAACAATACCCACCTGCCAGCATCTGTAAATCTCACTAATTATCACATTATATCTCATTTGTTTAATCCGTCCAAATACCACAACGTGTCATGTAAAAACACGTGAAGTTGTGATCTGGACTATTTCTTGGCTATGCTCAATGACTTTTTGAGAAGATGTTTTTGGACCGATTAGACTGATGTTAATTAGTGAGTTTTAAAGGTGCTAGTAGGCACATTTTTTGTTTGGCAAGAAAGCCAAAAGGTGAATTTCGAAAAATTCTGATTTTCAAATTAATCCTTTAAAGACAATACTGGCAAGTCAATAGCAGTTTAACTTTTCTATACTGTACATCTCAAGTACAGGTCTCTGCTGCCTTGTAACATAAGGTCCTGCAAAGCACTGGCACACAGGAACATATAATTGCAGTAAACTGTAGTTAGTGGTGGTTGTTACCAGCTAAAATTTGCTCCTAAACAAAAAAAATTGGAGTTGTATTTATCGTAGTCTTAATGGTTATCATCAAACTGGTTTTAGTGAAGAGCTGAAGTGCTTCACTTGATTTTTTTTTTTTTTATATATATAATGGTAGTAGTAGCCGTTTTTGCACAGAAATAAAGGTGATTTGTCAGTGCAGGGCTATACAGAGAAGGGACAGGTGCCTCGATCAACCCTGATTCTCCAGGGGCAAAAACAGATGAATGAATGGAACAACTCGTCGTCCTGTGCCCACCCCTTCCTTCATTTGAATCAAGCACCCCTCAGCTGTTGAGCTGCTTGAAGGGAGCGAGACAAGGCTAAATATTTAAGTTACCCCTGCCACTTGCTATGGGACATGACTGCTCTGTAAAGCATCAGTGGTAGCCTCAATTCAAATGAGTGTACTCCTGTAAAGACCTTTACTCTTTCATTTATTTCCATTCCATCAGATACCATATCCTATTCACTGTACCACCCTCTGCCCTTGGTATTATGTCGAAGAGTTACTAAGCTCTGACACTTGGCTGCTGTCTTACATAAAGACAGACACTCCTCTCCTGCTGTCGAAGTGCACATGCCAGGGGAGATTTTTTACAGATGGACTTTTAAGTGGCCCAAGTCATGCATGTGTATGTATGATTGAGGGGTTTACAATGTAAATAAAAGAAAACAGCTTTGTATTTGTTGCGTTTTGCTGTTTGTGGCGCTCTCTATGATTCCTGTCATCGTTTTAGCCAGAAGCATGACGCTCATGATGACTTTCAAAGGAACTTGTTTCTGTTTTTTTTTCCTCTTTTGTTTCTTTTACAGAATGTCCAATTACAAAAGTGTACAATGACAAAACAATAAAGTGATGACAAGTTGAATATGAGAATGAGCTTCCATTGTGTATTTGAAATATTCTTAAAGGGGCACTTCAGTTTCATGCTGGAATACTGCTCATAATATAAAAACGACATTGATCTGTTGATCGATCAGTTGTAAGTTTTCTCTGACGTTAAGTGCGGTCTCTTGCTGGGAGCGGATGGTGGTGAATGTGCCTCAGAATGAGCGTCAGTGTGTAATAAGGCATAAAAAATTGTAATACTGTAATAAGACATAAAAAAGTAATATTATTAGGAATAAAAATGTCAGAAAAACATCATAATATGTTAAGGCATAAAAGGTCATAATATAGTAAGACATAAAACAACCTAAATACGTCACAATACAATGAGGCATGAAAAATCATGGAAACGTCATATTATAGTAAGGCATAAAAAGTCATAAAAACGACATAGTATAATAAGGCATATAAACGTCATAGTATATTAAGTCATGAAGATTCATAAAAACGACATAGTAGAGTAATGCATAAAAAGTCATAGAAAAGTCATAGTATAATAAGGCATATAAACGTCATAGTATATTAAGTCATGAAGATTCATAAAAACGACATAGTATAGTAAGGCATAAAAAGACAGCATAGTAAAGCATGAAAAGTCATAAAAAGGTCATAGTATAATAAGGAATAGAAAGTCATAGTATAGTAAGGCATGAAAAGTCATAAAAACGACATAGTTTAGTAAGGCATAAAAAGTCATAAAAAAGTCATAGTATATATAGGCATAAAAAGTCATAAAAATGACATAGTATAGTAAGGCATAAAAAGTCAGAAAAACGTCATAGTATATATAGGCATAAAAAGTCATAAAAACGTCATAGTATATATAGGCATAAAAAGTCATAAAAACGTCATAGTATAATAAGGCATAAAAAGTCATAGTAGAGAAAGGCATAAAAAGTTATAAAAATGACACAGTATAGTAAGGCATAAAAAGTAATAGTATAGTAAGGCATTAAAAGTTATAAAAATGACACAGTATAGTAAGGCATAAAAAGTTATAGTATAATAAGACATAAAAACTCATAGTATAGTAAGGCATAAAAAGTCATAAAATGTCATAGTAGAGTAAGGCATAAAAAGTTATAAAAATGAAACAGTATATTAAGGCATAAAAAGTTATACTATAGTAAGGAATAAAAAGTCATAAAAATGACATAGTATAGAAAAGCATAAAAAGTCATAAAAACGTCATAGTATATATAGGCATAAAAAGTCATAAAAACGTCATAGTATAATAAGGCATAAAAGGTCATAGTAGAGTAAGGCATGAAAAGTTATAAAAATGACACAGTATAGTAAGGCATGAAAAGTCATAGTGTAGTAAGTCATAAAAAGTCATAGTAGAGTAAGGCATAAAAAGTTATAAAAATGAAACAGTATATTAAGGCATAAAAAGTTATACTATAGTAAGGAATAAAAAGTCATAAAAATGACATAGTATAGAAAAGCATAAAAAGTCATAAAAACGTCATAGTATATATAGGCATAAAAAGTCATAAAAAGTCATAGTATAATAAGGCATAAAACGTCATAGTATAATAAGGCATAAAAAGTCATAGTATAGTAAGGCATAAAAGGTCATAGTAGAGTAAGGCATGAAAAGTTATAAAAATGACACAGTATAGTAAGGCATAAAAAGTCATAGTGTAGTAAGGCATAAAAAGTCATAGTAGAGTAAGGCATAAAAAGTTATAAAAATGAAACAGTATATTAAGGCATAAAAAGTTATACTATAGTAAGGAATAAAAAGTCATAAAAATGACATAGTATAGAAAAGCATAAAAAGTCATAAAAACGTCATAGTATATATAGGCATAAAAAGTCATAAAAACGTCATAGTATAATAAGGCATAAAAAGTCATAGTATAGTAAGGCATAAAAGGTCATAGTAGAGTAAGGCATGAAAAGTTATAAAAATGACACAGTATAGTAAGGCATGAAAAGTCATAGTGTAGTAAGGCATAAAAAGTCATAGTAGAGTAAGGCATAAAAAGTTATAAAAATGAAACAGTATATTAAGGCATAAAAAGTTATACTATAGTAAGGAATAAAAAGTCATAAAAATGACATAGTATAGAAAAGCATAAAAAGTCATAAAAACGTCATAGTATATATAGGCATAAAAAGTCATAAAAACGTCATAGTATAATAAGGCATAAAAAGTCATAGTATAGTAAGGCATAAAAGGTCATAGTAGAGTAAGGCATGAAAAGTTATAAAAATGACACAGTATAGTAAGGTATGAAAAGTCATAGTGTAGTAAGGCATAAAAAGTCATAGTATAGTAAGGCATAAAAACTCATAGTGTAGTAAGGCATAAAAAGTCATAGTTTAGTAAGGCATAAAAAATCGTAAAAATGACACAGTATAGTAAGGCATAAAAAGTTATAGTATAGTAAGGCATAAAGTCATGAAAACGTCATTATAGTAAGGCATAAAAAGTCATGAAAACGACATAATATAGTGAGGCATAAAATGTTCATAGCATAGTAAGGCATAAAAAGTCATAGTATAGTAAAGCATAAAAAGTCATGAAAACAACATAGTATAGTAAGGCATAAAAGGTCATATATACATCATAGTATAGTAAGGCATAAAAAGTAATAGTGTAGTAAGGCATGAAAAGTCATGAAAACGACATAGTATAGTAAGGCATAAAAAGTCATAAAAGCAACATAGTATAGTAAGGCATAAAAAGTCATAAAAAGTCATAGTATAGTAAGGCATAAAAAGTAGTAGTATAGTAAGGCATAAAAGGTCATATAAATGCTATAGTATAGTGAGGCATAAAAAGTCATAAAAAAGTCATAGTATAGTAAGGGATAAAAGTAATAGTGTTGTAAGGCATAAAAAGTCATAGTATAGTAAGGCATAAAAAGTCATGAAAATTACACAGTATAGTGAGGCATAAAAAGTCATAGCATAGTATTGCATGAAAAGTCATAAAAACGACATAGTGTAGTAAAACATAAAAAGTCAATCGTATAGTAAGGCATAAAAAGTCATAAAATGTCATAGTAGAGTAAGGCATAAAAAGTTATACAAAATGACACAGTATAGTAAGGCATAAAAAGTTATAGTATAGTAAGGAATAAAAAGTTATAAAAATGACACAGTATAGTAAGGCATAAAAATTTATAGTATAGTAAGGAATAAAAAGTTATAAAAATGACACAGTATAGTAATGCATAAAAAGTTATAGTATAATAAGACATAAAAACTCATAGTATAGTAAGGCATAAAAAGTCATAAAATGTCATAGTAGAGTAAGGCATAAAAAGTTATAAAAATGAAACAGTATATTAAGGCATAAAAAGTTATACTATAGTAAGGAATAAAAAGTCATAAAAATGACATAGTATAGAAAAGCATAAAAAGTCATAAAAACGTCATAGTATATATAGGCATAAAAAGTCATAAAAACGTCATAGTATAATAAGGCATAAAACGTCATAGTATAATAAGGCATAAAAAGTCATAGTATAGTAAGGCATAAAAGGTCATAGTAGAGTAAGGCATGAAAAGTTATAAAAATGACACAGTATAGTAAGGCATGAAAAGTCATAGTGTAGTAAGGCATAAAAAGTCATAGTAGAGTAAGGCATAAAAAGTTATAAAAATGAAACAGTATATTAAGGCATAAAAAGTTATACTATAGTAAGGAATAAAAAGTCATAAAAATGACATAGTATAGAAAAGCATAAAAAGTCATAAAAACGTCATAGTATATATAGGCATAAAAAGTCATAAAAACGTCATAGTATAATAAGGCATAAAAAGTCATAGTATAGTAAGGCATAAAAGGTCATAGTAGAGTAAGGCATAAAAAGTCATAGTATAGTAAGGCATAAAAACTCATAGTGTAGTAAGGCATAAAAAGTCATAGTTTAGTAAGGCATAAAAAATCGTAAAAATGACACAGTATAGTAAGGCATAAAAAGTTATAGTATAGTAAGGCATAAAAAGTCATGAAAACGTCATTATAGTAAGGCATAAAAAGTCATGAAAACGACATAATATAGTGAGGCATAAAATGTTCATAGTATAGTAAGGCATAAAAAGTAATAGTGTAGTAAGGCATGAAAAGTCATGAAAACGACATAGTATAGTAAGGCATAAAAAGTCATAAAAGCAACATAGTATAGTAAGGCATAAAAAGGCATAAAAAGTCATAGTATAGTAAGGCATAAAAAGTCATGAAAATTACACAGTATAGTGAGGCATAAAAAGTCATAGCATAGTATTGCATGAAAAGTCATAAAAACGACATAGTGTAGTAAAACATAAAAAGTCAATCGTATAGTAAGGCATCAAAAGTTATAGTATAGTAAGGCATAAAAAGTCATGAAAACGACATATTATAGTAAGGCATAAAATGTTCCTAGCATAGTATTGCATGAAAAGTCATAAAAACGACATAATATAGTAAGGCATAAAAAGTTCATAGTATAGTAAGGAATAAAAAGTCATAAAAATGACATAGTATAGAAAAGCATAAAAAGTCATAAAAACGTCATAGTATATATAGGCATAAAAAGTCATAAAAACGTCATAGTATAATAAGGCATAAAAAGTCATAGTATAGTAAGGCATAAAATGTTCATAGTATAGTAAGGCATAAAAAGTCATAGTATAGTAAGGCATAAAAAGTCATAGTATAGTAAGGCATAAAAAGTTATATTATAGTAAGACATAAAAAGTCATAAAAACGACATAGTATAGTAAGGCATAAAAAGTCATGAAAACGACATAATATAGTAAGGCATAAAAAGTTCATTGTATAGTAAGGCATAAAAAGTCGTAGTATAGTAAGGCATAAAAGGTCATAAAAACATTATAGTATAGTATGGCATAAAAAGTCATACTATAGTAAGACATAAAAAGTCATAAAAACGGCATAGTATCGTAAGGCATAAAAAGTAATAGTGTTGAAAGGCCTGAAAAGTCATAAAAACGACATAGTATAGTAAGGCATAAAAAGTCATAAAAGCAACATAGTATAGTAAGGCATAAAAAGGCATAAAAAGTCATAGTATAGTAAGGCATAAAAAGTCATGAAAATTACACAGTATAGTGAGGCATAAAAAGTCATAGCATAGTATTGCATGAAAAGTCATAAAAACGACATAGTGTAGTAAAACATAAAAAGTCAATCGTATAGTAAGGCATCAAAAGTTATAGTATAGTAAGGCATAAAAAGTCATGAAAACGACATATTATAGTAAGGCATAAAATGTTCCTAGCATAGTATTGCATGAAAAGTCATAAAAACGACATAATATAGTAAGGCATAAAAAGTTCATAGTATAGTAAGGAATAAAAAGTCATAAAAATGACATAGTATAAAAAAGCATAAAAAGTCATAAAAACGTCATAGTATATATAGGCATAAAAAGTCATAAAAACGTCATAGTATAATAAGGCATAAAAAGTCATAGTATAGTAAGGCATAAAATGTTCATAGTATAGTAAGGCATAAAAAGTCATAGTATAGTAAGGCATAAAAAGTCATAGTATAGTAAGGCATAAAAAGTTATATTATAGTAAGACATAAAAAGTCATAAAAACGACATAGTATAGTAAGGCATAAAAAGTCATGAAAACGACATAATATAGTAAGGCATAAAAAGTTCATTGTATAGTAAGGCATAAAAACTCGTAGTATAGTAAGGCATAAAAGGTCATAAAAACATTATAGTATAGTATGGCATAAAAAGTCATACTATAGTAAGACATAAAAAGTCATAAAAACGGCATAGTATCGTAAGGCATAAAAAGTAATAGTGTTGAAAGGCATGAAAAGTCATAAAAACGTCATCGTATAATAAGGCATAAAAAGTCATAGCATAGTATTGCATGAAAAGTCATAAAAACGACATAATATAGTAAGGCATAAAAAGTTCATAGTATAGTAAGGCATAAAAAGTCATGAAAACGACATAATATAGTAAGGCATAAAAAGTTCATAGTATAGTAAGGCATAAAAAGTAATAGTATAGTAAGACATAAAAAGTCATGAAAACGACATAGTATAGTAAGGCATAAAAGTCATAAAAACATCATAGTATAGTAAGGCATAAAAAGTCATAGTATAGTGAGGGATAAAAAGTCATAAAAACGACACAGTATAGTAAGGCATAAAACGTCATCGTTTACTAAGGCATAAAAAATTATAAAAACGACAAAGTATAGTAAGGCCAAAAAAATCATGAAAATTCATAGTATAGTAAGGCATAAAAAGTCATAGTATAGTGAGGCATAAAAAGTCACAGTATAGTAAGGCATAAAAAGTTATAGCATAGTAAGGCATGAAAAGTCATTAAAACGACACAGTATAGTAAGGCATAAAAGGTCATAGTTTAATAAGGCATAAAAAGATATAGTATAGTAAGGCATAAAAAGTCGTAAAAACGACAAAGTATAGTAAGGCACAAAAAGTCATGAAAATTCATAGTATAGTAAGGCATAAAATGTTCATAGTATAGTAAGGCATAAAAAGTCACAGTATAGTAAGGCATAAAAAGTTATAGCATAGTAAGGCATGAAAAGTCATAAAAACGACATAGTATAGTAAGGCATAAAAGGTTATAGTATAGTAAGGCATAAAAAGTCATAAAAACGTCATAGTATAGTTAGGCATAAAAAGTCATCGTTTAATAAGGCATAAAAAGACATACTATAGTAAGGCATAAAAAGTCATAAAAACGTCATAGTATAGTAAGGCATAAAAAGTCATAAAAACGACGTTTTGTAGTAAGGCATAAAAAGTCATGAAAACGACAGTATATTGAGGCATAACAAGTTCATAGTATAGTGAGGCATAAAAAGTCACAGTATAGTAAGGCATAAAAAGTCACAAAACATCATAGTATAGTAAGGCATAAAAAGTCATAGTATAGTAAGGCATTAAAAGTCATAAAAACGACATAGTATCGTAAGGTATAAAAAGTAATAGTGTTGAAAGGCATGAAAAGTATTAAAAACGTCATAGTATAATAAGGCATAAAAAGTCATAGCATAGTAAGGGATAAAAAGTCATAAAAACGACACAGTATAGTAAGGCATAAAAAGTCATTGTTTAATAAGGCATAAAAAGATATAGTATAGTAAGGCATAAAAAATTATAAAAACGACAAAGTATAGTAAGGCACAAAAAGTCATGAAAATTCATAATATAGTAAGGTATAAAATGTTCATAGTATAGTAAGGCATAAAAAGTCATAGTATAGTAAGGCATAAAAAGTCATAGTATAGTAAGGCATAAAAAGTTATATTATAGTAAGGCATTAAAAGTCATAAAAACGACATAGTATAGTAAGGCATAAAAAGTAATAGTGATGAAAGGGATGAAAAGTCATAAAAATGTCATAGTATAATAAGGCATAAAAAGTCTCAAAAAGTCATAGTATAGTAAGGCATAAAAAGTCATAGTATAGTAATGCATTAAAAGTCATAAAAACGACATAGTATCGTAAGGCATAAAAAGTAATAGTGTTGAAAGGCATGAAAAGTATTAAAAACGTCATAGTATAATAAGGCTTAAAAAGTCATAGTATAGTAAGGGATAAAAAGTCATAAATACGATAGAGTATAGTGAGGCATAAAAAGTTATAGTATAGTTTGGCATAAAAAGTCATAAAAACGACACAGTATAGTAAGGCATAAAAGGTCATAGTTTAATAAGGCATAAAAAGATATAGTATAGTAAGGCATAAAAAGTCATAGTATAGTTAGGCATAAAAAAGTCATAGTATAGTAAGGCATAAAAAGTCACAAAAAGTCATAGTATAGTAAGGCATAAAAAGTATATAGTATAGTAAGGCATAAAAAGTCATAGTATAGTAAGGCATAAAAAGTCATAAAAAGTCACAGTATGTAAAGGCATAAAAAGTCATAATATAGTAAGGCATGAAAAGTCATAAAAACAACATAGTATAATAAGGCATAAAAAGTAATAGCGTAATAATGCATAAAAAGTCATAAAAACATCATAGTATAGTAAGGCATAACAAGTTCATAGTATAGTGAGGCATAAAAAGTCACAGTATAGTAAGGCATAAAAAGTCACAAAAAGTCATAGTATAATAAGGCATAAAAAGTTCATGGTATAGTAAGGCATAAAAAGTCATAGTATAGTAAGGCATAAAAAGTCATAAAAAGTACATAGTATAGTAAGGCATAAAAAGTCATAGCATAGTATGGCATGAAAAGTCATAAAAACGAAATAGTGTAGTCAGGCATAAAAAGTACATAGTATAGTAAGGCATAAAAAGTAATAGTATACTAAGGCATAAAAAGTCATAAAAAGTCACAGTATAGTAAGGCATAAAAAGTTCATAGTATAGTAAGGCATAAAAAGTTATAGTATAGTAAGTCATAAAAAGTCATAAAAAGTCATAGTATAGTAAGACATAAAAAGTAATAGTATAGTGAGGCATTTAAAGTCATAAAAACTTCATCGTATAATAAGGCATAAAAATTCATAAAAACGTCATAGTATAGTATGGTATAAAACATCATAGTAAAGTAAGTTCTAAAAAGTCATACTATATTAAGGCATAAAAAGTCATAAAAATGACGTAGTATAGTATTGCATAAAAAGTCATAAAAAAGTCATAGTATAGTAAGGCATAAAAAGTCATAGTATAGTAAGACATAAAAAGTCATAAAAACGACATGGTATATCAAGGCATAACAAGTTCATAGTATAGTTAGGCATAAAACGTCATTGTATAGTGAGGCATAAAAAGTCACAAAAAGTCATAGTATAGTAATCATAAAAAGTCATAAAAAGTTATAGTATAGTAAGGCATGAAAAGTCATAAAAACGACATAGTATAATAAGGCATAAAAATTCATAAAAACGTCATAGTATAGTATAGTATAAAACGTCATAGTAAAGTAAGACATGAAAAATCATAAAAACGTCATAGTAAAGTAAGTTATAAAAAAGTCATAGTATAGTAAGGCATAAAAAGTCATAAAAACATCATAGTATAATAAGGCATAAAAAGTCATAGTATAGTAAGCCATAAAATGTCATAAAAATTCATAGTTTAGTAAGGCATAAAAAGACATAGTATAGTAAGGCATAAAAGGTCATAGTATAGTAAGGCAGAAAAAGTCATGAAAAGTCATAGTATAGTAAGGCATCAAAAGTTCATAGTATAGTAAGGCATAAAAAGTCATAGTATAGTAAGACATGAAAAATCATAAAAACGTCATAGTATAGTAAGTTATAAAAAGTCATAGTATAGTAAGGCATAAAAAGTCATAAAAATGACGTAGTATAGTATTGCATAAAAAGTCATAAAAAAGTCATAGTATAGTAAGGCATAAAGCGTCATAGTATAGTATGGCATAAAAAGTCATAAAAACGACACAGTATAGTAAGGCATGAAAAGTCATAGTATAGTAAGGCATACAAATTCAAAAAAACAACATAATATAGTAAGGCATACAAAGTCATAAAAACGTTATAGTATATAAAGGCATAAAAAGTGATAAAAACATCATAAAATATAAAGGCATAAAAAGTCATAGTATAGCAAGGCATAAAAAGTCATAAAAACGATAGAGTATAGTAAGCCATAAAAAGTCATAAAAACGTCATAGTATAATAAGGTATAAAAAGTCATAGTATAGCAAGGCATAAAAAGTCATAAAAAGTCATAGTATAGCAAGGCATAAAAAGTCATAAAAATGACGGTATAGTAAGGCATTAAAAGTCTTAGTATCGTAAGGCATAAAAAGTCATACTATAGTATGGAATAAAAAGTCATAAAAACGACACAGTATAGTAAGGCATGAAAAGTCATAGTATAGTAAGGCATACAAATTCAAAAAAACGACATAATATAGTAAGGCATAAAAAGTCATAAAAACGTCATAGTATATAAAGGCATAAAAAGTCATAAAAACGTCATAGTATATAAAGGCATAAAAAGTGATAAAAACGTCATAGTATAGTAAGGCATAAAAAGTCATAGTATAGTAAGGCATAAAAAGTCATAAAAACGTCATAGTATATTAAGGCATAAAAAGTCATAAAAAGTCATAGTATAGTAAGGCATTAAAAGTCATAAAAAGTCATAAAAACGTCATAGTATATAAAGGCATAAAAAGTCATAGTATAGTAAGGCATAAAAAGTTCATATTATAGTAAGGCATAAAAAGTCATAGTATAGTAAGGCATAAAAAGTCATGAAAACGACATGGTATATCAAGGCATAACAAGTTCATAGTATAGTTAGGCATAAAAAGTCATTGTATAGTGAGGCATAAAAAGTCATAAAAACATCATAGTATAATAAGGCATAAAAAGTCATAGTATAGTATGGCATAAAAAGTCATAAAAACGACACAGTATAGTAAGGCATGAAAAGTCATAGTATAGTAAGGCATACAAATTCAAAAAAACAACATAATATAGTAAGGCATACAAAGTCATAAAAACGTTATAGTATATAAAGGCATAAAAAGTGATAAAAACATCATAAAATATAAAGGCATAAAAAGTCATAGTATAGCAAGGCATAAAAAGTCATAAAAACGATAGAGTATAGTAAGCCATAAAAAGTCATAAAAACGTCATAGTATAATAAGGTATAAAAAGTCATAGTATAGCAAGGCATAAAAAGTCATAAAAAGTCATAGTATAGCAAGGCATAAAAAGTCATAAAAATGACGGTATAGTAAGGCATTAAAAGTCTTAGTATCGTAAGGCATAAAAAGTCATACTATAGTATGGAATAAAAAGTCATAAAAACGACACAGTATAGTAAGGCATGAAAAGTCATAGTATAGTAAGGCATACAAATTCAAAAAAACGACATAATATAGTAAGGCATAAAAAGTCATAAAAACGTCATAGTATATAAAGGCATAAAAAGTGATAAAAGTGTCATAGTACATAAAGGCATAAAAAGTGATAAAAACGTCATAGTATAGTAAGGCATAAAAAGTCATAGTATAGTAAGGCATAAAAAGTCATAAAAACGTCATAGTATATAAAGGCATAAAAAGTGATAAAAGTGTCATAGTATTTAAAGGCATAAAAAGTGATCAAAACGTCATAATATATAAAGGCATAAAAAGTCATAGTATAGTAAGGCATAAAAAGTTCATATTATAGTAAGGCATAAAAAGTCATAGTATAGTAAGGCATAAAAAGTCATGAAAACGACATGGTATATCAAGGCATAACAAGTTCATAGTATAGTTAGGCATAAAAAGTCATTGTATAGTGAGGCATAAAAAGTCATAAAAACATCATAGTATAATAAGGCATAAAAAGTCATAGTATAGTAAGGCATAAAAAGTCATAAAAATTCATAGTTTAGTAAGGCATAAAAAGACATAGTATAGTAAGGCATAAAAGGTCATAGTATAGTAAGGCAGAAAAAGTCTTGAAAAGTCATAGTATAGTAAGGCATCAAAAGTTCATAGTATAGTAAGGCATAAAAAGTCATAGTATAGTAAGGCATAAAAAGTCATAAAAAGTCACAGTATAGTAAGGCATAAAATGTTCATATTATAGTAAGGTATAAAAACTAATAGTATAGTAAGTCATAAAAAGTCATAAAAAGTCATAGTATAGTAAGACATAAAAAGTTATAGTATAGTGAGGCATTAAAAGTCATAAAAACTTCATAGTATAATAAGGCATAAAAATTCATAAAAACGTCATAGTATAGTATGGTATAAAACGTCATAGTAAAGTAAGACATAAAAAATCATAAAAACTTCCTAGTATAGTAAGTTATAAAAAGTCATAGTATAGCAAGTCATAAAAAGTCATAAAAATGACGTAGTATAGTATTGCATAAAAAGTCATAAAAAAGTCATAGTATAGTAAGGCATAAAAAGTCATAATATAGTAAGGCATACAAATTCAAAAAAACAACATAATATAGTAAGGCATACAAAGTCATAAAAACGTCATAGTATATAAAGGCATAAAAAGTGATAAAGGTGTCATAGTATATAAAGGCATAAAAAGTGATAAAAGTGTCATAGTACATAAAGGCATAAAAAGTGATAAAAACGTCATAGTATAGTAAGGCATAAAAAGTCATAGGATAGTAAGGCATAAAAAGTCATAAAAACGATAGAGTATAGTAACGCATAAAAACTCAAAAAATTCATAGTATAGTAAGGCATAAAAAGCCATATTATAGTAAGGCATAAAAATTCATAGTATAGTAAGGCATAAAAAGTCATAAAAACGTCATAGTATAGTAAGTTATAAAAAGTCAAAGTATAGTAAGGCATAACAAGTCATAAAAATGACGTAGTATAGTATTGCATAAAAAGTCATAAAAACGTCATAGTATAGTAAGGCATTAAAAGTCATAAAAATGACAGTATAGTAAGGCATTAAAAGACTTAGTATCGTAAGGCATAAAAAGTCATACTATAGTAAGGCATAAAAAGTCATAAAAAGTCACAGTATAGTAAGGCATAAAAAGTTCATAGTATAGTAAGACATAAAAAGTAATAGTATAGTGAGGCATTAAAAGTCATAAAAACTTCATAGTATAATAAGGTATAAAAATTCATAAAAACGTCATAGTATAGTATGGTATAAAACGTCATAGTAAAGTAAGACATAAAAAATCATAAAAACGTCATAGTATAGTAAGTTCTAAAAAGTCATAGTATAGTAAGGCATAAAAAGTCATAAAAATGACGTAGTATAGTATTGCATAAAAAGTCATAAAAAAGTCATAGTATAGTAAGGCATAAAACGTCATAGTATAGTAAGGCATAAAAAGTTCATATTATAGTAAGGCATAAAAACTCATAGTATAGTAAGGCATAAAAAGTCATAGTATAGTAAGGCATAAAAAGTCATAAAAACGACATAGTATAGTAAGACATAAAAAGTCATAAAAATTTATAGTGTAGTAAGGCATAAAAAGTCATGAAAACGACATGGTATATCAAGGCATAACAAGTTCATAGTATAGTTAGGCATAAAAAGTCATTGTATAGTGAGGCATAAAAAGTCACAAAAAGTCATAGTATAGTAAGGCATAAAAAGTCATAAAAAGTTATAGTATAGTAAGGCATGAAAAGTCATAAAAACGACATAGTATAATAAGGCATAAAAATTCATAAAAACGTCATAGTATAGTATGGTATAAAACGTCATAGTGAAGTAAGACATAAAAAATCATAAAAACGTCATAGTATAGTAAGTTATAAAAAGTCATAGTATAGTATGGCATAAAAAGTCATAAAAATGACGTACTATAGTATTGCATAAAAAGTCATAAAAAAGTCATAGTATAGTAAGGCATAAAAAAAAGTCATAGTATAGTAAGGCATGAAAAGTCATAAAAACGACATAGTACAATAAGGCATAAAAAGTAATAGCGTAGTAAGGCATAAAAAGTCATAAAAACATCATAGTATAATAAGGCATAAAAAGTCATAGTATAGTAAGGCATAAAAAGTCATAAAAATTCATAGTTTAGTAAGGCATAAAAAGACATAGTATAGTAAGGCATAAAAGGTCATAGTATAGTAAGGCAGAAAAAGTCATGAAAAGTCATAGTATAGTAAGGCATCAAAAGTTCATAGTATAGTAAGGCATAAAAAGTCATAGTATAGTAAGGCATAAAAAGTCATAAAAAGTCACAGTATAGTAAGGCATAAAAAGTTCATATTATAGTAAGGCATAAAAAGTAATAGTATAGTAAGTCATAAAAAGTCATAAAAAGTCATAGTATAGTAAGACATAAAAAGTTATAGTATAGTGAGGCATTAAAAGTCATAAAAACTTCATAGTATAATAAGGCATAAAAATTCATAAAAACGTCATAGTATAGTATGGTATAAAACATCATAGTAAAGTAAGAAATAAAAAATCATAAAAACGTCATAGTATAGTTAGTTATAAAAAGTCATAGTATAGTAAGGCATAAAAAGTCATAAAAATGACGTAGTATAATAAGGCATAAAAAGTCATAAAAAAGTCATAGTATAGTAAGGCATAAAACGTCATAGTATAGTATGGCATAAAAAGTCATAAAAACGACACAGTATAGTAAGGCATAAAAAGTCATAGTATAGTAAGGCATAGAAATTCAAAAAAACAACATAATATAGTAAGGCATACAAAGTCATAAAAACGACATAGTATATAAAGGCATAAAAAGTGATAAAGGTGTCATAGTATATAAAGGCATAAAAAGTGATAAAAACGTCATAAAATATAAAGGCATAAAAAGTCATAGTATAGCAAGGCATAAAAAGTCATAAAAACGTCATAGTATATAAAGGCATAAAAAGTGATAAAAGTGTCATAGTACATAAAGGCATAAAAAGTGATAAAAACGTCATAGTATAGTAAGGCATAAAAAGTCATAGTATAGTAAGGCATAAAAACTCAAAAAATTCATAGTATAGTAAGGCATAAAAAGCCATAGTATAGTAAGGCATAAAAATTCATAGTATAGTATGGCATAAAACGTCATAGTAAAGTAAGGCATAAAAAGTCATAAAAACATCATAGTATAGTAAGTTATAAAAAGTCATAGTATAGTAAGCCATAAATAGTCATAAAAACGTCATAGTATAATAAGGTATAAAAAGTCATAGTAAAGCAAGGAATAAAAAGTCATAAAAAGTCATAGTATAGTAAGGCATAAAAAGTCATAAAAACGACACAGTATAGTAAGGTATTAAAAGTCATAAAAATGACAGTATAGTAAGGCATAAAAAGTCATACTATAGTATGGAATAAAAAGTCATAAAAACGACACAGTATAGTAAGGCATGAAAAGTCATAGTACAGTAAGGCATACAAATTCAAAAAAACGACATAATATAGTAAGGCATAAAAAGTCCTAAAAACGTCATAGTATATAAAGGCATAAAAAGTGATAAAAGTGTCATAGTACATAAAGGCATAAAAAGTGATAAAAACGTCATAGTTTAGTAAGGCATAAAAAGTCATAGTATAGTAAGGCATAAAAATTCATAAAAACGTCATAGTATAATATGGCATAAAACGTCATTGTAAAGTAAGGCATAAAAAGTCATAAACACGTCATAGTATAGTAAGTTATAAAACGTCATAGTATAGTAAGCATTAAAAGTCATAAAAGAGTCATAGTATAATAAGGCATAAAAACGACATCGTATAGTAAAGCATAAAAAGTCATAAAAAAGTCATAGTATAATAAGGCATAAAAACAGCATTGTATAATGAGGCATAAATACGTCATAGTATAGCAAGGTATAAAAAGTTCATAGTATAGTAAGGCAAAAAAAGTCATAAAAAAGTCATAGTATAATAAGGCATAAAAACATCGTATAGTAAGGCAAAAAAAGTTTTAAAACAAGTCATAGTATATTAACGTATTAAGTACGTCTTGTGGACGTGGTCTCTTAGAGGGCACATTGGAATGATCTGATATGACTTCACTCCAAACATTTCAGTTCACTCACTCAGTTCATTTTATAGTTCACTTAATTACTGGTAGGGAAAATTCTTTTCTCCCAAAATATTGGTGAGGACATGTCTCTACTGTCCATATGCAAACCTACACCCACAAATGAGCCCATGTCCCCCGTAATCCGTCACTGACTCCCAGCTTTGTGGATGTGCAGTACAAAATCACTGAAGTGCCCCTTTGTGTTTCAAGGTGTTAATTCCTGGTTTGTCCTTCTGTGTTTCCAAAATGTTCAGTGTAAGACAGGCTATGATCAGATTACAAAGTCTGTGTTGTGGTGTCTCTGTCCTTTCAAATCCTTTTTACGAACTCTCCAGGTTCCTCCTGAGAAAATTCTACAAAACCATAAGAGTTTCTATTCTTGAGTCATGGCACAGTTGGCATCCCATAAGTGTATATGTGAGAGTCAGCTCAGTTGATATAAGTATAGGTTAGCTCCATAGTACTATAATTAGGCAGTCTTGACACTCAGCTATGCATGCAGGCTTACTGATGCAGCTCTGAGACATAATCCAGACCCTGGTCCAGCATGAGAGTTAGACACACTGCTGGACACAAGCCACTAGTCAGATAGTCCTGAGATTGTAAACAATTTTTTAGTGTGGTTATTCACTTTAATTTTTATTACTTTCTACGATCAAATCCAAATATTAATAATTATAGGGGTGATCCTTTAATTCTTCATCAAATTTTCACACTTTAAGGAGATATTTGTGTATGTAAGTTTTGCATAGCTAACATTAGCAAAGAAAGTGTTGCCTTTTTATTTCCCAATTAGTATCTAAGGTCCATTAAAGTCAAAAGTCTAACTGCTGTTTTAAAGTCGTCTCCATGTTTCCTGGAATAATATTCAAATGGGCAACTAGTACCCTACAATCAGCCTGAAACAATAAAGATTTTAACTATTGAAAAGTTCCATAAAAATACAGAGGACATGAGCACAGTGTCCACCATGGTAGTTATGGCCATGTATGAAGTCTTACGCCAGCCAACAGTTTAAATTATGTTGACTAAATGACTTTTATGCTTTTCTTTTGTATAAGAATTTAACATTTTGCAGAAGAAGAAAGTCTTAGAAGTAAAAAAAAAAGAATGCAAAGAGGGTATGAAACCGCTGGTTTGTCTTTTAATCATTTCAACATAACACATGACAACTCAAAGATACACTGTACTGTACAATAAGTCAATAGTTCTGTTGTTGTGTTCATCATCTCTTTGGATCAACCAATATACAAATCTGTCACTTTTACATTGCAGCAACTGATTGCATGTGAGATATGTAACAAAAAAAGCAAGACTTCTCATTTTCTTTCTTTCTCCAAAGCACATCATTTATATAATTCTCCCTGTAGTTGATAAACTCCATGCTATATAAAATAGTGTAAGTGAATGCAAATATTCTATTTTCGTTCACCTTTTTTCACCTTTTTTATTCCAGAGGTGGCTGTAATAGCAAGTGATAAAAAATAAAGGGCTATGTCACTAAACGAGATACACAAAGAGGTTGGAATGCAAGACTTACATTAAGCTAGAAATATATAAAACTACATGTGGATGTTGCCTGCACCAGACAGTACCCAGTTTCTTACTAAAAGCAAAAAAAGAGAGGGAGAGAGAGAGAGCATTATTAAAATCAAATCAGTTTTTTCAGGCTTAAACTGATGAAAAATTTCCCTTAAAATTTTTGTGTTCTGCACCTACTAGTAAAGAGGAAAAGGTGAGGATAAGTGCATCCCTAGTAGGTGCAGGTCGAGGTAATGGATCTACAGCCAAGCCAAAGAACAGAACAACATCACTGTCAGAGGTCAGGGGAGGATCCATTTTATACCAAGTGTTTCAGAGTCGCACTGATTCGGTATCAGCATTTCATGTTAGCTATTTCTATGGAAGACGATTTCTGCCAGAAAGAGAAAAAAATGATAAAAACTTGTGCAAAGAATAAATGAGAATTATGATACTAAGTTAAAATTTTGACTTTGTAAATCAGGATTATAAAAAAAACAAGTCAAATTTTGACTTAGTATCAAATCATTTTGACATAGTAACCTTGTTTTTAATGTTAAAAGTCAAGTTAATGATCTTGATTTATAATTTTTCAAGTATTTCATAATTTCATCTTAATGAGTGATAATTTTGACTCTGTACATTTTAATTTTGACTTAATATGTCATAATCCTGACCCACTGTTAAGGATGACTGACCCAGTCCTGGGTGAATCACTGGAAACACCTCTGAAAAGACTTCACCAATATGAGCTTAGGTTGCACAACAGTCCTGAGATCTGTTGTCCGTGTTTCACAACTACAGGTATGTCTTGACCAACCTTTTCACTCCCGTCTTAAAAAATCAAAAAAAATTATTATTTTTTTGACTCCTTGATGAGTTTGTGTTTCATAACATTACTTAAAAGTCATGTTAACTCACTTCCCAATGAAGAACTGAATGAAAATCTTTTACACACGAGTGATTATAGCAGGACATTGCTACTGTTGGCAGAGACAACCAGTTCAACCAGGCTGTATGCTTTAAGTGCTTTATTTTGGGGTCACTCCTGACTTCATTTTTGTTCAGTTACACGGTCTAAAAATGGCCTGCAGATGGGTCTCTGTTGCAACTGTGTTCATTGGCAGGTTGTGGTCAGGCTGTGGCTTTGACACTCTCCTGACAACACTTGTTTCTCACCGCCTCAGAGTAAGAGATATGTTGTTGCTGTTCTCTTCAAGCACTTGGCTGTAGAGTTTGATTAGATAAATTTATGAGAAAGAAGGCAAAGCTGGTTACCCAAAAACAAAAAAAAAGTTTCAAAGGAGAAGGGGCAGAGGGCTTTTATGTAGAAGGATATTAGTGAAAAGTCTATCAAAAATACTGTTATTCTTTTGGAGAAGAGAAATACACAAAGGTTGATAAAGTCTACACATCAAACTAATGGCACATACATGTACAGGATCAATACAAAATTAAAAACATATGAACATATAAGCTGAAATTTTAAAAGAAAAAAATACTCTTTTTTAAAGGTTGAAAGTGCTAGAATTCAGATTAGCTCACAGAAACCCAGGGAGGACAAACTTAATACATGCCAAAAGCTTTTTCGTAACTCTTTTAGGACTAAATGAATATTTGTTACAAAAATATAAATGCTCAATTTGATTGCTACAAATCTGGCTTAAGCCAGGAGGATTTTTCTTAAACTCTTTAAACTCATAATAAAGATCTAATTTGAATCTTATGTTTTTTTTTTTTTTTCTATATAGATATCATGTCAGAAAGGTGCCAAAAACTAATTTGTTTAGGATCAATGAAAAGTTTGATCATTTTACAAGAGTCATCATCAAAATAATGACCTTCCAGGGGGGAGACTAATAAGTGAAAATTAAGTTTCAAATTAGTTCAGAACTCAGAATATAAAATCTACGATTTTAGTTATGAAGTTGTGATTAAACAGTCAGACTGTGGGGAAGCTTTTTCAACATCAGCGCTCGCTGATACTGAATTTTAAGCTGCTCCTGCTTTCCAAGGGGAATATTCACCTGTCTAACACACAGGTGCCAACAGCTGTTCATATCCTACAGTATAAAAAAATCGGATTACACTTGTAGTATTTTGTAACAAGCAATTGTGCAAAAATGTAGTTTCTTCTCCCCAGGTTTTGGTAAGAAAAATAAAACAAATAAAAATGAGGTGATGTGTTGTGTTGTTTTTCGAGGTCCTGTTTTATACAAACAGAAAATAATATATCATATGACAACAAACAAAACAAATATATGACTAGAAGCAATACCCCAAGTCATGCAGTCAGTCATGTGTCCCCCTGTGCTTTGAATGTCAAAGCCCGGGAATTCAGTGACTGCGTTCTTCCAGATATCGCCATATTTTCAGACCCTTTTCCTTTGACTCTACAAAAGCAGCTGAGAGAAGAGGAGTGGGAGTACAGGTGGGGGCTGGGGCCGGGGGCTGATGAACACTTTGTTGGTTCTGTTTGTGCATGTTTTCAGCTCGCTGTCCATCTTGCAAAAAAAAAAAAAAAAAAAAAAAAAAATTGAAATGTTCTAGTGGTCTACAGTTGTCATCCATTAGCAACCGTAGCTAAAAGCAGCAATATGTATTTTATTTTTATTTTTTATGTGCTGTGTTTTTCCTGTTTTTTCTTTTCTTTGTTCGTTTTTTACTCAACATTTAATAGTGGGCGGGGCTCACTCATGGCACGATGACTGCTAAAGGCAAAGTTGAACGGGTCTTCTACAACTGGAACGACATGTACGAACAAACTTATCGCAGATGCACGATGTAGGAGCTCAGCCCCGTGTGAAGTTATGGATATGCCAGGTGTGTTGGTCATGCCACAGACAGAACATTAGATAAAGAGCACCTATTTCACTTTGAGGCTTAGGTTAACTTTGGGCTCAGGTTTTTATAGGCTGGTGGTGAATGGTTAGAAAGGCTCTATACTCCAAGGTATCCAA
The DNA here is from genome assembly GCF_021018895.1 of Seriola aureovittata. Taxonomy (NCBI): domain Eukaryota; kingdom Metazoa; phylum Chordata; class Actinopteri; order Carangiformes; family Carangidae; genus Seriola; species Seriola aureovittata. The sequence goes on from NC_079372.1 coordinate 21,359,110, forward strand.
AACCACTGAGTTCGGAGTGAAACCGGCTGGGATTTCATCACAGCGCAGGGGTTACTGTACATACTCCATTGGATAAAGACAGTCGTAAATTCATAGGCCATCCGTGTCAGCATCCCCTATGACACAATCTATCTAGTTCAAATCCTACGTGATTATTAAGCCACTAAACAGCCTTCTATAGATATTTCCCATCCACAGTTCTGATTCCACTATACTAACTCAAGTACATGTAAAGGTAAAGATTGGATATGACAGAGAAAGCTTAAGGGAAAAAGCTAATACTTCATCCATTTGTTTGATCAAAAAATGCAAGATACACACAAATGTAAACCTGCCAGACATCAAAAACATCATCACTTAGTTTTAATACGTCTATCTAAAATACACCTTACTGAGATAAAAGCAATTATAATATTCATTTTTGAGATATTTCGTACACTGCAATAACATTCTTAAACACATTTTTTCCTCATCTGTCACTGTAATTCTTGTTTTTTTTTTTTGTTTTTTTTTTTGCCATTCACATATGTCAGGGTTCATCATCACCATGATGATGATGCGTAAAGATGTGTCTGTACTATATTCCAAAAATAGAGCCTATGTCTTAGATATGTCAGGCAGCCAAGATAACAGCTGCAGTACATCATTACCGTGGGAACTTTTAAAGATAACTGCTAGAAAGGAACAGGAGAGTCCTCACAAGAGAAGCCAGGTGGATTCTGGGTCTTCTGAGGAACTACAAGTGTGGAGAAAGTCTCTAGCTGTGTCCCAATTAAGGGGCCGCATCCTTCGGAGGAAGACCGATTGCGTCACAGCAGCGCGACCATGCTGTCCCATTTCGAAGGATCCTTCAAATGTGGCCGAGAAATGCAGCCCTCTTTTCCTGGGGAACAAAGGATCCAATGGGTGGATCCTTCGTGGCCCAACCTATCCCAAGATTCATGGCGCGCCGGTAATGAAAGCAAACAACACCAACAGAGCAAGAGGATTACATTTTTAAATGCAAGTATCTGGTTTCAGCTCAGTTCAACAGCTAACGGTCCAACTGTTAAAACCACAGGCCTTACAACTTTGAGTTAAAAAGTTATGTGTTGTCAAGGTTGCTAGGCGATAGAAGCCGCGTTTTGTGACGCAACGCTAAGGACGGGCACAGCTGGTGACGCAAAGCAAAAAATCGTCCATAGACCAGATCGTCTCATTTCGGTACGGCCCTCCGAGGATGCGGCCCCTGAATTGGGAAGCTTCTGTCTCAGGCAGTGAAAACCTCTAGAAGTCACGAGGGAGGAGATTCCTACAGGTGAAGTGCCTTCTGCTACAAAAAAGTGCTTCTCTTGAGGAAAAGTAAAAAAAAAAAAAAAAAAACCAGCATGATAATACATAATTGTCAACCAACTCACACACTTTCACATTTCTTTCTTTCTTTTCTTTAAAAATAATATGTGGCCATTTATGTGACTGGTCTTTGTGTTTGGCAGCAAACAGGGGCGACGTAGGTCTCTGTTTTTTATTAAGTGAACTATTCTCATTAAAACTGACCCGACTCTAGGAGCAAATCAGTTACAGAAAAATAATTGGGACTTGCATCTAATTTTTTTTTCTTATAAAAGAGCACTTTTTTTAGAGGCAGGGTCACTTTTGTGGCTCTAGCCTTGCTGTTTAAGAGGATTTTTAGTTAAGGTTCATTTGTTGACTCAACGTCTATCTCTCTTTGTTCCTTTTCCTTCACTCTCTCCTCTCCAGACTAATCATGACAATTTAGGTTATTAGAGTGGGTGGTTCAAAACTCAAGATGAGACACGTTCTACCATGTTCTTACATTTGGAAAAAAAAAAAAAAAGTAAAAACAAAATATCCACTTCAAACTATATTTTTTTCTGGGTCACAACAAGACAGACAATCTTCACTAAAAATTATCTTTGATTTTTTTTCTTTTTTAAAGTATTACATTAGAAAGTATGCAGTACCACGCCTTTTGGCCTACTGATCCTGCCCTCTATACTACTAAATAGGGGATTGAAGGGGGATAAAAGGGGATGTAAATGGAAATAAAAAAAAAGAAGGGTTAATACATCGTTATAACTATAGGATAGGAAAAAAAGCCCAAATAAAAGCTGCTTCAACCTCTTTTCTCACCTTTTCCTTTTTACTCAAAGGGGTTTAACTTCCTTTTAAGGCTCAATCAAAAGCTTTTGTGCGCTTTCATTTAAGGCTTCTAAGTGTTTATTTATTCTAATCTTCCAACTTTTTTTTATCAGGCTCTGTAAAGAACCACAGCCCGAAAAATATCCATGCTGAGCTGAGCTGAGGCTGGCGTGGAGGCCATCTTGGCTGGGCAGGCCTGGGCCCAGGGCCGGGCCTCTCACTGGAAGGCCTGGTGGAAGCGAGGCAGTGTGGTGGTACTAAGGCTGGAGCTGAACACCGGGGGGAGGGGGTGCAGGGGTCCGAGGCCCAGACCCCCACTGGAGCTCTGCTGCTCCTGAGGTTGCGGTTGCAAAGAGGTAAGAGGTGCTGTGGCAACGGCAGCTGCTGCCGCGGCGACTGCTGCAGCGTGGGGCTCGGCAGCGTGCAGAGATGAGGAAGAAGAGGAGGAAGAAGAGGAGGAGGTCGCGGATGAGGTGTAGCCCATCACCAGCCCTCCCGTGCTCATGGGGGCACTGTAGGGGGGCAGGTTGAGGGGCAGGAACCCCAGCAGGTGGGAGAAGTCCATGTTAGCAGCACACAGAGACTCCGCGATCACCGCAGGGCTCTTGGACAGGAGGGGATCCCCGCAAAGCTCATCCGTCAGGCCCGAAGTGGGCTCCAGTCCGTCCTTGGGGGGCGAGGCAGCAGCGTGGGGCTCTGCAGAGGGAACCGGGCCTGGCAAACCGCTCTGCAGATCCATGAGGAAGCTTTCCATCTCCACTTTCAAGGGCTTGTCCAGCAGGTATGAGGTAGATCCCAGCTGGTATTTGGGGGCTGGCTGGGGCTGGTGCTGCTGCTGGGGAGCCGGAGGCTGGTGGTGTGGGGGCAGTGGAGGGGAATGGTGGTGGTGGTGATGGTGGTGATGATGGTGGTGATGATGGGAGTGTGGGTGAAGAGGTCCAGGGGATTCCATGTGACAGCCCATGCCCATAGCTGCAGACAAGGAACTGGGCATTAGGGACGGGTGTGGGTGACCCACCCCAGTATTAGACATTGCCTGGAGATGGTGGGGGTTGTACATGCCCATTGGAAAAGGGGCCCCACTGGGGAACGGTTTGCCCATCATGGGGTCTTTGTTGGGACCCATGCCGCACATCATGGGGCTGAGCTCCTCCTTCACAGAGCAAGGTGGTGATCCCGAGGCTAAAAGACCTAACATATCCGGAGGCTCCGTCTTGATCTTCAGCAGCTCCTGCGAGTGGCTCTTCTTTACATGGCGTGTCAGGTGGTCCTTCCTGCCGAAGCGCTGGGCACAGTACTGGCACAGGAAGTCCTTCCGACCCGTGTGGACCACCATGTGTCGCCTCACATCCTTCCGTGTGTAGAAACGGCGGTCACAGTGGTCGCACGGGTGCTTTTTCTCCTTGGTGCCACCCGAAGACTTCCCGGAGTGGCTCTTGAGGTGCTCCAGGAGAATAGGCGTACTCTCGTAGCTCTGCATGCACACTTTACAGGTGAGATCCCCTGCCGTGGCAGAGTGCATGGCCACATGGCGCTTATATCCCAGCTTGGTGTTGTAGTGCTTCCCACACTCTTCACACTTGAAGGCCTCCTTGTTGGGGTCATGGGTCTGCAGGTGGTTTTTCAGGTGGTCTTTGCGGTGGAACATTTTCTCACAGAATGAGCACTGATGGGTCTTCTGTGGAGAGTGTGTGGCCATATGCCTGCAAGAAAGAGACAGACTGTGAATAGTACAGGTGTTTTAGGAGAGTAGCATTCCTTTTGTTATTTGCAGGTTTGTTATTCAGTCTGACACTAGTGTGTGTGTTGAAGTGAGGCATGAATTCCTTTCCGTCCAAATACATAAATGAGTCACAGTGGTTTACAGTCAGGACCCAAAATGGATTTTGGAACCACTTCCCATGAATCACCAGATTCCAAACATCCTTGTATGTTGATGAGTTTGAGACTTAGTCATTGAAACCTGCACTGATTGAATTTCTGGCCACTTGGAGCAAACAAGCACACAATATTTATATTTTATAATGATATGGGAAATGTATTAGCAAACAAGCTACAGCGGCCTATGTGTCAAACAGCTACAACATTATTATTCATTTGGAGTCGTGTTCCTGGCCACCTGATAATGTAAGTCTTAAATTCACTCTATTTTTAGCTCTAATTTTGGTCTCCACCAACTCGGAAGAGAAATCTAAATATTCCACTGTGTTCACCAGCTTCTTGCTAACTGTGTCTGTCTGCTGTCTGATGCAGGACGAGAAGTGAACACTTGGTTTATCACAGCTTTTTCACTGAAAACAGCTGTCTCCTGCATCTGAGTGGTGGACAGTCAGTGCGGGTGGGCGGGGCTTGGGGAACAGCTGGGTGCGGTGAGTGCTTTCTGAAGATTAAGATACCACTTTTTCAAGTTCACACATTTTAAATAAAATTTGAATTTAATCCTTTCTGAAGTGGCTCATGTGGGATCCTGAGAAAGCTATAGAAACCTTGTGTTACACTGTTTTTAAAAGATTGTGAACTGAAGAAAGTTATTAATTCTACCTGAAGAGTTTGTATTTGGAGCTGAAGGCCTTGGCACAGTGCGGCTGTGAGCAGTGGAAGGGTTTCTCTCCTGTGTGACTCAAGGCGTGGACCCGCAGCTTCTCCTGTGAGGCGAACAGAGCCCCGCACACCAAACACTCGTTCCCGCTTGCTCTCCCTACCTCCCCTCCTTCCTCCTCCCTCTCCTTCTCTCTCTCTTTCCCCCTCTCTCGCTCTCTCTCTCTCTCTGTCCGTGGCAGCGGGGCGGCGCTCCCAAACAGCTTGGCGGCAGTCCGTCGTCCCTCTTCCTCCGGCGTCAGTGCGGTAATACGGTGTGAGGCATCAGCGGCAGCAGCTGCCATGGCAGCCCTAGAGTGCCGCTGCCATGAAAATTCACTTGTGGCTCCCCTGCCTTGCAGGCTCAACGTGGGAAGTTGCAGGGGGAGGTTTGTTGAAAAAGAAGGCGACTGACGGTTCACTGGAAGGGCCGATGATCCAGCAGTAACATCGAGGTACGCCAAAATCTGTGGAGAGATAGAGGGTACATACTTTGACACTGACTGCTTTCAAGTTTGTGGCAACACTGAACATATTTTTCCCATAAAGCCTCATTTTTACCTGTTAAAATCCTACTTGTCTTTCTTTTGTCTCTGCACTTTCCTTCTCTCTCTCTGCTTCAGTCGCTCCTCTCCTTCTCTCTCGTGGTCTCTCCTCCTCACCCAGTCCCAACAGCTATGGTTGGCGGTGAGTGGGAAATACTGCTCTGCATCTTTACTGTCCTGTGAGGGGAGAGCAAACATGACAAACATATTGGGAAAAAGTGACTCCAGTCTCCTCCTACTTTAAAGCTTTGACAAAATATATGAATGTAGACAAAACCTCAGAACTAAAGACACGATAATCATCTTTAGAAAGACTCTTCCCAGTCCTGTACTAACCAGCATCAAAGCTGCTGACATTGAGCTGGTGGACAGAGATAAATACTTTGGTATTGTATTGTTTTGTTTTGAATCTCATGTTCCTTCCATAACAAAAAAGGTCTTTTTTTCTGAGGAAGATTTGCTCTTTTAATGCAAATAGAAATGGACTGCATCGACAGTATAGCACTTTTCTAGTCTCTACACAGTGCATATCTGTCACACACACACTCACTCATACGCTATTTGGTACATAGGGGGCATTTTGGGGTTCAGTATCTTGCGCGAGGACACTTCGACATGTGTACAGGAGGAGCCAGGGATCGAACCAATTTCCCTGTAAGGGACAACAGAGATACTTTGAACTTTAAACTTTGAGAATCCAAGCAAAAAATGAAACCTCTCCATCCCATAATGCAACAGGCTTGACCTGAATGATAATATACCATTTGCAAATTCCACCTAAACAGCCTGTTTCATCTGAGCTCACTAGGGGGAGCTGATGACAAGTCTGACGGACGTGACAGGAACTACAGAGGATTAGCAAAAAACAGTTTTGTGAATGATGATTCTCAATCACAGTCACAACACAATACCTTTATCTGTACAGCTATATGTGAGGACTGAATGTAATTACACAGCCTTATCCCTCATCATGTGTGTCTTCAGATGACAGTGTGGTGCACAAAACCAGCTTTGTGTGTTTGTGTGTTTGTATGTATGTGTGTGTGTATATGTACATGTATGTACTTGTTATGAAACTGGATAAGGCTCCTGTAATCCTTAGGAAAACACAGAAACACACACAACCCCCAGGGAAGAGAGAGGGTTATGGTGGATGGGTGGGTTGGGAGGTGATGGGGGTGGCCAGTGTTACGCCACAAACTCAGGCTTCCGAGAACCAGCTCTACCTGTCAACCTCAATTCAACAAATTGCTGACGGCAACAACGAAAACTGTCACAAACAAACTAAAGGCGGACATGATAACTTAAAACTGCACTGAAGCAGTTAGTAACCTGCAGTTGTTTATCAAAATAAACCACAAACTATTTGAACTTGTGTTTCTGAGAGACCGGCTGAACTCCCTCTGCATTCCCTTATTTACCCTCAGTGACCCCTGTGACCCCTGCTAGCTAACACACCAGCTAAGTCCAAGGTTGAGTGGACACAACACTGATCGCAATGTCAGCCGCGCTCAAAGCGTCGGTCACGTGAAATGAGCACCGTAAACACATGTGGGCATATGTGACAGAATGCACGCACGCACCCACGCACACACGCACACACACACATACACACACACACACACACACACACACACACACACACACACACATGCATGCACAAGGTCTGCACATACATACACACTCCAAATGTAACGGCATCCTTTCTGTGTGAGAGGTCAATGAGTTAAGAGGGACAGCAAATATGCTGGAATCTGCTCTGATTGTTTTTGCAGATGCTTCTAATTTTTACATGTTTACGTAGGAATGCTGTAGGTGCACACACACGATCCACAGGTTGGTGAGTGCGGCTAAAGCATGAACACATGAGAGTTGTGTGTGTGTGGTCACCTAATATCTTCAACACTTTATTTTGCCTCTGTGCTCACGTATGTCTTGGTGTGTACATATGCATACATGTGTCTTTGTTCTCATAATGTATGTGTATTTACAGCGGTGGTTAAGAGGACCTGACAGCTGTAGCGTTGTGTGGTGGTCATCACCCAGCGGGGAGGGTGCAGGGGGGTGACACCCGTCCCATTGACCACCCTCAGGGAGCCCGGCTCTATTGTACAGCCTACCCACATCGCACATTCCTGGCCTGAACCATGCCGTGTTGCCCCTGCCTCTCTCCTCCGCACACAACAGCACATACAACACACAGAGTTCTGGTCACGCCGAATGCAACATCATGTACACACACACACACACACACACACACACACACACACACACACACACACACACACACGCACACACTAACACCCTCCCCCCCAAGCCGCCATGCTCAAACACACTCACAAAGGCACGCACACAGACAGGCAGATACAGTACAATGAAAAGAATCAACACAGTCAAGTTACAGAAATAAACCAAATAGAGGTTGAACACAAAGGAGACACCATGACAGACCATGTGGAGAGGTAACTTCACACAGGCCTGAACAAACCCACGTGACTCATACTGACCCATGCAATATTAGTATGTTTACACAACCCCACAACTCTCTTTTCAATTGAAATGTTTTTGTTACCCTGTGCAGATAAAGTGCAGTACAGTTTTAAAAAAAACATATAATATTAAAGGTCCCATATTGTATAAAGTGAATTTTCCATGTCTTTTTTGATTATAGATATAGGTCTAGGTTCTATATTAATACTGTGAAAGTATCAAAGCCTCAGTCCACAGAGAAATGCACACAGCCTGTATTCAGAAACTGAGCCTTAAAACCAGCCGTCAGGACTTCTGGAACTTTGTGATGTCACAACAAAGCAGTCACCAAGCCCCGCCCACCTGGACCCACCATCCAACCTTGAAGGATTTGGTTTCTCTGAGTGTTTACCTGAAATCTGCCATATTTTTTATTTAATCACTCAGAAAAATTCAGCCAATCAGAAAAAAGTCCCTCTTCTGATTGGTTCACCGACCTGTTGTTACTAGAGCTCCAGAGAGAAGCCTGAGAGAGGAGATGTAAAACTACACTGAGATGGTTTTTGGCTCTTAAAACCACAAATATATCTTCTTATGGATCAACACTTCAAATAAAACACCAGATAAAAGCAAAATATGGGACCTTTAAGCTAAGTCACTGTGACTAATAATTCAATTTGAGCTCCAACACCACCTCAAGTAGTGATGCTCTGGTTGATACGAAAACAATTTTATTGTGTTTTTATGTCATGGGTTTCTTTTTGAGAGTGATGCTGAATTACTTAAATACAATAACATATATTATTTGTCACTGAAATACTATTTGTAATGGCACACTGAGCTTTCATTATCTTTTGAGCCCTCAGTATAAATTTTTAACAGCGGTCAAACAGACACTACAACAGGGTAAAACAATACAGCTAAAGAGAAATAAAATGACGGCATTACAAACTTTTCATCTGTTAGTTTGTTGAACAGCCTGAAGGTTTTAAAGCTTTTTTATATCCAGCCTTTCTGTAGCCGCTGCTCTCAGTTATTGATTCTCTATCAACCATCAAATGAACAACTTTCCTCATGTTTCTACAACTCACTGAGCTCATCAAGGAGCAACAACCGCTCTGTGGACTAGCATCTTTCTTGGATGTGTCTCTACAGTTCAGTTCACACGGTACTGTAAGTTTCTTATTATGTATCAATCAACCAATGAAACTGCAGCCGAAGTTTCTCTCATGTGTCCACCATCCCCCCACACACGCATGTATAAACCCCTCGGTTCTCCCACTGTTGTGTTTGTACAGTAAATCCATCACCGTCAGTCCGCAGCTACGATCAGTTACAGTTTGAGCTCCTCCAGATGTAAACACTAGTCTCACAGCAGCAAACAAGGAACACTTCAATAGAAATAATAATAATGATAATATCAAGAAATAATAACTCATTTACATGATCCACTCTTTTTTTGTATTTTCCGTAAACACATTTAATAGAAGCGTTATCTCCCCTTATGATAAAAGGTTTCTCACTGCTAATAAAGATTAACATCTTGTAGAGAAGAGTTACAAACATAATATTCAAAACATGTTGCTCTATATTAGAGGCCATTTGTAATTTGATTTAATTGATTTCTAAAAATCTAGTACACTGCTGTCAGCCATACTCTCTCTATCAAGTGCTTCCTCGTGCTCTGTAACAAGTAAAAGCAGCACTCTGAAGACACACACTTGGATTTTTTTGTCTTAATCAGGTGATACAGAACAACAAGTGCTTCCTGTTTGCCTACATGATGTTTGGTTCGAATCAGACAGCTGTGTAAACCACCTATATCTGCCAGTCCTTCAATTATTCACCGTTCCTTCAAACACATCATTAAAGTAGCCACAAATAATCCTGTTAGATTACAGGCCTCTATTTGTTTAATGTCAATCTCCAGGCATTAAACAACACCCACACTGACTCTGCTTCATTCCTAGATTTTACATAAAAGACAGAAGCAAACGATGACAGAGAATTCATATCTATACCTTAGTTGAGTAATATTTCTTTTGGAAACTTGTGACTTTTAATAATAATAATAATAACTTAGATTTTTACAGCTCCTTTCAAGGTACCCAAGGCCACTTTACAGAGTAAGAGAGACTCTTCACCACAGCACCATGGCCTTTTCTCAAGTATCTCATTTTTGAAATTTTATACACAAAGAAAGATTCCTTTCATTTTAAAAGTTTGCTGTGTTTACCACGGCCAAACTTCATCACTGCCTAAAAGAAAAAAGAAGAAAATGACACTTGCTTCTTTTGTTGATTAGATGTGCTTTTTCTGGCCATTTCTTTTGGCTTTGTTTCATATTCTACAAACTTTTTAATCTGCAGGTTCTGTAGATTAAAACCTGTTGAAGTCAGTGCATTCAGTACGTTGTTCCAGAGTCAGTAGGTTCTGTAAATGTGGAAAAATACAACAATGCACTGACTAAATACTTAAGTGTTTTTAAAATACTCCATTACTTTAAATCTTTCATTCGTATTGGAGTAAGATCTGGAGTATCTATTCTTTGACTCACATAATGGATAAAATAATGTGAACTTTATCTTCCACTTCTATCTGATACTGACTCATCAACCAACTGATTATGTTCTGATTATAAGAAAAGTGATGTCAGCAGACCTTAAACAATTAGTCGATTAATTGATCAGTCAGTGTGATGATTCTCACATTTCAGCCAGACAACAACAAACAAACTGAAGAAACTTTTCCTCTATTTTCTGACATGTTATAGACTGAATGATTAATTTATCAAGACAAAAACTGACGGATTAATTGATAATGAAAATAATCTGCTAATAGGTAATGACCATCTTATCTGTTACATAACACATTATACAGGTAGTAGGTTCTGGGTCAGAGCACACAGTGCCTCCTCCTAACCAAGGTTTTCCGCCAGCACAAACAGCACAACTGCAGCCATTTCCAACCACTAATCACACTTCACCCTCACTGCAGTGATCACAAAGTACCAAACACTCTGCTGCAGGATGGAACTTAGCTCCAAAATGGCAGATGCCGCTACGACAAACACTCCACAGCACATTCACATGGAACCTCTGCTTACTTCCCCTAATCAAAAACGTTGAAAGCAGAATTGAACCGCCACTTTCCAACCGCCCGGGTGTCTTTGGTTTCTGTCCTGGATGAAAGAGCTTCCACATTCCTTTCCTGAGGGGTCAGAGGTCAGCCTCTGCACTGCCTGCCTGCCCGCCCGCCACGGCTCCCGCATGCTGAGTGACTGGTATTAACCCCTTCACTGCCTGCCGCAGCCACACACACAGGAACATGTGAGAAGGGTTTTTCAGGGTTTGTCAGATTCTTCACGGTGCTGACGACACGATGCTGGGCCAAAGCCGGCCGGAGCAGAGCGGCGCTGGTAGCCTCTGCACGACCACATGGCAGCACGCTGCGGCTACTAAAGCTTCGAGACTTGACTATATGAACAAACTAAATATAGAAAGTGAGTTCATCGTCCGGAGCTTAGGTGACAACAGCCGCAGGCATGGGGAGGGGGTGAAGCACTCTGGGGAGTTGCACAAACATGTCGCACAAACATTTCAACTAAAACATGTGAAAACGATTATTGTTGACACATGAAATGTCATGTAAGAAAAACAGACAACCTGTTTTGAGTAATGTCTAAATTCTGACTACAAAAAGTAGACTCACCAAAAGCACCAAAAGCATTTAAAGTTGTGGCCTGATTTGAATAAGTGCACATGTAACTACACATGTTGTTAGAAAACAAACTTCTAAATCTGGTAATTATAAGTTTTCAGTTTTTCATCTGTATCAGCATATTTAAATCTTCTTTTTCAGCAGTGGTGTTTTTATAGTTGTAGACAACTTTGTGGCCTGTTTTCAGGTGACATTTAAGTTGAAAGACGAAATCTTTTGTTTTTGATTTTATACACACATTTATGTGTAGTTTGGATTTGGTGGCATATTTTGTGTCATCTGTCCTGTATCTGTAACTCACTGTTATTGCAGCCTTTCTTGAAAAAAAGATTTGTAATCCTGGTTGAATCAAGGTTAAATAAAAAAAATGAATAATAATAATAAAGATGAAACACATTGTGAGTATGAAACCTGAGAGGATTTCCTCCTTGTGCAGAGAAGAAGCAAAACAAACGAGAGAGGGATAAAGGGAAGAGGAAAAAGGGAGGGAAAACAGGAGTCATTTGCAGTGGTGGAGTCAGGGGTCTTTGCACCAGTCAAGTGACTCCAGAGAGGGATGAGGGCGGGTGGGGGTGGGGGATGGTGGGTGGGGGGCAGGTCATGCTTTACTAAACACATTGACCAGAACTGGAGGCCGGGGCAGATGAAGGCAGCATGGCCGCCATCAACTCACTTCACCGTCCAAAAACATTTCCAACTTATTTCAGAAACTTCTTTGGTGTGTTCAGTCACACTTACAAGATGTGATATCACATTTTATATTGGGTCACTATGGCAACAGAGAGAAAATAGGAGAATAATGCAAATACTATGTCAAACATGATGTAAATAATGAAGCAAAAACAAGTTCATTGTGTTTAGAAATAAGAGAATAGAAGTAAGTTTTCTTTGTAGGGCAGCAGCTAACAATTATCTTCACTTTTAATTATCTTTTTAATGAATCATTTGTTGTTTGATCTAATAAATGTCAGTTATGAATTAAAAAAATGCTAATCAACATGTCCTTTAGTATGAGGCAACATCATCCAATATTAAACAATGTTAAACAATTAAATATATGATTTATTTTAAATCAAATAATTGATTAATTGATCGACTGCTGCAGCTGTAGTGCGGTGCAGTGATACAAAAGGAGAACAAGGACATGAAACTGTTTGGTCATAACTACATGTTCAGTTACTGTTTCACATTTTATAACATTTTTAGATGAAGTTACAAAAATACACAATGTGGATGTTTTATAAATAATAGATAATAGTACTGCACAATTACTGCGTATTAATTGTATCACATTTACACTTAATTAATCTTCATTGGGTGCAGATTTTTACAGAAGAGCTAAAACAAGTTGTTGATTAATCAGTTAGAAAATTACACAACTACAATTTTGATCGTTCAGGTCAATTATCAACCAAACGTGAAACATTTTCTGTTTCCTGCTTTTCTCTGTTTTCTATCATATTTTCTCCAATGCATCAACTAAATGAATCAAGGTGGATTGGTCTGAACCCCAAACACAGCGGTGACTGCAGGAAGGACCAACCTGCAAATAACAGGATTCTCTATCAAAGGAGCTTTTTAAGTGGTCGAATGCTCTTATTTTTAACGGTGCAATTGGGATGCAACTACTTTATTTTGATTTAAGGATTAATATATTTACAGCAGACTTTCATTACAGATGCGAAGCAAAAATGTTCAAGTGCAATAAAACTAATTTCCTCTCAGATGAAAAATCGGGAGCAAAAAGCTAATTGCCTGTGGTTTTGGTTGTAGCTATAGATTTTTATGAGCTTGTTAACAGGAGAGACAGAGTGAATGAATGAACTCTCTGTTTTTAAAGTGACATGAAAGGGTGATTTCATTATGTTTAGAGTAGGGAAGGCAGCAGGCTTGAGGGCAGTGAGAGGTCTGTAGCTGTTGTGTTCTGAGTCTGTAGTAACAACACAGCTCAAACCCCTCGTCTATTTCAACAGTGCACCCTCCCTCCCTCTCACTCCATCCTTCCTCCCACCTCCCCTCCTCCTCCCCCAGGTTTCAGTTCCTCTCCTGCTTGTATTTTCTGACCCAGGGTGAAGCTCTACACATGCAGGAGGGGGTGGAGGGAGAGAGAGTGCAGCTCTGCCATGCCAAACCCTCACCCATCCCGACAGTTAGTCCCAGCCACATCGAGCCGGGATGTGGCCATAAAACCAGCACCGCTGCCCTGCTGTCCTGGCTAAAGATAGGCCGGGCTGTGGTCTGCCTGTGGGGGAAGAAGGCAGGGCTCATCTAACTGTCACTGAGGAACACCTTCACCACTGCACTGCCTACTTCTCCTGACTTCATCCTGCTGCTAACACCCAGTGAAGAATTTCCTCCACGTTTCCTTTAACGGCTCTGTTCTGACAAGTTTCCACGTGACGTTTTCTTGTACATTTGAATGTACATTTTCTAGCTGATTGCACATGACTATGATTCAACTTACAACCAGCTAATGAATGGTTTACTGGTCTAAACACTCGCTGCACAAGAAGTGGAGGATTTCTGACATTTCAAACAGAAACAGTTTGGAATAAATAAATAAGGATTCAGAAATGTATTACAGAGCTTTTCTGGATCAAAAATTTATACCAGTTTTGACGATCAGTGGTGATACCGGACAGGAACCTCCAAACATTATACATATATGAGACTTCTGAAAAATGAAACTTCTGACTCAACATATGCCTGGGTCCTCGGCCCGAGTCTGGCCCATATACTTCCACATCTTCGTTCTGCCTGTTAGCATGCTAATATTTGCTAATTAGCAATAATTACAAAGTACAGCTGAGGCTAATGGGAATTAGTTCTGCAAGTATTTAAAAAAATCATTGAACACATTAAAATTTTGACGAGACGATGAAAAGATGAGATTTAGTTAATTGAATTCATCCTTAAATATCTGTCAATCCATCCATTCATTTTTAAGATATTTCACTTAAAACACAAAATCGCATTGAGGCACTAAAGGAGAAAAATTCTGTGAATCACCAAAGTCATTGAGGACCATGAATGCTACACGCAAGAACTTTTTTGCAGGTGCTGGACAAAACAGAAAAATCTTTAGGGAACAGAAGAGGCTGAGTCTGCACAATGTTTCACTGACTGCAGCCGATCAGCTCAGTCAGATCTTCTTCACCCACAAACAGTATTCACAAGTGTTGCATTGACTATGTCTCTCAAACCAGAGAGGTGAAGCTGAAGCTTCAGACAGATAAATACGCGTCTTCAATCAGGCACTTAATCAACCACAGGTGTCAACTGTTAGAAAGAGACATGATGTCATAAATGTTTCACTACTATAATCATGTTTTTGGTGTGTAAAAAGTGGACTTAACGTGATGTAATAAATAACATCAACAACTGGGAAGCTGACATGAGTAAAAAAATAAAACCAGCCTCAGAGAAAATTTCACAAACAGAAAATCCAGTGTAAAAGACTTCGATCTCTGCAAGGTGCCAAGCAAAAACCCCACAGCTCAGGGAGCATAACCAGAAACATCATACATTAAAATCAACATATGACACAACAGCTAAACTAGAAAGAGACAAACATCCGGAATATGCTCCAGGGCTGTTTACAGACACTTCCTCAAAACATGACGATGTGCTGAGATTCTACAGTCACGGTCAATAAGCATCAGTGATCCGTCTGCCGCACAACAGAGGAACACATTGATGGTGTCACCAAAGGCATCCACTATGGTATCACTACTTAATCTTGTAAAACTGTCAACACACAAATGTTTGTACTATAAGACACAAAAACACACAGTGTGACAATAACAGATTAAGGAACACTACAAGAACATTAGAGACACATTAACAAGCAGTACTTGTTGGACTAATATAACCATCCATTGTGTGTGTGTGTGTTAGTGTGTGTGTGCATGTGTGTGTGTGTGTGTGTGTTAGTGTGTGTGTGCATGTGTGTGTGTGTGTGTGTGTGTGTGTGTGTGTGTGTGTGTGTGTGTGTGTGTACGTGTATGCTGTGTTGAGCTGCTGAGGAGGAAGCAGGGGTCAGTCAGGTTGTTGGAGGTGACACTGAGTCCACTCTGCCAATTTGACACTGAGAATGCGTCTGTTAGTGAGACTGCAGGCCACACACACACACACACACACACACACACACACACACACACACACACACACACGACAGATAGATAAACAAGTCCTTGCCTATACTTTCACACATGAATGCACAGGCCTGCAAATCTCATCTCGAATCTAATGAAACATTTAAAACTGAAACAGTGGGAAATGGGACATATTGGGACACACTGTTTACTGTGCTGCAGCTGAGCAGCTAATCAGCTTCTAGCCTGCAAGCTGATGTTAGCAGTGCACATTTCCACTGAAGTGAATACTTGGTCTCTTATTCAACAATTTAAAGTGCAGGAAGAGACATTCGTGCATGTATGTAAGTTAGAGAAGAAAAAGATCATGGTAGCTGTAGTTTTTTATATCCTAACAAATGAACTGAACGTCGTTGAAATCAACCTACCCACAGGTTTTAAGTTCAGATGCTGTTTCCAAAAATACAGTACGTCTGGTTTTATCCACTTTTGAACTACACTAGGTCAAAACCTAGTACCTACATGGCTGGACCTACTGCGCTTACATATACAGTATTTTAATACAGCTGAATTCCCAATAAAGCTAGTTTCATTTACATGTTTTTAAGACAACGGAACAAATATGAAATAGTGACTGAAATGAGGCCCATTGTGATACTACATATTATCTTCCAAGCCATTTCCGAGCTGCTGCTCTGCTGCTTTTTAAAATCATGATTTTATAACCACAACGTCGTCTGACAGAGTCACCACAACACAACACATCAGCTAAACACAAAGACTGCTGTGATTTCAGCTATATTTGCTGTAAAATGATCACTCAGAGAGAAAGTTAGAAGAGACACAATATCTTTCTTATTCAGACAGACTGGTGGTCTCTTCTAAGTAGCTACGGTTTGTCCAAAAAGTTGCCAGATTTGTCGCTAGAGTCTCTAAATCTAGCAGTAAATGCGCTAAGTTAGCAACACTGCAGGCTGTAAACACCCCCTGAGAGAAACTGTTTACTCCAATTCATTTCTTAAGCGCAACAATGGGGAAATTACAACTCAGTCACACGACAATTGTCAGTCAGTCACAGAGATTTGTGATTACAGCGCCGGTCCTGTTGTTGGGATCCAGCCAAGTATTGAAGAATATGCAGAATAACTGCAGCATCACTGTAGTTTTACACAAAAAGTTGGGGGCAATAAAATTTCAGTTTAACTCCCTTGCCTCAAGCCCCATTAATTACTGCTTTTAACAATTAGCCCAGAACACATCAAATAAGTAGGGACAACTACCCAAACGTACACACACCATCTTCCCTTTGCCTCACCGACTCTTTCACCCCCACTCCTCCTCTCTTTCTTCTCCCCATCAGCCTCCTCCTCCCTGCCAGTGCTTCTGCTTTTCACCCCTCCATCCCTCACTCCTCCGCTTCTTCTTTCTGTCCCACGTGCCAGTGCAAACATCCAGAAATCAGCCTGCGCTCGTTAGGAGCCTCATCTCTCCCTCTTTTCTCTGGCTGTTTCCCTTCTTCACTCTCCTGCTGTGGTCACCACAGACGGCACGCGTTTGGGAGGCACCTATCAAAATAAGCAGTCTAGTTTCAAGTCTTCCAGTGTGTGTATATGTGTGTGTAAATGCTGGCACACACTGTGGGACATCTCCCACAAACATGTACCACATCAAAGTGTAATGTCATGTTCGCAGAAAGGCAAAACAGCATCTTCATCATCATCATAACCATGACTGTCTTATCATCCTCGGTTCTCTCTGAGCCCGGGCCGGTAGCTTCGGCTTGAGAGAGAGACATCTGGGGAACACACATCCTTCCTTTAACGATTGGTTGGGCTTTGGTGGAGACTAATTACAAAATTAACAGGCTCCACAAACACGGACCAACAGGGCGTCTCTCTCCCAACACTAACCAACCACCCCCAACAGTTGGGGGTAAATAGCAGTAGGTGAAAGGGTAAGGTAAGGCTAACACAGGTTTGCACGTTTCAGTTCTTGTGTAAAAAGATCTTTAATGCATAGAAGTAAGATTCTTTTACAAAAACTAAAAGTCCTGCATTCAGAATTTAAAAAAGAAAAAATAGAAATAGTGAAGTAAAGTACAAGTACTTCAAATTATACTAAACTAAATGTACGTAAACCAAGAGGCCATTAGCGTTTTCATGTACACAACAATAACAGATGCTATTTATGATGTTTACATTAACACTAGTTTAAGCACACTTTGTCCTCTTTATTAGTAAGCAGTAAAAAAACGCTGACCATTAGCACAGGATACACTGTTTGCTTGGGAAAGCTTTATCAAAATGTTGACACTAAACACATGGGCAGCATGACTGAGTGTAAGGCATGTGCATGCATGTGTGTGAAGGACTCAGTGTGTGTGTGTGTGTGTGTGTGTGTGTGTGTGCAGAGGTGATTCTGGGGAAAGCCCTTCTGGCAGGGAGTCCTGACCGTGACACGGAGCTCCACAGCAGCCGGAGATGTGGGCACAGTGCCAGTGGGCGTCACGCCAATCTCCCTCCCTCTCTCTCTGTCTCACTCTCTCTGTCTCTTTCTCCCTCCATCATGTTTAAAGAGCAGAGCTTTTACGGACACTACAAACATGCACACTTTCACAACGACTGGCTTCCCCTCGTACTATAAACACAGCACATAACCAAACAATATGTACTGTGTTAAATATGCAGTACTGAGTCTGAATCAATCCACCAGACAACAAAAGTAAAGGTGACACCGAAATGCTATTACATAACAATATTCAGAGAGCTTTAGATGGTTACTTAGAAATTCTGTTATCACCTTGATACAACTAACATGTTAGCAAACACTGCCTTATATATTATTATTCATTTTCATTATGTTGTTATTATTCCCTCTCTTCTAGCTCTGTTTTTGGTCTCCACCGGCTCCTGAGGGAAACACCATGGCTCTTCAGGTGCTAAATGCTTCACTATGTTCACCAGCTGCTCTCTGGTAGTGGACAGAGGTTTTCTAACAGCTGCCTGATGAAAGTTAATGAGACTCAAAACAGTAAAGTTTGAGGCCAGAAAACCAAAACAGCCAGATGAAAGTTGCTAAAATGCTGAGTTGAGCTGCAGAGTCGGGCGATAATTCTCATCAACATGAGCAGCCCGTTTCATATTTCACACCATTATTTGACTGATTTTAATATTTTAGCATTTTCTAAGAATTCATGTGCCTGGCTGTGACCCGGCTGAGTGTTGCTATCTTCATGACTTGGCTTGTTATCAGCAGAGCTAAGCTACATAGGAACAGCATGTCATATATCTGTAACTTGTCCTCAGGTCCTTCTTGTAAAATAGATCTTGATCTCAGTAAAGTTTCCTCATGATGAACATTTACATCATGATTTATTATTATTTCCTGGATCAATACAAATGCAAATGAATGCAGGAAATTCATATCACAGAGATTCAGTTGATTTTTTAAATTTCTTTTTTTTTATTGTTTGTTTTTTGTTATTTTATTTTTGGGTGATTCTCACACCCTTGAACATAGTCGGGTCAATGTTTTACTATTTCACACTTGCTGCTTCACTAAATAATTACTCATTACACTGAAATAAAGATATTATATACTGAGGTTATTGTCATATTCAACTCTACACTGCTCAATGAACTAATACTCCTTTAAAAACATGTATCTATGAGACTGAGGCACACACACACACACACACACACACACACACACACACACACACACACACACACACACACACACAGACTTGCACACAGTGATGGTTTAGTTGCTCTGATGGAAACACATGGAGCCTGTGGTCTGAGCCGCTCCATCCAGCCGCTGGGACTCTGACACTTTTGTTTCCCTGGGCTGCCACTGGCTCTCTCTGATTCAGATGGGGTCAGCAACAAACAATCTCTAAGTTTGGCAACGTCAGCTCAGCTTAAAACAACAGGCATTGTTCAGCTGGCTTTTGTTTACAGAAATCTACAGGTTTCAATAGACCCCACAGCCTTTCCCACTCTTTTTCTTTCCTTACCACTCTTGTTCTGCTGCTAATTTTCCTCTGTTTGGTTTCTTGTTTGCTGATGCCCCCACCACCACCACATCCAAACCCACTCCTCCTTCACCCATTCTCCATGTGTATTTTGAAAAGATGTGTTCAGGGTTATAGAAGGGAAAAGGAGAAAAGTAGTGTGTGTGTGAGGTGTTGCGGTTAGGGGTGGGGGGTTAAAGGTAGAGACTTGTAAAAATAACATTCTTGCATAAACAGGGCCTTGAAAAATGGGCAGTGGGCAGCTCGCATTCCTGGCATTTTTTTGAAACTTGATCACGTTCTGAGGATCGGAGGCCGCAGGCACCTTCAGCAGATGACAGCCATGCGACAAGCAAGCAGGAGGGAAGGAGAGAGAGACACAGAGACAGAGAGAGAGAGAGAGAGAGAGAAGATAACAACAAAACAAGAATGAGATGAAAAGAGAAGAGAAAGACACCAGCTGACAGGAACAGAGTGAAGGAGACAGAGACTGAGAAGGGAGATAACACAGATGTTCAAAACAGCAGCCGCTCACATACACGTGGGGGTGTTTCAGTTCCAAACAGCAGCGTGACATTTTGTGAGACAAAAATCAGCTCGTTCAGCCGCTTTTGTTTCTTTTCAAAGAGACACATTTACAGTAGAGCACTGCGTTACGAGCCCCACATTCACAGGCCTGACACAATCATATTAAAACACATTCACGAATATCACCCAAATCTGCCGCTGCTCTGCAGTGACGTGGAGTGAGTCTCTTCTCACAGATGAGTCTTTGTGTTGAAGCAGAACAGCAGCTATTGGGTAACTGACCAGAGTCAGTCTGGGACTCGGGGAAGAGGAGACCAACAGCAGGAATACAACCTGGAGCGACTGTACAGGTGTCTGTCGGAGCTGCAACTAACTGCTGTTTTCACTGTCAGTTAATCTGTGTATTTTCTGTAAAATCTAATTATACTGTAGAGCCCGAGGTCACAGATTCAAACCACGAGTTCAAAGTTCACTACCACAGTGTTTATGACAAAGAAAAGCAGCAAATCCAGAGATGATTGTCAAAATAGTTGCCAATTATTTTTCTGGTTAAAAGATTACTCGACTAATTGTTTCAGATAGTGATGCACCTGAATGATACTGACCTGATAAAGTGATTAGGTATGAGCCATGATAGGACCAATCCACTTTAAATCCACTTTCTATATCAACGTCATTGTTGAATCCTGTGTTTCCTCTTTGTGTTTCATTTATTAAGTCTCTGCCAACACAGTTTTTAGGCCACAGAAGCTCTGACCTCATGTTACCTTCTATAAAGAAATGATCCCAAAGACTGCGGTCCACACAGCTGAGGCATCAGAAGCATCAACAGGTGAGTTTGAGGCTTAAGTGTCATCACTTGTTGATATATCATGTTATGCTCTTCAGTAAGAAGAGACAACCCTGGCTCAACGCCACCTCCACTTGTCTGAATGTGGACTTTTTGGCACATATGTAAAACCTCAACCTCAAGTTTTTTCCACAACAAGCAAACCTACAGTGAGATGAGCCTCGGGAAACAAAAGGCCAAGTCTGCCAAACACTACATGTAATAACCTGTAGCTTTGTGGACAAAGTGTCAGACGTCAGATAAGACAAAGATCAGACTGACCCACGGGGACGGGAAGATGAAAATGTGGAGGAAAATACAGGGAGAGCTCGTCAACTGTCAAACATGGTGGAGTTGCTGTTTTGGATCATGCATGTACGGTTGTTATCCGCTGATGATGTCACTGCTGACGGCGGCAGCAGGACGGCTGTCGAGAAAAACACCAAGTCTGCTTTAATCCAACATGTCAGCGCACTACATACAACTTTAAATACTACTACATACTACTACATATACTACTACATACTACTACATATACTACTACATACAACTACACATACTAAGAGAGAACATGTCTGCTGATGTCTGTGCTTCAGTCTATATATATATATATATATATATAATATATATATATATTTATGTAGATGTAGATGAAAATGAAGGCTGACCTCACCTCTGCTCACATCACAAAAGCATGATGCAATTTTCTTTAACCATGCTGGTTACAGCATATAGCAACTAAAAGACTAACTAACAACAAAGTCTTTCAGTTTTGTGCTCAAACAACATTTTGCTCGTTTTGTTCTGGTGCTGGTAAAATAACTTCAGATGATTTTATTGCAGATTCAAATGTCCATTTTACTGGGAATCTGTGCGACATGTATAATTCCCACCACAATATCCCCTTGATAATAATATAGTGGGGTTATCTCCCATTTTCCATAGAAATTATTATGGAAAGTTCACATCAGCTCAAACTATAGTGGAATTTTACACCCAGCCAAAGACTGTTTGACTGCTTATCAGTAATAACAGGGAATAATTCACTGAATCATTTAGTAGAACCTCTCTACACTTTAAAACTGAAGTCAAATCCATATTTTATGTGGTTATAAATTGGTAATTTTTTTAACCACCATGAAACTCATTGGGTTTACTTAGAGGAAAAATCTGAAAGTGAACTGTCACACAGCAAAACACTTGTCAATCTGAGCTACACTCTTCTTCAGTTCTATATAAACACGTTGTGAGCTAACGAGAAAGAAATAAATAAAAAAATTGTTTTGTTGGGACAGATTAAGGAGCAACATTCCCGCCTGTTCAAGGCGGGAATGTTGCGCCTTTATTCCACCTCGCCGTTATGTATAAAAGGTACGAACATGAAATGAAGGGGGGGTTTTTGTTGTTCCACCTTTAAACCACCAGTGGAGTTAGTCACAGAGCGGGATCGATATCTACGGGACAGACACTGAAGTTGATGTGCTACACGTCACATCTCTGATTCCTGCACATGCATCTAAAATCACATCGTGGCGGCTTTGTTTGGTTCAGTGTAAACACGCAAAGGCAGAGCAACGAAGGGTCTTCTGAACGGCAGTGTAGCGAGATCTCTGCGGACACAGGGCTTTTCATTTACACATTTTAACACAGCACTTTCCTTCTCCTTCATTTGAATGACTGGGATGCCAGAGGGTGGTCTTCCACCTCACTACCTCTCTAACACTTTTCGTGTGTGTGTGTGTGTGTGTGTGAGTAGGTGGGTGTGGGGGATGTAAGGAGTTCTGAGAAGCTCTGTCTTTCTCTGAGAAAGGTTTAGGTTTCAGATGGAGGGTAAAATAGTTAACAGATTGCCCAGCATCCGCACCACAGCTCTTAACTGCGCACCCATCACCCATCCTCGGCCCCTCTGCGCCGACTGCCACCTCTCCCTGTCAGCCAGAGAGTCTTCCCCTGCAGACAACAATGCATCTAAATATCAGATCAACCACTGATGGATCAGTACAAGTATTGATTGGGTTCTTGGTGGCCATACTGCCATCTAGCTGAGAATGAAGGGAGATCAACCAGCCGTCTTCACATCCTCACAGCCACCCACAGGTGAACCCCTGCGTCACTTCACATCTACTAGATTCGACTAAACCTGTCTTACTAATCTGAGCAGTGGCGCTGGTCATTTTTTTAAAGAAACTTTATGGGTTAATGTCTAAATATGCAGCATCAGGACCTGATTACACTCACACACTGAGCCTACTGAGCCCATCTGAGTCATCTAATGTTATGTTAACATACCTCCATTACAGTGGTTCTCAACATAGGGTGTTGGGCCCCCTCAAGGGGTCCCAAAACAAGTCTAAGGGGTCACAAAATGACTGAGTGCAGCTTAAAAAAGATGTGAGAGTGGCACGTGTTGCTCATGGCTGTCAAGTTTTTTGCTGCTGAACTTTAAAGTTTTGGTTCAAGAAACTAAACTGCTGGAACTGCAAGTGAGCGTTCATGAGGTTGTGAGGAAATATTAGACGGTCTGATGTTGTCAGCTCAACACAAAGATCACTGAATGAGAAATGAGAATGTGGTAGAGTTTTGCTGACACTTTTAAACTCTTTTAAAATCCTTTTAAAACAAAAAGAATATAACTATAAAGTAGCTGTCAGTGGACTGGAGCAGCTGTGAGCTGCCAGGAAAAACATTTTCAACCCGCCAGAACCAGAAAGACAAAACTGTGTTAAAAGTAACAGGTTACAGCAGAGCGTCCTGAACTGGGGATCTCCAGTAAAACTGACTTTGCAATGCATCTTTTACTTTGTGTGTCTTTCCTCCTCAGTGTGTTTCTGCACATTTTAAACCTGCGTTTCACACAGACACAGTTTCTTCGGCCACAGTGCTCGGTCTGAGGCGATGAATCATAAGCAGCAGATATCTGCTCTCCTTCCTTATTGTTGCACTTCTTAACACTCATAACTCATGTTCACACAAAGGTGATAAGTCGTAACTCGGGTTTGTAAGAAGATGCTTCCTCATTTTAAAAGGTTACAAGCTGAGAAGTTGAGTCTGGTGATTTCATTCATTTATGAAACTTCAGAAAACTTCTTTTTCTTACAGTCTCTCTGTCTTTCCATGTCACACTGGTGTCCTGGGAGCAATGGATGGACTCACAGAGCACTTTGACTTAATACACACACACACACACACACACACACACACACACACACACACACACACACACACACACACACACACACACAGAGAGAGAGAGAGAGAGAGAGAGAGAGAGAGAGAGAGAGAGAGAGAGAGAGAGAGAGAGAGAGAGCTGCTACTGAAAGTCACTTGCTGGCAAAATGAGACCATCCAACCAAACCAGCAGAGAGAAGAGGAGGCCGATGATGTGACCGGATTGGCCAGGCCGCACTGGAGCGGGGGAGACAAGAGAGAGGGGAGGGGGGAGGAGGGGGGATGAACAGGGAGGGCAGGGGACGAGATGGAAGGGGGGGGGGGTGAGTAGCAGGGAGCGAGGCAGCGTCACGTGACCGAGTCCAGCAGAGAGTGTTATAATAGGCCCCCTCTCGGAGTAGAGAGGCAGAGGCTGGATGTGAACCAAAATCCCTCTACCACACACAGGCTGGCCATTGTTGGCTATTCACTGGACTCCATCTCGGGGCACTTTATCATTCAATTAGGACAGCTTTCACACCGCACACCACAGAAAAGAGGCCTTCAATCAAACTGAAAACTTCACACTGGCCCTGGAGGGGACGCAGAAAGGGGACTCGCAGTTGTCACCCCACTTTCATTTTTCCTACTTGTTGTTGTTGTTCGCCAAGACTTTGAGCGGAAAGAGAGAGGGAGAGGAGAGAGAAAGAGGTGGAGAGAATAGATGGAGAGATGTGAGGAGAGAGGAGGAAGTCCCACTGAGTACCGTTACATGTTTAGTAGCATGTGTGTGTTTATGAAGCTGGTGGAATGCACATGAGTGGGTGAGGGGTTAAATTTGGTAAGTGGTCGTCGGAGGGGTGGGGGTGGGGGGGGGTGGGGTTGAGAGAGTAAGAGTAAGAAAAAAGAGAGCGAGAGAGAGAGAGAGAGAGAGTGAGGAAAAGGGGGAAAATTCAAAGCTCTGAGAAGAGAATGACACAGAGGAGTACACTCGAAGGAAATAATGAGAGGGAGAAGTATGCTTGAGAAAAGAGGAGGGAGACGGGGAAATGTGCTGCGAGGGGGAGAAGAGAGGCAGCACGGCAACTGATCAAAACACAGAGGGGCGGGGGGGGGGGGGGGGGGGGGGGGGCACGGGCTGATAAACAAGTTAGAGGAGGAAGACCAGGGGAGAAGCCAACAGGTGAAAGAACAGCGAGTGAGAGCATCCTGGTGGTGATTGGTCGTCACTGAAGTGGTGCACACAGAACTGTACTGGGATCAGATAAGAAACTTGAGCCACTGACCATCTGTAATCTCTATATTAACACTTAATAACTCATTTACAGTGCACTGTCATGTAGTTACAAGCAGATATAAGGACATTAACTAAGTGTTATTAATGTATTTATCAACATATATACTCCTCCTAAGTTTCTGTTTATTATGTTGCTATAATTATCTCTTTCATTACTATAGTTTTTTAAGTCACTGTCATGATTATATAAATTATAATTGACTTTAAATATTCATATTAATAGATATTTTTCCAAAACAAAACAAATCCCACCTTGTGGAGATGAAGGCCACAGCATACGGCTGAAAGGTGACTCTCAAGCTCCACATGACTTTAGGAATTTTTTGTTGTTATTGTTATTGTTGTTGTTGTTGTTGTTGTTTTGTTTGGCGTTTTGCCTTTATTTTGACATCCATCAGCATAAAGAGGCAGCGACGAGAGACACAGGCAGAGAGAGAGAGATGTGTGTGAACTGTGGATGTTCTGTGCGGTCGAGTGGTACAGGCCTGAACCACAACAGTTATTTACAGTTTTAAACCTGTCTGTAAAAGATCAGTAAATGTGTATTACAGTTAATAAATCCATTATAACACACATAAGGATTTGTTTGCGTGTTTTCAGCTGTTATACTGAGATGTCCTTAATTCATTATTCATTAGTCACATAGTTCATTCATTCATCAGCTCATCATTCTTCAACTAAAACGTTTTCATATCTTCTTAAAATACATACATATATATATATATATATATATATATATATATATATATATACACATCTATATATATATAAAAAAAATGATCATTATTACTGATTAAACTATAAAATAACAAATTAAAACTAGCTCCACCTTGACCAGTAACATAACCAGTGACGTAACATTGTTTTTCTTTCGGCTGATGCTGTGAAGAGTCGCCACAGCGGATCAACATCAGGGCTGAGCAGTTAATCAGAAAAGTATCACAACGGACTTCATCTTTCTCATGTCGGTTAATATTTTCCCCAACGCGTGCATTCATGAACTGTCACTCCAAAAAATGAATCACTACTTCGTGTTGAGTCACATTCTTCTGCCCCGTCCAACTAACATTAATCCACGTTCCCTCAAAGTGAAGCTGGTGATACAGACGACACGAGCACAAACACTGTGTCTCAACCTGAGCAGCTTAAATCTAAAAAGAAAGTTGTCTCCATTGTATAAAGTGAGATTTCCAAGTCTTATTTGATTATAGATCAGGTCTAGGTTCTGTATTAATACTGTGAAAGTATCAAAGCCTCAGTCCACAGAGAAATACACACAGCCCGTATTCAGAAAATGAGCCTTAAAACCAGCCGTCAGGACTTCCTGAACTTTGTGATGTCACAACAAAGCAGTCCCCGCTCTCAGCAATGCCCCAAGCCCCACCCACCTGGACCCACCGTCCAACCTTGCAGGATTTGGTTTCTCTGAGTGTTTACCTGAAATCTGCTATATTTTTATTCGATCACTCAGAAAACAGCCAATCAGAAGAGAAGCTCAGAGCGTCAGAGTCTCAGAACCACCATTCTGCTCTACCACCTGAGCCGTGGCCCCACTTTATAACAAATAAATATATATACTCCTTTTACCAGTGACAGAGACCACACTTGAAAATGACTACTTTTACTTCTGGCTTGTAACAGCATCATTACACTGTGATGAAGCTAATTCTTCATCTGAATGTCCATTGTTTCCATTACAGAGAATCTGTTGGTCAGAGCTACACAGTGTAGCTGGACTGTAACAAGAAACCAACCATGCACACAGTAATGGAAGACATGAATATTTAACAGTCCCAGAGTATTCGCATGTACAGACTAAGTGCATCCGTGTCAATCATGCTCTTCTCTACATTTAAACTTGAAGTCCTCTCAGGGCACTGAAGATGTTACTGTTCCTCTATTCTCACATTACCTACTTTCTTCTCAAAGACAAATCTCAGGTGGCAGCCAGTCACTCAATCAATACATCACTCGATTCGTTTATTTCGATTCCTGCTCAAATACTAAGAGAAATTCAAATTTTCACTCCTGCATTTCAGTCAGTGAGCACGGGAGCTGGGGAGATTTTCTTTTGTCTACCAAGGGAGTCGGAGGTTTTGCTTGGCATTATTTAGTGAGTAGGGGATTGTTGAGCAGGGCGGGGTGGTGGAGGCGTTATTAAAAATCACTTCAGAGGAAGGAAGAGGGGATGTGTCATCAGACACTGTGGCTACATTCTGCTTTCTCCCGCTTTTTCTCCCGGACCCTGCTCTCTTCTTAGTATGAATCAGGGGCAGCGCAATCATCTGTCACTACTACTGTAGCTGTGTGTGTGTGTGTGTGTGTGTGTGTGTGTGTTGTATGTGTGTGTGTGCGTGTGTGAGTCAGGAGTTAACGCTCGCTTTCTCTCTCTCTCCACACGGATCAGGTTTCGGGCCCATTCGCTGACTCACAAATCGGCATCTCTAGACTGTGCTGAACAGACCGGGTACATATTCCAGATATTACTGTGCCGGTGAAACACATGCACACACATACACACACACAAACACACACACATAACTCTGCGCTGAGTCACGTGCTGAATCTCAACAGCACTTTGACATGCATCCGTCCTCTCCCTGCATGTACATACTAGACCGTCTAGTGGTGGTGCATTCCTCGGCTGCAGCACATGATAGCAGAAGCTATAGCTTCCACTATGGCTCCAGTCGCATCTCAACATGTGAACAGATACATACTGGGAACGCTGATGGCCATGAATACATTTGTATTTTCAGATTGGGTCTGGGTTATATTCCAAACAGTAAATCTTTACACTCCTACTTGATGCAAAAAAATCCTAAAAATGAACAAAATCTGGACACACTTCTGTAGTTACAGGAAGGGACTGAAAAGACTTGGGTTAAAGCAGCAGGTTAATGGTTGAGTTTCTGCCCTATTTCATAAATGCACTTCTGTCCATGCAGAACAGATGTTCTGGATCTTGATGATGAATCTCCAACATTGGAAGTAAAGTCCCTGCTAAGCTCTGAATGCTGCTAAGATTCATTAATAGTAGGAAAAATGAGTTAAGGTCATTTACCGGTCTGTCAGGCAGCTGTTTCTGATTAAAATAATTGGGGATAAATGATTATATTTATTATAGATTTATCTACTGCTGTTATTTTTAATTATTTAATAAACAAAATGTCAAAAATAATTTAACTAATTTCAACATGTTCTGTTTTCAAATTAAAAGTTTAAACTAATAAACATTTTTTTATGTATTCAATCAACAATGTAAAAATCATCTGTAAAACAAATCAATATATTTAAGAAGCTGTAATTGCATTTGGTATTAATATTCTATGTCTGGACCAATCAATTAACTGTTTTTCTTTTTCAGCCCTAAAAATAGAAAATAATAATTTATCACAACTACAAGCAGTCTTTGGTACCAGTGGAGCTGAAATGCTTAATCAATTAGTCAGTCGTTAAAGAATAAATCTGCAACAATTTTGATAATCAATTAATCATTTATTATCCAAGGAAAATGTCAATATTCAGAAGCAGTTTGCAGCTTTTTTGGTTTTCGCCTGTTGTTGGGACAAAACTAGAGATGTGAACATGTCAGCTTGGAAACTTGTGTTTCTTACCGTTTTCTGACAAGTTAAAGGCCCAAAGATTAAAAGATTGATCAGGAAAATAATCTGCAGATTAATCAATAACAAAAATAATTGTTGCGGCTTGAGAGTTGCTCAGACCATGAGCCGCCTGAATCGGTGAAAGTCAGTTTCTGTATGACAAAGGCTCCTGATTGGCCGCCTGTTAAAAGAACAACACATCAGGGATGTCAAAACATCTGCTGGATATTAATGCTGAATTATAAGCATTTCTACCACATAAGGGGGTAAATACATTTTTTAACTGCAATATTCAATTAAATTCAACTATATTTATCAATGCAAAGAAAACGTTTTGCAGCCGCAGCTCCCCACCCAGATCAATAAATACTCACAAAATAAGAAACACTCATGAAGCTAAAACAATCAAAGGCTATAAGCTTCAAACTATATGTTTCTTATAAAACATGAAATGAAATAAATATCAAAAAAATATAAAAAAAAATCCAAGAAATACAGTTTTAATAATTAATTGAGCGTTCAAGTCATTTTTCAAGTAAAAATGCCAAACATTTAGCTAGTTCTAGCCGATGTGGGATTTATAGATTGATCAACTATAATCTATAACATATGGGTTCTGGACTGTTAATCAGACGGACAAGTAATCTGAAAGTCACTGTTGGCTCCGAAAAAAAAAGTTTCTCTATATTTTTTCTATATTTTCTGGCATTTCCTAGACCAAACAATTGTTCAGTTATGTAAATTGATTAAAACAAAACAATCAACAGATTAAATGATAATTACAATAATTGTTAATTGCCCCCGTAAAACACACACAAAGCAATGAAGCCACAGCCTGCAAAAGCATAAAAATGACTTGAAATTATTCTATTTTTTACACAAAACAACAGTAAAAAACTAGAGGTGACTTTATCTGACCAGATTTAAGACTTTAGCAGCAGCTCTCTTAGAATATCTCATCATTCTGAAAGAGAAAATCCAACCTCCTGTTACACAACTGTTACACAAATACAGACCAAATGACACTATAATAAAAACCCTTTAATTTAGCAGAAAACGTCCATCGTACAACCAACACACGCAGTGGCAAGAAGACCCCTTTAACACTAGGCTACATCTGTAATAACCATGAGGATGTCAGTATGTTTTTTCTAAGTATTCAATCCAGCATGATGACAGGCCAGCAGAGCGTCAGCTCAGGTTACATTTGGTGGGTCTGCAGATACCTGATCACTGGTCCAGTAACACTCCACTACGTCTTAAACGGCTCAAGCTAATTCAACACGTCAAACAGCTCTGAGACAGTTCATACAACTTTTCAATTTCAAAATGTCTCAGTTTTTCTCCAACTCAGACCTGAATGAACGATTCATGTGGACGAGAGGAGTCAGGACGACAGATACACACACGTATCTCCCTATAGTCGATGATAGAGCTGCATATGTGGACTGAGTGATGATATTTTGTTTTACTTTGGACTGACGAATTGACTTTTTCATATCACTGCAGCAGGTCTGCAGATTGATCCTCCTTTAACTGCGCTCTTTAATTTATAGCTGTTATTGAGGCAGAGTTTCAATGTTCACTCTTGACCTTTGAATCAGTACATTCACTAGTGATTCTGGAGCTTTCAATCTAATCATCTGTCATACTGTTCTCGTACAGTCATCTTCGACAACAGGTGGAGTTTGCCCACTTGTCATACTGAATGTTCACTAAACCCCTCCCCCGAAAAGTGAAAAGTCCAATCATAATTTAGCAACTGTAACTAGGCACAGTGGGCCTGTCAAGCTTTGGATTTCTTCACATGTCGAGGCAGCGGGTGGTGGTGTTGTTTTTAGCCTTTCCAAAACCGAAAGCATCGTGGTCATTTCGGGAGACTAAAAGGATGATCCCAAGACGGCGGCATGCAAATTCTGCAGGCAAACATTCACCTATCATTCATCAACCTCAAACACGGTTTCTCTGAAACATCTTAGAGCCTAATGTTAGCGACTTAGCATGGCCGCTGACTCTTACATTCTCCTTGTTGTTCTGGCACATCCAGAATCATTACAGCTTTTACCGGTGTCATTAACACGCGGTTCGCTTTGTGCACTAAACCTCTGCGGCTATGTGGTAAACGTTAGAGCAGCTGATTTTACAGCCACAGCAGCCAATATAGACTTGTTCCTGTGTTTACCTCCTCTTAAGTTAGGTGTAAATTTGAGTAAGTCTGGCTAAATACTGTACTACAGACAATAGCAACCATTACTTCCCAAGCAAAGGACCATTTATTACTAAATAATCTTAAAAAAACCCTGAAGAAAAGCACATCTACTGTGTAACAGCTAGTATTTCCCCAATGTGTCAAAGCCAGTCCCGGATGGTGCTATAACACAGTTTAATGGTAAAGTTACTGGTTCTGTGCTGCTCTTTATTAGATTTGGAGAAGTTTACACTCACTTTGACTCAACTTGTTACCGGAGACAGCGTTATGTTTGATATCCTTTTCTCTTGTAACATTAATAGTAAATTAATGATCTAACTTACTGTACAGTAAACTAAGCACCACTAGTAATGCTGGACTTAGTAGATTTACACTGCAATACGACAACAATGCTGTTTTTGGAGCAGCAGGTAATAATGCTGACATTTAGCCTTGGACATGTTCAAATTAATATTTAAGACATTTTTACAAGGTTACAGTTTCAAACAAGCCAGCTTTAAACATTAAAAGTCAGCAGGAGATAGCAGTTTCAACCAGCTCATGTTAGCTTAAGTAGCTAGCTATGATATAATCTGCTAGTGATCTTTTCAGCTGGCAAGTCGACTGTTTTTTGTTTTTGTTAAGAAAAGATTTGAATTTGACATTTGAAACTCTTCACTGTTATCAAAGTGAAGTGCGAGAGCAGAGAGTTGCAGTAGCAGAATGGGGTCAGGGCTTCATGAACAGGCTGTTTTCTCAACTGTTGTTTCCAGGATCAAGGATGATTTTCAGTCACAACCTTTTTAAACCAACATGGACCAGAAGTCTTGCTCAGAATAAATATTCAACACCAACAAACCCATGACAACGGGGCAAACTAACCCTGACCCTGTGTGAAATAATCAAAAGCTCAACATCAGTTGCAGTGAGGCTTTTTGTCAAGTATATCACAGTGGATCAGCAGACCGAGGTGCAGGCTGCATGTTTGCAACACATGTAATGAAATCCGCCAAATGACCTTTGTGACACGACATCCCCTCTGCCACCCTGTCTTCTCACCTCGCCAAACTCAGGCTTAAAAATGCTCTGAAATAATCACAAAATTTTGCAAATCTAATTGGCTCTTTGACTGCAAGTCGGGGAAAGAAGCGGATCATCTTTGAAAGCAACAGACTGTCCTGTATTCGCAAGTCAGTCAGTGCCTAAGGTTAAGTACAAGTCTATCAGTGTCTGAGAGACAGCCCCCTAAACCAACGCTGTGTTTACTGCAGAGAGAGAAAAGCCTATTAATAAATCTGTTGCAGACAGCCTGGCGGAAGTGGCCTGGGGGCTGTAAACTCAGTCTGGGAGAGAAGGATGGATGAAGGGCAAAACAGAGAGGGGATGGATGAAGAGAGTAAGTGCAAGAGAGAAGAAGAAAAGACCAAACGGAAAAGAAATGAAGATACATGGAAATGGAGAAAGGCGGGAGGAGGGAAGGGAAAGGAGGGAGAGGAAAGAGGGTGTGTGTGTGTGTGAGTGTGTGTGTATGTGTGTGTGTGTGTGTGTGTGTGTGTGTGGTGTGTGTGTGTGTGTGTGTGTGTGTGTGTGTGTGTATGTTGTGTGGTGTAAACCATGGGTGCTGGTTGATGGATGGATCTAGGTTCTGAAAAGCCACAGCTGCCCCGCTCTTCCTAGAAAAAGATCCACAAGGAAAAGTGGCAGTATGTGGTTCAAGCATCTAGCATCCTCTTACTATTTCTGACCGGCATACTGCAGGACCCGTCAGAATGTGCACTGGTCCAAAAAGCCTCTGCCAGAGTGCGAGTAAATGAGAGAATGTGTGCCTGTATTATTAACGTAGTGCCTATGCATAATAAAAATGAAAATGTGAGGGTTCTTTTTTACTTTAATTAGTCTTGTAAATATCTGTATGTGTGTGTGTGTGTGTGTGTGTGTGTGTGTGTGTATGCTGCGCCGCGCTACACATGAGTATGTCTGTTTTCAATCAGTCTATTACACAGCAAAGCATCATTCTTCTCTCTGTCACGGTTGCCAACTGAATGTAGTAAATGTATATAGTGCTGTATTTACAATAAAGGAGGTAAAGAGTGACGTTTTGTGCACCCCGCACATTTTATCTGAAATAAAAAAATACGCTGTTAATTTTCTGTGAAAGAGCGACATGAGAATGTTTATTATCAGAAGTTTATTTTTAGATCAGAACAGAGATTAACTTTCACGTAAGAGATGAAAACCAAAGCTGTTCTGCTTCTACAAGTAACAATTCAGCTAAATCCATCCACATCCCATCTGCTGATGAAGATCAAACTATGGTCATGAATGAACCTTCACACTCAACAGTCATAAAATCAGCAAACCGAATCAGTATCTAGCGCTGCCCCCCCAACAGTCAACCCAAAGTTAGTCGATGAGAAGAGTCTTAGTTGACCAAGTTTTGATTGGTCGGTTGGTCGTGGGGGACGAAAGTCAGATTCCATAGGAAGTGTTGAGACTCAGTTACTCAGTCATGGACAGACGTAGTTTACATGTCTGGTCCCTTATGAGATCATAATGTGACCGAGCATCTTGGGTTCAACTGACTGAGCATGTTTAGTGATAAAATGATAAACAGGACTTAGAGACGTAGGACAGTGAGCAGCAGCAACTTTTTCGTTTTCCTAACACACGTTAAGCGGGACTCCAACAACAACTCCCGCCTTACGACAACTCTTAGAGGACACATTACCTCAAATATCAAAACAACCTGTAAACACAGGACAGTGTGTTACAGTAATTATGTAGCGGTGTGTCGGGCAGGAAATCCAAAGTGTGGGATCATTTCAAGAGGCTAAAGAACAACCTCAAGAAGGCGACACATAAACATTCACCTCTCATCGTCAACCACAAATAATGCTTATTTGAAACATGTATGTAGCCTAACTTTAGCCACTTAGCATGGCCGATCGCATCTCAGCCCTGGACTCGAACCATTACCCCCCCCACCCCCCAAAACAATGTATATTTATCTAAATAAATCGAAATCATAAATGTGTGACGACTAGTCAACTAATAGCTTGAATTAACGACAACCAGTCAACCAGGAAAACCTTTGGTCAGGGGCAGACCTATCAGTAAAACATTAGTTAGCATTAGCCACCATGATATCAGACCACATACGACTACAGCAGCAAATCTCAACGTTGGTGAAACACTATAAGAGGAATTATGAAAGACCGATCACACAGAAAGATCCAGGTAATTTAAAGTTTGCTAATGTTGCTCCTGGTTAACTTCAACTTATAGGTTGTCCTTATTTGGCTAGGGCTTAATGCTAAGCAACGTGTAACAGCAGCACGAGGACAGTCAGCAAACAGACTCAGTAATGTCAGTTACGTGACAATATCAATATAAAGTTTGCTGACGTTCACAAACATGAGCCATCGGCTGCTGTTCATACCAGACCATGTGTGTACTGAACTGACTTGTTTTTCAGAAATTACAGCCTCACTGTCACAGAGTGTGTGGACAAAATCCAACAGTTTTTGGCTGCATAGTGTAAAAAAGAGAAAACTGCCACTAAATAAAATACAAATCGCCAATTCATTTTTTATTACATTTTAAACTGTTGCAAGCAGCTTAAATTAAAAGCTGCAAGAACGAGAAACACCCACAAAAACTAAGGAAACACCCACCAGACTATGTTGGAATAGATATTCCTATCAAAGGGCCAAAACAATACTTTTTCATACTTTCCTTTGACATTTTGTTGATATTCCTCTTTTTCATTCAATGAAATAATCACAATTTCTCAAATATTAAACAAGCAGCTGTATAAAAACTTTGAATAAATACAATAGACTCTAAAACTGCAAATTCAGATTAACATCAGTAAATATCTGATTAAAGGATAAATAAATAAGACAATGAATCTGACTGAGCATTCAAAGACAATTCACTTCTTAGGTAATGCTAATTTTTGCATCTTAATAATTCATGTGAGATACTGAACCTTTACATATGAAATGCCCTCCTCTCTCTCTCTTTCTGACTCTAACTTTCTTCCAGTCTGTCGCTGTACTGACTCACACTCTCATACTCCTCTACAGTATCTCCTGCATCTCTCTCTCCTCCGCCTCTCCATCCATTCTCCTCTCAGTGACCTGAATGACCGGCAGCCAGTGTGTGTGTGAAACCTCACATATCACAAATAAATAAATCTTTCCCCTTTGCTCTTGTCCCATGACACTGGACACACATGCATGTAAACACTGCAGTGTAGATGTGAGTACACAAAGAGTTCAAATACACAAACTACAACCCTTGCATATGCACACGCACGTATGAGTACACGACTTCTGCATCGCCCCGTTTTCCGTTCAGGTTCTCAGGCTCTCGACTTGCCCGTTTTTTTTCCTCTCGCCGTCTTGAGAAAATAACAAATAGTACAATCTTCTTGCAGCCCTTTAGTGAACAACATCCATTCTAGCATGAACCCAGTGTCCCTTGTTCCCTCACCCATCTCCTCTGCACCCCCACCCACCCCACTCCATCCCTGCCTCTAGAAGGTGAAGAAGTACAAAGAAAGGGATCAGAGCTTTTCCGATTCTTCCCTGGTTATTAACTACCATTTGTCCCCTCAGAGGGGCTGTCCCTCCCATTAACCCAACTGATGCTCTTTTCTCATGGAAATCAGCCTGCTGTTGCTGCCGCCGCCACCGTCTCTGCTGCCACTACCACCGCTGCCGCTGCCCACAGAGGTGCAAGGAATTGTGGGGGATTTTCAGAGGAGAAGACCTCCCTCCAACTCAAAAACAGCTCTCTCTCTCTCTCTCTCTCTCTCTCTCTCTCTCTCTCTGTAGCAAACACACAAGCTTGCACACCCGCACACACACATACGCATGCACACATCTACCGTCTCAAAAACAGGCATGTGTGCGAGCTCTCACAGGCAGACACATTCACTCAATCACAAAGGCAAACATGAAACGTGCTGCCTCCAACCACAGGGGCATGGAAGTAATGTAAGGCAATGCATGGAAGTTAATGAGAAGAAGCTGGCTCAAGGACCCTGGTGCAAAATATTTTGGAGAGCAGAGCAGCTAAGAATGCTTGGGCACCAGAATAACACGAATCATCAGGAGTTTATGACCGAGAGAAAAAGATGTAGAAGAGGTAGTGACTCCTGATTTTAATGAGCATAATCACTAACAGATAAAGAAAAAAATAGCAGAAATCCAAGTTTGCATGCTAATTACTGCACTGTTCAATTTTTTTCTGACTATCCACAAATTCACCTCTGATCTTTAAAAACGTTTAATGTCCATGAAAAACAAGCTATGTCACATCTGTCACTGCACCTAAAAGCAGGTGCACTAGAATAACAACTGGAGAAATCTCTGGAGGGAAACAAATCTTCTAAAGCCTAAAGCAGCAGCTCCATCACTAACAGCGCTGTTATAGTGAGAGGGTGGAAAACATCAACACATGGGTCTCGACTTGCACTTCAACTGGAAGCAACAAAGCCATTGTCTCGTGACAAACTCACTTCCATTTCCTTATTATGTAGCTGGAGGCCTGGATGAAGCACGTTTGTCTCAAAAATGCTGCAGCAGAAAATGCGTGGTGGGGGAAAACCACCTAAACTCGCTCTTCACCAGACCAGATCTGCAACTTATACACTGATCTTTTTCAGGTACTGGGGAATGTTTAAGGTTTATAGACCTATATACATATATATACATACATATATATATATATATATATATATATATACATATACACACACATATATAATCATGTATGTCATTAGTGTTGCAGCCATGTAATTACTGCTGCCTTGATAATTTACCTCTTTTTTAATTTTATTTAACAAAACATCACCAATTTCTTTTCTACACAAATCATCTAGTAGATCCTACATAATATCTCATATAATTGTCTCATAAAATTGCTGTCAGTGAAATAAAGAGCCATGCTAATGTTCCTTGTGCTATTACAGAAGGATATTTGTACCCTGTGAAACCTAATAGGCCATCAGACCCTCACAGGTAGAATCTAGATATAACCTCAATAAGGTGATCGACAAAGAAATTAATCAGCAGCTGCTGTAGTTTGAAAACTTTTTTAAAAGTCATTTTCAAGCAAAAATACCAAACAATCCCAGCCTGTCAGTTTTGGTGTTTTTCTCTAATATATGATACTTAATCAATAATGTTGGCGTTTGTGGATTATTGATTGGACAAAACAAGTTATGTTCAATTAGCAAATTTGGCTTAAGGAAACTGAAACAGTTCTCTGCTCTTTTTGTCAGTTCTTTTAATATAAGAACTGTCAGATTCAATGACAGAGAAAATAATAGTTTGCTGCAGCCTTTGTTAATTCTCTGTGGAGAGCTTCGTACATGTGTAACTCCTGTTTACCACAGGATGTCTGCCTGTAGCTTACAGCTTACATATGAAACATTTAAATATCACAAGGTGCTGTTGTGAGCGCAGCCTCCCTGTTCAACAGCAAAACAAACTGCAGTAATCCTGTAATAAATTATACAATGTCACTGCAGTGACAATAATGACCATTATAGCTGGTGAAAGCCCAGAAAAACATCTCAGTGTGAACTCATGATCAGTCCCTATTGGAGCAGTGTTTCTCTGCTGCAGAATATTTGTTAGTTCAACAGTTGTTTTTGCTTCTTTCAACAAACCTGATTGAGAACAAATGTGTGAAGAGTGGAAGCCTTCAGCCAAGTCAGCTATCAATAACAAGTGCATAAACTGAACCCCCACATTGTGACCCCTACCCCCCTCCTTTTGGTGGGGGTCTTGGTTGTTATTTACCCGCTTGCAAGGAAAAGCACACACTCTCTCTCTCTCTCTCTCTCTCTCTCTCATGGAGACACACAACATCCGATCAGCGACAAACATGACATAAGCCTTGTAGATAACCCAGTGAGGAGGCCAAACACACATGCAGTCAGCAGCGACGGCTTCACGGTCGTAGAGTACGACTGAATATCAGCAACAAAACTCATTTAAATAATGAAACCGTGTGATGCACAAACAGAAAACAGCCTCCACATTACAGCAACTTTCACCAGAGTTTTCTCCTCCCGCAAACAAACACACACCGTGGGACGTTCCCTCTGTCTCCCTCTTCTCTGCAGCTTCATGCCACACTTGATAAATATTTCGGAAATTGCTTAAAACTCACCAGATCGCCGAAAACTTGCAAAGAACATCAAACGTCAACAGCGACGGGCCGCTGGACGGAGTGCGCCGTGTTTCACAGCTTCACTCATCCGCGTTTGCAACATATTTATCGAGCAAAAAAAGCCTCGAGGAGCCGAGGAGGCGATCGCGTAATTAAAAATTAAATACCCAGGTCCCTCCACGCTGCCGCAAAAAATAAGCAAAATTACGCAAAGTCCGATTGCGCGATGGTAACAACACATTCACAACAATTCAAGTGTCACGCACATCGATGTGTCAGTGAGCGCGAGCCGAGAGTTGGTATAAAGTTGGTAAAGTTGTTGAAAAGACACACATGCACACATCAGGACGTGCAGCCACATTATGAGGTCTTGCAGAAAAAAAACGAGCAGTTAACCCACCTAAAAGTTTCCAGCACCGCATTAGTCAATTTCACATGGAGCCCCGGTAACCTTCCATCCCGGACCGGACCAGAAACCCGCAGTGGGAGAGCCCACGCCACCGCTCCCCGCTCCTTTCTCCGCTCGATCTGTTCTTTTATGATTTTTTCCGATTTTTTCTCAATAATTTTTCTATATTCGGGGCCTGAGAGTGTGTCTGGCTCTCCTCAGGCTGCAGCGGAGTTATGGGGCGGTAAGCATTGTGGGAGTGTGACGTCAGGCCACTTTCACAAACTTTTTTTTTTTTTTTTTTTTTTTTTTTTTTTTTTTTTTTTTTTCAAGCAGGGACAGCTTACTGGTTTTTCAGCAGCCTGCAACCAGTCCTCCCAGTCACAAGCAGTTGATTCAGTTATTACACCTGCAGTCCCGCATAGATATTCTGTTTATTCAGATTATCAATAAACATTTAGCGGCTATTTTTTTTAAAAATAACTCTTATTATCTTGCCTGTAACGGAGCCAAAGTTTGACATATGACATATTAACATCCGATATTTCAATGTATTTCATAGTTGCCTATAGCTACATTTCAATACAGCATTAAGTAGCCTGCTGATTGAAAATATTTTACTGTTTCTTATGACTTTTGAGGTTTATTGCAGTTATTAAATATAAGAAAAAATATTTTAAAATCGCAAAAGTGATAGAATGGGATCATCCTTTTTTGTATGGTTTGTCATCCTTTAAAAGTGAATAGGAAAAGAGAGAAAATGTTTTCATTTCAGTCCATACCGGCGATATTAAGAAATAATTTTCTCCTTATTAGATGTAAGAATTATTTCATCTGTTTTATAGCTTCTAAGTCCATTTTAAATGAAACTGTGCAAAAGAAAAGTGCACTCATTGCATTGTAATGAATCACCTCAGTTTTACACTTTTAAAGACCTTCACATCAACAAAATATAGCCAATATGTCTTATCACTAAAATTAAATATTACGTTTTTCTTATATTCATATATTCTATTAACCATAAAATGTTTTTTTATGGGAACAAAATGAACTTTTTTTTATAGGCTATCTAAAAATGAATCACACAACATAAAACATGTAGCCTACTTGAATCATGCATTCTGCAATTGTATATTATTTATATATGTTAAAGCGTCAACAAGTGTCAACACAGAGGAGGAAAACGAGCTGGACTTTCAGTTCATCCGCAGGAATGTGGACGGTCGCCCCGGTCCCCACGTGTTAAAGGTGGTGGTGGTGGTGTTGGTCCCTTTTCTCCCACCTTGTTTTTTTTTTTTTTTCGTGGGGGGTGAAAGAATTACTTCCAGGGCACATCAACTCGTTTCCTCATCACCCTAACCACCCCCCACCCCCCAGCACCTCTTCCCAGCCCCTCCACAGGCTTCCAACAGCCCCGCCAAGCCCGCAGGGTGAATGTGTTTGTGCAGAGAGTGAGTATGGGGGGTGGGGGAGCAAGAGTCTTCAATAATGCTGCCTTCAAGTGCAGCCCGCCTGCTCATATTTTATATTTATAGAAAAAAACTTTTGTCCGTGTATTAAGCCCTCACATGTTGGAGATGACACTTTAATGAACATCAACAAAAGAAACATATTTTTATGCCTGTTTAAAATTTAAAATTAATTAGGCTACATGATTATATCATGATGGTATAAGCTACTCTCTGTTGTCAGTGAGTGTCAGTACTTGATGTTTTGTTCAATTCTTTAAAAAACGTTACAAAAGTCCTGCTTTAGCTGCTGTCTGTTCACTAATAAATAAAAACAAACCCGAGTACTTCAGTTATAGGCCTATTTATTCATAGTTTGTGTTTAGTAATCAATCGCGCTCTAATAGTGGCCACATTTCCGACCGAACATGAATGCACCAAAAGCCTTTTGGCGTGTTCAATACAGAGGAGCGGGGTAGAAAATGCCTGTTGTTCAGCGGGGGGGGGGGCTGCCTCCCGACCACAACAGGCTTACCTGTTGCTGCACTGTGGTAACAACAGTTTGTGAGCGTGATGTCGCGAGGTTTTCCTTCAGAGGAGCTGCGAACACAGATGAAAGTGTGAGGACAGTCATCATGCTGGACCTTTAATCTTCAGGTATATTATTCTGATCGTCCAGTGGTCGGACGTTTGTTTTTGTGAGGACAGCGGCAGTTTTCATCCTGTTTACATGCCGGAAGAAAAACAGCATCCAAAACAAATTTGATTTCTTTAGTCGAGTGCTGGAGCTCTACAGGCATTTAAGCTGCATGAAATCACAGCAGGTCCATGATAGGACTGTCGTTTAATACGTTTTTGTCTTGACGCAAACATTTATTTTTGAAAGCTGCCGGAGTCTAAAATAATATTATAATTGAACCTTTAACTGAAAAAAATAGTCTATAAGCAGGTTTTTCCCGTCACAACATGAATTAGTTGCCTACAAATATATATATATAGTTTTCAGTTTTTTAAAATGTCATTGATATAAAGAAGTGATGCCTAAATGACAAATTCTAGATTTGGAAATGTGTAGTGAGACTTAAAGGCACATTCTTAAGGCTATGTATCATTACTTATTCATTCATTGATAAAACAATTAAAG
Organism: Seriola aureovittata; assembly: GCF_021018895.1. Lineage (NCBI taxonomy): Eukaryota > Metazoa > Chordata > Actinopteri > Carangiformes > Carangidae > Seriola > Seriola aureovittata. Next base: position 21,400,434 of record NC_079372.1, read on the forward strand.
AACTACTAAGAATGAAATATTAAAACTGAGAAAGTTTAGATTAAATTATGAGGCTAAAATGTTAAAATAATACAGTACATCATCCCACATTTAAATCATTTACATTCAGATATGAGACTTTATAAATTACATGAACAGACTTGATCAAATTGATGCAATTATTTCATTAATTGTTTGGCTTTAGAATTAGGGTTAATCTAATTATGCATAATTATACAGTAATTGTAAATTCTGTCTCTTTTTAATTCAAGAATCTATGAAAACTAAATATATTTAAACTCATGCAGCAAATGAACAATTTTAACATCTGATGAAAGACTTCTGGTTATTTAGTCTTATAAATTAAGAAATTTAGTCAATGTCAATAGTTGTCATTTGTCTGATGTACTTATTTCACAGTAAACTGGACATGTGTAGAGAAGGTAGCATTACATAGGAGCTGAATATGACATTTTATATTAGTTTAATAAATAAAATTACTGTGAGAATAGAACAGCATCTCCTCTGTTCAGTCTGTTTACATTGAAGGTTTTGTCTGTAGCCTGGATTATTACAGTGTGATCGAGTTATATTAATGTCATACAAATGATGCGCAGTTATCAGGATTGTTTTAATGCTACACTTGAAATTAGAAATAAAGTTTTACAGGGAGATCCTCACTCTTTAGACCAGTCGCAGTCTGATGCAGCTGTTGTGGTCATTTCTCTGCTGCAGCTTCTCATGTGAAGATGCTGCAAAACAAACAGAGCTGGACAAGAACAGATGACAGGGAAACAGGGGATGCTGAAGATGGATGAGGTGAAGCCATTTCCCAGCATGAAGAAGGAGACTTCCTTCATTATGCCACTGTTTGTTTATTTAGATCACAGTGTGGTTGGTGCGACCACAGTCAGGTTGATTGCAGTTGCATGGTGGTCTGTTATTTCGAGCTGTGGAGTGATTTTTAACTGTCTTATGAAACGCCACGTAGTGCCGTGGCACTGACTGACTCTGCCTGTCTCTCTCATCCTCTCCAGACCGTCTCTCACGTGCAAGAAAAACCGCCTCGCGAGCCGCCACTCCCCTGCCGGTCTCTGGCTACCACACACCTAATCAGTCCTGATTAGATGCACTGTAAGGGACGAGGAAGCCGGGCTTTCAGAAGTTATGATGACAGAACAGAAGAAAGCGATGGGCTCCCTTAAATAAAGCCTTCATCAGGGCATTGAGCAGAAACATCTGTGTGTGTTTATGCCTGCTGGATTTAACAGTAGTCAGATCTCCAACTTATTCCTCTGGTGTCATCCCAATTTACCTCTCTTTTCCTTTAACGCCCTTCAGTCCATAGCTCTTCTTTTAACACCATCAGCTTCATAATCACACACACCCAAGCCTCCACATAAATACACACACACACACACACACACACACACACACACATGCGCAATTCTGGCAAGCACACACAGCCCCATCCACACGGACCTAAGAGATCCAAAATCAGCATCAGTGAACACAATGGCAATTAGTAAGGGGGACAATTTGCTCACATCTGGAGTGTATTTCCTTGCCACCAGAATACCCAGCAATCCTTTCTTTCAGGCTCTGGCGTGGTGGGAAATGTGTGTAGTCTTTTTATGTGTTTTGTTTAAAACAGATGGGCGGTTTACATTAGTGGAGATGGGCGATAAACAGCTTAGAAAGGATGGAGAGGAGGGGAGGGAGAAAACCACTGGGACACAAAGAGAGAGACACCACCATCCCTTCCAGTTTGTGCAGACATTGGACCGAGGCGTGTTGTGGACATACATTATTTTCTCGCTCAGTTTTGTTTGGGTCGGCTTTTCCTTAATTATAGTTGTGTAAAAATAGGTTGTTACCCTATGGTGTGTTTTAATGAGCCTGGGTGAGACTAAATTTATTCTGTTTGGGTCACGGGCTGAAAAGTCAGAAGAATCTTTTTGTGAAATTTGGGTGTAATTCAACCGTAAACGCCCTGTAACACACTTTCCCACAACCTAAAGAGCCACATGATTGATGCTCAAAACACAAATGTTACACAACACCCTGGTACCTGTTAAGATGATGGCGCTGCACTCGAAGATAGCACGATGATCACATCCTGTGTGTTACGTAACCACCGAGCAGCTGCTGTGTGATAACTTCAGGGTATAGCACAGGCGCAGCAAATGTGGGGAAGTCTATCTGAGCTGGGTCCGACTCCCCTGCAATGAGGTGGGGTATCAGGTCGCAGGCAGCCCACACCAGTGGTCTGCAGCAGGTTGATAAGGTGGATGGGTGGAGTATCCTGTCCAGCTCCACGTCCACGTCACCAAGGCTACCAAAGGGAGAACTAAAAATAATGACAAGCATTTTGTCAACAGGGTTTTTGCCTAATTTTCTTAACAAATTTAAATCTGAATTAATCTTTAGTAACAAAAAAGAGTTATTTTTTTATTAAGTCCATTTTCATATTCAGTTTTATCTACATCACTAAGGCCAGAGGTGGATCCTGTGTGGACAAATAAAAATAGGTGTTTTGTCAGCAGTGTTTTGGCTAATTTTCTTCATAACTGTTCATCTGCAAAAATCTTTAGAAACAAAATTTAGTTATTTTTTTAGTTTGGTTCATGTTCATATTCAGTTTTTATCTACATCACTAAGGCCAGAGGTGGATCCTGAGCGTACAAATAAAAATGGATGTTTTGTCAGCAAAGTTTTGTTTGTTTCCAAATCTTCACAACCAAAATGAATATGTTCCCTGTTTGTCACTTTCATGTTATAGAAACAGTTTATACCAGTTTATATCCACTAACAAACAGCAGATCTTAGCTGAGAGGTAAAGTCAAACTAAAAATAAGCATTTTTTCAACAGAGCTTTGTTAGCTTTGGGCAGTTTTATAGTTTCACTGACACTAAATGTAATTAAATCTTTAAATGTTTTGTTACTTTCATTCAGTCGTTCAGTAAAGAGCAGTCCTGCTACAGGTTGATCAAATTGGAGACGGAAAACTAAAACTAAAACTAAAAGTTTTGTAATGTTTTTTCTGGATTTCACAACACCTCACAATCTAACTGTGTCCTCACAGGTTATTTTTACGTTATATTTAAATGTAGTTTTTATCCACATCACAAAGGAGCACTGTTGACAAGTAGGGGGCACAAAAAAATTAAAACAGGTATTTTGTCAACAGTATTTGGTCAGTTTTGGATAGTTTTTTTCCTCTACACTTCCACATTTAAATAAAATGTAATGGCCCAAATTATTTTTTTAATTCTTTCTTACTTTTATGTTATATTCAGTATGCATCATGAAAGCATGTCTTGAACAGAGGGATCCTAGCTGACAGGAAAACTATTAATAAAAATAGGCATTTTATCAGTTTTTCTAGTTTTTGTAATTTTTCTTAACACATTTAAATCTAAACAAATATTTAAGGGTGAAAAGTTTTGTGTTAGTTTGTGTTAGCTGAGAAGATATTTAAAAAATAAAAACAAGCATTTTGACAAAAGAGTTTTGGCTTAGTTTTACACTTCTAAATGTAAATAAAACTTCACAGTCAAAACTAGTTTTATTACGTTTTTGTTCGTTTTATGGTTCAATATCCATGTCAGGAAGGAACTGTGCTGCCACACAGGGATCTGTGCTGAAAAGAAAAGTGAAACTAAAAACAAGCATTTTGTCAGCCCAAATGAATTTTGTTACTTTTTTAAAAAAACTTTTTAATGATAGATTTAATTTTTATCTACATCACTAAAACACACCACTGTCACAGGGGGATCCTAACTGTGAGGAAAAGTAAAACTAAAAACAGGGATTTAGTGAACACATGGACAGATTTGTTAGTTGTTATTTGTCTTAGCACATTTAAATCTAAATAAATCTTTAGAACCAAAACGAATTTTGTTACTTTTGTTTTAGATTTGTTTTTTATTCATCACAATCACAAACCTCAGGGAAAAATAAAAGTAAAAGGTATTATGGCAACAGAGCTCCGTTAGTTTTTTTCTTAAACATCTCTAGAGCCAAAATGATTGTTTTCACTCTAATATCAGATTATTGTTTATCCAGGTCACCTCAACCTTTCCAAGAGGAAGAGCTAACTAAAACCAAAAACAGGTATTTTGTTAACAGAGTTTTATTTGGCCAGCTTTCTGAAAAACTACAAATGTAAATAAATAACTCTTCACAACTAAAGTGAGTTTTGTCACTTTTTTGTCCCTTTATGTTTGATTCAGTTTATATCCACATCACACTGCTGCTGAACAGGGAAAACTAAAAGTAAAAATTAGCATTTTTCTCAACAGAGTTTAGTTAGTTTTGGGTGTTTTTTTTCTAAATATTTACCTCCCAAATCATTCACTTTTTTGGTGAGTTTTACATTAGATTCATTCTTTATTATTTTCAGGAATTTTTTTCTTTACTGCCCTAGAAAAAACCTAGAAAAAAGTAGTAAGTAAACCTAGAACAAAGCTACAAATATATGTGGTCTCTGCCTGCTGAAATTGGGGAAATTACACCACACATGCTAGTCACAGCCTCCAGCTGAACTGAAAGCCAGGTTGTCAGTAACAACACAGAAAGGTCAACAGGAGGCGGGTTGTTTGAGGTTGACTACCTCATTTCCCTCTTCTGAAAGGCCACTGCAGAGAGCTGTAGGCCTGTTTTTCTGCATTAGCAGTGAGTGAGAGAGGCAGAGAGTTAAGACAGAGAGGGACAAAGGAGGAAACATGCATCTGTACATCTTTACATGTTCTAATGAAATGCAAAGTGAAGCGTTATGTGTCTGAGGAACTTATAGATTCAAAAAGGGAAATGAAATTGCTAGAACACAGGACAGTGAGTCAGAGATACATAAAAAAACAAGATGTACAACCTCACTTTATATGTTAACAACTGTACCATCTATTGATTTATCTATCATTTACAATCATTACCAGGTCAGACTCAATAGATATGTAATAAAAATGTGAAAATATTTAATTAAAGTAAGTGTAAAGGTGTGTTTTTGTTGTGATGGAAGTCATTTGTTCACCTGAGGGAAGTCTCTCTCTCTCTCTCTCTGTGTGTGTGTGTGTGTGTGTGTGTCGCTGTCTCATACTGCGGCTGTGAGTTGTGGTTCTTTGCATTGTTATCATTGCTGTCATCTCTAACAATGAAAAACAGTGTGTGTTCAAGGGATGGGGGAGGAGCAGACACAGAGAACGACACAGGAAAAGAGGGAAAGAACAGCCAGCTGTCGAGCATCAGAGAAAAGAAAAACGAGAGTGATTGAACACAAAGAGAGAATACGTTGGACTGGGTTGGCTGAGCTGGAGGATGTGGAGGGATTAAGTATCTTTCAAAGCAAAGGCACGAGTAAAAAACTTCTCAAAACTCTTCATTGCGCAAAGAACTCAATAAGGACATGGATGTTGGTATGAATACAGAGGAATGAAATGTCTTTTATGGTGTTTTGGCCACATGTGCTATTTGTTAGATCATAATAATCTATTATCGCCGTTGATTTGCACACATGCAGTTGTCCCTTGCATGCAGATCATATCATACATGCAGGTCAGCTGTGTCACTGCAGCCTTTCAACAGCAGATAATGAACTCTTTAATGTGACATATTTAAGCAATTATCAGCGGATTCAGTCAAACAAGGCAGGCTGGCAGAGAGTCCGCACATTTCAACGAAAGTAACAAAGGTTTGAGACCGCACCCAGGCCATATGTTGCCATGCCAACCCAGCACATTAGCTTTGGGCATGTTGAGCGCACATGTGAACATCTCATGAAGAAACTATAATGACAGAGCTCTAGGAAACACTGCGAGTCTTTATCATTGGATGTAGCACTGATTGGCTCCATCTGATTTCCACCAGGGAATCCGAGGCAAAGAGGGTTGGTCTGATCCATTTATTTTTTTCTCTTTGCAAAGTGAACTTTGTGTGACCGCTTTGTTTGTCAGTCTGCAGGAATGATCACAAGAGAATAAGCAAAAGATATTTTGCTGCATCACTACTAGTGTTTTACTTTCAAACTTTAAATATGTTGGCAACATGTGATGGCGGCCATCATTATTCATCTTTAAAGGTCCCATATTTTACACTTTTCTCGTGTTTTATTTGCAGTGTTGATCCATAAGAAGATACATTTGTGGTATTTAGTAGCAAAAAACATCTCGATGTAGTTTTATATCTTCTTCCTGGAGCTCTAGTAACAACAGGTCAGTGATTTCTTTTCAGGTAGACACTTATAGAAATCAAATCCAACAAGGTTGGATGGTGGGTCCAGGTGGGCCATCCTGGGGCATAACTGAGGTTTCTGACTGTTGTGACATCAAAAAGTTACTAAAGTCCTGACAGCTTGTTTTAAGGCTCAGTTTTGAATACGGGCTGTGTGCATTATATCCATGGATTACACACTTTAATACTTTGACTTTCACAGTATTTATATAGTACCTAGTCCTGCTTTAGAATCAAAAAGTCATGGACATCTCACGTTCCACAATATGGGACCTTTCAAGAGCGCATGTTAGTTCAACATTTCAAGTGAATGTTGTTCCTGTAACATTAGTTTCAACTGTGTTCGTGTGGCACTGGCACATTTTTTTCTACACTTTGAGCTGTCAAGTCCACTGAATGATTATTAATGTAGACACAGGGCTTTCAATGCTTTAATTAAACGCTTTCAGATGTCTCAGTTGTAAGGAACGCTAATAACGGGAAAGGTAAAGTGCTGTTTTTCTTCTGTCTGGTTGCAGAAAATAAATTAACACCTTATGTAAAGGGGGAAAAAAACTGACATGGGTTCTCACATCCTCATTCTGCAAGAGTTTTCAACGGTTCATGTCTCAGTTTGGAATAAAACTATTCACACTTTATCCACCCTGATAAAAAAAAATCACACACATCACATCATACAGTTGCCATTGTATAAGATTGTCTGTTGTAATCAGTAGTGTCTTTCTAGTCATCTTATTGTTTTTATTTCCTACATAGTTTTATTCTAGCAGGTTCAGGATGCAGCAGCAATGTTTGCTTGGTATCCCTAAATTGATTTCTGTTTTTGTATTTTTTACTTGTTTAAAGGGGGTGGGACTCAGTAAGAAAATAGTGATTTCAGCACACCAATCAGAATATAGCAACATTTTAATCAAACTTTGATAAGTGTTATGAGGGGTTTTATTCCTTTGTTTTTTGACTCCTTATGCTAGCCTGTTTCCACTGATTCCAGCCAGCTTCTTAGATTTGTCAAGCAATAAGTGAAAGTTCTGGTGTTGCACCCATAGAAGGTTAATATCACGCCATTAGAAAAACAGGTTGTCAACTTTGTTTTTAGGCAAATAATATATACAAACTGCTCCCTGACCACCAGTCAAGACACAAGATGAAATTGAAATGTCATAGCCAAAAAAGCCAGTCTAATTCCCCCAAACAAATACCCTAACACAGATACAATACTCACACACACCCACATACATCAACACCCACATATGTTACACTTATGCTTACATACAACACCCCCCCCCCCACACACACACACACACAAACACACACACTCACTCACTCACTCACTCACACACACACACACACAAATGTAGAAATAACACAGCACTGTCAGTCAAATATCTTAAACCACGCCCACAGCAGAACATCTCAGAGTCTCACAACTTCTCATAACTTTTCATAACTTTGTTTGCTTCATGTTAACTTCCATTGCTGCTTAATTAATCACTGTTATCTAATGCATTACTTGAAAACAAGCTTTCAGGGTCTTTAAAGTCACTTCATTTTCCATTTATAGCCAAACAGATCTAAAACAACTTGAAAAGTCTGGACATGTCTCCAGCAAATGATTCCATAATTCTCCTGTACTTAGACTATGCATTGTTTCTTTACTGAAGGACAAATACTGTAATACTGAGGCACTATTTATCCCTCGGGGTTATAGGATACAATTAAAATATCAAATTTTTAACACACATACCACACATTACCACTCCGGTACAGTAGGTGGATGTAGACGCAGCTCTTTGAATTCTTCAATAAACCTAAGGAAGAAGAATAAGCAAACGAAAAGCCGGTGCATGCTGGGATATGAAATGAAGCACAATGGCGGTTGAGCAACAAGCAGTTCATGCTTTCACACTGACATGTTTACTTTCATCACTGCTGCTCCAAGCTTGTCGGACATTTGCCGAAGAACTGAAGTGGGATGAGAACGGCTACGTGTTGTACTGCCCGTGCATGGGTAATTCACTTCCTGTAGCTCATACGTAGATTTCTAGCAGAGCTAGCGAGTCCAAAACTTCACTCATTCATAAATTTAAAGTGACGTTTTAAATCTAAAGAAGTACATATGGCCTAAACATGAACCCATACCTGTGTTTGACTCTGCTGGGGGCCAGTCATCAGCTCGACGGACTGTTTAGGTGAATTAAAAAGCAACTGCGGGAACATTTGAACACTTGCAGCCAGAAGAGACGCAATAGTAGCTAGTTAGCAGCTAACTTAGCTGAGCTTAGTACAAACTTTAGTAAGTGGAAAAATACACCCGTTACCATACTGTGATTGCAAAGAACCCATTAAATGTGGTGCATGATATACTGAGGTAACATACACTTCCCTCCAGTCGCTCAAGTTTCCATCTTCTTGTCGTGAGGACTTTAATGATAACAGTTGAAAATGACCGTTAAACTAACGTGACCGCTGCTGTCGTTCAGGTCGCTTTGGGAACCAGGCAGACCACTTCCTGGGCTCTCTGGCCTTTTCAAAGATGTTGAACCGAACCCTGGCAGTTCCTCCCTGGATAGTGTACCGCCACCACACACCCCCTTACACCAATGTAAGTACAGTCACGGAACTGTCACACAAGTGTGATTATTTATTATGTAGATAGATAGATTGAGTGAGAACTTTTTCAATACCAAAGGTAAGTTAAACCAGACAAGTCGCATACTAAATCACAAAAACAAAATAGGCAGGTAAGAAACATTCAATAAAATAGATACATAAAAAAACAATTAAAAAAAAATATAATATGAAATGGAATAATACAAAAACTGAGACTAGAGACTAAAGGTAGTACTGAACATGTGCTGTACATGAGTGCATTTCAAGTAAACATCACTAAGTGCTTTCCAGTAAGGTGCAGGATTGTTCTTGTTCTTTTACACTATGCTTATCTTGCAGTTCTGAAAAGTTCAAAAGAAAACCAAATAGAATTGGAGATATTGTAATATAACAAATGTCATGAATTAATGTAATTAAAAGTCCAGGTGACCAGAGGACACTTTGGACATTGTTGTTCATACAAAGTAATGGCAGCTGTCGGGAATAACTTCCCGTAGCATGTAAATACTGGTTCTGATAATCAAATCGTTTACCTTATTCACAGACGACATTTTGACCAGCCGTAACAGGAAATGTACAGGAGGAAATAATAATGTCAGTGAGCTACAATAGTGACCCTGCATGCACAGTACCAATGCCCCAGAATTGCTGAACCTAAACTGAGTGCAGCCATTGATAATGTTCAGGTGCAGCAAATATTATTAGTTTTTTAACAGGTTGTCCTGTTATGATAGGTCATAATGTCTGTTGGGAAAAATGAATGGATGGGTGCAGTCACAGGACTGGGTCAAGGATTTTAAATTTGTGTGTTTAAACTTATAGTTAACCTTTGTATATTGTTATTAATGGATAAATCTGTAGAAATTCTGTATTTTTCTTATTGTCAACAATCAGTGAACAAGTATTGTCTATGTATTCAAAGCCTTTGCACCATAGAGCTCCATTGTCCAAAAACTGATAAAAACACAATGATGAAGCACACCTTTACACTGGAAAAGTGTGCGTCATGATGAACACACACACTGTAGATCTGTAGTTAAAAATAGTCGTGAAGAAATACACAATTTACTCCTGTTTGGTAGTAAAAATCTACACTGCCCAGTAACTTTTGGAAATTACTGAGCCTTTTTAACAGGAAAAGATATTTGTGTCAAATTATTAATGATTTGCATATTCAGAAGGAACAAATAGGCCTGGGGCTAAGAGCCCCAAGTATTAGGAGACGGACTATTGACAGTAACAAAATTTAGAGCATCACCAGCATTATACTTTCAAAGTTGAAGTGGATAGTGCTAAGTCATCCCATTCTTTTCTATTCGTTTCAGGTCCATGTTCCCTACAGGGATTTCTTCCAGTTAGAGGCCTTGTCTGCCTACCACCGTGTGGTCAGTGTGGAGGACTTCATGGAGAAGCTGGCCCCCAAATATTGGCCCTTGGGACATAGGAACGCCTACTGCTTTGAGACTGCTGCACAGCGGAGTGCAGACAAGAAATCCTGCCCTATGAAGGTGAGAGTCCAGGCAAACAGATTATTCGGTTGATGACTGTCAGCTAGTTATTATCTGATGAAATTTGTTTGCTCCTTTCAGACAGTCTGTGCATTTCTCTTTCCTGAAAGATTTGAAACAGGTAGTAAAGGTGAAAGTAAAAAAAGCAGAGAATGAGATTAATTTGAGAGCAAATTTGCAAACACCATCAACAAATGAAAAGGGTTAGGGTGAAATTCTGCCCTCTGGTGGCCAATAGACCATCAGTTATGAACCATATAATTATGAAGCTAATGTTGCTGTTTCATTGCTCTGACATAGATAGACGGGTCTGATTCATTTTCAGGATGGGAACCCATTTGGTCCATTCTGGGAGTACGTCGGGGTGGAATTTGACAAGTCTGTCTTGTTTGGTGGTATTTCTTTTAGTGCCTACCACAACCCTCAGTGGATGAAAAAGTGAGTACATGTTTGCGATTATGAAAGCTGACATAACACATACAAAACATCTTCCTAAGGATCAGTGGTGGCTTTAAATATAATGACTGGCTGGTGAGGTCTCCATTTTCCATTGATTATTAATGAAAGTTGTGAACAGGCTTATTCTCTCCCTGCTTCCCCTGCTCGAACAGGTTTCCTCCCTCTGAGCATCCTGTCCTGGCGCTGCCTGGGGCTCCTGCACAGTTCCCAGTGATAGAGGAGCATGTGGGGCTGCAGCGCTATGTAGTGTGGTCAGACAACATGGTGAAGGAGGGTGAAGAGCATATTGCCGCCTTGCTGACCAGGCCATATGTTAGCATTCACCTGAGGATTGGCATCGACTGGGTAAGATGAGCTTCATGATGTATGACGTTGGGCTTTAGACATATATCTTTCATTTTCTCATTCACTCAGACACCCACATACAATCACACATCTGTTCACAGAGAGTGTGACTCACTGATGTGTTTAGTAGTTTTTGGAAAACAATCGAGCTTTATGTCACAGAGGAATATCAGGCTTTGGATACACATGAAATGCTTGTCAGCAGGATTCATAGATTCTTTGTTATTTTTAGTCTTTGATGGGATTTGTCGACAATATTCACCAGATATTTAACCTAGTCTAATCTAGTTCTAGGTTGGTTCTCACCCCCTTCTGCAATGAGTCACATCTAAATATTTTCTATTCATCCACCTTTACAGCAAAATGCATGCAAAATGCTGAAGAGTGGCGATGCAGGGCCTCACTTCATGGCCTCTCCTCAGTGTGTCGGCTACAACCGCCAGACAGCACTACCTCTCACCATGACCATGTGCCTCCCTGATCTGGCGGAGATTCGCAGGGCTGTCAAGCTGTGGGTGAAGAAGACCTCTGCCCGCTCTGTCTACATTGCCACTGACTCAGAATCCCACAGCAGGGATATAGAAAAGCTCTTCAAGGGCAAGGTGGGTGTGTAAAGCCTTTCTCAAATATGTCATAAGTAACTCCTGCTTTAAATTAGATTTTTGTTTCTTAAGCTTTTTACAACATCTTTAGCATAGATGAGAACTGAGAAATACTCTCACTTGATTTATTTATTTCCCTGTTTCACTGTGGCTTCTACAGGTGAAAGTGGTGAGTCTCCAGCCAGACTCAGCCCAGTTGGACCTATACATTTTAGGGCAGGCTGACCACTTCATCGGCAACTGTGTCTCCTCCTTTTCTGCCTTTGTAAAGAGGGAGCGGGACGTGCATGGGCTTCCATCCTCCTTCTTTGGCATGGACAAGCCTGGAAAATCAAATCAGAAAGAAGAACTCTGAGTAGAAATTGTCACCCTCTGGACACTAATGCTAGATGACTGTCATGAAGAAGCAAGAACGCATGTAAAAAGTAGAAAATATTTATATTTTACATGATGGTTCTTAATGAGTAAAGCAAGATAAATGAAGGCAGAGAACTGAGGAAGGGCTTTTAAAACAGGATGTAGCCTGCGGTCGTATCAATGTTTGTGAAATGTTATGACATGCTGCTGCTAGCAAGAAACACTATGTTTTATGTCTGTTCCCTGCCTGAAAATTCAGTATTTGTATGTTCCTTCTTAAATTTGGCCTCTACCTGGTGTTGTTCACTACAGTAAAACCAGTTTTCTTTTCCATCAGTGAAACACACGGTTTCCCCAACATTTCCTTTAGCTACAGCTGTATTCTTTAGCTGCAATCATGTTTTGCAATCCCGACATCTAGCAGGCCCTGTGATGACCTCAGTGAACCCTGGGAAAGACTGATTGCAGCGTCAGCGATCGTCTCTGTCTCTCTTTTGCTCTCTTCCTCTTCTCTTTTTCTACCACCTTCCCTTCCCCTCCATCTCTATGCAGCTCGCTCTTTCCTTTCCGCTCTGCCCTCCATTCCAAGGAGAGCACAGTAACTGATCCTCCTGTACATACTAATTATAGGGAGGGGAAAAGGAGAGAAGTCTTTCCACCTCTCACTTTACCAGGACCAAAAATTGAGGAAATGTGTGGAACCCCTTGTCTGAATGCTGCGTGAACAGTGTTGTTTATTTGGTGAATGCGAACAAATATTTTAGGGTTGATTTGCACTGGTTGAATATTGATTAAATGTAACTGGGTATGTGTTGCAAGCTAATTGTGTGAATGGGATGATGTTGAGGTCAGATATTTTCTACAATGTTTTTCACCAATAAAAATATGTACACTAGTTTTCAAAGAACCAACAGCCTCAGCCTGTTTCCTTCCCCTACTGGAAGCTCAGCCATGAGTACAGTTGAATCAGCTGATATACTAAGCTATGCTGGAAGAGCTTGTTGAGACTTGGTTGCCAGATATGTCAGAATACTTTAAATCTTACTATATTCTTCATAAAACATGAATGTGGGCTTGAAAACACTAAACAGTTGACTGAATATGTTTTGTAGTTTACTACCATAACATGTTTAATATGTTCTCATAAACACAATATATGGGTTAATAAGTTTTACATGCAGCGCTTTTGAGGGATGTAGTGCAAGAATCTGGCAACCCTTCCCCGGACCGTTGCGGGATGAGCAGCGGCTAATGGCTGACTGGGAGTTATGGATTAGCTAACGTTCGCTCACTTGTAAATGTTTAACGACATTTTTGTGTGTGTGACTGAAAGCTGTGTTTGCATTGCCTTGGTTTTATGAGTCTAATGTGCTTTTTGTTTTTGCGTGGCGATTTGTGGAATTCATTTATGCCCTCGCTGCAACCGTTGGCCAGGTAATGCTACCAGACTTGTAGTTTAGGTTACCAGTGTGTTTGCCGTTGCTAGGCCGGTCTCGCGGTCTCGTTACAGGCTGCGTTTTGTATTAGCTAACGTTGGTTAGCTGACCCGCTACTTTGAGGAATCATCAGTTGAACAGCTACAGTATAATGCAGGGTTTACCGATATGTTCTGGTTGACAAAGTGCTCATCACGGCTATCACCCCATAACCTGAAATTCCTGATATATTGACTAGTTAACCTCGCAGTTAATAACTGCCGGTGAACGGGCTAAATTTAGTTAGCTAAATTGGGGTAGTGGCACCGGTGTATTACCTAACCGTCAGAGCAGTGTGCAAATGCTGCTCACCGCTGACAAGTACGTGAAGATAATTTATTTTGACCGACTAAATTTAACCTCATCAGGTCTAATGTATGTCGTGGTGTGTAACTGGATAAGGCATTTTAAGCCACGTACAAGGAAACGTTAAACTAAGGTGTTAGCGTCAGGATAGATGTGTCATTGCTTAAGTCTATCAATAGCTTTCTGTTATTGCGCTGTTTGTAAAAGTGTGTTTAATGTATTGTCCAGGTTTCAATTGCAGGTTGATTGTAACTATTGAATGTGTCTTCTCCAGCAGGTTCTGATGTGGGCATTTCTACTGGTGGACTCTTCCTGACACTGCACTTGGAAGGCAGAGGATACGAAGTGCCAAGCCGTGTGGGCTGGCAGCTGCTCCTCACCATGTCCAAGAGCAAGAGTTCCGAGTCTGTAAAGGTGGTGGTTCGTTGTCGCCCCATGAATGAAAAAGAACGGGCTGCCAAGTTTGAAAGGGTGGTCTCTGTTGATGTAAAACTGGGTCAAATTATTGTCAGGAACCCCAGGGAAGCTTCAGCCAGTGAACTCCCCAAAGTCTTCACTTTTGATTCAGTCTACGACTGGAACTCCAAGCAAATAGATCTGTATGATGAAACCTTCAGACCCTTAGTGGAATCAGTTCTTTTTGGTTTCAATGGGACCATCTTTGCCTACGGGCAGACGGGTACAGGGAAGACATACACTATGGAGGGGGTGAGAAATGATCCAGAGAGGAGAGGGGTTATCCCTAACTCCTTTGAGCACATCTTCACACACATTTCACGGTCCCAGAATCAGCAGTACCTGGTGAGAGCATCATATCTTGAAATTTACCAAGAGGAGATCAGAGACTTGCTGTCCAAGGACCAGTCACGACGCCTTGAGCTCAGGGAGAGGCCCGACACAGGTGTGTATGTTAAAGACCTTTCATCATTTGTCACCAAGAGTGTGCGGGAGATCGAGCATGTCATGAACGTGGGCAACCAGAATCGTTCAGTGGGTGCCACTAACATGAATGAACACAGCTCCCGATCTCACGCCATATTTGTCATTACTGTTGAGTGCAGTGAGTTGGGTGTGGATGGGGAGAACCATATCAGAGTTGGCAAACTGAACCTGGTAGATTTAGCAGGCAGCGAAAGGCAGACCAAGACTGGCGCTCAGGGGGAGAGGCTGAAAGAAGCCACAAAGATCAATCTGTCACTTTCTGCTCTGGGGAATGTCATATCAGCTCTGGTGGACGGCAGGAGCAGCCACATCCCCTACCGAGATTCAAAACTCACCCGTCTGCTGCAGGACTCTCTAGGAGGCAACGCCCGCACTGTCATGGTTGCCAACATTGGCCCAGCATCCTACAACGTGGAGGAGACCTTGACAACACTGCGCTACTCTAACAGGGCAAAAAACATCAAGAATAAACCACGTATCAATGAGGACCCGAAGGATGCCCTGCTGAGGGAGTTTCAGGAGGAGATTGCTAGGCTGAAAGCACAGTTGCAAAAGCGCTCAGGAAAGAAAAAAAAGAGGAAGCAGAGGAGGAGGGCCGGGGAAGGGAGCGATGGTGAGGATCTGGAAGAAGGAGAGACAGAGGATGATGATGAAGATGGAGATGGAGAGGACAAAGGAGATTACTGGCGGGAACAGCAGGAGAAGCTGGAGAGAGAGAGGAAGGCCATCATGGAGGATCACAGTCTGGTGGCTGAGGAGAAAGTTCGGCTGCTAAAAGAGAAGGAGAAGAAAATGGAAGACTTGAGGAAGGAGCGGGAGGCCGGAGAACTGCTTGCAGCCAAAGTTAAGGTAGGCAGACTTGTTTCTGTACAGCCAGAATGTATCTGTCACTACTGCCTAAACACGAGCAGCAGCCAGTGGATTGTCTCGTCAAGTCTGCTCATGAAATGTATTGTAGTTAGATGCAAATGCTTCTCTGTATTTTCATCCTTTTTTTTTGTTCTTCTGCTCCCAGGCAATGGAGAGTAAGCTTCTGGTCGGGGGGAAGAACATAGTGGATCACACCAATGAGCAACAGAGAATGCTGGAGCAAAAGAGGCAGGAAATTGCGGAACAGGTATACCAAACATCTGAAAAATGGACACCTCTGGATTAGACTAATTGTTTGAAGGTCACAAGTCAACAAAAATGTGACTACAGGATAGTTATTGGGAATGTAGTGAGGATGAGATGGAGGACATAATAAGATGCAAGAAAGACAAATTATACAGAGAGAGAGGAAAGAGAGGTATGGAGCAGGATGACCAGTTGATGTTTCAGTGAAATATTGACCTTAATGCTGAAACAAAATATTGAAAGTGTGCAGTTGCAGCCTGCAGTGATTTTACATTCAACTGGATGTCAAATTCAAGTTTAAGTTCATCACAAATCTCCCCACCCTCTCTTTACTTACTATAGACTAAAGGTTAATTAAAACTGGTGCAGTCTGCCCCACAGTGACTTCCCATGCTTTTTTCTTGAACACGTGTTTTGACAATAGCTTAATCCAGTCTTGGAATGATCATGCAATCCGTACACCTGGTCTGAGATCAGTTGTGTAGTTTGTGTACCCACACCTAACATGACCACAGTCTGGGACAAAAAATACTTAGTGGTGTGAGCAGCACAGCAGTTTTGAGAATGTCCTCGTAGTTTGGACTTGGCTTGAGTAGAAAAATAAACCATGATTGACTTCTTTAATATTTACTTTCACGGGTACCCCCCAGACAGTCTTCAGTCAATTACTGAAGTGGCCCCATGAGTAGATTAAACTACTGGTCACCATCTAAGAATTTATCTGTTCACAAGTAGCAATTTCCAACCATTGTATTCATTATTAGCCATTATCACACATCCTCCACACAGTGATCTTTATCTTCTTGTAGAGCATTATGTTTGGACTATTTTGCTGTCTGCTATTCCTAATTTGATTGACTGTGAAATTGTGTACCACATGACAATCTCCCTTTCAGTCAGTGACTGTGTGTGTGTGTGTGTGTGTGTGTGTGTGTGTGTGTGTGTGTGTGTGTGTGTGTGTGTGTGTGTGTGTGTGTGTGTGTGTGTGTTTTCAGAAACGGAGAGAGCGAGAGATGCAGCAGCAGATGGAGAGTCGTGATGAGGAGACTCTGGAGCTGAAGGAGACCTACAGCTCCCTGCAGCAGGAGGTCGACATCAAAACCAAGAAGCTGAAAAAGGTAGCAGCTCCAAACTTGACTGGTCCCTCACACAGGGCAGTCCTGGCTGCTGTAATCGATGAATATATTCTGAGTACATAAAAATACACTATAAGTATAAATATGCAGTTGACATAAATATGCAGGATGGCATTACTGTTTAATTTTGGAAGTCTGATGTGCACTTCTTGTGAGGATTTATGTGTCTGGTAATAAACGGCTTTTCAAGTAAGTAGGTCAGGTACTATTTTAAGTCAGGTAAGAATACTTTACTGGCTTTTTTTGATGGGTGTGGATATTCCATTATTCCTCATGACATTCAGGTGTTTAAGCCAAACTCCGAGGCTGAATTTTCTAAAAGTCCTTTTCATCACAGTAACCCTGGTTTCTTCTCTCCTCCTCTGTCCTTCAGCTCTTTGCCAAACTGCAGGCAGTGAAGGCAGAAATCCAAGACCTCCAGGAGGCACACATCAACGAGCGCCAGGAGCTGGAACAAACCCAGAATGAGCTCACCAGGGACCTCAAACTCAAGTATGGAGTTTTTTTTTTCTCGATATTATGAAAAATATTGCATATGGTGGGATAAATTTTGATAATCAATATTATTGAATATTGGCCCCAGTGTAGTTGCAGCGCCACGCTAAAACAATGTTTTTCCCTCATCAGTCTGAACTCAATACCACATAAAGACAAAGCCAAAACAGATTTTTAGACCTTTTTTTGCACATTTTTTAAAAAGGAAAAACTGAAACATGACACATCTGTAAAATCATCTGTCCTGATGGAGGAGGGAATATGCAGGATGCTGTAACATCTCCAAACTTCATCTGATTTCATGCTGTTAAATCTGAAATCTTGATCCATGTGCATCACACTCACAAACCTGACTTTACTTGCTGACATAATGTTTAAATGTTGGATAAGAAGGAGAAAAATATTGTCATGTTGTACTGTTACACTTATATTCTAGTCAGACCTTAGTTCTGTTCAGCCACATTTTTCTTATATATTATATATTTTCATATTTTATTTTTAGACTTTCCAGTGTAATACACAGTAGGGCAAGCTGGTGTGGTTGTCTGTCTGTGTTCTTATATTTATTCTGTCACATCTGTCTGTTTCTGCCTCTGTTTAATGGCTCGTCTGTCTGATTTTTAGGCATCTGATCATTGAGAACTTCATTCCATTAGAGGAGAAGAACAAAATAGTCAACAGAGCTTACCTTGATGAGGAGGATGAGTACTGGAAAATGAAGCCCATCACACGTATAGAGGAGTAAGTGACACAATATTCATGGAATACTTTTTTCTTTATTGGATTAGAAGTGCTCCGACTTGAGCTCACGTGTATTTTTTTTAAATATAAAAGAACAGCTTGTAAAATAAATGAAATTTTAAAATGTTTAAACTGAATGTTTACAGGTGAAGTGTGCTATAGCAGTAGTGTTTTTCATTATTAGAGACACTCGGGGGGGGGGGGAATCAAACCTGCACTCATTGTCCTATGCTGGGGATAGAGGTGTAACTATGGTGAACAATGCAAATTACATTTGGATACCCAGTATAATAATAAACAGTCAGGTGTTGGCCAGAAGTTTCTGATCCACATAAATACAGTTGTCAGTTCTGCACCGTTCATTTGGTTTGCTAATACTAAGCCACTCTTGGCATAATTTGAAACCAGAAGTGTTGACAGTGACATTGTCTAACTAATGAACAGCAAAACAGTAGAACACAGTAAAAAAACATCAGTCTTCAGAGGTGAATTTATAATTGCAGACAATAACATAATAATAATATTTGTATTCTGCACTGGTGCAGATCAGTGATCTGTGTCAGCCAGGAGCCTGAGTCAGGAATATTATCACAGCTCAATGCAGCTTTAATCTGTGGGTAAATAACACTGCACGTTTCCTGATGTAATATGACTAAAATCTGATATTTACACAGGTCAGAATTGAAATCTTTTTTATTCTGTTAGAGTGGACACAGTTTTGTTGCAGCTGCTACATTTTCAAGCCAGAAGAAGGCATCTAACTTGAGTTTCAGGTTTTTAGAATAATTAGTGCAGTGCTACCATGTCTGTCTGTCTTGCTTTATTGTATGATAAGACAGATGTCACACGGCAGTTTTTCCAATGATGCTGTATCCATTGTCTCGTGTGTCTGCTTCAGTGAACATCAGATGATGACCAGGCCTCTGTCTGCAGTCGGCTACAGGAGGCCTCTCTGTCAGCATGCTCGCATGGCCATGATGATGAAGCCTGACATGAGATACAAAGTAAGCTGCACTTTCTCTTCACCTTTTTGTATTGTATCTTGTATTCACACGTAACTATCGCAGTGAGTCGAGCACATAAAACCACAGACGCAGAGTCTGCTTTCCTCCTCATCCTCTTCCTGTTTCATTGATGACGCCACAAAGGTTTGGTCTTAAATGAGTTGACACTTTATACAAAATCAAACACTGCAGCTTTAAGTGAATTTAGTGTAAATGATACCTTTACAAAGATGTACCTCGATCGATGTGTTTGTCTCACATGATTGTGCTTCTGTCCTGCACCCCAGGCAGAAAACATCCTGATACTGGACATGGACATACCAGCGAGGACCACTAAAGAGTATCAGGAGCCCGTTATCGCCCCAAAGGTGGCGGCAGCTCTGGAGGACGCTCTTCGGGATGAGGATGAGATCCAGGTAGACGCCTCAGGCTTTCACAGCAGTTTGGGTCCAACCCCACCAACCAGCGCCAGCGGCAGCCTCAAGAAACCAAAGTCTGGGTAAGGAAAACTGTCATCTGTGACACCCCCCCCCCCCTTTCAGCTGCCAAGACCACAAGTTAGATTCATTTTTAAGTGGCTTATTCTGCAGTTAGGCAAAGAAATCACAGAAAATGTAAATTAAACCTCAGAATATGTAAGTTCATAACCTTTGCTATCATTCCCACAATCTGTTTAACCCTCTGTCATTTCTTTCTGTCACTCAGTCGACCAAGAACAGGCAAGAAGTCGAGCACCCCGACCTCTCCTTTCAGCCCCTCTAGCCCAGGATCTCCTCTTTATCCACAATCCCGTGGCCTGGTGCCCAAGTGACAGCTCCTGCCACTACTCTCATGGCCACCAACCTCTCTTGTGCACCTTTTCCACTTTGGGACCCAACTTTGAGAGAATGGGTTTGCTTTTGTCAAAGCTGTGTTTTTTTGTCCAGACTGCAGAATCCTGGATTCTACAAATGATAGAGAAATCTTTAATACTAATGCTGCTTTGTAGGTTTTAACTGTAAACACACCACTATTAACTGTTGTCATGAGCTTTTCATTTGGAGATTTGAAGCCCCTCATCCTGAGTGTGAGTCAGTACAACACCAGGACAGCAGCCATGCATGAAGCCTCACATCACTCTGCTCTGCTATTACCTGACCCTGCTTTTGGCAGAATGCCAGCAATGTCTTATATCTACATCACAATGTTCTTAATGTACAGGAGAAAAAATGAAGGTGGGCTTAGAACCCCCCCTTAATGGACCGCAGTATCTTCTTGCACTTCTTCATAGCTTCCCAGATGTGTGTTATCTGTTGGGTGTTGTAGTCCTCTCTCTTACTGTAACTGTGGATGTTGTGGAGGTGTGGTGGGGTTGACTGGGCAGCTCTGCTGCACTTGTTGCTAACAGACTGTGTGTGTGTGTAAGTGTTTGTCAGTGTGTTGTTGTATGTCTGGATGCATATATATGTGTGTGTGTGCGTGTGTGTCTCCCTTAACGTTGCTGTCTGTATATTGACCTTTTTGGTTTACGTCAAACTGCGCTGTCTTTTTCATGGTTGGACTTCTGATAACGTTGGGGTGGAGCTTTAACCCCCTGTGCATGTTGTTTTATGTCTTAAAGGAACATTTTGGGAAATATGCTTTGTTGCAGAGAGTTAGCTGAGGAGATCAGACCATCCTCATGTCTGTACAGTAAACATGAAGCTAGAGGTGATAATCAGCTTGTCTTGACAGTCTTCACTGGTTTCCCGGTGACCTTATGGTGCCAGTGAGGCTACAGGAAGCCTTTATGCTAAGCTAAGATAATCACCTTCTGGCACAGTAGAGTAACAAATAAGGGTATTTCCCAAAATGTTGAACTATTCCTTTAACTGTGTATGATTGTAAATGTACAGGCCAGAAAGTAAAGCACTCGACAGACTGGCCCACATGTTGCTGTAATCAGTAGATGCTGTTCTTCCCGGGGCACATGAGACTGAGGTGGGGAACGATGAGAGAGAGCTCAGCACATTCACACAAACACACACTATGGAGACATTCAAGGCTGAATGACACTGCAGTTGGCCACCAGACGTCCTAGCAGGAGATCAATGCTGAGCACACCCTGGGTCACGTCAAAGTTACTGTCGTCTGATTCTGTGCCTCAAATACATCAGGGTTCCGAGGTGCCTTAACCTGTGTCCTTAATCTCTGCTCCTTCATTTGAACTGTGCACACATCACGTTCTTCTCGGCCAGTGTTTCTGTCACATCATCTTCTCATTCATTCCAGCATCAGGGAATCATTTATAACATGGTCCTGACATTCCTGTCAGAATGGGTTGCACTCATTAGATGGTGAAGCAGAGCATTTGGACACAGCATTCAACCACCCCCAGGTCTCTGGCTTAAGTGCCACAGGAAGGGAAGTTAGACGAAGGATGATCTGTTCACCTTTTATTCTTTATTTTTGACCCCATCTACTTTTTATTCTTTACCTCATCTACTTTTGGTCTGAGTGGAAAACAACCGATTGGTTTAACAGAACACTTTAACCCCAGGGAGTGTTGAGCGCCTCGGTGGTGCCACAAAACTCAGTCGATACATTACGGACTTGAATGGATCTGAATACACAAACCATTCCATGTGAATGCCTACAGATGAATAATATGCAGTTTTTAACCTCCATCGTTCAGCCGGCCTCTCTGCTGCTCTCTGTTCCCCACGCTCTAACTGTGAGGGGTGTGCTGTCCACTCGCTGCTACAGTGTAGGGTTTTACAGCCCACTGTGACTTTTCCACAGGCCTGGGCCAAATAGCAAATGAAATCCTCTCAGATACTTGATATTTGCAGCCGATTTTTGAAGAGGCATCATTGTCATCATCAAGCCCATCTCAGTCGTAAAAAATACATAAAGCTAAAGGTGCTCTCTTGCAGTTTGGCCCAGGCCTGTAAACATGATGTAGTTAGATATGTAACAGTGAATATAGACTTGTTGATAGGCAATCCTCAGCCACTCTTGCAGCTGGAAAAAAAAAAAAAAAAATTACAAACGTGGGTTTCCATATTGAAAAAAATCTAACTTATAATCTTTCATTTTTATATACAGATGTAGATATAATTTTTTATTACGTTTTTTTCTTTAAAATAGATTCTTGTTTTATTTTTTGAGCTTTGTAATTTAATGTTTAAATTTTATTTTTTGCGTGATACATGTACTTTGTGTCTTTTTGTATTCAGCAAGGTACAGGTTTCTTTTTCTGTTTGCCACGATGAGTCACCTGTTGGTTTATGTCACTGTTGAGTATTTTACACATTAACTGTTGATTTAACTTCATAAACACAGACATGAATCTTTAGAGTAAGGCCTGATTGTTGTATCTAACACTGCAATGCTGTATACCTGCCGCATGATCTTAGCACGCTAGAGTAACACGTTTGTGTATGAGTATTCATCAGTCATAGGACTTTGGTAAGCAAAATGTGAATGTCTTAATTTAATTGAATAGCTTTGCATCTGCATCCCACAGCTACATCACTGGATCCAAACTCCTTATCTAAGACTTTGTGACCACCTTTTATGCGCTGGTATTGTTTTTATAGCCAAATGACGATTATGCTGGTGCACTAATGTCTGTGACTGGCTGAGTCTTTTAGTTTCTTTTGATTATTAAAGACAATTCAGTGATAACAAGATGGTTGGCATGTCCTGTCTGTTTGGGAGATATTTAAGAATAATAAAGCCATAGTTTAAACAGCTTGGTTGAAGTACAATAGGCCCAGAGAAATTCCCAGAGTGCACTGTGGTTTTCAGAGCTAGTCATCTCAGAGGGCTTGTCAGTGCCTGTGACCCTCTGCCTGAAGCTAGATGAGGTCAAACTGGTTACTGAGGACTCTGGTTAATGGGTGATGACCACTTCATACTCGGGTCACAGGTTCAGCTTCAGACTGGGGAATATATCCTCTCTGTTTCCATCCCGCAGAGGAGAAAGCCTATTAGTTTTGACTGCTTGTTGTTTACGCTCCATATGATCTCCCAGTGAGAGAGTTAACTGGACCGGAAAATGCAAGAAAAGTCTTAAAGGTACCATATTTTACACTTTTCTGGTGTTTAATTTGAAGTGTTGATATCCATAAGAAGATATATTTGTGTTTTTAAGAACCAAAAACCATCTCAATGTAGCTTAATATCTCCTCTCTCAGGCTTTTCTCTGGAGCTCTAGCAACAACAGGTCTGTAAGCCAATCAGAAGAGAGGAGGCTCTGAGATTTCAGGTAAACACTCAGAAAAACCAAATCCTTCAAGGTTGGATGGTGGGAACAGGTCGGCGGGGCTTGGGGCACGGCTGAGAGCGGTTACTGCTTTGTTGTAACATCACAAAGTTACAGAAGTCCTGACGGCTTGTTTTAGAGCTCAGTTTCTGAAAACACGCTGTCTCTATGGAAATCTCACTTTATACAATATGGGACCTTTTAAATCTTGCTTGAAAGTTCAGAAGTATTTTCCTCTTTAAAGCAGCTGTTGCCTTCACTAATCAAATGATTCCATTTCCACCATGGCATTCTTTTATATAATGGACTTTATTAACAGCATCAATAATACAGCTCAATTTTAAAAACAAGTCATTCTCACCAAAACTTCATGTGAAGTCCAAAATAAAAAAAACAACGTGATCATTTACATTCAGCAAAGAATCACAACTGCACAACAACCAAACGTGAATGGTACCCATGTTGCAAAAAGGAATGATCTACACACAGGATTCAAAGGCAGATCCAGCAGCATTGGAAATGGTAGAACAGCAGTGAAGCCAGACATTACACTGCAGGAATCGGAGAAGATGGACTCAGTCCTCCCATTCAGTGTTGGATATACAGTATAACCAATATGCTGCCAGTATCCTTTTATTGTAATCTCATCCATGATTTATCAAATAAACTGTATTCACTGATACAGGGTGCTTCTGCATTGCCTTGTGCAATGATCACACACACATTCTTCAGTTACAAATTTTCCAATGGGAGAAATCTAAGGCTTTACATGATAAAAACTGATACATGAACAACCGCAAGTGTCACTTCAGCGGTAGTGGTGCCGTTTTAGAAATGATAAAACAAATCTGTAGGCTCCATGACTTCTCTGTCGATCTGCTGCATCCTCAAAAAAATTTAGTCCATGCAACTTAAGTTTGGCACAGAAAGGAGCAGAGAGTTTGGTACAAAAGCAAAAGAATATAAAAAGAATAATAAGAATAATGCCCCATCGAACCGGAAACTACGAGAAAAAAATTTATTCAAAGATACTTCTACTATGTATCAAAGTATCTTCATGTTTTTATGATTCACAGAACAAAACATACAACACTTCTTATATGTACACACCACTTCAAGTCTCAGAAAATTCAAAAATCAAGATATTACAAGAAAAAAAACGGTGAGAGAAAACCTCCACACTGTCAATCATCAAAAAACAGTTATGTGTTTTTAATCATGCTGGTTTATTTATGTAAATTGGAATATTAGTAAGTATGTAATCATTTATGGTCGTTCTCTGTTGGTGCAGAGAGTACGATGGGATGTAGAGAGAAACAGTGAGGCGGTTTCACCTCCGTACGACAAAGACGCCAACTCATACAAATGTAACATATGCATAGAAAAAGGAAAACTCAACCTTCTGTGAAATCAACTAATCTCCCAAAATGCTTGAAACGATGACCGAGCCTCGGCCTTAGAAAAGCAGATCATTAAAGTGAAATCATCTAATGGACTGAGGGCTCGCGGCAGAGCTCCTCCTTTTTGTTTGGAAATCAGTGGAAATAATCACGAATGCCACACCACCTTCCTCACTAGCTGCAGCTACAATATCATTAAATATGATATAGCAAAAGAGCCGACTCTTTGTCTTCCCTTCCCTTCATTGGGTGATTTTACAAGCACCACCTCATGTGGACAAAGCAGCGTCCACATGACTCGTACAGTCAACACATGCTCTCTAACCTGTGGACCCGCTGTAATTGGAGTACAGAGCTCGTAGCCTTGTGTCTTCTGGTCTCTGGCTGAACTGTGCTCTCTGTTTGTTGCTACAGTGTCTGAACTATGTTGCGAATGTATAGTCCACTAATGATGGAGCTCCTTGCCTTTTATAAGCTGTGGATACTCTGTGGGCTGTTGAGCTGTCGTTAGGCAAATGCTTGATTAGTTAATTAGAGCTTTAGAGCTTTAGAGCAAATTAAAAGACTGTGCATGTGTCTTGTACCGATTTCTATTTCTCTGCACCTCAAAGGAGACACAGAGTTTACATCAGTGGCTGTTTGGTTGTTTAAAACATTGGCGTGAACCATTTCTGTTCCCAGAGAAGCATCGCTCTCCCTCCCCCCCTCCGCTGGACGAACTGAACTGACTCTTCACAGCGTCAGCAAACAAATTAAGTAAAGAACGATGGGAGGCAGAGCAGAAACAGGAAGAAGGAAAAAGAGTGGATGATGGCGAGGAATGAGGACAGGTGTGAGAGAGAGCAAGAGACCCATGGTGGAGCTGGGGGTCGGTAAGGTCGGGGGCATGTTGTCCTGCCTTATACAGGTGGTGGTGGGGTTGTAGCAGAGGCTTCAGCCCGTGCTGAGCTCTGACTCCAGCTCCATCGGGCTCATTTCTCCCTGTAGAACAGCAGGTACATCTTCAGAGGCTCGGGCAGTGGCAGGCCCAGTATCCTCTCTCTCAGGATGTTCACGGCCGGCTGGGGTCGGAGCAGCTCTCCGGTCTCCTTCTCTTCCTCCTCCTCCTGCTCCTCTTCTTCATCCTCTTCCTCCAACGTCTCCTCCTCTTCGACCAGCCCTCCTCCTCCTCTCACTGCCCTCCTGCTCCCTCTCATCTGCCGCCTTGCCTCCCTCTCTCCCGCCCCTTCCTCCTCATCCACCGCTCGTCCTCCCTGGTTGTTGTTGCTGTCCAGAGAGGCGGAGCCGATGCCGCTGCTGGCCACCACCTGATGGGTGGCGAGGACGAGGGCGTTGCAGTGGCGCCGGTGAACGCGCCGGCGTTTGAAGCGAGGGCCGTACTTGTGGAGCCCAGCTACCGCCAGGCCTCTACCCACGCTGAAGGAAGAACCTCGGCCACGTGACTGGCTGTCTCCTCCATCTGTGGTCACTCTGAGGGTGTGGCGGATGCAGATACGAGCCAGCTCCTGTAACGACCGAACCTCATACTTGGCTGCAAAATTGATAACCAAATAAAAAAAGGTCCCAATAATTAGATGCAAACTACACGTATTAATATTCATTTTTAGTTGTAGTTTTGAATTTAAATGAGACTCACGTAATGGGACAGTCCTGGGTTTGCCGTTTGTGCTGTGTTTAGGTAACACCAGAGGAGCGAAGGACACAGAGATGATCTTCTTGGTCTCCCAGCTGTTCGTCCCGGTGCGGGTGATCTTGGTCAACTGCAGCAAATACAGCATGGTTAAATCATAAGTCTTTATTCTCTGCACCTTCTGTGTGTGCAGTAGGGTTTTCTCGGCCCATATTATCAGAGTTCAATGTGTTCATGTGTTCCAATAAGTCAATCAATCCCACAAGAACCGTTTCAAGATATTCAGCAATGGAAAATCCGTTTTTTGATAGTGCAAATCATTTGTGCTGATGCTACGATTCTGTTTGCAACACAAGTAGTTGGCTTTTCCATAGTTATAAGGTGCTGTCCATACAATATACCAATTATATAACAATTCCTATGAAAGCCATAAGCTACTAACATTTCCAGACACCCGATAAAACACAGATTCAAGAAGAGTTTTTTACCCACACCTTGAAGGTCCCGTATTTTACAGTGTTTTATTTGAAGTGTTAGTGTTATAAGAAAATATATTTGTGGTTTTAAGAACCAAAAACCATCTCAGTGCTGTTTTACATCCAGAAGCCAAATCCTGCAAGGTTGGATTGTGGGTCCAGATGGGCGGGGCTTGGGGCATGGCTGAGAGCAGTGACTGTTTGGTTGTGACATCACAAAGTTACAGAAGTCCTGATGGCTCGGCAATTAACCTAAACCTGCATGTTTTTGGATTGTGGGAGGAAGCCGGAATAACCGGAGGAAACCCACGCAGGCATATGGAGAACAGAAAGGCCCCAGCCAGCCGGCAGGTTCAAAAACAGAACCAGACTGCTAACCACTGCGCCACCGTGCCACCTAATAATCCCAAATAAGGGGATTTAAAGTGTTGTAAAATATATTTTAAACACCAACCTTTTCCTCAAGAGGCATCACCAGAATGCCCCCCACCTTGAGCAGGTTCTTCATGTAATCCTCATGCTCCTTCTGCACCCCGGCCCCACAGTACACCCTGTCATACTGACGGCTCTCTGGAGGGATCTCCAGGCAGTTGCCCACAACGAAGGAGGGCTCACAGAACTCAAACCTGAGCAGAAACACAGGGCCGATTGAAAACATTGCACACATGCGTAAATGACATGAAATGTGACTGAGACATCGGGAGACCTACTTGTCAAAGCTGTCGCTGGTTTTGATGAAGGAATCGAGCTTTTGGTAGGCGTACTCGATCACGTCCGCGTGCAGCTCTATGCCGTGATTCACTCCAAATGGTCCTGTTAGCATGACATGAACAACATTTACATCTTTTTTTGTGTCAAACTTTGAAAACCCCTGTAAATAAATAAACCTGGCAGAGTTCAGATGACACACTGAACTGTTGCGTTTCACCACATACCCAGTATGAGGCCGACCATGGTGCTGAGGTAGCCAGTCCCACTGCCAAGGTTGAGGAAGGAGAGGCCAGGGTGGAGATCCAGAGCCTCCATCACCTCAGAGTAGATGCACGGAGCAGACAGGTGGATGTTTCCATGCCGCCACGCCAAATCCTGACAAGAACAATAGTATAAGCTTCTTTCAGACCAAAAATCTTTTAGCCAATCGAACTTTCTACAGCTGTGCCCTTTAAAACATAATAACCAGTGACCGAAAAACCAGTCTGGGTGACTCCACAGCCTTTTATTATGCTCACCTTGTAGGCGTTGTCCCGGTATTCATCCAGGTAATAATCAGCCCGGTCGATGGCTCGAAAAGCTCGCTCCACCAAGTCTGAGCGGATGTAGTAAGCTTCCTTCAGGTTGTCAATCAAGTCATCATTGTCCTCACCGGCACTCACAGCTCCACCCATCCTGACTACAACAAAGAGAAAGAGGTGGTTTACTATCCCATCATGTGATCTCCAGAGGAACAAGTTACCAGTACCGCTAAGTATTGTTGCATACAGAACTTATCACCCACTGTCATCAGGACTGCGGGGAAATGTACAAGAAGAGACATGTCTGTTCAGAGAAGCAACATGAAGACAGTATCTTCCTCTCAACTAAATGTCCCTGTATGTTTATGATTGTTTTGGCTTTAACCTAAAAATTTTCTTCATTTTTTTCAGTTGCTTTTCAATTTCTATAATTTTTTATTGATGGGAGATTTCGGGGTTGAGAAACCTGCTCTCTACAGTACTTACGTAGAATAAAAGTCTGAATCCTCACAACCAATCATAGTAAATTAAATATATTTGGGTTTTGAAGTGTTGGTTCACTGTGCAGTGCTGGTGGCACAGGGTGCCTATTAGTGACAGGGTCAACTGAATAGTGAAACTAGTTGTTTGTATGTGTTTTTTAATTACAGGTGTATATATACATATATTTTATATTTTTAATTATCTATTCAATTTTTTTTTTTTTTTTTTTTTTTTTACACATATTCAACATATATTTAGGAGTGTGTGTTTTCAAAATAGTCACATATATTTCTGGCTTTCTTGTTTCATTGTATACATCAACTGCCAGTGAACATACAGTCCAAACCTGGTTAGTTTCTGATTATTCCCAGAGATATATGTGAAAAAAATTTTCACTATTTTGAGTTTTAGAGAGGATCCAAATCTCATGCAAATAAACTACTTTGTGGTTTTATATATATATATATATATATATATATATATAAAACGTGGTTGTGCTTTGTTCTACCTTAGGTGGACCTATCTGTACTTTTGAATGCTTTAGTTCCTCTACAAAAACAAGTAATATCATCTTGTGCACTGAGAAACTGTAATCTGCATTTTTTTTTTTTTTTTTTTTTTACATCAAGACTAAATGATGAATCAGTTAATTGTCAAAGTAATCAGCAGACAATTCCAACATTTGTCCTTTAGTGTTAACTTCATATGTGCACACCTTGGATAAACTCTTAGTCACAACCTGTCAATGCATGTATGATTTGACAGCACCAGGCAATGGTTACTGATTCTAAATACATCCAGTGTGACGCTGTTTGGGTCTTTGTAAACTGATGAAGCCTGAAACCACCAACTTCAGAGGCCTGAAAGAGCTTTTGGCAGCAGAGTACAGCTGTAGGTGTGAACACTGCTGTGGCTGTGTTTCAGAGCTGTGCTGAAAACAACACCAGGGAACACAATGCCAGAGGACAGATCACAGGGAACACTGGCTGCCAAATGCTGGCCAGAGTCATGAGGCCATAAAAGAACAAAGAACTGTGTGCATTTAAATATTTGGACCTCCTGCCTTTGATGGCACTTGGGTGAGTTAAACAGGAGGTTGTCAGCTACTGGATCAAATGAATCCCTGTTTTCAAGGGGAGGGGGGAGAATCCAGGATGAGAGCTGTGAGTAAAATCAGATCCTGCTTCTGTAAGATATTAAATGACCTGAAGAGGGCGCTGTGAGCCGCTCTGTAACACGGTAAGTGGTTTAGTAGGCTAGTAGGGTACACACTTCCTGCAAAAACACTGCTGTTTGAGCTTCGCAGTTCATTTGCTGATTCACCGAATAAACCACCACGGCCACTCTTTCCTTCATATGGTTTTATAGACGAGTGACTGTAACTCCAGCTGGGCTCATTTCACCGCAGCCTGCGTGCTGCTGCGGTCGATGTTTGCGCCACTCAGGTGATCCACTTTCGAATAAACACAAAAAAACGCAGCCTCTCGTGACCTAACAGTTACTTCATATAAACACCAAAAACAAAATATGACGCCTACAACACACTGTAACGCAGCGGCAAGGTCAACACAAACAGAAATAACCGCATAGATCGTCTACGCTGGAGGAGATAAAGAATCGAGACAACAATAACAACAGCTGCTGTAAAACACAAACCCGCAGCTCCGCACTGAGACCGGCTGGAGCTGGTGTTGTACCTTGTGGAAACGCCGACTGGTTTTCTCCGTCTTAGCGGGTTTCCTTGTGCTCAGCCTTTTGTTGTTAAGGGGTCCAGCCAGAAACACAACTGCTGGATGTAAACATTCGGCCAGCTGACGCTCTGACGTAAGACGTAATGTACGCAAAATAACGGCCGGAGGAGGATGGCCTACATTCAGCAGCAGTGAGGGCTGCGGAGCGGGAACAGCAAACATGTGGTTTGAAACGAGTAGAGATAGATGAATATTTTAACTGTATGAACGACTGAAAAACTTTATTAATAACAAAGTCTTAGTCTTTAGTCAGATTATATAGTTATCTTAACCACGTGACATCACTCAATTAGCTTTATGCTCAGCCTCTGTGCTCTAAGTAGCTTAAGAAACTAAGTGTCTGGACCTTTAAATGGTCTTTATGTAACGATGTAATTGAATAAGCTTCGGTACTACCTGCGTCATTCCAATGGGCCTTCACCTGGCCAGTAATATTGGCCTTACCTTCAATGAAGACGTATTGTCACAGTAAGAAAAGAAAAAGACTGAATTCCACTTAGAAGCTTCAGTGTTTGGGTCCTCATATTGTTGACGCTGGCTCACTGTATCACTGTTGACTTACTGATACTTGAATAAACGGTGAAGTGTTTGTTATGGGTTGTACAATGGGCATATTAAATCTGAGGGGTTGCAAACAGAAAATGTGTTGGATATATCAATGTATTAATTTAATTTCTGTGGAAAATCCCATGAAAATGTCAACATTATTACTATGACTTTTTTTTTTATACCTTACTATCCTATGATGTTATATATCTTACTATACTATGACGTTGTTATACCTTAATTCAATATGACTGTTTTATGCCTTATTATACTATGACTTTTTATGACTTACTATGATTTTTTATGGCTTAGTATACTATGATTTTTTTCATGCTTTACTATACAATGACGTTTTTATGACGTTTTATGCCTTATCATACTATGCATTTTTGAAGACGTTTTATGCCATACTATACTATGACGTTTTTTGGCATTTTTTTATGACATACTATATAGTATCACGTTTTTTTTTTGTTTTTTTTTTTAACATTTTAATGCCTTGTTATGCTATGACATTTTTATGCCATACTATACTATGATTTTTTTTTTTTGTACCTTAGTATACTATGACATTTCTATGCCTTACTATACTATGACTTTTTATGCCATAGTATACTATGACGTTTTTGTGACGTTTTTATGCCTTACTATACTATGACGTTTTTTTTTACATTTTTATGCCTTACTATATTGTGACATTTTATGCCATACTATACTATGACATTTTATGCCTTACTATACTATGATGTTTTATGCCATAGTATACTATGACGTTTTTTGACATTTCTCTTCCTGACTATTCTGTTACATCTTTTGACATTTATATGCCTTACTATACTATGACATTTTTATGCCTTACTGTACTATGACTTTTTATGCCATACTATACTATGACATTTTTATGCCTTACTATACTAGGACATTTTATGCCTTACTATACTATGACTTTTTATGCCATACTATACTATGACGTTTTTTGACATTTTTATGCCTGACTATTCTGTTACATCTTTTGACATTTCTATGCCTTACTATACTAGGACATTTTATGCCTTACTATACTATGACTTTTTATACCATACTATACTATGACATTTTTTGACATTTTTATGCCTTACTATACTATGACGTTTTTTGACATTTTTATGCCATACTATACTATGACGTTTTTTTTTACATTTTTATGCCTTACTATACTATGACGTTTTTTTTTAAATTGTATGCCTTACTATATTATGACATTTTATGACATACTATACTATGACATTTTTTGACATTTTTATGCCATACTATACTAAGATGTTTTTTGATATTTTTATGCCTTACTATTCCTTGACGTTTTTTGACATTTTTATGCCTTACTAGACTATGACATTTTATGCCATACTATACCATGATTTTTATGCCATATAATGCTATGACGTTTTTTTGACATTTTTATACCTTAGTATACTAGGACATTTTATGCCTTACTATACTATGACTTTTTATGCATTACTATACTATGATGTTTTTTTGACATTTTTACGCCTTACTATACTATGACTTTTTATGCCATACTATACTATTACGTTTTTTGACATTTTTATGCATTACTATACTATGACGTTTTTTGTCATTTTTATGCCTAACTATTCCGCGATGTTTTTTTTTTTACATTTTATGCCTTACTATATTATGACATTTAATGACATACTATACTATGACGTTTTTTTTTACAGTTTTATACCTTAGTATACTAGGACATTATGACTTTTTATGCATTACTATACTATGATGTTTTTTGATATTTTTATGCCTTACTATACCATGACTTTTTATGCATTACTATACTATGACGTTTTTTTTACAGTTTTATACCTTAGTATACTAGGACATTTTATGCCTTACTATACTATGACTTTTTATGCATTACTATACTATGATGTTTTTTTGACATTTTTATGCCTTACTATACAATGACTAGTAAATGCCATACTGTACTATGACATTTTTTGACATTTTTATGCCTGACTAACATACATCTTTATGCCTGACTAACATACATCTTACATCTTTTGACATTTCTATGCCTTACTATACTAGGACATTTTATGCCTTACAATACTATGACTTTTTATGCCATACTATACTATGACGTTTTTTTTTTTTACATTTTTATGCCTTACTATATTATGACATTCAATGCCTTAGTATAATATGACGTTTTTTGACATTTTTATGCCTGACTATTCTGTTACATCTTTTGACATTTCTATGCCTTACTATACTATGACATTTTTTGCCTTACTATACTATGACGTTTTTATGACATTTTTATACCTTACTATTCTGTGACATTTTTTGACATTTTTATGTCATACTATACTATGACGTTTTTTTGACATTTTTATGCCTGACTATTCTGTGAAGTTTTTTTTTTTTTTTTACAATTTATTCCTTACTATACTAGGACATTTTTTGCCTTACTATACTATGACGTTTCATGACATTTTTATACCTTAGTATACTATGACATTTTTTATGCCTTACTATACTATGACGTTTTTGTGACGTTTTTATGCCTTACTATACTATGACGTTTTTTTTTACATTTTTATGCCTTACTATATTGTGACATTTTATGCCATACTATACTATGACATTTTATGCCTTACTATACTATGATGTTTTATGCCATAGTATACTATGACGTTTTTTGACATTTCTCTTCCTGACTATTCTGTTACATCTTTTGACATTTATATGCCTTACTATACTATGACATTTTTATGCCTTACTGTACTATGACTTTTTATGCCATACTATACTATGACATTTTTATGCCTTACTATACTAGGACATTTTTTGCCTTACTATACTATGATGTTTTTTTGACATTTTTATACCTTAGTATACTATCACATTTTTATGCCTTACTATACTATAACTTTTTTATGACATTTTTGTGCCTTACTATACTAGGACATTTTTTGCCTTACTATACTATGACGTTTTATGCCATATTATACTATGACGTTTTTGTGACGTTTTTATGCCTTACTATACTATGACGTTTTTTTTTACATTTTTATGCCTTGCTATATTGTGACATTTTATGCCATACTATACTATGACATTTTATGCCTTACTATACTATGACGTTTTTTGACATTTTTATGCCTTACTATATTGTGACATTTTATGCCATACTATACTATGACATTTTTATGCCTTACTATACTATGATGTTTTTTTGACATTTTTATACCTTAGTATACTATCACATTTTTATTCCTTACTATACTATAACTTTTTTTTGACATTTTTGTGCCTTACTATACTAGGACATTTTTTGCCTTACTATACTATGACGTTTTTTTTTTTACATTTTTATGCCTTACTATTTTGTGACATTTTATGCCATACTATACTATGACGTTTTTTAACATTTTTATGCCTGACTATTCTGTTACATCTTTTGACATTTCTATGCCTGACTATACTAGGACATTTTATGTCTTACTATACTATGACTTTTTAAGCCATACTATACTATGACATTTTTATGCCATACTATACTATGACGTTTTTTGACATTTTTATGCCTTACAATACGTTTTTTGACATTTTTAATCCTGACTATTCTGTGACATCTTTTGACATTTCTATGCCTTACTATACTAGGACATTTTATGCCTTACTATACTATGACTTTTTATGCCATACTATACTATGACGTTTTTTGACATTTTTATGCCATACTATACTATGACGTTTTTTTTTACATTTTTATGCCTTACTATACTATGACGTTTTTTTTTAAATTGTATGCCTTACTATATTATGACATTTTATGACATACTATACTATGACATTTTTTGACATTTTTATGCCATACTATACTAAGATGTTTTTTGATATTTTTATGCCTTACTATTCCTTGACGTTTTTTGACATTTTTATGCCTTACTAGACTATGACATTTTATGCCTTATTATACTATGACTTTTTATGCCATACTATACTATGACATTTTTTGACATTTTTATGCCATACTATACTATGACGTTTTTTGATATTTTTATGCCTGACTATTCTGTTACATCTTTTGACATTTCTATGCCTTACTATACTATGACTTTTTAGGCCATACTATACTATGACGTTTTTTGACATTTTTATGCCATACTATAATAGGACATTTTATGCCTTACTATACTATGACTTTTTATGCATTACTATACTATGATGTTTTTTTGACATTTTTACGCCTTACTATACTATGACTTTTTATGCCATACTATACTATGACGTTTTTTGACATTTTTATGCATTACTATACTATGACGTTTTTTTGTCATTTTTATGCCTAACTATTCCGCGACGTTTTTTTTTTTACATTTTATGCCTTACTATATTATGACATTTAATGACATACTATACTATGACGTTTTTTTTACAGTTTTATACCTTAGTATACTAGGACATTATGACTTTTTATGCATTACTATACTATGATGTTTTTTGATATTTTTATGCCTTACTATTCTGTGACGTTTTTTGACATTTTTATGCCTTACTATACCATGACTTTTTATGCATTACTATACTATGACGTTTTTTTTACAGTTTTATACCTTAGTATACTAGGACATTTTATGCCTTACTATACTATGACTTTTTATGCATTACTATACTATGATGTTTTTTGACATTTTTATGCCTTACTATACAATGACTAGTAAATGCCATACTGTACTATGACATTTTTTGACATTTTTATGCCATACTATACTATGATGTTTTTTTACATTTTTATGCCTGACTAACGTACATCTTTATGCCTGACTAACATACATCTTACATCTTTTGACATTTCTATGCCTTACTATACTAGGACATTTTATGCCTTACAATACTATGACTTTTTATGCCATACTATACTATGACGTTTTTTTTTTTACATTTTTATGCCTTACTATATTATGACATTCAATGCCTTAGTATAATATGACGTTTTTTGACATTTTTATGCCTGACTATTCTGTTACATCTTTTGACATTTCTATGCCTTACTATACTATGACATTTTTTGCCTTACTATACTATGACGTTTTATGACATTTTTATACCTTACTATTCTGTGACATTTTTTGACATTTTTATGTCATACTATACTATGACGTTTTTTGACATTTTTATGCCTGACTTTTCTGTGAAGTTTTTTTTTTTTTTTTACAATTTATTCTTTACTATACTAGGACATTTTTTGCCTTACTATACTATGACGTTTCATGACATTTTTATACCTTACTATTCTGTGACATTTTTTGACATTTTAATGCCTTACTATACGATGACGTTTTTTTGACATTTTTATACCTTAGTATACTATGACATTTTTTATGCCTTACTATACTATGACGTTTTTTGCCATTTTTATACCTTAGTATAATATAACATTTTTATGCCATAGTATACTATGATGTTTTTTAACATTTTTATGCCTTATTATACAATAACTTTTTTTTGACATTTTTGTGCATTACACTAGGACATTTTATGCCATACTATACTATCACGTTTTTTGATATTTTTATGCCTCACTATTCTATTACATTTTTATGCCTTACTATACTATGATGTTTTTTTGACATTTTTATACCTTAGTATACTATCACATTTTTATGCCTTACTATACTATAACTTTTTATGCCTTACTATACTATGACATTTTATGCCTTACTATACTATGACGTTTTATGCCATACTATACTATGACGTTTTTTGACATTTTTATGCCTGACTATACTAGGAAATTTTATGCCTTATTATACTATGACTTTTTATGCCATACTATACTATGACATTTTTTGACATTTTTATGCCATACTATACTATGACGTTTTTTGATATTTTTATGCCTGACTATTCTGTTACATCTTTTGACATTTCTATGCCTTACTATACTATGACTTTTTAGGCCATACTATACT
Source organism: Seriola aureovittata (assembly GCF_021018895.1). Classification (NCBI taxonomy): domain Eukaryota; kingdom Metazoa; phylum Chordata; class Actinopteri; order Carangiformes; family Carangidae; genus Seriola; species Seriola aureovittata. The sequence continues at coordinate 21,437,462 of NC_079372.1, forward strand.
ATGACGTTTTTTGACATTTTTATGCCATACTATAATAGGACATTTTTTGCCTTACTATACTATGACGTTTTATGACATTTTTATACCTTACTATTCTGTGACATTTTTTGACATTTTAATGCCATACTATACTATGACATTTTTATGTCATACTATACTATGACGTTTTTTGAAATTCTTTTGCCTGACTATTCTGTGACGTTTTTTTTTTTTTACAATTTATTCCTTACTATACTAGGACATTTTTTGCCTTACTATACTATGACGTTTCATGACATTTTTATACCTTACTATTCTGTGACATTTTTTGACATTTTAATGCCTTACTATACTAGGACATTTTATGCCATACTATACTATCACGTTTTTTGCCATTTTTATGCCTGACTATACTTGGACATTTTATGCCTTACTATACTATGACTTTTTATGCCATACTATACTATGACGTTTTTTTTACATTTTTATGCCTTACTATACTATGACGTTTTTTTTTAATTGTATGCCTTACTATATTATGACATTTTATGACATACTATACTATGACATTTTTTGACATTTTTATGCCATACTATACTATGATGTTTTTTTTACATTTTTATGCCTGACTAACTTACATCTTTATGCCTGACTAACATACATCTTACATCTTTTGACATTTCTATGCCTTACTATACTAGGACATTTTATGCCTTACAATACTATGACTTTTTATGCCATACTATACTATGACGTTTTTTTTTTTTACATTTTTATGCCTTACTATATTATGACATTCAATGCCTTAGTATAATATGACGTTTTTTGACATTTTTATGCCTGACTATTCTGTTACATCTTTTGACATTTCTATGCCTTACTATACTATGACATTTTTTGCCTTACTATACTATGACGTTTTATGACATTTTTATACCTTACTATTCTGTGACATTTTTTGACATTTTTATGTCATACTATACTATGACGTTTTTTTGACATTTTTATGCCTGACTTTTCTGTGAAGTTTTTTTTTTTTTTTTTACAATTTATTCTTTACTATACTAGGACATTTTTTGCCTTACTATACTATGACGTTTCATGACATTTTTATACCTTACTATTCTGTGACATTTTTTGACATTTTAATGCCTTACTATACGATGACGTTTTTTTGACATTTTTATACCTTAGTATACTATGACATTTTTTATGCCTTACTATACTATGACGTTTTTTGCCATTTTTATACCTTAGTATAATATAACATTTTTATGCCATAGTATACTATGATGTTTTTTAACATTTTTATGCCTTATTATACAATAACTTTTTTTTGACATTTTTGTGCATTACACTAGGACATTTTATGCCATACTATACTATCACGTTTTTTGATATTTTTATGCCTCACTATTCTATTACATTTTTATGCCTTACTATACTATGATGTTTTTTTGACATTTTTATACCTTAGTATACTATCACATTTTTATGCCTTACTATACTATAACTTTTTATGCCTTACTATACTATGACATTTTATGCCTTACTATACTATGACGTTTTATGCCATACTATACTATGACGTTTTTTGACATTTTTATGCCTGACTATACTAGGAAATTTTATGCCTTATTATACTATGACTTTTTATGCCATACTATACTATGACATTTTTTGACATTTTTATGCCATACTATACTATGACGTTTTTTGATATTTTTATGCCTGACTATTCTGTTACATCTTTTGACATTTCTATGCCTTACTATACTATGACTTTTTAGGCCATACTATACTATGACGTTTTTTGACATTTTTATGCCATACTATAATAGGACATTTTTTGCCTTACTATACTATGACGTTTTATGACATTTTTATACCTTACTATTCTGTGACATTTTTTGACATTTTAATGCCATACTATACTATGACATTTTTATGTCATACTATACTATGACGTTTTTTGAAATTCTTTTGCCTGACTATTCTGTGACGTTTTTTTTTTTTTACAATTTATTCCTTACTATACTAGGACATTTTTTGCCTTACTATACTATGACGTTTCATGACATTTTTATACCTTACTATTCTGTGACATTTTTTGACATTTTAATGCCTTACTATACTAGGACATTTTTATGCCATACTATACTATCACGTTTTTTGCCATTTTTATGCCTGACTATACTTGGACATTTTTATGCCTTACTATACTATGACTTTTTATGCCATACTATACTATGACGTTTTTTTTACATTTTTATGCCTTACTATACTATGACGTTTTTTTTTAATTGTATGCCTTACTATATTATGACATTTTATGACATACTATACTATGACATTTTTTGACATTTTTATGCCATACTATACTATGATGTTTTTTTTTACATTTTTATGCCTTACTATATTATGACATTTAATGCCTTACTATAATATGACGTTTTTTGACATTTTAATGCCTGACTATTCTGTTACATCTTTTGACATTTCTATGCCTGACTATTCTGTTACATCTTTTGACATTTCTATGCCTTACTATACTATGACGTTTTATGCCATACTATACTATGACATTTTTTGACATTTTAATGCCATACTATACTATGACATTTTTATGTCATACTATACTATGACGTTTTTTGAAATTCTTATGCCTGACTATTCTGTGACGTTTTTTTTTTTACAATTTATTCCTTACTATACTAGGACATTTTTTGCCTTACTATACTATGACGTTTCATGACATTTTTATACCTTACTATTCTGTGACATTTTTTGACATTTTAATGCCTTACTATACTATGACATTTTATGCCATACTATACTATCACATTTTTTGACATTTTTATACCTTAGTATACTATGACATTTTTTATGCCTTGCTATACTATGACGTTTTTTGCCATTTTTATACCTTAGTATAATATAACATTTTTATGCCATAGTATGCTATGATGTTTTTTTAAATTTTTATGGCTTATTATACAATAACTTTTTTTTTTTACATTTTTGTGCCTTACTGTACTAGGACATTTTATGCCATACTATACTATCACGTTTTTTTGCCATTTTTATGCCTTACTATTCTTTGACTTTTTTTGACATTTTTATGCCTTACTATTCTATTACATTTTTATGCCTTACTATACTATGATGTTTTTTAAAATTTTTATGCCTTATTATACAATAACTTTTTTTTTACATTTTTGTGCCTTACTGTACTAGGACATTTTATGCCATACTATACTATCACATTTTTTGCCATTTTTATGCCTTACTATTCTGTGACTTTTTTTGACATTTTTATGCCTTACTATTCTATAAATTTTTTATGCCTTCCTATACTATGATGTTTTTTTGACATTTTTATACCTTAGTATACTAGGACATTTTATGCCTTACTATACTAGGACATTTTATGCCTTACTATACAATGACTTTTTATGCATTACTATACTATGATGTTTTTTGACATTTTTATGCCATACTATACTATAATGTTTTTTTGACATTTTATGCCTTACTATACTATGACGTTTTATGCCATAGTATACTATGATGTTTTTTAACGCTATTATGCCTTATTATACTATAACCTTATTTGACATTTTTGTGCTTTACTATACTATGATGTTTTTTGATATTTTTCTTCCTGACTATTCTGTTACATCTTTTGACATTTATATGCCTGACTATTCTAGGACATCTTTTGACATTTTGATGCCTTATTATATTATGATGTTTTTTGATTCTTTTGTGACATACTATATTGTGACTTTTTATGCTTTAATATACTATGACATTTTTTGACATTTTTATGCCTTACTATACTATGACATTTTTTGACATTTTTATGACATACTACACTATGACATTTTATGACATTTTTATGCCTTACTATACTGTGACATTTTTATGCAATATTATACTATGACATTTTTTGACATTTTTATGCCATAGTATACTGTGACTTTTTATGCCTTACTATACTACGATTTTTTTATGGCTTACTATGACTTTTTATGGCTTGCTATACTATGATGTTTTCATGCTTTACTATACAATGAGGTTTTTAGGACGTTTTGTGCATTACCATACTGTGACCTTTTTAAGATGTTTTATGCCATACTATACTATGACGTTTTTGACATTTTTATGCCTTACTATATAATATGACATTTTTTTAACATTTCAATTCTCTACTGTAATATGACATTTTTATGCTTCATTATACTATTTTTATGGCATACTACACTATGATTTTAAATGACATAGTATACTACAATGTTTTTTTCCCAGTTTTTCCCATAATATACTCTGACTATTCATGCCTTACTGTATTATGACTTTTCATGCCTTAGTATATTATGACTTTTCATGCCTTACTATATTATGACTTTCTATGCCATACTAATACCAATATACTATGGCATTCTTAAGCATTACTATACTATAATGTTTTTTGGGGGTTTTTTTACATACTATACTATGACTTTTTATGCCCTTTTATACTATGCCATGCCACACCACCCACCTACTTTTGGTCTCCAGCCATCCCCTCCAGAATGTTTTACTCACCTACCTCTTGTCTCCAGTGTCCTCCATACTCCTGCGTCGAATTGTCACCAGACAAGACCTGGTTCTCCGGACCCATTCCCCTTCCGCATTCACTATCCTTATTGTCTTCTCCTCAATAAACTCCCTTGCACTGTTATTGCTGTTGTGTTTTGTGTTCTTTCTCTGCTCAGGGTCTCACACTGGTTCTAACAAAAACATAACATTACGCCTTACTATACTATAATGTTTTAAACCTCAATATACTATGACATTTTCATGACATTCTATGTCTTACTATACTATGATGTTTTTACCAGTTTTATGCCTTATTATACTATAACTTTTTCATGCCTTAATATACAATTACGGTTTCATGACAATTTATTCCTTACTATTCTACTATACTGACTTTTTTTTCCTTTCTATACAATGACATTTTTAAACCACATGATGTTTTTATGAAATTTTATGCATTACTATACTATGACGTCTTATGTCTTATTATACTATGGCATTTTATGCCTTAATATACTATGGTATTTTTATGCATAACCAAGCTATGATGTTTTTTTTTATTTTTATGACATACTATACTATGACTTTTTATGCCTTTTTATACTATGCCATGCCACACCACCCACCCGCTTTTGGTCTCCAGCCATCCCTCTGGTTTCTCTCTAGTGAGAGTGTGCTACTCACCTACCTCTTGTCTCCAGTGTCCTCAATACTCCTGCCTTGTATTGTCACCAGACGAGACCTGGATTTCATGGACCCATTCCCTCTCCGCATTCATCATCCTGATTGTCTTCTCCTCAATAAACTCCCTTACAATGTTATTGCTGTTGTGTTTTGTGTTCTTTCTTCTCTCATGGGTCTCACACCAGTTCTGACAAAAACAAAACATTATGCCTTGAGATGAGATTTTATGGCATTTTTATGTCTTACCATATTATGACTTTTTATGCCATACTATACTATGACATTTTTTTTTAAATTTTATGCCATAATCTACTATGACAATTTTTATATTTTTATGTTTACTATACTATAATTTTATGTTTTCTTATACTATGACATTTTATGACATTTTTATGCATTATTATATTATGATTTTTTTATTCCACACTATACTATGATGTTTTTTTTTATTTTTATTCTAAGACATTTTTGACCTTAGTATACTATGACTTTTTATGCCTTATCATACTAAGCGATTTTATGACATTTTTATGCATTATTATATTATGACTGTTTGTGCCATACTATACTATGACATTTTAAAAAAAATTTTATGCCATAATATACTATGACACTTTTTATATTTTTATGACACACTATACTATGAATTTTCATGCCTTACTATATTACGACTTTATATGCCATACTATACTATGTCATTTTTTGACATTTTTATGCCATACTATACTATGTCATTTTTTGACATTTTTATGCCATACTATACTATGTCGTTTTTTTTTTTTTCGTTTTATGCCTTTTTATTCTAAGACATTTTTGACCTTACTATACTATGACTTTTTATGCCTTATTATACTAAGCGATTTTATTGCATTTTTATGCATTATTATATTATGACTGTTTATGCCATACTATACTATGACATTTTTAAAAAAAATTTTATGCCATAATATACTATGACACTTTTTATATTTTTATGACACACTATACTATGAATTTTCATGCCTTACTATATTACGACTTTATATGCCATACTATACTATGTCATTTTTTGACATTTTTATGCCATACTATACTATGTCATTTTTTGATATTTTTATGCCATACTATACTATGTCGTTTTTTTTTTTTTCCTTTTATGCCTTTTTATTCTAAGACATTTTTGACCTTAGTATACTATGACTTTTGATGCCTTATTATACTAAGCAATTTTATGACATTTTTATGTAATATTATATTATGAATTTTTATGCCATACTATACTATGACTTTTTTTTAAATTTTATGCCATAATATACTATGACACTTTTTATATTTTTATGCCTTACTATACTATAATTTTTTATGTTTTCTTATACTATGACATTTTATGACATTTTTATGCATTATTATGTTATGATTTTTTATTCCACACTATACTATAATGTTTTTTTTGATTTTTATTCTAAGACATTTTTGACCTTAGTATACTATGACTTTTTATGCCTTATTATACTAAGCGATTTTATTGCATTTTTATGCATTATTATATTATGACTTTTTATGCCATACTATACTATGACATTTTAAAAAAAATTTTATGCCATAATATACTATGACACTTTTTATATTTTTATGACACACTATACTATGAATTTTCATGCCTTACTATATTACGACTTTATATGCCATACTATACTATGTCATTTCTTGACATTTTTATGCCATACTATACTATGTCATTTTTTGACATTTTTATGCCATACTATACTATGTCATTTTTTTTTTTTTCCTTTTATGCCTTTTTATTCTAAGACATTTTTGACCTTAGTATACTATGACTTTTGATGCCTTATTATACTAAGCAATTTTATTGCATTTTTATGCATTATTATATTATGACTGTTTATGCCATACTATACTATGACATTTTTAAAAAAAATTTTATGCCATAATATACTATGACACTTTTTATATTTTTATGACACACTATACTATGAATTTTCATGCCTTACTATATTACGACTTTATATGCCATACAATACTATGTCATTTTTTGACATTTTTATGCCATACTATACTATGTCATTTTTTGACATTTTTATGCCATACTATACTATGTCGTTTTTTTTTTTTTCCTTTTATGCCTTTTTATTCTAAGACATTTTTGACCTTAGTATACTATGACTTTTGATGCCTTATTATACTAAGCGATTTTATGACATTTTTATGTAATATTATATTATGAATTTTTATGCCATACTATACTATGACTTTTTTTTAAATTTTATGCCATAATATACGATGACACTTTTTATATTTTTATGACACACTATACTATGAATTTTCATGCCTTACTATATTACGACTTTATATGCCATACTATACTATGTCATTTTTTGACATTTTTATGCCATACTATACTATGTCGTTTTTTTTTTTCCTTTTATGCCTTTTTATTCTAAGACATTTTTGACCTTAGTATACTATGACTTTTGATGCCTTATTATACTAAGCAATTTTATGACATTTTTATGTAATATTATATTGTGAATTTTTATGCCATACTATACTATGACTTTTTTTTTTATTTTATGCCATAATATACTATGACACTTTTTATATTTTTATGACATATTATACTATGAATTTTCATGCCTTACTATATTATGACTTTTTATGCCATACTAAACTATGTCATTTTTTTAAATTTTTAGGCCATACTTTACTATGTTGTTTTTGTTTTTTTTAAACATTTTTATGCCTTACTATACTAAGACATTTTAAAAAATTTTATGCCTTACTATACTAAGACATTTTTTAAAATTTTATGCCATAGTATACTATGTCATTTTTTCACATTTTTATGCCATACTATACTATGTTGTTTTTTTGGTTTTTTTGCGTTTTTTTGCGTTTTTATTCTAAGATATTTTTGACCTTAGTATACTATGACTTTTTATGCCTTATTATACTAAGCAATTTTAGGACATTCTTATGCATTATTATATTATGACTTTTTATACCATACTATACTATGTCGGTTTTTTTTTTTTTCGTTTTTATGCCTTTTTATTCTAAGACATTTTTGACCTTAGTATACTATGAATTTGATGCCTTATTATACTAAGCGATTTTATGACGTTTTTATGCGTTATTTTATTATGACTTTTTATGCAATACTATACTATGACTTTTTTTTAATTTTATGCCATAATATACTATGACAGTTTTTATATTTTTATGACACACTATACTATGACTTTTCATGCCTTACTATATTGTGACTTTTTATGACATAAAATACTATGAAACTTTTTATATTTTTATGACATATTATACTATGAATTTTCATGCCTTACTATATTATGACTTTTTATGCCATACTAAACTATGTCATTTTTTAAAATTTTTAGGCCATACTATACTATGTTGTTTTTGTTTTTTTTAAACATTTTTATGCCTTACTATACTAAGACATTTTTAAATATTTTATGCCTTGCCATACTAAGACATTTTTTTAAATTTTATGCCATAGTATACTATGTCATTTTTTGACATTTTTATGCCATACTATACTATGTTGTTTTTTTGTTTTTTTTGCGTTTTTTTGCGTTTTTATTCTAAGATATTTTTGACCTTAGTATACTATGACTTTTTATGCCTTATTATACTAAGCAATTTTAGGACATTCTTATGCATTATTATATTATGACTTTTTATACCATACTATACTATGTCGGTTTTTTTTTTTTCGTTTTTATGCCTTTTTATTCTAAGACATTTTTGACCTTAGTATACTATGAATTTGATGCCTTATTATACTAAGCGATTTTATGACGTTTTTATGCGTTATTTTATTATGACTTTTTATGCAATACTATACTATGACTTTTTTTTAATTTTATGCCATAATATACTATGACAGTTTTTATATTTTTATGACACACTATACTATGACTTTTCATGCCTTACTACATTGTGACTTTTTATGCAATAATATACTATGAAACTTTTTATATTTTTATGACATATTATACTATGAATTTTTATGCCTTACTATACTATGATTTTTTCTATGACTTACTATGACTTTTTATGGCTTGCTATACTATGATGTTTTCATGCTTTACTATACAATTAGGTTTTTATGACGTTTTGTGCATTACCATACTATGACTTTACTAAGATGTTTTATGCCATACTATACTATGATGTTTTTTGACATTTTTACGCCTGACTATTCTATGATGTCTTTTGACATTTTTATGCTTTACTATACTATGAAGTTTTTTGACATTTTTATGCCTTACTATACTATGAAATTTTCATGCCCTGATGTACTATAATTTTTTAAGTCTTCTTATACTATGACATTTTCATTACATGCTATACTATGACTTTTCATGCCTTATTGTATTATAAGATTTTATAACATTTTTATGCCTTACTATATTATGACTTTTTATGCCATAATATACTATGTCGTTTTTTTTTTACATTTTTATGCGTTACTATACTAAAACATTTTTGACGTCAGTATACTATGACTTTTTATGCCTTATTATACTATGCGATTTTATACCATTTTTATGCCTTTCTATATTCTGACTTTTTATGCCATACTATACTATGACATTTTCTACATTTTTATCCGATAATATACTATGAAACTTTTTATTTTTTTATGACATACTGTACTTTGAATTTTCATGCCTTACTATATTATGACTTTTTATGCCATACTAAACCATGCAATTTTTTGACATTTTTATGACACACTATACTATGACTTTTAATGCTTTACTATATCATGACTTTTTATGCCATACTATACTATGTCAATTTTTAGATTTTGATGCCATAATATACTATGACAATTTTTATATTTTTATGCTTTACTATACTAAGACATTTTTTTAAATTTTATGCCATAATATATTATGCCACTTTTTATACTATGACTTTTCATGCCTAACTATATTATGACTTTTTATGCCATACTAAACTATGTCATTTTTTGACATTTTTATGCCATACTATACTATTTTGTTTTTTTGTTTTTTTACATTCTTATGCCTTACTATACTATGACGTTTTTTGACCATTTTAAGCCTTACCATATTATGACATTTTTTCACGTTTTTTTGCCTTACTATACTATGATGTTTTATGACATATTTATGCCTTACTACACTATGACGTTTTTTGAAGATTTTATGCCTTACTATACTATTACCTTTTTTGACGTTTTATGCCATATTATACTATGACGTTTTTTCACATTATTATGCTTAACTATACTATGACCTTTTTTGAAAACTTTATGCCATACTATACTGTGTCGGTTTTTTGTTTTTTACATTTTTATGCTGTTTTATTCTAAGACATTTTTGACCTTAGTATACTATGACTTTTATGCCTTATTATACTAAGCGATTTTATGACATTTTTATGCATTATTATATAATGACTTTTTATGCCATACTATACTATGACATTTTTAAAAAGATTTTATGCCATAATATACTATGACACTTTTTATATTTTTATGACACACTATACTATGAATTTTCATGCCTTACTATATTATGACTTTTGATGCCATACTATACTATGTCATTTTTTGACATTTTTATGCCATACTATACTATGTCGTTTTTTTTTTCATTTTATGCCTTTTTATTCTAAGACATTTTTGACATTAGTATACTATGACTTTTTATGCCTTATTATACTAAGCAATTTTATGACATTTTTATGCATTATTATATTATGACTTTTTATGCCATACTATACTATGACTTTTTTTTAATTTTATGCCATAATATACTATGACACTTTTTATATTTTTATGACACACTATACTATTACTTTTCATGCCTTACTATATTGTGACTTTTTAATGCCATAATATACTATGAAACTTTTTATATTTTTCTGACATATCATACTATGAATTTTCATGCCTTACTATATTATGACTTTTTATGCCATACTAAACTATGTCATTTTTTGAAATTTTTAGGCCATACTATACTATGTAGATTTTTTTTCTTTAAACATTTTTATGCCTTACTATACTAAGACATTTTTTAAAATTTTATGCCATAGTATACTATGTCATTTTTTGACATTTTTATGCCATACTATACTATGTCTTTTTTTTTTTTTCGTTTTTTTTCGTTTTTATTCTAAGAAGTTTTTGACCTTAGTATACTATGACTTTTTATGCCTTATTTTACGAAGCGATTTTATGACATTTTTATGCATTATTATATTATGATTTTTTATGCCATACTACACTATGACATTTTTTTTTAATTTTATGCCATAATCTACTATGACACTTTTTATATTTTTATGACACACTATACTATGACTTTTCATGCCTTACTATATTATGACATTATTATGCCATACTATATTATTTTTTTAGGCCATACTATACTATGTCGGTTTTTTTTTTTCGTCTTTATGCGTTTTTATTCTAAGACATTTATGACCTTACTATACTATGATTTTTTATGCATTATTATACTAAGCAATTTTATGACATTTTTATGCATTATTATATTATGACTTTTTATGCCTTACTATATTGTGACTTTTTATGCCATAATATACTATGAAAGTTTTTATATTTTTATGACATATTTTACTATGAATTTTCATGCCTTACTATATTATGACTTTTTTTGATCATTTTAAGCCTTACCATATTATGATGTTTTTTCACGTTTTTTTTGCCTTACTATACTATGACATTTTATGACATATTTATGCATTACTATACTATGACGTTTTTTTAAGATTTTTTGCCATACTATACTATTACCTTTTTTGACGTTTTATACCATATTATACTATGATGTTTTTTCACATTTTTATGCTTAACTATATTATGACCTTTTTTGAAAACATTATGCCATACTATACTGTGTCGTTTCTTTTTTTTTTTTTTACATTTTTCTGCCTTTTTATTCTAAGACATTTTTGACCTTAGTATACTATGACTTTTCATGCCTTATTATACTAAGCGATTTTATGAAATTTTTATGCATTATTATGGTATGACTTTTTATGCCATACTATACTATGACATTTTTTTTAATTTTATGCCATAATCTACTATGACACTTTTTATATTTTTATGACACACTATACTATGACTTTTCATGCCTTACTATATTATGACATTATTATGCCATACTATATTATTTTTTTAGGCCATACTATACTATGTCGGTTTTTTTTTTTTCGTCTTTATGCGTTTTTATTCTAAGACATTTATGACCTTACTATACTATGATTTTTTATGCATTATTATACTAAGCAATTTTATGACATTTTTATGCATTATTATATTATGACTTTTTATGCCTTACTATATTGTGACTTTTTATGCCATAATATACTATGAAAGTTTTTATATTTTTATGACATATTTTACTATGAATTTTCATGCCTTACTATATTATGACTTTTTTTGATCATTTTAAGCCTTACCATATTATGATGTTTTTTCACGTTTTTTTTGCCTTACTATACTATGACATTTTATGACATATTTATGCATTACTATACTATGACGTTTTTTTAAGATTTTTTGCCATACTATACTATTACCTTTTTTGACGTTTTATACCATATTATACTATGATGTTTTTTCACATTTTTATGCTTAACTATATTATGACCTTTTTTGAAAACATTATGCCATACTATACTGTGTCGTTTCTTTTTTTTTTTTTTACATTTTTCTGCCTTTTTATTCTAAGACATTTTTGACCTTAGTATACTATGACTTTTCATGCCTTATTATACTAAGCGATTTTATGAAATTTTTATGCATTATTATGGTATGACTTTTTATGCCATACTATACTATGACATTTTTTTTAATTTTATGCCATAATATACTATGACAATTTTTATATTTTTATACCTTACTATACTATGACATTTTCATGCCTTACTATACTATAATTTTTTATGTTTTCTTATACTATGACATTTTTATGCCATGCTATACTATGACTTTTTTATTCCACACTATACTATGATGTTTTTTTTTTCATTTTTATTCTAAGACATTTTTGACCATAGTATACTATGACTTTTTATGCCATACTATACTATGTCGTTTTTTTTTTTGTTTTTTTTTTACATTTTTCTGCCTTTTTATTCTATGACATTTTTGACCTTAGTATACAATGAATTTTTATGCCTTATTATACTAAGCAATTTTATGACATTTTTATGCGTTATTATATAATGACATTTTATGCCATACTATACTATGATTTTTTTTTTAAATTTTATGTACTGTAACATTTTCATGTCTTAATAGACAATGACGTTTTTTGCCATTTTTATTTGCCATACTATACTATGACATTTCTTGCCTTACTACATCAGCCCTTGGTCAGAACTGTATAATTTCCATCAGAATGACACTTGTTTGACAGAGGAGATTAAGAATATTTTTGTCATTAACATGAAAGAATTTCCAACAGTTACCCAGTAATATAGTTAAATAACCTCTACAGCAAACTGAGAAAACTCACCACCAGTGTTTATAGTTACAGTCTATTCACAGGTTTCTCCTGTCAGGTACAGAACCTTATATGTATGGTAACTGTAATGTAACACAAATAAACAAAAGTTAATGAATGTACAGTAAAAACAATGCCTTGACATAATGAATTCATGTAAAATAGCAACAAATGAAAATCAATATGTAAATCCCAACGGATGCCTGTCTGTCAGGTCACAGGTGTAACAGCCACTGTGATAAACACTCTTTGTTAGTGAGTTTACTCAACATGTATGTTCACCACATGATCCACCAGGTGTCAGTGCAGTTCAGCATAAGAACTGCATGTAACTTCATGTACAGTGCACAGTGAAGTCCCCCATTTTGTTCAGCAATCATGAAGGCAGTGTGTGTTGCCCGAGTGCTTGGCCATGTATACTGGGTGTCAGTGCTTATCATATTACCTATACTTCACTTATTCGCAAGCCCTGGTGTTACAGCAGTGTTCTTCAATAATTTCTCCCTCTTACACACACACACACACACACACACACACACACGTTTGTCTGGCTGTACTTGTGAGGACCTTCTGTGACATTATACATTTCCTAGTCTCTTATCTTAACTCTACCCATCACAACTAACCCTAACCCCAACCCCAACCTAAACTTAATTCTAACCCTAACCCTAAATCCCTCAAATAACCACAATAGGGACTACACCAAAATGTCCCCACTTTGCAAATATGTGCAGCACATTTTGCAAATACACACACACACACACACACACATTCAAATACAACAGAGTCAGTCTTGTCTATGATTCTTTATTTGTGTTTTTCATAGAGAACATTTAAAATGGTTCATACCCCCACAATAACTGACATCACTTCTCTGGTTTATAACACTGACACAGGAACAGGGGAACATGTACACAAGTACACAAACACACAGTCACAAATTCAGCCCATCTACAGTGTTTTACTTCCCAAACAAAAGAAAAAACAATAAAACAAAACAAAACAAAACAAAACAAAAAAACATGAGACCCCGAGGACACACAGCCAAGGCCTGTCCCACTTTACAAAATGGTGCAGTAGCAAAGGAACGGCCACATCTACAAAAGTAACAAAAATTACCTTACAATCTATCCTTGTGGAAGTGCTTGTAATTTTGGAAGTTTTGTACTTTCTTAAAAGGATATCAATATCAATGCCTAGAAAATCACCAGTAAAAATAGCTCATCTCTGTAAAAATGTGCTAGCAGGACAACCCTTGGCTGTGGATTTTTTTTTCTTTGTCACAAACTATTTTTTTTTTTTTAAAACCATTTTTAACTTGTCTTCAATACAACAACAATAACACTGTTTCTTCTTAATACAAATATGTACAGAGACTTCCACTTGTTTCAAAATAATGCCCTGCACACTGATGCATTATCTAGGGATGATGGTGATGGTGTTCTTCAGATTCCTTCACAGAAACAGTCCATGCAGTTTGGCACCTGAATCGACAGAGTGTGATCACAGTTTCTTTAGCCTAACAAAAGCTTGTTGTTTTGTATCTCTGTCAAAAAATGGCCTCTACCTGCATGTAAAAGACACATTTATTTTATTTCCCTATACATAATTCCCCCCTATACATAATTACCTCCCCCACAACTTCCCTAAAAGTATTAACTAAGAGATCTAGATCCAGACCAAATGTTTCAGCAGTATTTGAACCAGGTTTGCCAAGTGTAAACATACCATATCTTGAAATGAGTGGAGTGAGAAAGGCACACATGATAAGACCACACAGCTTGTAACTACAGCAGGGAGACGGTGGAGGAGGAGGGGGAGGAAGAGGAGGAGTGTGGGGGTGGGGGGTGGGGGCTTTTGGTTTTGTTCAGCTTGATGAAAAGTGCCACTCAACTTGACATTTCTTTCTTATGAGTCGACGTGCGCCCACTCTGCTCTTCACATCTGAACCTAAGATGAAACCAGGATGCGAAGGTGTGCCCCCCCCTCCCCCTCTATAAATGCACAGCTGGATTTTGGTCTGGACTGGTTTCCCTGAAAGTGTCATTATGTTAAATTCATTTTCATTCCAGGTGCTTCAGGGAAACTGGGCCCTGTTTCCTTCTTTCTTACTTTTTTTTTTCTTTGCTATTTAGAATAATAAAGCTCCTCACTCCATCACTCAGTACTTTTATGTAAATAAGAAAACATACAGTGCGTGGGCGCAGAACCAACCGTAGGCTGCATTTGCTTTCTCAGCTGACATTTTTTGAAAATGCTATGCTTTCATGGCCTCAGTGTTATTCATTTACATACCTCAGTAGACAATTTCATCAAGCAGTTTAAAAGGGGTCATGCCATATCAAATAAGTTAGGAGAATATTCAGTCTTAAAACTCTCTGGTAGGATTCTCGTGCATTTCAAGAGAGGAAGGATACGCTACTTTGTTAACCAAATGCGTCAAAACTATCTTTCCTGAGGAAAGGTTACACAACACATGAAGGAGGGGTGGGGGTGGGGGTGGGGGGTGGGGGGTGGGGGGTGGGTGAGTTTAAAAGTCATAAAAAGCTTTGACATTCTTTTGAGTGATAGACACATATTTATGCAACAAACACCTCCTCCCAAAACAAGGGGGAGATTGTGTAGCCTGGCAAATCAATTTCCCACTCCCACACACTCATCTCATTTCACACGTGGCCTTGATCCAGCCGCTGCTATCGCCTCTAGCCTCAGCTGACTGGCTGACCTATGGCATTGCTCTGTTCTGCTTTAGCAGCTCTCCCCGGTCACCTGAGAACCAAACTCTGCTTCCTGTCAGTCTCTTTTGGTTTTTGTTTGGAAAAAGAAAGTACCTCTTCCTTTTTTCTTTTTTTTTTAAATACATTTTTCGAGCTTTTTGAACCCCCCTGAATCAAAGAGGTGTCTCTATCTGACATAACACACAGGTTGTTTCTCTATATGAACAGCAACAAACAGGTGTGACAATGCTTTGTAATGCACCCTCCTCCAGTGGGGGGTGAATACTTGCTATTGCCTGTGATCTACTGGGGTTCTCCCAAGTCAAGACTCAAATGCTGGCATTTTCAACAGTTAGAAAGTGCACAAAAGGAGTTTTCATTCTACATTGGCTAAAAGCACATTTACAACATGCCTTTGACATCAGCGTTACACAAGGGTATCATACTGTACACCACAGTAGCTGCGACGGATCACTCAAAGGCAGGTTACACTACAGTCTCCTACTTGCTTGTTTCAACATTAGAGAGAATGGGCTTGTGGCGAGCAGGCCTTACCATTAACAATACATTAACTGCACAATGTTGTCAAACACTATGTGCAGAACATTATTCAGAGGCATCGTCATCTTTTTTTTTTAATATACATGAACTCACATGACACTTAGGAACAAAGAGCCAACCATCTAAGTTTCAAATTGACAGTCATTTCTCAGATTCAGTAGTACAACATACAGTAGATGTTTTTGACACTTCTGGATCAAGGACAGACGAATATAGGAAAGGAAAAAAAGGAAACCTATGAAAACACTTCCAAAGTATTGTACTGTTTCATCAACAACGCCTACTTTGCCTTCAGCTTGACTGAATGGTTATGTTTAAAGCCACAGTTGAGCAGGTCTTAGTGATATTAAATAAGGTGTAACTGCCTCCTATTGATAACGCCCATCGCATCTCTTCTAGACAGCTAGTGATCCTCCAATAAGGTAAAGAGACAAGAAGAGCAAGTCAACAATTACACTGGAAAAATATATGTATGTTTATATTCATATATATAGCATCTTTAAAATCTATTTATACAGAATGTATATATAGTGTACTTATGGCCATCTTGGCAGAGAAATAAAGGCATCTGAAACAATCACCACTCTCTTGATGCCGTGGTCTTCCCGGGACCAGACATTGTTACATTGCAGAAATGCGAAGAATCAGGAAAGAAAGTGAGTTCTCTTTTCTTTTTTTTTTTCTTGTCTCAGTGGCACTTTGTGCATCAAAAAATTAAAATCTAGAGTAAGGCTACAAGGGTGTGTATGTTTATCTGATAGAAGTTTGTCAAAGGAGGCCATCCTAAAGTATCCTCTAGGGTTGGATATGTCACTCTGTGTGTGTGTGTGTTTTAGACTCATACATCCAGCCTAAAACACTGCTGGAAGAGAGCTCTATATATGTACCATTGTACTGATGAAAATAACAAATAAGAAAAAAAAAAAAGCATTACTTAAGCATCTCTGGTACATTACAGAGGTTTTGGGTGAGCCAGTCGTGGCCGCTACAAAGCGCTTGGGAGAGGTAACATTTCTGAACTCTATGTTTTGTTTTGTTTTTTTTTGTTTTGTTTTTTTTTTTACATTTCTTGGTTTTCTTTCACCTGACAAAAGCAAACACACAGAGACCAGATAGCGACAGAACAGTGATTGCTTTTGTTGGGGTATTTTTTGTCTTTACAATCAGCTGCTGGTATGTCTAGGTATAAGCCTAAGTAATCAAACAGTATTTGTATTGATTTTGCTTCTTTATTTAAATATTAGCAGTGGATCTTTAAGACTACTCGGACTCAACCGTCACATCACGCACATAAATAACAAAATAAATATACAGCCATATCAGTCAATTTCTTTCATTTTAAATAAATAATAAATACATACTTTCTTTTTTTCTCATCAGTGAGTTTCTGAACGTAGCAGTAACAGAAAGAACATAAAACAAAAAAAGGGAGAAAAAACAAGAACAACCCAAAAAAATAACTTTTGCTTTTGTAAAATTATCAAAAAAGTTTTGTCAGTTATAAAACATCTGCACTTAAAAAGGTTTTTTAAAAAGTACTCAAAACAAAATATGCCTTGTCACTCATCTATATAGATTCTTAAAATATTGACGTAAGACATCTGCAAATCGCTTTGACCATGATAATCGGTAAAGATGCATTTTTTTGTGTTACAAAACCAAGTTAATAAATAGATTGCTTCAAATAAATAAACCTCAATAACATAAATGGC
Source organism: Seriola aureovittata (assembly GCF_021018895.1). Taxonomy (NCBI): domain Eukaryota; kingdom Metazoa; phylum Chordata; class Actinopteri; order Carangiformes; family Carangidae; genus Seriola; species Seriola aureovittata. Next base: position 21,456,233 of record NC_079372.1, read on the forward strand.
AATAAGTTACAATTTAAATGTTCACAAGTTTAAATAATTCATATATAACAATAATTATTGTACCACAAAACTATTAATTAAAATGAAGTGCAATTCCTATGTTGATAAATACTATTGATATGACTAACTGAATTTGAAATGTGTGCACACTATTACTATCATCATCTCAGTTTACAAAAAAAAGAAAAAAAGAAAAAGAAAAAAAGGATTTATCTGCTGCTTTTTAAAACATGATATCCGCTTCCTGGATCTGTCTCATGACCTTAACTTGAAGAATTTTTTTTCCTTCGCTAAACCGAGTCAGCATTGCGCCGTTGACGTCTTTGCCACAGTGATACCACAAAGCAAACACAAATTCAGTTTAGTTCATGCTTCATATTGCTGGGGTGTATGTGTGGGATGGGGAGCCAGCGAACGCACACACACTCGCCACAGTGAACGCTACGGGACAAGAACTGAAAGAGTCTGCGTGTTCAGCTCATCCGTGTCCTCCTCTTCATGTCGCCAAGCTCCTGCGAGCGATCACGTTTTAGTGTGAAAACCCATCAAACCGCACAACAGTGAAACCTCCAAAAACAGTTAAGGACACAAAAGAGACAACAGGTAAACATACAGCATATTAAACCCCTCCAGATACAGTTTCTGGTAACGTTATTCTTCTTTTCCATCCATCCTGACTGAAGGACCGGTTTCCTCCTCCTCATCCCAGCAGCAGCATGGTGTGGATTTTGGTCCGCGTCACTTTTCTTCTCACAGAGTGCTCCCTGGGTTGTTTTTTTTTTTTTTTAAGTTGCCGTTTATTTAAATAACCTGAATTCCCTTTTTGTTTTTGAATCATATTTCAATATATTGTAGAGTATTTCAACATCTCTCTTTCATCTCTCCGTCCCTCCATCTTCACCTCCGTCACACTCCTGCGCTTCAGGACAGTTCGCGTTTTCTCCGTGTGTGTGTGTGTGTGTGTGTGTGTGTGTGTGCGTGTGTTTGTGTGCATGTGTGTGCGTGTGTGTGTGTGTGTGTGTATGGAGCCTCAGACTTTGATGCCCTTCACAGCCTTGTTGATGCTCTCCAGCAGAGCCTTGTTCTCGGGGCTCTGGAAGCAGTCCTTGTTGGTGTACATGTCGGTCAGGGTGCTCACATAGCTGTCGAAGTTCTGCTCGGTGATTGGCTCCTGCTGTGGTGCAAACGACAACCAATCTCAACTGAGAAGAGCAGGGAAACAAACACCTACACGCCTTTCAACACACAAGATTCACCTCAAAAACAAATACATTACAGCGAGTGGGTCCAGCTCTGCAGGTGTGGGTGTGGGTGTGTGTGTGTTTGTGTGTGTGTGTGTGTGGAGAACAACTCACCATGTGCGGCAGGCGTATATTAGCCAGGCTGCGGATCAGGGCGCGGCTGAGACCAGACAGCTCCATGAAGAGAGCCTCATTCTGCTCCTCAATCATCTTGTTCTCGTGCTCGATGCTCTTCAGGTTCTTCTCCATGGAGGAGATCTGCGACACACGGCAACAGGATTTCTACCAGTGTTACGACTTTAGGCACAAGGTATTTTTTGTCGACAGCTTCCATGAAAAGATGAGAAACAATGATGAATGTTTCCTAAAACAGAAGACTTTGCTGCTGGTCCTGTTTGAGTTTGAAAACTCTGGGGATGTGTTATAGTCTGGACGGGTTACTCTGGTCTAACCAGAGTAGACAATCTGCTTCCTGTTTACACCGGCTTGCACATGCCCAGTGTACATGAATTGTATGGACGGAAATTATTTTTGATATGGAGGTAAAACAGTCGTATTGGTCGGGATGTAACCTCAACCTCACTATACACCAGTGCCAGAAATACTCACTAGACCTCCAATGTGTATTCGTCAGTGGGTTCCCAACAAATGCACTATGTCCTACTATTTTAGTAATGTTTGCTAAAAACCACAGTGTAGAGCTGTGAACTGAGCCTTTTCTGAAAATGAAACTTCATATATTTGTGAGCTGTTTTTAAGGATTTAGCTCAGCCAATGGGCTTGGGGCTCAGAGCCACAGGCTGTTAGTTTTTCTGTTTTCATGGGATTTCTTAACAGTACAGAAAAATACAAAATGCTGCCTGCCTTATCCTTTAAAGAAAGCCTACATAATTTTTGCTGACCATTGTGGCCACACGGTACAATTACAGGATATTGTTAAATTGTAAAAATAAATATTTTTTAACATTAGCCACCATAAGCTATTGGTCATACCAGACCAAGTAAGACTGTAGTAAACTGAATGAGCTTAACTGAGCAAGGGTGGGTTTTATTGCTTTTGAATTTAACATTTCATTTCAAAGCAGAAAATTATGTAATTTTTTTCTTAATTTTTTCTTTTTAAATTAAGCTTCATAAACAGGCAGAATATTTGATATTTTTTTCTGCATAATAAATGAACAATCAAATGTTCCTTTACAGGCTCAAGTGACTGACTTTGGTACTTTAAGTCTCACATATGACAAATACTCTTTTACTTTGGCAAACGTGTCCCAATCCTACACATGATCAGCAATTTAAATGTTTAAAAGAAACGAAAGAAGAGACACACACCTGAGTCTGCAGGTTAACCATGTCAGCCTCCATTTCGTTGTTGGATTCGTTGAGGTCGTTAATCTCTTTGTTGAGTTGCTTGATGTCCTCATCATTGTCCAAAACTAAAGGAGAAGCCATATTACAGTAGTAAATAACAGTGTCTGGTCTATATGTGTTTTAGAATCTCATACACACTCATTTTCTTTTTCATCTCACCATCACTGGCTCTGAACTTGGTGCTCAGGTAGTCCTCTGTGGGGAACTTGGCCTTCTTCTTGGCATACAAGGCTCTGGGGCATCCTGAGAGGCTGGAGACACAAGTGACACATGGAGGGGGGCGGGGTCACTGTACTATTCTTAATAACAACACACAGTCACACAGATTACACTGTACCCTGAGCTATCAAATGTGACATTACATCTGAACAGATATAGGACCAGTGAGAGCAGCATGTTAGCAGAGCAGCAGCAGCTCTGGTGCTCCATGTTTGTCTACACAGGAAGCGTTCAGGCACAGTATTGATTGTAGGACACCTGTGTTTTGGAAGCAGTCAGAACCCAACACAGTCACTGTAGTTACACAAAATACAAGAAAATATAGACTTACAGTGTAAAAAAAAAAAAAAAAGGATTTGGGTTGCATTTATGGGTGTACAGCACAAGTAAAACACAAGCTGTTGCGCAGTCTGTGTACAATGTGCCACACATCTGTTATGTGAGACTGTGAGATTGCTGACTAAAAAACATGGCTGAAACACTTTCTGTGTAGACACGACGTGATTCACACTATGATGCTAGAGCCAGAAGACAGTTAGCTTAGCCTTCGTTAGCATAACGACTGGAAACTAGCTAGCATGGCTTGGTCCTGTGATCAAAAAATACACTTACCAGCATTTCTAAAGCTCACTAATCAACATGCTGTACGTCATTTGATTCTCCAGTACAGGGGCAGAAATGCAAAGGCGACAAGTTGTGGTTCTACATGCATGTAACTATGTCTTGGACAAACACAGTGACTTCCTGGAGTCTTGTTTAGCTTGTTTTAGCTTTTGTTTCTTTGAACTAAGCTTAGCCAACCATTTCCTGGTTCTAGCGACTTAATGTGCAGATGATATTCTCATGTAACTGTCGGCAAGACAACGAGTACGAATTCCCTAATTCCCAATTCCCAGGGATAGTTATTTCTTTAAATGAACATAATTGATATGGAAATACACACATAGAAGTTCCTTAAACTTTCCAACACTAGACTGCCTGCATGCAGCTTACCTGCGGTGTGTGAGGAAGCTTCCGTTGGCGTGTCCGGAGCCGTCGCAGCCTGGCGTAGGGCAGGTCGGCCCCTCTGTCTTGAAGGCCTTCCAGTTGAAGGGTGTGCCATTCAGAAGACCCTCCTTCTGTCTGCGGGCCGCCAACGGACACCCGTAGGCGCTGCGGTGCGTGGCGTACTTCCCGCTGATGTGACCCAGGCTGTCGCAGCCTGGCACCGGGCATCTGCAGGGAGCAGAGGAAAGGAAGGAAACAAGGAAAAAGACGAGGAGAGTTGTGCAGCAGGAGAGGGGAGAGGAAGTGTTGAAGCCAGGCAGCGAGGAAAGAAATAAAGAGAGTGAGAAGGCACAAGGGTTAGACAAAGGAGAATCCAAAGATATAAAGTGTAGAGAAAGTTGAGAATTAATATTACAATACAGATTGAAGTTACACACTTTCTCTACTGGGCCAAATTAATTTTCTTACATCTGGGTTTGACATATTATTTATGCAATGAATTAAATTACTAATGCAAGAGCTATTAAGGTTTAGCACATGTTGTTATCAACAATTAACTGTTTTGTGTGCAAATGCAATATGAAGCCCATGTATTTCTTATGTATTGATTATGTCCTCTACGATACTCTACCATGAACTACATTCAGAATCAGTATCTGCAGTAAGTGTATTTCTCATCAGTAAGGGCCTGATTGTTTGATTCAGTTACGGGGGCAGGTCACTACCTGTGCATATGATTCACAGTGACTCTCTTCTCTCTCTCTTTTTCCTTTTTTTTATTGCATTTTACTTTTTACCGTCAGTCTCGCTAAAAGCAGACATTATGGCTTTCTGAGCGGTACGAACTTTAAAAGCTCGGAGTCCTCCTGGTTGTCCTTGGTAGGAGTTTTAATTCCACTTTTCTTGGCACGCGGGCACCCAGAGAGACTGAAAACAGAAAGTATGGAGTTGATAACATAGGGCTGAAAAAAGGTCTGGTGAAGTGATTGCTTAATAAAGGGAGAGAACATTATAAAGGAAGAATAATTTTACCAAATTACAAACCAAATCAACTCAAAAAACGCCTAATATGGCCGAAAATAGGATCATGGAAATGTGTGTGGAAATGTGTGAGTCCCTGTCTAAATCTACCATGAACTGTCACTACGCCTCTCTGACTGACTGTGTGCATGTGTGTCTATGTGTGTATGTGCGTTTCTGTGTGTGTGCATGTGTTTTCTGTTGGTTACCTTCTGTGGGAGGCGTAGTTTCCCGTGATGTGACCTGAGCCGTCACATCCTGGAGTGGGGCATCTGAGAAAGAGAACAGCAGTGTTTAGCATTTAACGGAAAAAATAATAAGATGTTTCATAGTGGATTGTCTTGTGAAAATGGCGTTATGCGGATGAGAGAAATGGTCCGCTTGTTAATTCTGCTCATTTTTTGATTTACTCTCCTGCAAGTTTGTTTTAAATCCAATCTTTTCAGGCTCTTTCCCAGTTAAACACTTCTTGTATCTGTCCATAATAAGCCGTGAAGAGCCTAGTTTCTAGTAAAGAGCTATATACACTACAGAATTACAGTTCCATTTCACATTTACATGAACTGATTGAAGTGAGAACGAGCATAGTCCAAGCCAGCTGCAGAAAAACACACCATGACAGATGCAGCGGCAGCAGCAGAGGCAGCAGCAAGCAACAAAAGATAAGTTAACGTCAGCAGAATGAAGCATTGTGGCGTTGGACGGTGTCAGTAGCAGTGCAGTGAAGTGGCAGTGAAAAGGCAGTGAAGGTGTAGAGCAGACATACTTGAGTTCAGGGGTGTGGGCCGCCATGAGGGACCGAAGGCTCTTATCAGCGAGAGGACACCCAGACAGACTGAGAGAAAGAGAGAAAGGAGAAAAGGAGCAGAGGACGGGCAGAAGGAGAGAAGGATGAAATAGGGGCCGAGGAAAGCCAGTGTGAGCAGATTGAAAGGAGAGAGGAAAAAAGACATGAGTGAAGGGAAATCAAGAATGCAAGGCATACCAAGGTCATTTAGGAAGAAGAGGACAGACGGCAAGAAGTAAATTACTGATGCATATCAAAGTCAATGACCGTCTTTGCTTCCCGGGCTCACGCTACGTTATTGCCTCTGGCATGTCAGGATCAAATAAAATATTTGAATTAGTCGTGGTGGGACGCAGGTGGACTCAGGAGTCTCAGCAGAGCTAACATTTTATATTAGAGTTTATATAGTGAGCGCTGGCAGAGTGTGTCACCCAAATAAGTCTACAGTGGTGCATACCTGCGATGGGATGCGTAGTTTCCAGTGATGTGGCCGCTGCCATCGCAGCCAGGTGTTGGACACCTGAGAAAGAGAGACACACAAAGACACAGAGACAGAGGCACAGTTAGAAAGGACAGAGGGTATTAGGTTTTTAGGAGGCATCAGTTTGTTATGTTATGTTAGCATGCTGGTGTTAGCATTTAGCTCTAAGCACAACAGAACAGCTGGTGTGGACTCTACGGTTTTGTTGGGTGTTGTTACTTACGAGAGCAGCTCTTTCTTGCTGTCCTTGGGCTGGAATTTGACCTTGAAGTTTGGGGTTGTGACCTCTCCGGGGTACTTCCTCTCCTCCAGACAGTCCTGCATCATGTCACAGTCCTCTGGGTCAGATGAGACAAATGACTGGCCGGTGTGCTCCATCTGGAAAAATGCAGAAAAACGTGTCCAAAACATGAATGGTACATCCACTGCGGCCCTTTTGTTATTTAAATTGTACTCGTGTGTTGGTGTGTTGTTGTCTGGGTTGTATTTACTTTTTTTTTTTTTTGAGTGATGGCTTCCTCGCAACAGTTTGCAAATTTGTTTACAAGCATAGAAACTTTATAAAACCACAATGTGCATACAAGTCTCTGATCTGATCCCCTTTTCTTCTTTTGTAGACAAGTGATGTTTCCAAATCCAGAATGTCCTCATAAAAAATTTACATTCAAGGCCCTTTATATTTCTTTTGAAAAAGTTCAAAGGAGTAAAAAATTTGCATATGCCAAAGCCCGGATGGTGCAATGCACCTGACACACCACCTCTGTTACACAGTGCAATGTTTTAACTGTACAGTAACTCTCACATTTCAGTGAAATAAATGAATAATAGAAAGAGGAAAAGGGGACAGGAAATAAGGCAAGGGTATTAGACAAAGACAACGTGATGTAAACAATTAAGAGTTTTTAATTCAAAAAGCTCAGAGGGAATTTTGTCTGTTGTTATTTATGTTGCAATACTTCCTCTGTGGCTAATATCACAGGAAACACTGCGTGTCTGGAGCTTCAACTTTTCTACTCAGTATGATTGTACTGACCTCGTCCATTTCCTCCTCCCTTTGGCGGTTGGGTTTGGTGTAATCCAGAGGTCCCTCCAGGTCCTCCTGCTTGTAGGCGGGCAGGTTCGGTGATGTCATCCCGCTACTTCCGCTGTGATGCAGCGAGGAAGAGGAGGAGGAGGAAGGGTCTGGGGAGCGAACCCCGGGACTGGTAGCGGACAGACTGCCCTCTCGTTTAAAGGGCTTCTTCATGCTCAGGTCCAAGGTGCCGTTCTCATCCACCTCAATGTCCATTTCCTGGAGAGAATCGCAACATCATTAACTTTTCATACAATTAATCCTCTTGGACTAAAATGCTAAATGTCTTTTTGAACACACACTTTTAGAGTCCAAAAGTATTCCATGAGTGAAAAAGGCATTGACTGAACATATGAATACATAAAGTTTATTTAGTTAACACATTATGACATGTTTATTTTAGGATTTCATTATGAAAATCTGTATTTCAAAATGTGAAAATGGGTTTTTGTTAAATAATGACATCCTCACTAACACAGGGGGTCAAAGATGAAGAATGCCAGTCCTCTTTCTCTTTACAGAGAGTTCCTCTGAATATCTTTAGCATCACTCTTAATTAACCGGCTAGCTGCTGCCATTAACACTAGCAAGCCGGCTAGTTAGCTAGTTAGCTGGTTAGCTGGTTAGCTGGCTAGGTAGATAGGATGTGCTGCCTTGTGTTCACTCTGACATTTAACATGATTTTTTTTTCTTTTTACATTTATTTATTTTGCATTTTTTGTCATCATGGAATAGCCTCACAGCACAGGTTCCCACCACTTAACCATATAATTGATTTAGCAAACAGGAGCTAGCTGGCTAAACGTGTTAGCATTCTGCCATGACAGGCAGGTGAAGGCTTGTGAAGGTTAGGCTGAAAGGTGAGGGAACTAAGAAATCAAATCATTATTAGTAAAGCAAAAATAATTGAATTCAAAATTTTAATAATTTACTGAGTTATTTAAATATGTTTTGGCTAATTTTTCTATAATACAATTACTTATTTTATAACATTCATTTATTTAATATTCAAAACTTTGGGTCTCCATATATAGTTGGTAACTGGGAAAAATGAATATAGAAACATACATATAATACATACATATACATCTAATTAAGTATTTATATATTTATATTTATTCACATATAAATTACTAATGCAGTTTCCTCTGGTGCACTTCAGAAGAAGTCATATACACTGTATACCATCTCTGATGATGATGATGATGATGATGAGTGTGATTACTTCAAGTACCCTCTTCAACAGATTCTGTTGCAGTGCTACACATGCATTAACATCGCTACACTTTACTGAATCGTAACTTCATATAACCCACAGCCGAACTCAGGGATGGATTTAGATTCAGATTAAACTAAAGTTTCATGCGATGAAATGACTGATTTCTTCCCATCTCGACCCGCCCACCTTCACCTGCCCTGAAGCTTGTACTGAACTGCATTTACACAGTCATAGAGCAGTGTGAGGCACTTTTCCAGAGTGCTACATGTTCGAGTTCATCACCACCTTCACCGCTTAAGCATGTTAGTAATGATATCTAATGTACTCCGGTAAAACTTTGCCAGCAGCACCAACGCCACAGTTGATCTCTCCGCGCTCTATGATAGTGCTGGCAGATGAACAGAAACAGAGGGGTGAGATGAGCCATGTTTTCAGCATTCATTTAAAATGGCATTCGTATGGGCTGGTCAAGGGCCAGAAAAATCAAAGGGTTAGAAGAGGAGGAGAGAAGACGGGAACAGTTCCCAGAAATGTCCCTGGTTGATGAGCTCAGTGTTCCAATGTTTCAATATTGGATTTCAACTGGCTCTGATTCTGATTCCAGATCAGTCCCCAGTTGCTCTACGCTGTAATACTGTGCTGCTAAGGCCTGCTCTTGGATCGGTGCCTCGCTGAACAACACCTTGCTCTGCTGTGATGCCAGAGACATTAATCTTCACTTTTTATCTCCCTAAAACCATGTCAGGAAATCGAAAAATGATGAAGCAGTCACTTTCTCTCCTCTGTGAGGCAAAAAGGCTTTTAAAAATCACAATATGGGGGAAAGTGGTGCTCCAATTACACCTCCTGTGCACAGAGAGGGAAAAGGGGGAGTGAGTGAGAGATAGAGAGGTATAGACAGAGAAGCAGAGAGACACGGTGACACTCGCATGGGGAGGAAAAGTGGAGGATAAAAGAAAATAAGGAGAGATGTGAAAAGAAAATGAAAGAAAGAGTGGTGGGGGCGGAGGAAGAAAGTGAGAGATCCGTCCGGCAGATAATGAAAAAGGGCTACCTGGTGGAAAAGTAATCCAGGGAACTGGCAGCTAGCCAAATTCAATAACAACATGAAAAGTGTGTGGGATGGAGGGATGAAAGGATGAAAGAGGATGGGAGAGGTGATGCAACTGCATCTCAACACCATCCTGTTGCTGTAAGCCAATGCCTCCTGATGATATATTCATGCAGAGTTGATGGAGAGAGAGAAAAAAAAGAAAGAGCAAAGACAAGAGAGGAGAGGAGAAGAGAGGAGAAAGGAGGAGAGGCACACCCACCGCTTTTCCCCTCTCATCTCACCAGCTGTGGCCTGCAATGTTTCAATCTGCACTACAATCAGCTAATAATCTCTTTCTCTGAGTGCTATGGAGAGAAGAACAGAGCAACACTTTACCATAATAAAACTGCAGATACATGTGACTGATTCATATCATCTGCAATCAAATGTTTGGTCATGATGGATTTATTTATTTCCTGCACTCTTAGTATTTAATTACAATCCTCCATGAATGCTAACTAATATGAAAACATATATATGTATGAATAAGTGTGGTGTGTTTACCTTGTTTTGGGGTTTGGTGCTGAGGTTCTCTGGTTTTTCCCAGCAACGTGTGGACAGGTTGAGGATGGCAGTGGCAGCCATGTGAGCAGCTTCGGCATCGTGGGAGTAGTCATAGGCCAAGGTGGAGCTCTTTCCGTAACCTTGGAGACTGAGGCTGGGTGACGTTGACTTGGGGAACGAGGGCTTAGCTGCAGAAAGGATGGAATATATGCAAGCAAAAATATAAATATATTTGCTGACATTATGCAAGTGATTTCTGGTGGTGAAACCTTAGATGTTTAGTATATTTAAGTAAATAATACTAACTAATAATATAAGATAAATGAAAATGAAAATACTAAAGCAAAGGGTAATATTCGTTGTGAGAGAGTCTTGCTGAATTCTGAAGGAACAGTTTGACATTTTGGGTATTATGCTTATTTTCTTTCTTGCTGAGAGTTAGATGAGAAGAGAGAAGATGTAGCTCACGGCTACATTGTAAATATGAAGCTATAGCCGGCAACCATTTAATTTAGCTTAGCATAAAGACTGGAAATGGGGAAAAACAACTGTCCTGACTCTGTACGGAGATAACAAAATCCTCCAGCACCTCTAAAGGTCAGTAATTAACAGGTCATATCTTGCTCGTTTATTCCGAAAGAAAGTCACTGCACCAAGCAAGAAACACGTTGTTTTTTGTGCTGATTAAACAACCAAGAAATAACATGTAAATAAGTGACTCCCAGACACAGCCAGGTTAGTCGTTTCCTCTTGTTTCCAGGCGAAGCTAACCGGCCGCTGACTGTATCTTCATCTCTAGCGTACAGACAGTGTGGTGTCAATCGTCTCATCTAACTCCCAGCAAAACACGAATAAACATATTTCCAAAAACGTCAAGCTATCCTTAGTGTAGAATATGTTGTGAAAATCTGAAAAATATTCCTGATACGAAACGGAACCCCAAAACAGAAGCCGATGTTCCTGTCTTACTTTTGAAGGCTTTGGGTGAGGTTTCGCTGGTGGGCATCTTTGGAGCAAGCATGCGCTTCCCAAACACTTGAGCGTCAAAGCTTGCATAATCAAAGGACACCTTGGAGTACTTCTCCAGCTCCTTGGCCAGGTTGGCGCGAGGCGTGGCAGGTGCCATGTTGGGCCTGTAGCTGCCGTACTGGGGCACCTCCAGCTGCTTCACAAAGCACATGGGCCTGCGGGGAGGAGAGTGAGAGGGCGTCATGGTGAGGCTTGGCGGGGGATTAAGGACGGAATAAGGCAGGAAGTAGAATAGAAAAGAATGAAAAAGAATAGAGAAGGATAGATGGGAAATAAAGGTATTGATGCAATAAAGAGTCACACAATCAAAACAGAAAACAGAGAGGAGAAAAAAAGAATAAGAGAATGAGAGAGGGAGGTAGAGTGACACAGAAAGAGTAAAGATAGGGGCAACGGTGTACTTAGCAGGAGTGCAGCAGGATTAAAAGCTCTCTTATCAGCAGAGGGCACATTTGCATGATGTACAGCATGGAATTTATGAGCTTTAAGCCCTCTCGTTTTCCTGGAGAGCCTGGGCTTTTGTCAGACCTGTTGGCGTAAATCCACTGATAGACCAGGGAGAGGCGGAAGGGTGGGGGACGAGAGAGAGAGAGAGAGAGAGAGAGAGAGAGAGAGAGAGAGAGAGAGAGGAGAGAGAAGTGGAGGAAAGACAGAAAGGGGAGTGGTGAAAGAGATAGGGAGGGAGGCAGGGTTGGGGTGGGGAGTCACCTTCCTCAACCCCCCCCCACTCCTTATCTCAGAGCCCTCCACCCCCTTTGGCCAAGCCCCCCCCCCTCCTCTGCATCCTGTACCACTGAAGCCCGCATCACAGTCTCTAGTCTCCAACCATACACTCATTAATAAGCTCCATGACCCGGCCTGTAGTCACTCTGCTGTGGGGTGGCCTTCACACACTGGCACACTAATAACACATACAGAGCCAGTGTAGAGGAGCATTTTCATGACAGTAATAAACTTTCTACCACTGATCACAGCGGATTTTTTTTCCTTTTTATTAATTCAACATGGATTCCATTAGAACATGGGCTGCATGAGGAATTCTTCTCTCACATACATAACAGACATCCAAGTTAATTTTAATAACAATGTGAGAAGGAAAAACAAAGCAGGCCTTATTATGTTTTAATCCTCGATGCTTTGTCTGACCACTGATGAGGTTTTCCTCAAGGAAAGCAATTATTTTTTCTATCCCCCGCATTGCCCCTATAACTTGCATAATTAGCTTATCGGCTGCATTACTAATTAAAATACCAATGACGAAGAGCACAGACTTAGCATAATACCAGCGTCTGGTTTGTGTTAATTATCATTCTTTTGGCTGTGATCACGGTGCCTGGCCTGTTGGGGAGATGAATGGAGATAAAGAGATCTCAGTGTGTGAGGTGACAGTAATGATTAGACTGCCAGACTGGATGCTTCAAGACTTTGGTGTTATATTGAGCCATTCACGGGCCAGCACCGCGCCTTGCGAGGGCCACTGTAACCAAGGTCAGGATTGTCTCTGTGGTTTCTGTGTGGCTCAGTGGTAAAGTAGCTAACCTTGAAAAGGACTCAGCTGTGGGGCTTGGATTGGTGGGGGGTGGGGGGGCAGCTTTTATATAGGTGAAAGGTTCACCTGTGCCTTTTAGTTCTTGTCATTCACCATTTTATCTTTGGAGCCCCGCATCAAAAACATAACTGAATACACCATTTATTAATACTTTTAGTTAAATAATTAAAATTGAGTGTTTATACTTCTCCTTTAACCTCCAATCAGTTGCTAAAAAAAGGAGTTACATTCAATACATTTCTTTTCCTTTTTGATTTTTTTTAACATTTAATAATTTATTTATTCCCTATTTTCCCATCAAACATTCCAATTTTCTGCTAGTATTGAATTTAGTGAGTTATATTTTTGACTCATCTGATAAACTTTTTTATTTTGGCAGAACTGGAACTCCATACTTATCTAATGTCATAAGGCAGAAAAGTGAGGGTTTGGGTTAGAGCTAAAGTACATGGACATGTACCCACCTTAAAACTCTATCGTTGGGACTTCCTTTCAGGTGCTCTGCGCCTGGCTGAGGGAGATGCTGCTTATCGTGGCTCTTGGACAGCTTCTCTGCAGCAGCAATGGGGCATCCAGAAAGACTGGAGGAGAGAAAAAGGTGAATATTAAAGGAGAGCATGTTGCTGACCATGGAAATCTGCATCACACTGATCTCGACTGACATGTTCACTGTCTTGCATTCATGAATATATGAGCTTGCAAATACACAAAGAGAAATGCACATCCTGTGTATAACACTCTCATCTGCAGAAAAATACACACTCAAACACAAAATACAGATCCACTCAGATGCTATACTGTGTAAGCTGTATGAATACCTGCGGTGTGTGTTACGGTTGCTGTTAACATGGCCCTGTCCGGTGCAGCCAGGAGTTGGACACTTCAGCACATTCTCATGCATGGCCAGAACTGAGAGGGAGACAAAGTATACACACACACACACACACACACACACACACACACACACACACACACACACACACACACACACACACAAAATAACAGTCAGAGAAAATCCACTATTTTCAACAATTCAACACATTAATTTCATGTGTGGGACTGTATAAAAACTTTTGGGGTGGGCAGGGGGTTGAATCTTATATTACCTTTTATTAAAAAAAAAAATCGACCCCAGCATTAGAAATATTTTCTTCGGACCCTCCCCTATAAAATGCTGAATATTTCAGCTACTTTCTATTTTTGAACAAAGAGCTGCTAAATGAACGGTTATTACTGCCATCGAATGAGTGAACCAGACACAGGCCGCAGCTCTGAGGCTGCAGACGAAGCCTGTTTCCTCCACACAACTGTGTCAAACAACGCAATGTTAAATATCAAACACAAGTAAATCACTGATGACAAATGTCCACAGAGGAGGCAGCTGAGTATGCCAGACGGCATGTTTCTCTTTATTCTTTTTGTTTGCAATATATTTAAAAATAACATAGATGAGAACAAATATAAAGACCATCTCCTGCTCACATAAAATTAGTCTACCCTGCCATTAGCAAAAAGAAAAAATACAATCATTTCTGACCTCCCCTGCCCCTCCTTATAGTTTTTTTTACAGTCCCTAAGTATAAATACCAGCAGGACTCTGAAGTGAATCTTAATGAGAGAATAGCAGGGAACTGGACTACATTTAATGGACCTGTCGTCATGGCTACAGAAAGATGGTCTCTGATATATATGTGGGAAGCATCTTTACAATCACATGGAGATATGGGGCTAAGCAGGAAAAAACAAACAACCACTGCTGATTCCTGTCTGCATATTTATAGAGAACCAAATCAAGCCATTTTGAATTTTGTTAGCAACCTTTTTGACCTGTCACCTTTTACATGTTTGATAGTTTCCTCTCTCAGCAGAACAGGTTGGTAACCCCCACAGCCTCAAAGTACTGCTAGTACACGGATGGTCTGAGCATCTGATGCATAAGAGGCCAAAGCGACCTTGATTCAGTGAGCCTGGATCAGACCACCAACTCTTCCAAACGTCATGAAATCATGATTAAACTGGTATTACAGCACTTAAGTGATGTCAAACTCTACAGTCAGGGGAGGTGGTGGGTTTCTATCAATGTCAGACTGCCCTTTGTTGTCATATTTCTTCTCTCAGTGCTTATTTTCATCTTCTAAGCAGCTGAAAAAAAAAGAAACTCACTCTCCGGGGGGATCCTGTCCTTGTGCGGACAGCCTGACAAGCTGCGGTGGTGGGGGTAAAGGCCGGTCACGTGACCTGTCCCATCACACCCTGGAGTGGGACACTTGATCTCCCTCTTCTCTGGCCTGCTGCTCTCTGGATGAAGGATGATGGGAGGGTAGCAAGAGAAAAGGATGAGGAGAGGAGGAACAAAGTGGTGAGAGACAGAGAGAAGGAAGGAGAGATAAGAGGAGAGGGGAATGTGGGATGGATAAGGAGGACAAAAGCAAGTGGTTAATGCCATCAGACAGTCTGCTTGGCTGAGCATGAAATCTAGACATATTTCAGACAACTGTACAAAAGCAACACCATCTGTATCTGCTCCTCATGTCTTATGTATCTCTGTAAATGCACAAGGTGTTTAATGCATCAGTCTAAATGTGATTTGTGTGTTTCTGTAAATGCTTTCAAGGATGAAATACTATCAAATGTATAAAATATTACAGCTTTTTCAAAGTTGACCCAGACAAAATCAACCGACTTATCCCGCACGGTTTGATCATTTCCTGATATTTTCAAGGATCTCATTCAGATCTCGGACAAAACAACACCTGCAAATAGATCAGGAGGAGATTACACCACTAAAATTCACACATAATTAAAGGTACCTACTGCTCCCTACTGCTATTGGAGGTAGGCCAGCCAGTATCAGTGGGACTGGAGAGAGGGAAAGGGAGCAAGAGGATGGTGTGATGCTCTATTGGCCTTCAAATTGAATGTTAACGAGACATGCATCTCCTAATTAGTGTTGAGCAGAACAGGAACGTCACCACAGGAGGGAGTTGAGGGCAAGGAGAGGGCAGCACTACCAGGCATGTAATCACACTACTGCTATACTGTTAGGAGCATGACAAGTGGGCAGCGTGCCAGCTGTGGAAAAACAAGGCCCGAACACATGCAGCATGTAAACAAACACTCCACCGCTGACTGTGGAACAACCTGCACTCTTCCTTTCTCTCTCTCCCGTCTTTCTCTGCCTCTCTAACTTGTTGTCATCTCTCTTGTGTTCCCCCTCTTGCTGTTGTCCCTCCTCGCTCTCTCTTCAAGCACTTCCTCTCTGCTCTTCATGGAAGTCTATTCAGCTGGAACCACTTCATCCCCTCACAATGGAGGTGGGAGGATCTACATGGAGCTCTGTGACTCATTGCTATTTATTTGGTATGCTGTGTTTATTTGTACGCTTCAACATTAAGTTAAGCACATGACACCTTGTGCTACTTTATTACAAATATTTCTGGACATCCACCTATGTGTGACCAGATTTACAGACCAATCATTTCATACTATACTGGTGGTGTTGCATGTTTAGGCCTTACAATACATTTTGAAGCTTTATTTTTACTAATGCTACATCTTCGTTACATGCTAACAGGGCACTGAGAAGTTGTGGCTTTCAAGAATCTGTGCTGGTGCATTCACTTTTAATACACCTAGCATAATAACTGGAGGCAAGGGGAAACAGCTAGCTTGACAACAAGCACTAAGGCTAACAAATTAACATACAGTATATCTTGAGAAAAGTAAAAATTAATGAATATCCCTTCCAGTTTTTATGCCAAGCTAAGCTAATTGTCTCATAGCTCTAGCTTCATATTTGGCAAACAGACATGAGTCTTGGTAAAAAAAAAACAATTGAAAATAAAATGACCTTACTCTTATGAAAGGAACAACTATTTATTTATCTTGTATTACTGTTGTGTCCACAACACACAGTACTTTGTGCAAAAATACTTCTATTAGCAGGTGGCTATCAGGTCTGGGATGTTGGAGTGTCCTTGAATTCACCACAAAGGTGATCACTCTGCCTTTAGCAGCACTAACCATGTGATGCTAACATGGCTTTAAAAATAAAGTAGACTAAATGTTGCCTACTTCAAGCAACTTTCACATGTCAGTACACGTGTTAGCTCTGCCCTCCCCTCTTTGCTTCTTCATTCTGTCCTACCTTTGCTGAAGTAGCTCTTGCGTAGGACATCCAGGTGTTTGGGCCTGTCATCCATGGTGAAGTATCGCTGGTGGTGGATATCCGGGGCACGGAGCAGCTCCCTGGGCCCGGCTGGCTTCACTTGCTCTGCCTTCAGGGCAATGGCTTGCTCCAGCAGGCCCAGATTCCCTCGGGTCATGTCAAACATCTCTGACTCGTCAGTCACCGTGGAGCGCTGTGACAGGCTGTCTTCGTCATCGCGCTCGTCGTCCCCGTCCACATCGTCAAAGTCTTTCTCCTCTGACCTATCTGATCGCACCTCGATGATGTCGGGAGAGGCTGAGGACGAGGCTTTGTGGATTTTATAGTTCTCAACTCTGGCATTGGGAAAGTAGTCCTCCAGTGGACTAGCCCTGTGGGAGCTGTAGCTTAAAGGAGGGCTGGCCTTGTAGTTTTGAAGTGGGCTAGGTTTATGAGAGTCACATTTGTCAAGGGGACTTGCCCTGTGTGAGCTGTAGTCCTCCAGAGGCCCGGCCCTGTGGTCTTCAGTCTTGATGTGTGTTCCCTGAGCTTCTGCGGTGCTGGTGATGGTGCGGATGGCAGTTGGCACATCAGAAATGGGCAGAACATGGTCCCTGTGGTCCTCTTCATCTCTGTCCTCATCCTCCTCTAGTACTGCTGAGGTGTCCTGCCTCTGCTGTGCTGGCACTGCCATCTCTTCCTCCTCTTCCTCCTCCTCTTCATCTTTGATTTGTTCACGGTGGACGCCTGCGGTCAGATACTGGTGGTTCTCCTGGCTCACGTGGTGGCTAATGTCTTCATGCTCATCCTCCACCTCCTCCTCCTCCAACTCTGCTCCCTCCACTTCAACTGCTTCCTTCTGCAGAATAGATGACTCTTCCAATACTTGAACTCTGTGTGCTGCCTCCTCTTCCTCTCCCCCCTTATTCATGTCCCCCTCCTGCTTGTCCTTTACTTCTTCACCCCATTTGGCTGCTACACTGACATCCTCCTCAGTCTCCATAGCAACAGGCTGCTGAATGGCCACAGTTGCATCATTGTTGTTGGAAACTCGGCCCAGGTGGAGGAGAGAGTTGCCCACCTCCTCAGCGCTCTGAGAAGGAGACTCCTCGGGTACAGGTGGCGCTGCTCTGAGCTCGGGCTCGATGATCACACACTCCTCCTCTGTGGAAACGAAGATGAAGAGGTCAGAGCGGTGACACAGAGAGAAGAGTGAGTCATGCAGTGAGCTAAAGCTGTTGTCAGCAATATCTTTATCATCACCGCCTTCCAACCTGCCAAGTCATTCACGGTGAACTCATAATGACATAAAAACACCTGCTGTGACGGGGTCACAGGAAAAGCAGCTTGTAGATGCAGGAAGAGTCCAAGTGCTCGTAGTGGTCATTAGGAGGCATGGCCACTCACCTCCTGCAATATTATTGTAACTCTGTGGCTATGTACTCTGGTATTGCACACTCACTAAATACCAGCTGTATTTGTATATGATGTGGCTGAAGGACTTTATTGCCCTGGGTAAGGCCTCTCAGGTAGCGCTCGTTTCAAAAGGATTACGTTAGGTCATACATGATAAAGATTAAGATTAACCGTAATTGTTAATCACAGGGAGCTTTAGTTAAAATAACGTGCATTTTTATCACTGCTTAAAGGGGCACATTTTACACATGAAGTTCAGTTTACTCATCAAAGGGAGTACAACCCCATGTTGTATAATGTCTCTGGAGAAGTACTGAAGTTTGAAAAATAACCCTGATGATGTTAAAGTGATGTCATCAATGTTATTTTGGCTGGAGGCCAGTGGATGGGAGTTTAAAGAAAGATGCTATTGAGTTGCAGTATAGGAACTCTAGGATTCAGTGTTTTGGAGCTCGGCCCAAACTAAGGAGTAAAAGTCAGGATATCTCAGTCTCTGCTGATCGATTTTGATGACTCGTTTCTTTTCTGTATCCGTCTTGTGTGAGTTCCTCACCTTTACGGAATTACATTCAAATGATATAAAACAGAACAGAGATAAACATCAAATATTCACATGAGTGAATGTTGGGCATTTTTGCTTGACAAAAAAACTTAAATGATTAATCAATTATTAAATGTGTTGTCGATGGACTAATTGGGTAATTGTCTTCTTTTTTCAGCAGTAACTGGTTCCCTCTGAAGATGATACAGACATAGAGTATTCATCACCTTCATCAGCGGCAAACGTGTTCTCCTCTTTCTGATATGTGTCTTCCTCTTCTGTCTTCTCCTCCTCCTCCTGACTCTGTGTCTCCACTTCCTGTCCATTTGTCCGTCCATCCTGCATCAGGTCTTCTGTCATTTCCTCTTTCTCCTCCTCTACAGCTGCCTCTCCCTCCTCCTGTCGCTCCTCCTCCTTGGTCTCTCTTGCTTTCTCTCCATCCTTTTCTAACTCGCCCTCAGCCTCGCTGCTGGCGTCGCTTTCTGCGCTGAAGCCCTCGTCCAGGGCCAGTTTCAGGGGGTGGGACTTCCTCTTGGAGGCGGGCCGCTCCGTTTCCTGCTCTTGCTCCTGCTCGGCCTCCGCTTCCTCTAGGCGGCGCTTCCTGGCTATGGGGCAACCCAGAACGCTGATGGCAGGAAAAGAGAAGGAATTAAGAATGAAGGGAGCAGAATCATGAATACTGAAACCGAGCTGTGATCAGAAATCACAAACACACTAACACGTCCAATAAAACCTCATGCACCTCATCATCTCCATGAGTGACTCTAAGCAGCATGATGAAGGGTGTGTGTTTGTGTTTCGACATGAAGAAGGATGGAGCGGTTCTCTCAACAACATATGTGGCCTGAGGGGGGCGCCATGCTCGCTCACCCAGACATCACAACCAATCTCAGCCAATTGACTGGAACGTTTAATGAACAACTTGTATGGAGAGGCGGGTGGGCAAGGCAGTGGAGGGTGAAATCCAATAAACTCCCTCTTACTCTCACCTGGGAGATGCCGAGGGAGATTGAGGGACGATCTATAAACAAAGTGCATCTGAAATTGCCTGCTGAACGAATACACATGTAAACAGATAGCTAATATCTGCCCCTCAATAAAAGCGGAGTCACAAACCAGTGAGCTGCCCCGAGTCCCGCAGGGTCTCTGAGGGCAAGCGACACAGACGAGGGATGGAGGGAGGGAGAATGGAGCTGGAATAAAAACCTGGAGAAATCACATTTCACTGCTGTCCACTGAAATTTTATTTCTTAGGTTCAGGTTTAGAGGCTGTGGGATTTAAGTGTGATTCTGTATTCTGACCAGCATTCAAAATTATAGAATGAATGTTTTAGTGTGATTTTGGCCCTTGGGGTCAGTCCATATCCTTGAAACCTGTTCATATAATGTACACCTGCAGAGGTTCATCTTAAGCTAAAGATTTTTTATTTGAACCTTATGTCCTGTTTATTTCATTCAACATCGAATTCCTATAAAGAATAAGATGAACTTGAGGTTTTCTGCCATTAACAGAGGAGGAAAGAAGAATTCTTTTAGCTTTTTTATTTATTTTTTTTCTCTTTTTCTCTTTGGGAATTTAAGTCGTTCTAGTAAAACAAAGGAAAAATGAATCATGTTGAACTGATCTCAAGTTAGAAGTAGAAATTTTTTTTGTTTTAAGGAGCCACAAGCCAGTTATATGAGTTATATGCAATGAATTCAAATCATCTGCTCTCTGCTAGATCCTTGATCACAATCATAACAGCACTTAACTTTGCACAAAGACAGGCAACAGTGGTGAGCAGCTAACAACATAGGACTACCGGCACCTCTAACATGTTATCTCACATTTGTTTAATCCGTAAAAAGTGATTGTGGTGTGGTTTTACACAGGGTTATAAAGGGGACTATTTATGGGGCAGGAGCACAGACTTCCTGGACCCTTGTCACTGCAACCAAGAGGTAGTCCAGTACAAAATTCTCCCATAAAGCTACACTTTTACACTTTTTGTGTTGGTGAGATACTATCAGAGGTTTAGAGATGCTGGTAGGGGGATGTTGTTACTTTTAGACACCACAGATTGGTGTGCTGAGCTATGCTAACTGGCAGCCGGTTGTTGCTTCATAATTAGCATACAGCCATGAGAGTGGTATTGAACTCTTGGCACTAAAACAAATAAATGTATATAAACTATTCCTTTAATAGACTGAAGTGAAACGTGGTGTTTTCCACCAAGCAGATGATGTGGGGCAGAGAGGACGAGGAGGACAGACAGACAGAGAGGAAGGACAGACAGAGGGTGGGTTTTTAATCTGCCCTACCTTCTGTGTCGTGAGTATCTCCCACTGATATGGCCAGAGCCATTGCATCCAGGGGTGGGGCAGCTGGATGAGATGGATGGAGGTTAGAGATATGTTTAGACACGGTGCATTTTAGTCCCTATGCAGAGGCAATGATAACCACAGGCAATAAAAAGGAGTAAATTAAGATAAACAACAAAACAAAGCAAAGCAAAGACATGCAAACTGAGCACACATGTCACACAAAATGCACATGCACAAAGATATGTACCCCCCCACACACACACACACACACATACACACATCCTTCCAGCAGACACACAAAACGCATGAATGCAGGTGGCATCAAGCCGCGGAGAACATAATATTGTGTGTCGTTCATCAACCCTGGCCTATATCCTGTTACTATGAGCGATAAGAATCAGCCGAGACCTGCTGTAATTTCCCCTTCTCTGCTCTCCTCACCAGTCATCATCATCAGGTCTCGCTCGCTCCCTTTCTCTTTTCTTCCTCTCTCTCCCCCTCTGATTCAGGTTGCTATGACCCCTCAGGACGGCTCATTTCAATTCTCATTAACTTCCCCCAGCAATTGCCCTTTATTACTCCAATTATCCTAATTATTAATTTCGCTTATTAAAAAATGCTGCATTTGCATTTTAAATGAGATGCTCTCTGGCCTACTGTTTTTTTTTCTTCCTCTTAATCCAGAAAACGAAAGTTTTTTTTTGGAGTGCTGAGCACAGATCAGTGCTTAAAGGTGAAGTGTGACAAAATGAGAGAGGATGAAAAAAATGATTTAGAAGGAGGCAGAGGAGGGAGGACAATGGGGTTCACGACCGGCGAGGCCGTGAAAGCCGTCGCCTGACTGTGAAAGAAAAGGGGAGGAGGTAGAGGAAGAGGATAACTGGGAAGGGAAAGAGGAAAAACTATATAATCACCTTTCACCATCCTCTCTCCTCACTCTGTATTCTTCGATTGGATTGCAAAAAGATCATACACCCCCTTTCATTGCATCTACTGTATGTGTTCATAGCAGGAAATCGCAAAAGGCTGCGAGAAATCAATACCAGCCTGTTGGAGGCACTGACCACAAGTTGAGAAGTGCTGATGATAAGAAATAAAAAATAAAAATATACAACATCATCTAAAGAAGCACTGATAGTGAGTCTATGAGTGCCGGGGGTGGGGGGGGGGTGGGGGTACTCTGCGGTGAACATAAAAGAACTTTATGAAAGGGGTTTGCACAAAGATGAAGGTGTTTCCTTACCTCAGCTCTTGTCCTACGAGCTCAATAGGAACTGAGAGAAATGGGGAGAGAAAGAGGGGGGAGGAGAAGAAAGACACAGGCAGGGAGAACAAAGGTGAACGACTGCTCAGAAAGCTGTGCTGCTAAAAGAAACTCAGATCAATAAATCACAAATGCATATGAATCCCACGAGGCTTCCTCATAGCAGCTTACACACTGCTGACTGCATGATCAGGCGGAAGAAAAACACCTACACATTCCTGAGTTCACATACAAACACACACACACATCTGCATGCAAACATGCACACATACAAACACATGTTCTCAAAGGCAAGCACAAAACAAACAGGAGTATGAGCGCCGGCCTGCGCAAACATGCTGTATGAATAACACACATACACAAAGGCTAACATAAAGAGTATACACACAGAGGAGAAAACCTAAATCAGCCAAATTGCATAGTGCTGTTCAGAAAAACTGACAATTATATGCAGACTCCAGCAATAAAACATGATTAATTGTTGCACTTTAGTAATCATAATTGGGAAAATGAAATTAAAAGGAAAACTGCCTTCATCAGTAGAAAACAGCACTTCTTTCAGGGACAACTTATAGTAATTGCCTTCAAAACATAAATCAAGCTCCGCTCACAAACAACACACAACACGCAACTCACACACATACACACACACACACACCACTCTCGGCTGGCTATAGGCATCGATTGGGAGTTGAGCGATAGAATGAGTTTGGAGAAATATCCTATTTTCATTTCGAGCAAACGAGAAAACAATATGATCCTAGAGAATTCAGTTTGGGCTCCGATATCACATGCATTAATCACATGTCAGAAAGACCCCGGGTATCAAGATACTCTAAGAGCACAGGAATCACACACTAACACACACTGTTGCTGTGTGTGCGTGTGTGTGTGTGTGTGTGTGTGTGTGTGTGTGTGTGTGTGTGTGTGTGTGTGTGTGTGTGTAGCATCTCAGTTTCTCAGTCTTTCATCATGCAGTTGGAATGACTGGACGCCTTCCTGAACGCCCTGTGAACTGTAGCTCTGCTGTCTCGCTTCTAAACATCAAACAAACACACACACACACACACATACACACACTTGTACACATAAAAATACATAGAGACACACATGTGTCAATATGTACATAGACTCATATTCATACATAGGACATACACTAAAATTCGTAGTTATTCACACACTCGCATGTGCACACACACATTAACACACACTGACAGACACAATATTCACTGCATACACACATGCATGTCCATGCACAGACACAAACAGGTACATTTGCTCATATTCACATCTGTATCTATTTATTTTACATAAACATTAAACCAGTGCGAGATCATCAAGACTCACTGCCTTTTTCTCTCTTTATGTGTACATGTATAAGTTTAGCTGCAAAATAGTGTGCTTGTACTGTTTCTAAATGAATCAATAATTAAAAATAATGCATTGGAACCCCATCTTCAAAATGAGATAAAAAGTCTAAATTAAGTCTAAATAAAAACTGTAAAACTGCAGATGGTCCAGGTGGAAATAGAACTGAAGGTTTAAGATTGTGAAATGTATAAGAACTCATTGTGTAGTAGTGCATGATTTAATAAAATGGGAGGATTTCTAGATGTATTGATAAAAATCTTGAAAACTCTCATGCATCTAAGATGGTCCCTAACTGGCAGGCTTCAAAATAAGAGCATGAGGTCAAAATAACACAAGTGCACAACAAATCTGATGCAAACTGATGAAACATTATTCGGGATAAACTTTGCAGAAAGTCTGAATGCTGCGCTGAAAACTATCTACACCTCCATGTTTTCAGCATCGAGTCTAAATGCTATTTCTTCTAGCACTTGTTCTCACTGTACAGACAACAATTGCCTAAATTACTTTGACATTGAAGAAAAAGTCTGAATCTGATAAGTGCAATCTCAGATCTGCAGTCATGAGGAGTGTCTGTTGCTATGATTCTCTGTGACTTATGATCATAAGAAGAAGAAGTGGTGTGACATCCTGTGATTAAAACTGTATCTGTTCATGTTCAAATAATGTATATGTTTACATCCCCAGCATGTTCGCAGTCACATGTGCACATATTGTACATATGGACACACTGACAGACACTTCATTAATAAGTATATGTGCACACGTTCAAACTCCCGCTGTTTTCTCAGCTGATGTTTGCATGTGAAGGAGTGTGAGTGAATGCTTATTAGACTTAGTGTGTGTGTGTGTGTGTGTGTGTGTGTGTGTGTGTGTGTGTGTGTGTGTGTGTGTGTGTGTGTGTGTGTGTGTGTGTGTGAGTGAAAAGTTTGAAGGAAGCACCTTTAAATGACAGGGCCTGACATGACAGAGAGAAGTGACAAACACTCACCTCTGATTCCCTTGGACCGAGTGCGAGTCCGCTTATCATCACCTTCTATACTCATCTGGGATGGAGAGAGGAGGGAAAAAGAGAAAGCAGAAGAGGAGGAGAGAGAAACAGAAAAGACAGTGTGGAGGAGAAAAGAGGAGGAGAGACAGAAAAGAGACCATCAGTGGTGATTTCTCAATGCTCTCACTGTATTTCTCCACGCACCCACAGTTAATCGTCCCCACCCTCCTCTGCTAAAATAAACCTCACTCAGAATGCTCCCGTTGAAACACAAGAAAGGTAAAACTGACACAAAGATATGATCATATCTGTAATTCCCCCTAAACAGCGCTCCCATCATCCCTCGCCCCTCCGCACCCACTGTTTTCTGTCACCACAGAATAAAAACATACTGAGGCTTCCGCCCTGCTCACTTCATCAACATAAAGACAGAAATAAAGGCTACGTGGAGCAGAAAGGAAAAACAAACCCTGTTGTTTGAGCTATTTTCAAGTGCCCTCCCCACCCTCACCCTACACACACACGTCCTATCACTCTCCCTGTAATTTCCTGCACCTGAGTGGTACACATGATTGTACGCTGCGCACAGGCAAAAGGCAGCGCCCGCACAGGGGCCACGGCCCCTGTAAGCAGAGGGGCTGAAACTATGCTGAAAATAATAATAAAGCAAAAAACACACAGTCCGCTAAAAAGCCACTGTAATAACCCTTTTAAGAAGAGCAGTTGTGTGTGTGTGAGTTATCGTGCCCGATGCTTACTCCTCGCTCGGCTTTTAAGCCACAAAGGAGCAGGTGTTAACCCTGCTGCCTCACACACACACACACACACACACACACACACACACACATACATACACACACACACACACACACACACACACACACACATATTGACCCTCGGCCACACCTCCTCAGCACTACCTCTCCATGCTCAGCGCTGCTCTCAGTGCACTCTAAAGCTATCAGATGCTTTTTAGACACAATGGAGCCATTAGCTTTGATTACTGGACTCTGGGCTTTTTTTTTTATATTACAGGTCTCCCCTCTTTCTCTCTTTCTGTCTCACACTTCCTCCCTCCTGTACCACCCCTTCATTTCCCCCCAAACCTCTCCCTTTATCCCCCCAGTTGCCGACACCTCCCTTTCTCCATGCACTGGCACTTAGCTGCTTTGTTGCTTCTCTATAGTCAAGTTGGCACCGCCACAGTGGGATTCAAACATGGGGTCTCTGTTTCTCTTCTTCTTTTTTCCCTCTCTCTCTCTCTATTTGGCAATGCCCCTTTCCTGCTAATAGACTACTTATGAAAAGAAGGAGGGAAAGAGGGATGAGAGGAAGATGAAGCACGCTGTTGTTGTTGTTGTTAAGGGCTTTTCTTTTTTTCCCCCCTAAGGAGGGTGCACTTCATTCATTAGCGTCTAGTGTTGGGCCGGAGGTACAGGTGCAGGCACAAGCCCCTCCCTTCCTGTGTGGGTCTCCACCGTCTTGGCTCGTCCTCACTGTCTCTCGCCACTCTGGCCTTCACTCTTTTGATCAAGAGCTGCTAGTGTAGAAGTCGTGCAACAAGCAGCAGCTTTGTGCCCTGCCTGAAGGGAGCAGTTGACTCCTTCTGTGCTCCACTCACAACACTGTGTGGGAAGAGGAGCGGATGAGTGTGCAATGAGAAGTTTTCTGTCAGTGTGTGTGTGTGTGTGTGTGTGTGTGTGTGTGTGTGTGTGTGTGTGTATGTGTGTGTGTGTGTGTTTAGTTCAAAGTCCATTTCCTTACACTCGAGAGTCTGCACTTGTTTCTATGCATATAAGAAAGGAGCAGTGGTGGAATAAGTGCTGTAATTAAGTACAATTTTGAGCTTCCTGTATTATACATGAGTGTTTTATGCTACTTTGTACTTATTTCATACATAACTCCATTACATTTGAGAGGAAAATTGTGTTTTTTTTTACTCCATTGCATTTGTCAGAATCTAAAAAAAATGATCATTACTTTATAAGAAATTGTGCATTTTAAAGATTAAACTGCTCAACATATGAAATAGTTTAAAAGAGCTTCACCTGAGAAATCTAAGCATAATAATAACCATATAATATGATGTATAGTAATACAGCACTCAAAAGGACAGTTTTTCTGCAAACTGAAACTGAAAACTAGTCAGCAAGCACCTGCTTAGCTAACAGTGATAGATAAAAGATTCAAATAGCTAATCTTAAAGTATAAGCAGCTTAAATAGATGAAAACACTAAGGAATAAACAGGTGCAACAGTTAGCTAAAATGTGTAAATGGTTGAAATAGATACATTTAAGTAATAATATCTAAATGGATCAACAGCTGTTTATCCGTTACTTTATGCTAACTGTTAAAACAGTGGGGCCCAGCAGTGTGTGAAGATGTTTGAAAAGAGTTGAGAGGGGCCAAAACACAACTAGAGAGAGTCTTTTCACCTACATCCCCCTTTCTGTAAAAGCCCCTTTCTGAATATGACGAGGGAGGGAAGGAAAGCAAGGGGGAGAGTATGTTTATGAATAGGGCCTACATGTGTGTGAGAGAGATGTGTGTGTGTGTGTGTGTGTGTGTGTGTGTGTGTGTGTGTGTGTACATGTGAATAAGACTAGCACACACACTCCTCCTTCATGAAAACCTTCTATACTATTCTGTTACTCATGTCACTGTTCTGTTACTTTTTCATCCTCCTTCTTTTGCCTCCTCCTTACATTGATAGTCATCAGATGAATCAAAACCTGGACTGAAAGGGGCCCCTATTGCTTTCATGTTTGTGTAACCATAGTTACGCACATTTAAATAGGTAAGCACATCTGAGTTCTCTTTTTCCTGTCCTTTTTCTCAATTCCAGCTCATTAAATTTTTATGAACACAAAGTCACAGCCAGTGAATCCAGATGCAGCCAGGGAGGCATTCACCTGATTTTCATTACCTCTTTCAAACGGTCCTCTTTAATGTATGCTCAAAACTTGTCCTTTACCTTGTTGTCTTTTAATTAGCCTCCTTGAACGATGTATGTAGGTGGGCCTACACATTACCAGCAACGTCTTATGCAGAACAGAGGAAGGGAGCGAAAGAAAAAGGCAAGAGAGAGAAGAAAATGAAAAAATAAGGTACAGTGTCTGTGTGTGTGTGTGTATCAGTGCAAGAACTGTGTGCACAGCAGCTTGTGTATACACGTGTGTGTGCGTGTGTGTGTGTATCCTGGGGTTTAACTAGTGTGAAATGTGATGTGGAGCAGCAGCAGACGAAAAAGAAAAAGAAGGAGGAGGAAGAGGAGGAGGAAGACGCGGCTCATCCCTACAGGCTGTGTTGTACATTATCAATTATGTCCTTCTTTGTGTGCAACGGTCGGTGCAGGAGGGCCTCGGCTCTGCTCTGCATTCTGACAGCTCTATGTAAATGGCTGGCTGGGGGCAATGACTTCAGAGAGAAGGTCACCCTTCGTCCCCTGGTGCACATAAATGACTCTTTTATTCATTTTCAGGTTTACAAGAGCAGATGAAGAAAGGAGGGGGTTAAGGTGGGGTGGAGACACGGGTAGAGGAGCGCTCACAACTGCCGACGAAGACTGACATCTCCAAATATTACCTGCGGACAGCAGCTGCCAATTAGAGGCACGCCGCACAGTTCCCTCGACAGGCGGACCACGCTGCGCAGCCTCCATGTTGGATCACCACACAGCGAGCCCTCAGTTTCACTTTAATAATTCACACAAGGCAGACCGGAGTAGTGAGGAGAGACGACTCATTTCTCACTTCATATGCAAAAAGGTTCAAGCATAGTCATGTCATCCTGATGTGATTTCAGTTCTCATAAGCAAAAATCTTTTCAGCTCTTATCCGCAGTCCGTATCATTCATCTCAGTTCGCCACAAGTCTAAAAAGATAATGAGAAGGTTGTGTGGCAGGTATCATAAGTGTCAGGCCCAACAGACGGGGGCCGCTTCACATGATGTAGTGTTTGAAACCAGCGGCTCTGTCTCCTCAGCTCCTTCAGCAGAAGAAATCAAACCAAATCAATAAAAGTCATCTCTTCAGATGAACCTGAGCCATCAGGGGGAAGCAAAACTACTTTTACTGGGCCCTGGGGAAAACAACCCCCCCGTGCCTCAATCACCCCCACTCCTCTCTCTTTCAATCTCCCCTCAATCCCTCCATCTCTTTGTTGAGTGTCACATCTCAAAGAAAAGGACCAGATGTTTTCAGAATGTAGAAATATCCTTGAAAAGGTGGCAATGTGGGTCATACGTTTTTAGGATCAAGTAAAAAAAAAAAGATGGAAGACAGGTTTCGAGTGGCAGAGGGTTAAAAAAGAAAAAGAGACTGTATTTTTCTACTCTGCTGATAAGGAGAAATATCATGGACAAAAAAGTATGAGCAGCTCAAGGACATCCTTTTGAGTTTCTTTTTTTTTTATTGTGTTTCAATAGAAAAAAAAGTCCTGTGAAGTGAAGTGAACTCAGCAGTGGGAAAACGCTGAGCTGTGCCATGCTGAGCTTAACTAAACTGAACTAAGCTGAGCGGGGCTGAAGCAAAGGATGGGCAGGGCCAAGCGGGAGATTTGATGTGCTGTTTGATTCATGTTTTTCTGTCCAGCTCGGCCATCAACCCCCCCTTTCTCCCCCCAACACACACACACAGCTTGCCTCTTTTCTCCATCATCCCCTCCCTCTGCCTCCACCCTTTTTTTTTTTTTTTACTTTCCCCGCTGAGTTAGGGATTGGGGAAATGCCCAGGAAGCAGAATCAGGTTGGAAGGGGTGTAGGGGTGTGGTGAGTGGTGAAGAGGGATGGGGAGGGGAGGGGGGGATGGGCTGCAGGGCCTTGTCACTCACCATGATTGGTCGACGGCTCTGCAGTCTCTGGGAGGCCTGACAGCGGCTGCTGGTCCTTTCGCCTCGTGTCCACCGCTGGTTCACCAGCTCGCCCCGAAACTCATTTTCTAGCAGCCGAAAGAGAAGAAACAAGGAAGTGAGTCGAGGAGGAGGGGCAGGGGAGTGTAAGATTTGGGGGAAAAGAAAAAAAAAAGGGGGGGGGGGGGGCTGTTGTCATATGAAATCATCAGCATCAGCACCAATGGATCGGGCAGTGGTTTGGATAAAGGAAAGAAGGGGAGGGTGGGGGTGCTACTTTGAAGGAAGGTCGGGGCACTCGAGCATACTGCAGACGCTCCTTTATTAACTAACAGAGTGTATGCTTCACACACACACACACACACACACACACACACACACACACGTGCGCACACACACACACATACATACACACACACACAGGCATGGTTAAGTGCCCCAGCTGGGGTCCCTGTCAGTCTGCTATTAGAATCAATCAAATTTGCACATTTTTATCGAGCTTTTCAGGTTGCATATATAAGCATGGGGGGGTACGGGGGGGGATGGGTGATGCGAAGGGAGACGGGGTGAAGAACGGTCAGTAAATAATGAATCATACATAAATCAAACCTCTTTTTTTTCTCCCCCTCTCTTCCCTTTTTTTCATCAAGGTAATAGCGCTTCACTTCATCTTCCTGGTCACCCAGAAGAAGAAGAGGAAACAGACTAAATCTATTACAAATCCCTTTTCCATTCTTCCTACTCTCTGAGACGCTGGTGATGGTGGAGCTGTTAAATACAAAACACAGTCGTGGTGGTCGTATTTTTTTTCTTCCCCCGTCAGTTTCAAGTTCAGGGAGAGTGTGGAGTATATTTCTATGAATGCCCAAGGCTGAACTTTTCAACTAGTGTAGCTTTAAGACACTTCAGCTGCTCCCTCTCTCCCTCTCTCTCCCTGCGCTCTCTTTTTTTTTTTTTTTTTGCACTGCTGAGCTGGTACAGTGAAATCTGATTCTTTTTCAGATATACATACACATCTATACCCTTTAGCTTTCACCTTTATATGGATTGTGCGTCTTTGCAGCAGGCAGCAGAACATTGTGAAAGAGGAAGTGTCCTTGAGTTTATAGTGACTCCTCCTACAAACGGGCTACCTATCCATCCATCCAGCGGACCAAGGTTTGGGTCAGTGCACTCTGAATCCACGCTATTGAAAATGTAATTTCAGGCAGCAATAATGTGGAAAAGTAATCATTCACAGTTCATAATTCATACAGAGGATATTCAAGGCAAAACATTCAAATTATTTGAATTTTGACATAAAGACTAAATGAATGCTCCAAATTTAAAATGACTGCAGTGATGTTTCTCTTTCAAATATCTACAACATAAAGCTGTTTTTCACTTGAGCACAGCTATATATCCCTGGCCTTTGCAGAATGCAAGATGCATTTGTCCATCTTCTTTCCTTCCCATCTGTTATCTCTACCTTTTCAGTGAGTGATTCTCCCTGCAAATACTGTCCTGCGCGTGAACCCGCAGAGCAGAGCAGAGTGCACGCTAAAAGCAACGCCAACCTGAAAGCAAACAGTCGGTGAGACAACAAAAGGCTGCGTGTCCGTATCCGAGGGGTCCTGAAGCAGACCAGCCCTACCCTCCATCCATCCATCCCCCTCCGCCCCCTCCTCCATCAAACTCCCCACTCCCTCCTCCTCCTACTCCACGCCCATCCCTACTTTGCCCATTACATGCAAACCTTGCCAAAGCCCAGCCAGCACTCTTCGCAAAATGCTTGTTTATCAACTTTCACCCCCCCCAGCAAAAAAGTGATTACAACAGCAATACTGTTCGTCTGCATCTCTATCTCTGTCTCTCTGTCTCAGCTATCTCTGTACGCATGCAAAAATCACTTATTCCTTTTTTTTTTTTTATATCTCTATATATGTTTTTATTACTTTTCTTCCTTCTTTTAAAGTGAGGTGAAGTGAGCATCCATCCTGTATTGTTAGTTTTGGAGCCAAGGAGCTGAGAGCCTTTCCTAAATGCCAAATATATAACAGGGCTCTATTAGGACACGTTGCCTCAGGCCATGTGTCAGCGTCCCTGCTCACTTTGTTTAGTCCTGAGCCACTGTTCCTGCTACAGACATAAAAACACATCTGGACAGTTTGAACCTGCCTGATGTGTTTGATAGCTGGGGTTTATAAAATCGGGTAATTAATCACAGAAAAGGTGGAATAATTGACCTTTCTATACTTTCATCTGTTGTTTCAGGTAAAAAAAGAAAAGAAATAAAAAGCCGAACATCTGCATCCTTCCACTGATGGAAAAACAAAACTAATTTGAGCCTTGCCTGCTCAGGATATGTACTCTCTTATTCTTTGATCAGATGCTGCTCATTCCCACCTAAAAGACTCACAGCTCGTTATTTTGCAGTGAAAATTGGAGGAGTACGAGACAATTAGCCGTTCACCAGGGAGGTTTGGCTAATCAGAAGTGAGGGGATGGGAGGGGGACGAGGGGGGGTGGGGGGTGAATACAAGATGAATGGATTAAAAAAATTTATTTTACTGCCAGGATTATATGTTTTTTGTCAAATTGTGCATGAGAGGCAAAGTTTAGAAAATCTCTTTTGTTTCCTGCTATAAAAAAAAATCAACACATTTATCCTGCAAACTGATACCAAAAAAAAAAAACTCAACCTACCAGAAAACAAAGTTTAGACTCAAGTAATACCATTACAGGCCTGCGGCTTACTGTACTGGGACAATGGAGCAAAGAGGCCTAAATCCATAGTTAGATTAAATACCAGGGTGAACTGTCTGTAACAGTATTAGTGTACGTACAGGGCCGCGGCCAGCTGTACACCCCTGGTCCTGTTAAGCAGGATTTAGAGACAACTTAGTGTGATTACAGCGAGCATGGCAGAAGAGACAGAGAAATCAAAAGTTGTGGAGCGGGACGGTCTTATATTACTCACTGGTTTCTTTGTATCGCCACACAAAATAACGGAGTAATCAAATTACCTGGCAGATGTGGGAATTGGATTTGTAATCTTTAGACAAGCACAACAAAAAAGATACTGTCGAAACCTTCATTTGAGGTTTAGTTTTCACATAGCAGCTTCAAGGTCAAACACAACAGAGCACAGTGACAAGAAGTAATAGACTCAAGTGACTGTGAAGCAGGTGCTGGGTCTTATCACTTATGGGATGGGAGTTTAGGTGTCGGGGAGTGGAGGGGAAGGCACAGCCGACTCGAGCCACCCTGACCTCAGCATCCGAGGACCAGCACACACGTGTCACATCAGTAACTGTAGGGACGTGTGCACCTGAGAGTCGACTCTGCCTACGGCTGCAGTTTGTGATGTTCCATACACTTTTTGCATGTCATGCCGTTCTTCCCTGCCCATCTGAGATTTTATGCACATTTGGCTTACTTTTTAATTAATTTTCTTTTTCTTTTCTTTTCTTTTTTTTTTTTTAAATGTATTTCCCTTTTAATGCAGGGCATGAAATTCATTATTTCCAGGCTTTCATTTTAAATGCCTCCTCTCCATTGAAAGCCTGGCCAACCCTGACCTTTGCTTGTATTGCTTAGATTTCTGATAGGCTTTGAATGACGAGGGTGCAATTTGGCCCCAGCTGCTCCTCCAACATGTTTATTGCGCTCCCTCCTCCGGCACCTGCTGTCCTCACCATGGGCCATTCAGCCCTTCATAAATAGAGAGGTTTCCTCCCTATCACTGTAACTAAAAAAAAAAAAACACACACACAGAAGCAACTTCAGATCAGGGCCTGTGCTACATGACGCTCTATACTCTGCTGTTATAGCCTCCACTAACAGCATAAGGCACCGATAACCTAATTCTGTAATCCCCTGAAACTGGGCTACATTTCACAGGAAAAGTAAACAGAAGAAAAACAATAGGTGTTCTATCATTTCTGCCCGTGATGCATTAAATATTGAGCTCGGTATTCAGTCAACATGAAGCCAAACAGACTTGCAGCGTTTCTCTTTGAGTAAAGGCTCATTCTGTTTCATTTTCATAGGTTTCATTTCCTATAAGCTTCACACACAACTACAACTGCAGACTCAGTTTTAAACAGATGTCTGATCTTTACCTTTTAAAAGTAGGTCAGTGAAACATTCTCATATAGCCTGTCCTAACATTAACAATATCATTGCAATTAAAAGACTTTACCCTTAAAAAGCCAAACTTGCATCAGTGGATACTGTCTCTAAAGGGAGGATGCTCTTCAAGCAGAGACACAGGGGGAGTGAAGTAAGTTCAGATGGATCTAGTCTGACTCTCCTCCCTGTTTCCAGCCCTGAAAGATTCTCCAACATCTCAACCAGCAGCTGAAGTTTCCCATAAAGAGCAGTGACATGATGAGCGGTGTGTTACAGGCAGCTACAGCTACAGGATGGAGAGCAACTTAAAGAGCGGGTGACATAACACTGTGTATCATCATCCCTCATCTCTTTCCTCCATCTTAGGACGCAGGTGCTTTGACAGACCGTGAGGCGTACACTCACGCACGCACACACACACACGCGCACACACACATACATACACACACAGCACATTACGTGGCCATCTAAGCAAAAACAAGAAAGAGGAGGTGGGGGTGGGGGGTAGAAAAAAAAAACACAACGCACAGGCTCACATTCTGCACCGCACCACAGTCTCGGGGTGAATCCGACGAGATGAGCACTTCAAAATCCGGCGAAATGTGCAGCCCGAGCCGCTGCCTCCCCGGCGGCCGGTGTTTATTTCCAGCGCCGCTTCTGAGGACTTTTTTATCTGCGCACCACTAAAGGCGGCTGACATTTGAAGAGAGCATCTCTGTTTTTTTGCTGCAGAGGATCAAATGGCCAACCCCTCCCTCTCCCTCTCTCAAACACACACTCACTCCATCCTTCCATCCATCCATCTGTCCGTGCATCAACACACGCGCGCACACGCACGCATACATACACACACATACACGCACACACACACGGGAGCCCTGCTCAACGCCCAGTGTAACCTCGTAATAACACAATTTGGTGCTGAACTCTAGACACACATACACACACACACGCACGCACGCATCACCACTTTACTGTAACAACCCAGAAACCGAGAAACGACCCGTATGAGCGTAACAGCCACTGACGGCTATAGTGAACGGGCTCGTTTATTCCTGGACGTACAGAAGGTGAAACTAGAGGACAGTGTGGAGAATACACTTCAGGTATGACTCAGGTCGTAAAGAGCATTCAGAAGAATATAATGTATGCCGAATGTGTTTTTCTCAGCCCCTACACACAGTGATGAACTGCCCAACAGAGGCAGAGTGACAGAGAAGTGGGTAAACACGCATCACTGAGCTTCAGAGAGAGCGCCATAGTTGGTTTATTCCCACTTATTATAAAGGCATCAGTGTAAATATGAACAACATCTGAAAGCAAAAGCAGCATCTTCTGTAACTAGAATATGTTACAGTAGCTACTAACACCGATGATGCGCGTTGAAAATGTAAATAAATACAAATCTACACTTTGAAGAAAAGAAAACACGTCAAAGTGTTGAGAGATCCAGATGAGCGTAAGTTTTAAATTATAATCGAGGAATCAGAAAATATGAAAATGTGAAAACAGCACTAATCTCGGTAAATCGCGCTGTGAAATGCTGTAAGGACCCGGAGATGCACCAAAGTTATGCAAAAAAAGGCTTAAATTTGAAGATAAATATTAATAAACATTCAGTTTACAATCAAAACATAATCAGCGTTCATTTCTCTTTACCTGGATTCAACAATATTTCCTCTGAGCTTCGTCCTTGCCGGGTTCTAAGAGTTGCAGGTCACTGTCAAGTAGTTTGCTAAAAAGATATCCCGAGTAAAAGCTTTAAAAAACGATCATCTATCCCGTTTACAAACGTCCAGATGTGATAAATAAAGAGGGTGAAGGGGAAGGTTTCCAGGCGGCCCGTCCTACACAGCGCATCGGCGCACGGCTCCGTGTCGCGGCGTTAAGATGTTACTTGTTTGTAAGCAAAAACATGGCTTCATTTGCCTTTGTCAGCGAGAAAAAACGTAATATTGACTTACCTTTCCCTCATGAGCCATTGTACCCCCCCTCTCCACACACCCCCCTCCCCATCCCCCACATACACACACACCCCCCGATCTCCTCCCTCCGCCCTTTGCCATGACATCACGGAAGCTGTAGTAAAACCTCCAGCATCAGATGGGCAGGGCTTGAGGTCCCCCCCCCTTTACTACACACTAACTCAATGGGCATATGTATACACATACACTCCCTCTCGCTCTCTGACTTTCTCCCTCCCTCTCTCTCTCTCTCTCTCTCTCTCTCTCTCTCTCTCAAACACATACATCATCTGAGCCACGAAAACTGACAACTTCAAACTACAAACTAGATCTTAGCACCGTCTCAACAGGCAGCAGCAGCGCACACACCTTAATACAAATATTAAACAAAAAATAAATAAATAAATAAATAAAGTTCCGATGCTGCTCCCCCCCTCTCCAAACAACGTGAACATTCCTTGCGCACAGTCCAGTTTAAGACCGCATCTCTGCGCCTCTGGGCTCCGCAGCCAATACAATATTACGCACCAGAATGAGCTCATATTTTATACATTTCACCCACTGACAAGTTCTTGATGTTCCGCAAATGCATTATGGAGGTTATAGCTGCTGTAATCCTTCACCCCCCCCCCCACCCCCCACACACACACACCCACACCCACCACCACCACCACCCCCCACACATCCTGGAAAGTGGTACCGTCCAATAATTCATTCAGGGGACATTTTTTTCGTCGGATTGGGAATTGATGTAGTAGTTGTATGCAGAGTTAGTGTATGTGCGCTGCTCTGACAGCATCTGATAATTCCTCCGTATGGAAAGAGGGGGTTTTAACGACATATAGGCATAGAGGCAAGTCTCCGAGGGAGCTTAACTAAAAATTATGTATGCTCTGGGGAGGAGAGGGGATGGATATCAATTTGAATTATCGCTGGAAAAAAAAGCAGCTACAGAGAAATTGTGTTGAACAAACATCAGGTTGAGGTTTGCAGGAGTTTTAAGAAGAGTGATCACTGCCAGTTACAGATCTGCTGATAGTTTTAAAGGATCATTGAGGCTGTCAGTGCTGCTCTATACAACAAACAGCCAGTCTTAATAGTGCAACTTGGAGTCACTCCCGAATGTTGCTCACACCGTGGTTTTGCTTTGCTGTTTTGAAACCATTAGTGGAAATGACAACCATTCATTACAAGCCATTTGAGAATAGTCCCCACAAATGCCATCCTTTATCTGCTGTCTCCACGCCGCGTACGCAGGGAATATTCAAAAAGCCCAACCTTCAGCTTTCAGAAATTCTATTAAATTCTTATCTCTTTGCAGCAGGCTCTTTTTGTGCAATCCCATTGTTATGCATTGGAGCTGAAATCAATCACCGGCCGTGCACGCCGCATCAGTATGATTTCAGACCGTGGGCGCGGAAAGAGAGGAGACTCACACAACAGCATCGACAATCGAATAAACAAAAGAGGGGAAATATTAAAAAATAAAAAAATAAGAATTCCCGGGCCCCGATCCAGCAGGGGGACAATGAGGAAAGTTAAAGGCCTATAGGTCAGGTGTGAGCTGAGAAGCCTCACAGCGAGGGGTACGGTGGCCGGAGTGAAACGTATTTCTAAAGATTACACTAAAGATATAAAGTACAATTTTGTATATACACTCATGAAGTTATTATTTCATGTGGTTTGATGTCAGGACTATGGACAGCTCCAAAGTGCTGAGGGAGTGTGTGTATGGGTGAGTTCAGGACCGTGGACAGCTCCGGCCTGCTGCGGCTCTCAGGCCCAAACAATAACTTACATAAGCTTATTGTTGAGGCAACAAAAGCTTTTGTCTGCACGCTGCTCTGACTATCTGCCTCATTAAGTGTAACATCAGACTGCATTTATTGGTATTACACAAAACTATTTTTGAAAGTAATTTTGTTTCATGTATTTATTTATTTATTTATATTCCCAATTTATCTGAATACTTTATACTTTATTTAGTTCAAGTCCTTTCACTTTTATATGTTTTATTTTGAAGGATGAGATTGTTTATTATTAAATCAAGCTGAAATAAACAAAACAAAACTCCCTCTCATAAGCCTGAAACCCCATTACAAGCCAAAGCTATTGTTACTGAGCCTCGCTAAACTAAAAGCAACTAAACTTAACTTCACTGATCGTTTGTGATCATCTTAAAAAGTTTAATAAATATGAAGCTGCTAAACTTCACTAAGCTCACTCTATTTCTCCTTATAGGCTTGAATAATTGTTTGTGTTTAAATTAAACTGAATCAAGATAAACTGAATTTAATTAAACTAAACATAACTTTCCCATTCTATAAGCTTGAATAGCTGAATGACTGTGTTTTACTAAACTAAACTAAACTAAACTAAACTAAACTAAACTAAAAATTAAAAAAATACTGAATTGTCATAACTTAACAAAATAAAACTAAATTGTGTTCAACTGGAGCATCTGAATACTTTATTATTTCAGGTCGTTTCACTTTAATTCGCTTTTATTTCAAAGGATAAGACTGTATAGTTACCCAGCAGCTGGGAAAAGGTTTTTTCCTCACTGTGTATTGTGTGGCACTAAAGTAAAATCAAAGAAATATTCACTTCTATGATCATTGTCACCACTAAACTAAATAAAACTAAAGTGGAAAACATTTCTTTTGAAGGCCAGCAGCTGTGTATCATGTGGGAGAACTTTTTCCTCTGCTGTTACAAAGTGTGTGTGTGCGGATGCAGATGGCACAGGGGCCTGCTGCTCTTTAATGCTCACGTCACTCCAGACTATAGAGGTTGTATGGTGGCTATATTGTGGAGGCAGCCAGTATAAATATTACATGGGGCAGCAGCTGACTGAGCGCTGAGGTTGGGACCGAGGGGAGGCCCCTATAGTCCCTCGACAGATGGAACAAGCCGACAGACTAACACAACAAAAAAAGTTTTTAATAAGCCCGCAGCTTGGCATTGTCCCCACGGTACCGGGGCCACACGGTCCCCTAGGGGACCAACTGTCCTTTGTCTGGCCAGTTTTTTTTTTTTTTTTTACTACGGGGTCTAAGTTTAGTTTTAGTTATAGGCTGAGGAGAAGATTATTTTAAAGTGTTTATGTCTGATGAATTAGCAGCTTGTAGTTTTTAAGTTTTTAAATTACAGCTGGTGTGATCAGGCGCAGCTATAAGCCTCTGTTAATCCTGCGCAGCGACGGCTACTGTGTCTGTAGAAGGGCTTTTATTTGGAATAGAAACAGAACTGCAGTGAAGACAACTTTTTAAAACTTTGTCCTGTGTAATATTTATCTGTAGCAAGTGTAACGGGCTTAATAAAACTAATTGCAGGCGCAGACTCAGGATACGACACACGCAGAGCCAGGCTTACTTTATAAATCCTGTCAGTTTACAGACAGACGCACATGCCAAAACACAAAGTTCACCTCTAAAAGTTGCCACTGTGGAGTCAAAACAAGTCAATGATACGAACCTAGAAAAGTGCGGCACAGCTTCATGTTTGCGGTCCTCCTCCTCTCAGTTTCTCTTCAGTCCTGTAACGACCGCCAAGTGCCGCCGCTAACTTTACTTCTGGCGAGACAAAGTTGCTCAAACTTTAGTTCAACTTCGCCGGCCCCGGGGAGGGGAGGGCAGAGCTGCTGGGGCGGGGACAAGCAGCTGACTGACACACCTGGAGAGCCAATAGGAAGGGGTTATGCCCTCCCTGCTGCCGGGAGCTGGACCCAATCCCAATCCCCCCCCTCACGTCACCCAGTCTCAGCTTTCAACAACAATAGACTGAGCAGCAACAAAGAGCATCTGCTGCGCCCGGCAACTTCTCACACTCACTAAGCTCCCCCAGAAATCTGATTTAAAACATACAAACACTTCACTCTGTCTCATCTGACTGTTTCATTCATGCTCTATTTTTAGATCTGCACTACTTTAACTCAACCTAAGCAAACTCCAAAAATAAAAACAGCAAGAATATCATAAAATGTAGGGTAAAACACGAATATCTAAAATATGAATATCCAAGTTGCAAAACAGACACCACAGTGATACAATAAAAATTACATCTTACCTTAAACATAAAGTTTTAAGACCGCATAAGAATATTATAATGATGCTGTATGTTTTAGAGCTTTTATTCTTTTAGTCTAACCTAATATTCTTCACTCAATATTAATCTATTCAACTTTCCAAATCTCTGCTATAATGTTAACAGCATTTCATCATGTGACCGGTGTCTACACTGTAGGTTTCAACCACCCTCCTCCATCACGTGACCAGATACACCAGATGTACAGCTAATTTAGGTAAGTTAGAGGAACATTTTCACTGGAACTCCGGGCCTATTCAGAGAGTCTGTGTCTGGAGCAGACAGACAGTTCCTCCCTCCCTATAGCAGATGGTCTGCCAGATAATGAGCTCTCCAATTGCTTGCTCCCATTACCCCCATCCCCATCTCTCCAAGATGTAATGGGGGGTAAAGCAACCTCAACACATTCTACTGCTTTTCTTCTTCGTTTCATTTTATTTCATACGCATTTAATGACATCATTGTTTCTTATATGGTCTGTTCAAGAGGCACATTACCAAACAATTTCTAGTTGCCAGTCAGGTGTATTTATGCCCATTTATGAAGTTTGATTTAATCAATAGCTGAACAGTTGCAGACTACTAAACAAAACTAAATAAAATGATCAAAACTAAAACGGCTTATGCTCATACCCACTTTTATACTGTAAGACTGAGTTACAGTTGACCCACTGACCTGTTACGAGCCCAAGCTATTGTTACTAAGCCTCACTAAACTAAAAGCAACTAAACTCAACTTCACTGATCCTTTATGATCAGTGGATTAATTTGAGTTATTAAACTAAACTGAATAAAGATAAACTGAATTTAATAAAACTAAACATAACTTTCCCATCTTTAAGATTGAAAAGCTGAATAATGGTGTGCTATTAAAACTAAATTAAACTAAATTAAACTAAACTGGAAATAAAAAAATCAAAACAAACAAAATTAAACAAAACATTATCACAAAGCAAAAAACTAAACTTTCATAAACGCAAACTGTTGCTATTAAAAGAAACAAAACTAAACTAACTTTATTCCTCATTGAGATTGCATAATCATGAGTTATAAAGTAAAGTGAAAGAAGCCAAATGAAATTCACTCAATCCACTTTTATAAAACTGAAATGTCACAACCAAACTAATCTGGATTAAAATAATTCATCACAGGCCCAAACTGTTACTCTTGATTCAGATAAACTAAACCCAAAATCGTTGAAAACCTGGATTATTGTGTTCAACTAAACTAAACCTAAACCCACTCATTCTTCATCATAAGCTCGAATAATGGTTTTACTAAACTGACGACTAAGAAAACAACAAATTGAAACTAAACAAAATTCACATAACTGTTATTAATCTTGAATTGACACTACTAAACTACAACAAATTAAACTAAACTGAATTAAACAAACCTCAGTTGACCCACTATTATAGTGAAAAGTCTTGTTGAATGGAACTAAAGTGAAAGAAACAAATCAAAATTCACTTAACCTTCAAATTTAAGTCTGAATTATCAATTACAGCTGAATTAAACTAAACTAAACTCCTTTATCACAGTGGTCCTCAAAGTAAACTAAACAAACCCATATTGTCGCTACTAAACTAAACTAAACTTTATTGAAAGGAACAAAACAAAATTACCATAACCCACTAATTTAAGCCTGACTTGTCACTACTTAACTAAATCATATCAAACTAAACTAAACTAAACTAAACTAAACTAAACTAAACTCCATTTAACTGCTTTTATAAACACAAACTGTGGCTATTACACAAAATACAACTTCCCCGGTCCTTTTCTGTTCACTTGAATAGCTGCAATAGTGTTTGCTATTAAACTAAACTAAACTAAATAGAAACACATGTATTTTTATCATCTTGTAAACAACCATGTTGACCTTAACTAAACATTAAGCTGTTAAAATAACACATTTGTTTAATATGTGTGTAATATGTGTGTGTACACATGTCCTGCACAGATCCCTTCACTCCCCATCTCCGTCTCTCTGCTTCCATGGCACAAACACGTGAAGGGGAAACACACGTATGTAATGAATTCACTGCTTATTAAACTGGCTTTTGGAGTATGGACAAAGAAGGTGTCGCTGTTGAGGAGGACTGCTGGGTCTCCACTGATGCCATGGCAAGTTTTTTTTTTTATCTTAGGATGCCAGACAGCCTCTTGTATTCTTCTTGAGCACGGTGCTCTCATTAGCCTATTAACTTCACTGTTCACCCCCCCCCCCCCACCCTTCTGTTCCCCTACCCAGATAGGACCAAACACACACACACACACACACACACACACACGGACGTACGTACTGCACGTTCACAGGCATATGCAAACGCACAGAAATGAATGCACACGCACACACAAAACCCCCCTCTCCTCTTATTCTCTGCTCTGTATAACAAGCAGCTGAACTCTGACATAGCCTCCAGCTGTCCTGGAGATGGTGGTGACAATAAAGTTTAAACAAATACACACACACACACACACACACACACACACACACACACACACACACACACACACACACACACACACACACACACACACACACACACACACACTCACACACACACACACACACTCACACTCACAGTCACACACACACACACACACACACACACACACACACACACACACACCACACACACACACACACACACACACACACACACACACACACACACACACACACACAGTGAAGAGCAGGAAACAGGACCTTGTTGAGAAAATGACCCGTGTGAGCTAATTAATGGAAATTTCACTCCATCTTCATCATCATCATTATTCAAAAGTCCCCTTAAATGTTCCCTCCTACGCTTTCATTATCATTATTCAGCATCTCAGACAGTAACAACTCTCGACTGTGCTGGTGCAGAGACAAAAGGGTCACCGCTCCGCTGGAAGGGAAACGTTTCTGCCTTTAATACATTTGTTACATCTGTGTTTGAAGTAACAAAGAAAGTGGAAGTTGTGTCTAGTTTGTGTGAGGAGAAAGAGAGGAACTATTCTTTTCTCTCTTTTGTAACTTAGCTCAGTATGGGACACAAACACTCACACGTCCTGGGCTCCTGCACAGATGGACATCAGAGTCCTGCTCCTGGTCTCATGATAACAATCAGGTTCATAATGCTACGGCTCTATTGCCCTGCCTCCCTCCGTCCCTCCGTCCCTCC
This sequence comes from Seriola aureovittata, assembly GCF_021018895.1. Classification (NCBI taxonomy): domain Eukaryota; kingdom Metazoa; phylum Chordata; class Actinopteri; order Carangiformes; family Carangidae; genus Seriola; species Seriola aureovittata. The sequence continues at coordinate 21,499,020 of NC_079372.1, forward strand.
TCCCTCTCTCTCTCACTTTCACACCCCCAACCTTGCTCTCTCTTTCTCTCTAACATCCATGCAGCATGATCATACTCATATCTGTCAGCTCCCATTAGACACAGCTAAGCGCTTCCACCACTAGGATACAGTGAAGGGATTTTTTTTTTGCAGTTCATTTAGACGTCCATCCAACATGTTTGTTAAAGGATGAGTTCACACGTTTTCAAGTCAGTCAACAGACACTCATACGCCCATATGGACTACTGAAAGTGGTTTTGGTTGCTGTGATTAGTCCACCTGGACAATCAAAGATATAAGGTTTCTGATGGAAGTGGGATAAAATCACATTCTCTCTTTTTTTTTATCTGAAATAAATATGAAGCTTCAGCTGCCCAAGTCAGCCAATTATCAATGGTGACAATAACAACAAGTTATTTTTGTTATCCATCAGTCTGCTGAAACGATTTAAGTTGATTAATTGTCAAAATACAGCAGAAAAAACTTACCAACCTTAACCCTACTTCTTCAGGGCAGACTGGACATTAGTGACTCGGTATTGGAAAGTGACTAGACGGGCCGATATGGGCCTGGGCTAGCTGATTAGCATGGTAACTTCATCAGAAGAAAGGAAGTGATAGAAATAGAAGCAAAACCAGAGGGTTGCTTTCCACCACTGGAGGCAGCTCTAAGCAAGTAAAGGAATGAAGTTTGATGCTGAACTCAATGTTTCTTCTAGACTGGTAAGTAAACAGCTGTTAATGCTAACGTTAGCTATGCAGCAATAGCAAAACATACAAATAGCTCCTTTAATCGAATAATCGTTTCAGTGCTGCCTCCAAACTCATTGTCTTTTTAGCATAAAATGTCTTATTTGTGTTTCCCCGGCAGTGTTTCTTCTTATTTTCTTTGCTGAGGAGAAGAATAGCAACACAAGGGCTTCGGCTGAACTTTGGACTGTGTTTTTGCATTGAACTGGGACTGTGGATTGAAAGCACATTAGGTATGTCTTAATGTCCAATGATAGTCAGATTCTTTATTGTCACTGCACATTAAAACAAAATGAAATTCAGTTTGGCAGCACTCCATTTTGCTTAGCAGCTTATGAAAAAAGAATGAATAGTAAAGGAGAATAAAATAATTAGTATGAAAAGGAAGAATGATTACAGGAAGCAAAACTAGACTCAGTAAACAAACTGAGCAACTGGCTATTGTTTTAAAGACAGACTTGAAAACTTGTGAACTTCTCCTTTAACATAATCAACTGTGATGGTGTATAACAACGTGCGGCCGCCTTGACATGATGAAGACACAGACGGCCTCTGGCTCTTCATTACTCACTTATTACACTTCTTCTTCCCCTCTCTTTTGTGGGAATTATGAATTTTTAACAGGCGTGTGCAAGGAAAAGAAAAGGCCAAGAGACAGACAAAGTTTGGTCTGGATGCCACTTTGGATGACCGTCATCTCCAGAGACCACCCTCCCCCCCTTCCTACCCTTCCCTGCTTACCCAACCCAATCCACAGCTTGGGCCCCCCCCAGGGGGGGGGGGGGGGGGTGACACGTGGAATGGGGTCAGCTCTGCCAAAAGGCATCACATCGCTCCACTCCTCTGCACTGTCTGCTCCTCTGTCTGTCTGCTGTACCTCTCTGTCACTTTCCCCGTCAGTCAGACGAATCTGGACTCACTCTTCATTCTCTCTCTAACTTTTCGTCAAGCGTGAATCTCTTAATGTGCACGGCAACGCCTCGAGCCAACATCCGAGGGAGTTGTAAATAAGCCCTCTCCATCACACCCCTGCAGTCCAGACAAGCTTCACAGTGCTCACACACTCCTCCCCTGTGTCCCACAGTCTGTCCCCCCCTGCTGAGGTCGACCGCCTGACCCCCCGTCACCCTCCAAAGTCACCGAGTCAAATTCTTTGAGGCCTCCCCTCTGCCGATTTCTTCACTTCCCGTTCTCTGCATCTTCTCTCCACACTTGACCCTCCCAATCCTTTCCTCCATCCTCTCCCTGCTCACGCCTGCAACTATTCCCATCTCCTTTCCTTTTTTTTTTTTTTCCAGCTCTCCACCTCCATCGTTTTCCTGTCTCTCTTAGCCCATCTCTCTCCTCTTTCTCCCTCCTGCGCTCACCCGGCAGCAGCAGGCTGGGCAAATATGTGCCCTGAGCAGCGGTAAATACAGGCAGCACTTCACAAACAAGGCCTGATTACAATGACAAAGGCTGCCACACTTTAGGGAGGAGCTTGGAGCAATTTGGAGGCTGCGGGGGCCATTGAGCGAGTGGCATACTTAATGGGCTTTGTGTGCCAGAAGAAAAGGGTCTGAGCTTCTGGGCCCAGCTGTCACTATGGAAAATATCAGACTGACACAGCACCCGACGCTCTTTGGCTTGCTCTCTTTTCTTCTTTCAAACCCCCCCCCCCCAAAACTCACCCTCCACCCACCCCCTGTCCCCCACCCAGCCTCCCTCTCCTCTCTCTCTTCTCTGCTCTCTCCACTCTTTTTTCTCTAGTTAGTGAGCACAAAAAAGTGAAAGCTGTTGGAGAGAAAGAAAGAAACTGAATGAGAACTCCCTCTCTTGATCTCTCATTCTCACACACACACACACACACACACACCACACACACACACACACACACACACACACACACACACACACACACACGGAAAAAAAGCAAGCATGCAGCCTTGGTGTCACACACACACACACACACACACACACACAAATATAATGCACAGTAGGCTGACTCTGCAGCAATTATTCAAACCCTAAACCCAGAGGGATAAATGACATTATTACATTTCACTACTTAATTACGTGTGTGGATAGTTACTAAGCGTTAGCCATCATGCATGCATAATGCAGTAAGATATAGTCACTTCGCTTCATAAAGCACCCTTTCATTATCAAATGTATGGCAGAAGAAAAACAAATTAACACATGTGCTCTGCAGAGAAAGAAAGCACATGCAGTAAGTGAGAAGAATAAATACGCATTAAGAGCAAATATATGATTGTTAGGCATCACATGGCAAAAATAACTCCAACATTTAGTGGATTTCCAGCAGCGCCAAGCGACAGTTTATTTTCTGGAAATGATTTTTCTCCAGTGATAATGGGCTTGGCTCGAAAACAAAGACTGAGAGATCTTCTGAAGCAGCTCTCCGGTTACGCTTTCTCAATCCTTGTACGCAAAGCAAGCGCTCACACTCCAGATCCAACTGTATTACACCAGCTCTGTGACTTATGGCACTGTAACACAGAGCATAATACACACACCCACGCACACGCACAGCAAAGCTCGTGCGCGGGCAAGCTGGAGCACTGGAGGCTGAACAGGCACAAACACATGCACACGGTCGCACGGCGCTGCATTATTGAAACACAGCACAAAGCCAGAGTTGGATGTTGTTTCACCTAATCTCTTTGATACCACTGTGGTGCTGCTAAGCTCCAGAAAATCAGCTTAGCAGATGTCCTAAAGTGTAGGTGGCTTGTTTCATGAGGCAAGAGAAGAAAACGCTACAAGAAGGAGAAGAAGAAGTGAAAGCGGGAGGGTGGGGGCAGGGCCGCAGATTTGGAACGGGGCCTGACGAGTTCAACTCAATCCCCTTTTTACTTCTGTCTGCCAGGCACAGTTGTTCCAGCAAACTGGAAGAAGTCCCCCCCCCCCCCCCCCCCAATTCATCTATTACCCCCCCCCCCCCCCCCCCCCCCCCCACCTCTCACTTTTCAGAGTGCTTACATTACTGCAAGTGTCTCAGTGTGTCTATGTTATTTTTTCCAGGCCAAAGAAGTTGTCGTACTTGTGATAATGGTGGTGATAATGATTATAATGAGGATTTTTTTTTCACAAGGTTCCTGCGTCTTCAAGCCCTAACCTGCACTCTGATGTCAGTTGATTACAGTCGCACCCTACACACACACACACACACACACACACACACACGCACACACACGCACACGCACACACATTGCATGCATTATCAGCACAAGTGAGACATCTGTATGCAAATGTCATTATGTTGGTGGGAAGGTGGCTCAGAATGGGCCGGCCGTGAGTGATGTTATGACAGTGAAGGAGGGACTGAAAAAGGTCGGGCTCTGAAGGAGTGTGTGTTTCAAGAGCTGGAGCACATATGTATGGTATCCATAGTAACCAACTAACCCAACTCAAGATGGCTCCCTGATGCTGTCATCTTTTATCTGTTTCTCCAGCCTCACGCGGCGCACTTGTTTTACTCGCTCACATAGCTCATCTCTTGACATTGATAGTGCAGCGCAGAAAACACACACGTACACACACACACGGCCATGTTTCAGACAGATTAATAAAACATCAAATCCCTCATTGAGATAGTGCAGCTCCATGGCAAGATAAAAAAATGTTAATAATCTCACATGTTGCGCACTGAGCTGCATCTACCGCCTCTCAAGTATCTCAAAAATGTAGTTCATCCCACTCTGCATGTGTGGCCATCTCCTCAGTTTTATTTCTGAATGACTGTGTGGCATGTAGCGAGCACTTCAGTGTCAAACCATCTCGTCCTAATGGCAGCGCCTCTAATGTCCATGGTGATGAGAGGGAAAGAGGCTAGATGGAATGAGAAGTGATGGAGAGCCCTCATGACTCTCAAGACAGACTGAGGACAAACCAAACAATACACTACCTTCTTTTTCAGCGGGCACATATATATATATACCTGAGATATACACCTGTAAGGGCTTTAATCTACAGTGTGCCAACTTCCTCTTCTGTGCAGTTTCTCATGGATGGAGAGTGAAAATAACAAATCCGTAAAAAAGGTGAAATTTATTCTGTTCATTTATCGTCTTTCTGAAATAATAATACTACAGCTTCAAAATTCATTTAAAGTAAATACTGTTCATGTGCTGTGAAATAAAACATCAGCCACCAGGATGGAACAGATACTGTCCACGACACTGTAACATGTTTCCTCTGAGTGAGAGAAGCTCACCACAGTTTGGATAAGAGCTTGAAGACTTGCCATGGAACATGTAAGGCAGCATTAAGCCAACGATAACTTCATGCCACAGTTTTCCAGCCTCATGTCTTGGATTTGTGATTAGAGACATGCTAACAAGAGGAATAACCGGAGGATGACTGGAACTGGAAGCTTCTGCAAAACGACGTGCAGCTGAGATTGATGAGCAAATGTCCAAACGCAGACGTGACAGTAAAGTTTTTAGCGGTTTATTTTGGGAGATTGTTTGTAGGTATACAGTAGGCGTGGTTTAGGCAGGTGAAGGAAGCGGCCTGGAGTTACACCTGTACAGTTTTTGGGTTTGAGAGGATTTGGACACAACACGAGGGAGACGTCAGAGGAAAGACACTTTGGAGACAAAAAGAGACTGAGAAAATGGAGTTTGACACATCACCACGCTTTGGTTTACAACTTTTAAACTGAACGTCCACATAAAAGAGCGAACTGGACCAACAGAATGTAGATAAATAGATAGACAGATCGATTAATTGATTCACTCTAAAATGTGTACTTACCAATACTGTTCTAACTGTTAACTGTTGACTAAAGAAAGTCGTGCTTTGATGAAGAATCCTGTCACTGATAATCAGAAGCTGACAGAGAAAATATATGAAAACATGTAAAAAGCTGCTGTTGTGAGTCCTACTCACACCCACAGCAGAAAACCTCATATATAAAAAGACCCCACTAATGCCAACATTAAGACAATTTAAATTCAACACCCACTTGTAGTTTGAACTGCATCACAACACAGAACAGAGCTGTGAGTGAGTCAAACCTACAAAGCCTAATAAGCCCTCATCCGACAAACTGATTTACCTCCTCACTTCCTCATATTTCTGTTGCCTCTCAGCTTAAATTGTATCTGTTGTGAAAAGGAGAAGAAAGTGGGGAATACACAAGAGGCTGGAAAATGAATGAAACCAGATACTGAACGTCACTTGTCTTCAACAGACGCCATCAAAAGGCCAATACAGTGCTGCAGGGATGACGTCTTTTTTGTCGTCCAACCTAGAGTTAGCATCACTCCGGCTCCCTCGACCAGGGAATTGGATTACTACAGAAAATAAACTCGATGATAAACCACAACTCCAACAGGCTTGGGCCGATATGTCGCGATATTTCCCACCATATGCGATATTATTCATAATCTCACACAGAAGCGCTATAATATTGTATAGCACGATATTTGGGAAGGACTGTATCGAGAATTTAAATTTTGAGGCCTGAGTTATATTTGAAATTTAAATTCTCGATACTAAGCCAGGAGGTTGCAGTGGATGGATGGGTTGACAAAACACAGGAATATCTATATATATTATTTCTATCATCCATTATCGTTCGAGAAAATTAACCACATTGTTATTATTGTAACCATGACAACAAAGATTGTCTAATGTTGAGGAAGTACTTATTTTAACCCTAAACCTAACCAAGTAGCTTTTTGTGCCTAAACCTCACCCAGCCGTGACTGTTATCATATTAACCATGGCAACAAAGGTAGGTACGTCACTCTCGGGACAGTTGGCGTATTTATTACTGTAAGCATGACAACCGAGGTCCAGTACGCCTGCCGCCGTAAGGGGGCGCTATTTCAGGAGACACTCCTATGGGTCGTATCAGAGGGTTGAGAAGAACGACCTGTGTGGTTGTTCAGGTTGGACACTGACAAACATCACTGCACTGACACAGTTATTTTATAGAGAAACGATCAGACAGCAAACAGTTATGGAAGCTGGAGCATTGTTCAGCACTGGCAGTTTACACTCAACCAAGTCGCTCTTCGCCGTTTTATCTTCTGTTGATAAAAGGATTAATTTCAATGCATCAATCTGTGAGGATGGATTTCCTGCCACCATCTAATCCCTACATCACAACTGAATTTGGGAACAAAGGGGGAAACACTGCTCTCTGCACCTGCACTTTGTGATTTTGTTGGACAAAAAGGAACCAAATCATGTTGGCATGAAGCTGAAAGGTTCATATCAGAGTCGTGGTCAGAATGTCTCCTTTTCCTCTTTTGCTGCTGAGCTATGGACACAAACAACAATGACTTAGAGCTTATAGCGAGACCAACAGGATTAAGGGTTAGGGTTACTTATATTTGTATATATTATATTTGTGCAATAAACTGCACAAATCACAAAAGTAACTGGTAGAAAATGTTGAATATTGAAGAAGGAAATCTCTCATCAGCTCAGAGTGCAGAATTAGCCGTGATCTGGTCGGAGCCCTGGACTTTAATAAGGCTGTGGACAGACTCGCAAAGAAACTGATGATGATAAAAGAAACACCTGTTCTAAGGTTAAACACAGAGCTCGCACTGCTATTGTTTACGTCTGTTTAATGAAAAGTGCAAAGTTTTGTCAGGCTCTGTGATCAGTGTTTTACTGATGAGTCGAGCTGATGTGTTTCAGTGTGTGACTCGGTGACGGCTGATAGAGGTGCAGGCTGATGGCTTTAGATGGAAAAGTAATTGCGTTGTTACGCTCGTAATATTGTGAAGGAAAAATAAATAAATAAAAATCACAGCCAGGTGTTTTCATGATCCCCTGCAGCTGATAAAGAACACCTATTAAATCCTGTATTGACACACTTTCTCATGACTTAGGCTTCACCTGTTCACACGTCTACTGCAAGACATTTGTTTATATCTATTACTAATATTCAGAATGAGGCAGCCTCTCTGCTCTTGACTTGTGCAGCAGGCGAGATGCTGACTATGACATATTATACCTGTCTTTAAGTATCTACTCTGGCTGTCTGTTCTTTTATTGGCATATAAGACAGTACATGGTCTTGCACCTGCTTGCTTTTCCGTTTTTTATATACCGTACATCCTCTGGAAATATGATGACATGAAGTTTCTAACATATATGAAATAACCATAGTAATTTGCATATTTACAAATATTAGAAATATCTATATGATGATTTTCTCATATGGTATAACATGTTGAAACCATATTTTATTCAAAATACATATTTAATTAATATATGCAAGTCTATTTAAACAACATACAAATAAAAAATCTATATGCTTAAATATGTTTTTCTTATTAATTTTCTTATTAATTTTAAACATGTCTATTTTCCCATTCTGGGAACACTGACAGGCCTTGGGATGAATTTATACTTACATAAACAAACACACTGCTGGACGTTAAGTGCCAAAGGATGAAATTGTTCCAATTTCTAATAGGTTCCATATTTCACTTTTACATGTGTTTTTACTTTATATGTAAATTTTTTTCATACATTAAAATTCAACATATGTACAGATATTACATTTGTGTATGGGAAGCCCCCTGGTTTATAGTCATTACTTTATTTTATTCATTTATTTTATTGTATCCATGTTGTAAATTGTATTTTTTTTTCAATTTTTAGTGTCATATAATAATAATTTCTACACAGTAGCAGCCAAAAGTTTGACCACATCTTCCCATTCACTTGAATGAGAAAGCGTGTCCAAACCTTTGACTGGTTCTGTGTATATATATTTATTTATGCACAAACTACCCACTTTTTCTTCTGCTTGTTCCAAACAAAGTTTTGTTGTTGCTGTCGGGAATGTAACATTCAACGCCTCCTGTGTGAGTGTGGGACAGAGAGTATAAACGCTTAAAGGGACAAAATGAATCTGAGTTTTGTTGCTTTACTGTGATAGAAAATATTAAAAGAAAAGAGCTAGAGATATGAGGTTTATTGATGCCTCATATTGATATGTAGTTCTGGATTTAAGTGCCTGTGAAATGAGAACGCAAGTAGACTCTCAGAAAGATGAGCAGAGTTGGACAACATCGGTGTGCAGGAGATAAAAGACAAAAATCAGGAATCATCCGTCTGCAGTTACACTCCGTCCCCGTCTCTCTGCCGGGCTGATGGGTAATTGAGGCAGTCACAACACAGATCGGGACGCAGTGTCATGCTGTGCCCTGGGTCTGGCTCGCTGCCCCGGCCCTCTGGCAGCATGCTGCGACACGCTCAGGAGCGCGCACACGCACACACACACACACACACACACACACACACACACACACACACACACACACATACACACACACACACACAGATAAAAACACATGCTCACTACGCCCACACACACAGGGACACGTGCACACTTCACAGACACACACTCCCACTTCACAAATGCCCATTTACCAACATACACAAATGCTAACAAGCTGTCCTCACACAAGTGTGTACAGTCACACAGACGCACAAAGACAGAAGCACAGGCGAGTGTGAGGGCGCGGGCGCACACACACACACACACACACACACACACACACACACACACACACACACACACACACACACACACACACACACACACACACAGATCACTTAAAGTCACACCTCCATCCTTTTTTCGATCACAGACTACAGCATGCCCCAGCAAGTCACTCATTCTTATTTCCTCCCATCTCCTCTCCCCCCTCTCTGTTTTACCTCTCCCCTTCTTCTCATTTCCTCTCCTCCTCTCTCCTCTCCTCCTGTTTGTCAGACCTGAGGCGAACAGGCCTGGCCCTAGGCAACACTGAAGCCTCCTCTGCTCCTCTTTATTCTGCTCCCTCCCTCTCTCCATCCCTCCATCCTGGCAGTCCTCCAGTTTAAACAGAAGGCTGTGCTGGGGGAGAGAGTGGGATACAGAGAGAGAGAGAGAGAGAGAGAGAGAGAGAGAGAGACAGGCCAGTTGCTTGTGTGAGTGCTGCATGATTCATGTTGCCCTGTAATGAAGCTGGTCCAGTCTTTTAAGTGTTTGGTGTGTAATGGAGTTTCAGGGACAGGCCTATCATTTTCTCCTAATAGTGCTTTCTCCGCCGCACGCCATGACCCCTCTCTCCACGCCCCCGCCCCACGCACCCCTACTGTGGCAACTGCACATTACCAGGGCACGCACACACACACACACGGACACACACACACACACATACAGACACACACGTAGCGATTACCGACAGCTGCGGGAGTTTCTGAACGGCAAAAGTGGCCAATTTTCTCTCCCTTCCATTTAAACAACAAACAGGGCGTCGTGTTAAAATGGGCGAGGGGAAGAGAGAAGGGAAATTGGGCTGATAAGGGTTATTGTGAATCAGGAAGAGAGTGGGTTAGCTGCTGGGAAGTAGCAGTGCGTGGCGAGCGGCGATTTTAATATTCTTGAGGAATACTTTGAGAGAGACAGCACTCACAACCGGAGACTGAGGAGACATAACGTTCAGCGGGTTTAAGGCTGCACAGATGCACTGAATCACAACCGGAAACATGTGCGTTCATGTGTTCACTCACCTCCAACATAAACGGTCTAAACACACACTTTACTTTTCTATTTATGGAAAGTGAAGGTCATTTGGTCCAATCTTAATTTTTATTTAAGGAAGTTCATTTTGTGTGTGTGTGTGTGTGTGTGTGCGGTTGGGTGGGTGGGTAGGGCCAGTTTTACCGGAGCAGATTGTGGAGTGTGTGTACAGACCAGACCTGAGATTACTGAACAGATTGCACAGCTGGCAAGCAGCCCTCTCTCTCCACACACACACACACACACACACACACACACACACACACACACACACACACACACACAAACAGACGCACTCACTCTCCCACACACACACAAAAATGCAAAGCCAGAAAAACAAATATTGACAAAGTATTGATCCTTGGTGTATTGGTCCATATTGACAAGGCACTAATGCCAGGAATATCATTCTGGTCCATGTGTTGAATCACAAGGGGTCAAACTCTCTAATTAACCGAGGTTTATTAGTAACGAAGCAGATTCCACAGTTCAAATGAAATCAGTTCAAGTTCAACGGATGTTTGATGGTGGAGTTGTGGATAAAAGATTTCATCCGTTTGCAGTTTGTACGTAGTAATGTTGTGAAGATAAAACACATTTATCCCGTGTACAGCAAACTTTCAAGTGAGCACATCACTAATCCGGTGTTTGCACAGAGTAGGAACAGCCAATCAGAGGCAAGGATTTACCCCACACCTGCCCCATTGTTTACATATGGACATACATGTACAAATATATTTTAACTTTTAATAAACCTCATGCTATTTGTGTGAAATTCCATGTAGGGAGAGGTCATAGTGTGTCCCTAACAACCATCTATCATATCTATTACACTGTTTATGAATAGAGACGAATGACTGGATTAAAGAAACTCCTCCAGACCAGTGCAAGACACAAGAATACGAGACAGATTATTTTTTAACCTCAATACAAATCTAGGACGCGCTCCACGTAGGTGTGGCCTTTCGTAGCGGTCATAGACCGTGAAGGCCAAACGGATATGACACGGTCTGGTCTACAGAGGACCAGCTGTGCCCGCCCTTACCATAACTCCTGTCACCTAGCAACCTTGACAATGCATAACTTTTTCACAAAAACTTGAGGTTTTACAGCCCTTGGTTTGAACAGTTGTATTGTGTGTGTTTTACATATAAAAGTGTAATCCTCTGGCTCTCTGTCGGTGTTTGCTGACATATTATTTTCATTACCGGCGCGCAATGAATCTTGGGATAGGTCGGGCCGACGAAGGAGGCTTCGAAACAGGGAACAGCCTGGTCGTGCTGCTGTAACACAATCAGTCTTCAAATCCAGGGTCTACACAGCCTAGAAGTCTTAAAATCACCTTAAATTCTTCTCCCACAGTGAAGAATCCAGAATCTATCAATATATTTTCTGTTTTAAAAGTTTAACTACGCGACCCAAGATGTCTCCTGCGTCATTGGACCACAGTTTCCTTCTAAACTAGTTAATCGAGGTGTTGAACTAAGGTTTAAGGTGAGTGCAGAGAAACTTTCTGACCTCAGCAGATGAAAACAGCCGTGTAATGTCACAGTCATCACTCTGCACAAACAAGTAAAGTAAAAAATGAGCAAAACACATTTTTGTGTGTTCAACTAAAAATAAATCAAACCGGAGCAGAAAATAAAATAGAAAATAGAAACAGAAATCATAAAAGCCACACTGACGGGTTCAGACAATGAAGGAAACTGAGATTGAGTAACGGCAAAACAAAATAAATTCCAGATTTTCATTCTTGAAACGTAAGTAAAAAGGAGAATGCACTAAATAATTCCATCAAAAGTTCACATTAAATTCAAAATAAGCCAAAACAACCTTAATCTAATTATCAAGACCAATGTTATATTGTAGAGTCACTCCAAAACATGTCCCAGAAGGTGTATGAAGGTGTTTGTCTGTGCCGCACTCATTTCATCTTATGTTTCTTTTTAGTATTTAATTGTAAGAAATTTCATAATCAGCTTTTCTTAAATGTCTGAGGAGGAGTAAAGTGAATAAATGTGGGTCCAGCTCATTCAAGAAAAAGTCTGACCTCTCACCTCGTGCCAACATATGCACAGTGACATGTTTGCGTACATAATTGCACATTCTTTGCCTTCTCTGTCCGTGTGGGTTAATGGTTACACCTCTGCACTGACGGCCTCTGTCCTTTGACTTCAAGAGAAGGAGGAAAAAAAAAAAAGTTGGCTTCCACTTTTCCCGTCCATGGAACACCTGCCATTCCATGCCAGGCCGTCCCTGACATGTGTAGCTTGGCTTTGTTGCTGCCAGGATGCAGAGGCAGGACGGTCTTTGTGCGTCTGCTCTTTGTTTTCCCCCGAGGGGGAAGAGAGAGGGGACTTCTCTACGAGTTGAACAAATAAACAGCAGAGAGCATGAGAGACAAAGCCAGGGAGGGAGCACCTGCCGAGGGCTTTGTGTCTCTTAACAAGGCACACTACTGTCTGCAAGTGCAACCCCCCCCACCCCCCACCCCCTCCAGCAACACACTGTGTGGAACTGCAGATATGTAAGCACGCACACACACACACACACGCACACGCACACACACACGTTTAACACTTTGTACACACAGGGTACCAATGAAATAGTCACTGGGCACAAGGAGGAAATAGTGAAGGAGAAACCTCCTGATCAATTACACTTTTTCATGACCCTGTACAAACTGGGTTAAACAGTTACAGAGGAAAACGGCTACAGCTGCAGTCAAGGGTTGTCACGGTAACACAAAGAAGAAGAAGTTTGTACTAAAAAGACAAAGTTTGGACGAGAACGACTTAATTTGTCTGAGCTCTCATATTAACATCAGATGAACATATACACTTCCACTGGATGTGTATATATGTGTGTGAATGGATGATTACAGCAGCAAAATCACTTTATACAAAACTGAGCACATCTCTGCTCAGAATCACTCAAATGTTACACAATATCAAATCCTGTCCAATTAATCCAGTTTTATAGTTTTAGTCAAAGCCCCCCCCAAAAAAAATTAAGCCAATTAATCTGAAAAACAAAAACATTTGACTAATTAAACTATGATGAAAGAACCAGCTGCAACAAAAGTCAGTGCATCCTTCACGAGTCCTGTGACAGCAGGGCTGCTGTTGTCGTCACCTTGTGTGTGTGTGTGTGTGTGTGTGTGTGTGTGTGTGTGTACTGAACTACCACAGACGAGGTTCTGAGGCAGATTTTGTCACATCTGTGAAGTCATGGCACTGTCAGTCACTAAACTCTACATGTGTGCAGCTGAGAACAAAATGCAGATGGGTGTGGTCCGAGCCATGAATCCTGAGTACTCATGGGTCAGAACATCAACACGGTGACAGGTGTCACAGCTGGGTAGCAGCCTTTATTTTTGATGACAGATTTGGATGATATACCTGCGGAGACATGTTCTGCTTCTTCACAGCTGATCTTTGCTCCACTTTAAAATGTTTGTTCTATTGGATTGAAGTCAGGTCGGACATATTGTACCTGACCAGGTCAGAGTTTATTTTCTTCCTGGATACCTTACGTAGAGGCTGACTTTTCAATACCATCCTTCGTACATTGTGAACTATGCAAGGCATCAAATACAATTATCATAAGATGACAGAGTTTTGAATCAGTTAATGTTTTAGTGATATTGCACAGGGGTGTTTCGTTGTGCACTTATATGGACACCTGACTGTTCTTTTAAGACACAAACTTCCATCATGTACACTTTCTTCAAACTTCAAAAACAAAAGGCATGTTGGGAAATGCTCTTGTTCTTTTTGTCTAGTTTTATGAGTTAAACATACACTCAGCAGAATACTCAACAAACTCATCCGTTCAAGTCAAAAGAACATATTTTTGTTCTAAAAAGGATCTTAGAACGACAGCTAGACGTTGTAAATTGACTTTCTTGATATCAACAAAAATTTATTGCATGGTTTCATTATAAAGATAAAAGATTTGTCACACAGTTTGTAGGTTGGGACCTTTGATGTGCTGTGTTGTGTTTTTGCTGTTTAAAGTGAAGAGTTTCTCCGTAGACATCAGTGCTGTGTGTGATTCTGATGAATATATGGAGAGATTTGAGAGCTTGTATCAGCTGTTTTGCAAATGGAAACAGTTTTGATGTTTGTTTCATTTATGCATGAAAACAATGACAAAAAAACTGTTCAGTGCATCAAGTGCTAAAAAGATGCAGGAAAAAAAGGAAAAGAGGAAGAAAGCTTTTGCTTCTTCATGGTGTCATGAACTTCATTACATCCATTGTTATCACATGCAGCACATGAGCACAAAAGACACACACACACACACACACACACGCTGACTGCACATGGTGTGTGTTTGTGTGTGTGTGTGTGTGTGTGTGTGTGTGTGTGTGTCTTTTGCGTATGTGTGCATTTCCACACATATGAAAGCAGTATAGTTTTATGGCTGAATGTGACTGTCAGTCATAAAAGTGTGGCAGCACTCACGTGAGACATATAAATGGAGATGGTCTCCTTCTCTGACATGTTCTTTATAGTGGCCCCTAAGGGCCAAGGCCACACAGACGTGGAGAGGAGGAAGGGCTCTCTTCATTTGCTCTCACACACAAAGATCCAAACAAACAAAGGAAAGGAAAGGAAGAACTTTGTTAGAAGAAACCTGTGCGCCTGCTTCGTCAATCAGCCAATCATGTGGCAGCAATGCAGAGCATAAAATCCTGCAGATACAAGCCAGGAGCCTCAGTTAATGTTTAAACATCAGGATGAGGAAAAATGTCATCTCAGTGACTTTGACAGTGACATAATTGTTGGTGTCAGACAGGCTGGTTTGACTTTTTCTGAAACCGCTGATCTCCTGGATTTTCACACACAACAGTGTCTAGAGTTTTTACTCGGAATGGAGCCAAAAACAAAACGTGGTAGTGTAACATGGCGAGAAGAAAAGCATCTAAGAATGAGCACCTCTAACCTTAAGGCGGGTGGACTACAACAGCACAAAACACTGGACAGTTGAAGACCGGAAAAACTGATGGATCTGGATGTGTTTCTGAGGCAGCAGATGGTAGGGTCACAATTAGGCATCAACAGCATGAATCCATGAACCCAACCTGCTTTGTGTCAACAGTCCAGGCTGCTGGTGGTGGTGGTGCAATGGTGTGGGGAATATATTAATACCAATCAATGATGATGTGAATGCCACAGTGCAAGTATTGTTGCTGACCATGTGCATCCCTCTATGGTCACAGGTAACCATCTTCTGATGGCTACTTCCAGCAGGATAATGCTCCATGTCACAAAGCAAAAGTCAAGTCGTCTCAAACTGGCTTCATGAACATGACAGCGAGTTCAGTGAACTTCAGTGACCTCCCCAGTCTCCAGACCTGAATCCAGTAGAAAAGCTTTGGGATGTGGCAGAACAGGAGACGGCAGCTTGAATGTACCGCTGACAAATCTGCAGAATTGATGTGATGCAGTCATGTCGACACGGAGCAGAATCTCAAAGGAAAGTTTCCACCATCTGGTGGATCCATGACATGAGGAACTGAAGCTGTTTGAGAGTAACAAGAGGAACTACCCGGTGTTAGTGCGTTGTTCCTAATAAAGTGCTCAGTGAGTGTATGTACGCTGGTCCAATCAGCACAGCATTTTCACATAGCTCCACTGCTGCCATGGAGACGGACCTCACATGTCACAGAGGGAGAGAAGTTAATTCTGGGACCTCAAACAATGTTCATCAACTTCTCCAACACTGTATGTTATGGGATATAAATATGTGCGTGTGTGTGTGTGTGTGTGTGTGTGTGTGTGTGTGTGTGTGCGGTGAGCAGGTTTAAGATTTTCTAAATTATTTATTTTTTTATTTTAATCGGTAATATCAGTAATATGATAAAGGATAAAAACTTTCTATATCGTAACACTGCTCAGCTCGGCACAGTAAAAAGTTTTTTTGTGTGGACCACAAGGCTGCTGCATCATCATCCTGTTGTTCATTTATTGTGTGTTCTTCATAAAGTTTCACAACATTAAACAAAATGAAATGGGAAATTTACATCAACTTTGTTTTATGTTGTGTTTTTAAACATGTCATGAAATCAGTCCGTTTAATCAGTGGATTATAAACTCTGTTTAATTTGCAGTAATGGCTCAGCTAATGATGTGACAACTCCTTGGCTGGCGGTTGTCATAGCAACACAAGACGCTTCCCAGCTCGGTTCAGAGACTCAGCAGTCAGAAACACAGTGAGATAAAACAGCAGCCTCACCTCTTTCTCTTGTGCAAATTAGAATACATTACGCAAGAAGCTATTTGTACTTTTGAATGAAAGAAATACATTTAATTTAGGTTATTAGTGTTTTCACTGTTTAAGTTAAATAGCTCTGTAAATCTGCAGAGCACCTGTTGGCTTTTAGAATGTTACAAAATGAGCCTATATTAATTAACTGAATATAATAAAACATAATATATAATGTTATCACAATATTGAATAATATATGTTAATTGGTATTATATTATATTATATTATATTATAGATAAAAAAATAACATCTAAAAAAAGTTTGGGAACCACTGGTCTACAGGAACATCTGTCGAACTTGATTTGGAGTCAGTTATCATAGTAACCACAGCAGCTGATATGTGTTTCTTTTAAAGGCTCTAGTTAAAATGACAGATGTATTCACATTAACATGTTCATATTTTGTTAGAGTTAGCATCGTCTTAATCAGGAAGTCCAGCAGAACATGCTCTTATTATCCAACCAGAGATGGTGGCAGCCGCACAGGAAATCTATTTAATTGATATATTTTATTTGCACAGAACAAAATTAAATAATTACCTGTGTAGTACATTAGTGATGTTCATAACAAGGAGAGGAGACACTGGACCTTCAAGTGTAAACATGTTTAACACTTCACACAGGACGGCTTCAGTATTTTTGTAATACGAGACAAGACCACTGACAATGTGCAAGACTTGAAGTATTTGTTTTGCACTTTAGGATCAATGAAGAGATGATGGTCTCACATGTGGAAATATGATAAGGTAAGGTTTATTAATGGGCTCTATAATGTTAGTTCTGCGTATTGTGATGCATTTTACTCATGTAGTGTAACCCACTCAGCTTTTGTCAAAGCAAGAACTGAGCACCACAACACTTCCTGTATTTGAGATCACCAGTCTCTCCAAAATCAGTCAACTGTAATCCACCTCTGGGTCCAGGCCCCAGCTCCGAAAACCCCCTGCCTCATAACTCTTCGGCCATTTTAGGCCTCCATTTTTGCCAGGCTGCAAACTTGCGACTTGTGTATGAATTCTTTACAGGAGAAGCTGGGCCAGAAGCCACAGATTAATAATGCAATTTTCTATCTAAATTCTTATTTATGTGAAGCAAAAAGTTCCCCTGAGAATCTTGTATTATTCATAAGCGTCAGAGAGGAGGAGGAGGAGGAAACAAATCATTTAGCACAATGTGTGTCTCTGTTTGTGTGAATGCGTTTGAAACATGCAGTACAGTAACACCGTGTGTGTCCCCTATTGCAAACGTGGCCTTTAAATATGTGCATTTGTGTGTGTCTGTAAGAATGCTTTTTGCCTTATGTTTGAATAGTTTATGTTTGTGATACCTGTGTGCCTTTGTGAGATTGAAGGGGAATTTGCATCTGTTTATGTGCAAACGCATGTATGTTTGTGCATTCCAGTGATTATCTGAGAGGGGAGGTATGTGTGAGCATGAATGTTAATATGTGTGTTTGTGAGTGACAAGCAGTTGAGTAATGGAATCAGGATGTATGTGCGTGTAAAGTGTGTGATTGCGTCTAAGTGCTTGTGTGCTTGTGGGTGATTTGCGCGTGTGCACTAGTGCGTTTGTGCATGTGTATACACGGCTATACGTTGCGTGCTAATATGAACATGCAGAGCCACTTGGTATTCCATGCAGCTCGTCTCTTGTCTGTCAAGTACGAGCGTGGGGATCACAACTGGAGAGATTGAAAGTTTGAGGAGCTGAAAGGCCTGAATGCAAATGAGACAAATATACTTGTTTTCTCCTCCTAAACCCCCCACAGTTTTTTCCTTCATTGTCAACCCAACCATCATCTTTTCTTTCTCTTCTGCCCTCTTTCTTTCCCTTCAACCTTATTTTCCTCCCGAGAAGGTCTCAAACTGAAGCCTCGTCACAAACTGAACATGTGCGCTAAAGAAAAAGTGAGAGGGGGAACAATGGAGAGAAAGCAGCGAGCAGATTTTTCTCAGCCGTCAATAAAAAAACAGTTGTTCTGCTGCCCCTCTCTCCCTAGGAGCTGAATAAAAACGCTCATCAAAATCTAAAAGCATCTGCAGGGTGAGAGGATGATTTCCATCTGTGATCTAGTATTAATGGAAGTGTTAATAGGGGTGGCGGCTGCATGTGGAAAGAACTGACAGAGAAACAGCCAGCAGCACTAGATCCTCCTCTGAACTATCAACAAGACTCGCAAGATAAACAACCTCACAGAATACAGATATGGATCAAGGCAATACACGAATGCCCACAACACTTGCAACATACATGTGCATGAAGACTTTAGTGCATATATATACCCACACACACGCATACACATTGTGTATGGGTGTATACACATCACTGTGCAATCACAAATAAATAGAACACACAGAGGGTGAGAATGAAAACACACACGGATTTAAATTTCATGGACACATACAAACCGCAGCTATAGAGAGTCACTTATACATAATGTGCCCACAAACACACACAAAGCATATACACACACAAACACAGACCCCAGGGAGAGACAAAAAAACAATATTACAGAGCACTTGTAACTTTCACACACAAAACAACACAGTATATGCAGTACTGACATGCACAAACACAGATATGTGAGAGAGTTATTGAGAAACTGCATCCTAACAACACACTAAATTGACATGTTTTCACAATCTTGTGTGTGTGCATGCATTCCTGAAGCAAACGCGTAAAGATCAAACATATGATGCATGCCAATATTTATACAACCACACAGGGCACGGCAGAGGATGTATGAAAACAATGAAAAATAGCTTTGTGAAATAAAGGAAAATTAGGTGTTTGTGTGTGTTTGGGCAGTGTTGAACGTTACACACTATAGGTGCCTGTGTGAATCAGGCTGCGGCCTCCCTGTATGAGTCATCCAGAGCAGGGAGGAAAACACAACCTGCCTATCCTTCACAGAGTCTGCCTCAGTGGCCTGCAGGTCTGCAGCAGCACAGATGTTTTTTGGCTTTTACAGCCTATCAACATGTTTCAGTGTCACACACAACTTCAAGTGATGCAGGAGTGCACGCCTGCTCAGTGTGGTGTCACAGCGACAGAGTCACCCATCATGTTCCTTTTGACTGCTGCCTTGCTACTGTCATTATAGAACTACACAGGCAATAATCCTTATTGCAAAATATTCTATATTTTCCTTATAGTATTCAGATCCCGTGAGAAGACCAAAACCAACCATGAATTAGTTCATCTCGCAATACTTTCTATCCTCTGTGTGATACTCAGTTTCAAGCGTATTGGAGACATTTCCACTAAACTTCACTCTTCACTTCACACACAAATAATGCATTTGTGGGGATTATTTTTGGTGGTGCATCAATACTCATTTGGTGTTTAAGTGTGGCAGCAGGACAGCACTGAGTCAAAATAAACTACAGTGTGTGTTGATGGTTCCAGGCCCCTCACACATAAGGTTGAGACCTAACCATTAGCGTTGAGTCTAAGAGTAATTAGCTCACCATATTATTATGTTATGCGGTTTACGTTAGAAAAAGTCTGCTTCAGAACTGCAATGTAACACAGCTCTAAGATCCACTAACCATTATATCCAAGTTTAACATAAGATTAGCAGCACAGAGCTCAGCCTCTGTCTGGATAACAAACTGCTCAGCTTCTCTGACACTCACTGATCAGAGTAGACACATAGAGAGAGGGCAGTGCTGACGACTCTCTTCTAAGAAAAGTAGCTAAGGTTTGTCCAAAAAGTTGCTAGATTGTTAGCGAGCCTTAGCAAAATTTAGCAACAAATGCTCTGAGTTAAGAACACTGCAGGTTGTAAACAACCCCCTAATAGAAACTGTTTGCATCAGTTCATTTTGAAAGAGCAATGGCAAATGAGGAAACTCCAGCTCAGTCACGTGGTATTCAGCTGACCAACGGTGAAACTATGATCACTCAATTAGTCAGTCACAGACATTAAGAGGTGTAGCAATGGGGGGGCTGGGTTTAGCAAAAGCTCAATTGTGAATATGCATAATGCTTAAGAGTTAGCTAACTCTTGCAGTGATGATATTGTGTATGGAAACCAATGTGTCAAACTCCAACAAAAATTCAATGCAGTGATTTAAACATATTCTTACTCCAAGGCTGGTTTACTGAAGTGCAGTAGGATTGTTTAATGAGTGACACTCCTGCAGTTTGGATGGTGTATTATTGTTTGTAGAAAATACAACCAAAGGAAGCTGAAGTTGTAGTCAAAGTCAAGTCTGACAGGTGTGATAGGGGAGAGATGTAAGATCATCCTC
Organism: Seriola aureovittata; assembly: GCF_021018895.1. Taxonomy (NCBI): domain Eukaryota; kingdom Metazoa; phylum Chordata; class Actinopteri; order Carangiformes; family Carangidae; genus Seriola; species Seriola aureovittata. The sequence continues at coordinate 21,519,844 of NC_079372.1, forward strand.
CATTGAGTGTTTGCCTTTAAGAATTTCTCTTCATATATAATTCATGCATTAAAAAACATCAGGCTTTGAGCAATCGAGAAACACTCGACACTAACCAGCACACTGCAGAGTAACCTGTTCACTAGCTGCAGGCTGATCCACTTTCATTCACAGCTTCATCTCCATGTCTTGCATTTGTTACTAGAGAGATCACAAGAATATCATCAGCGGTTTGCATGTTGTAAAATGTCAGCCACGCTCAAGCTTTTATATCTCATCACTGTGAAGTCAGAATTTAATGAAAAATGGATTGAATGGAGTGACTGACAGGATGAAAGACAACAAAGGTGCAAAGGTGCTATGCATTCTCCACTGCCTACTGCGCTCTGAAACCCAAAAGTGTACGACCCAGCGACTGTATTGGAGCTCTGCTGAGCTCTGAGCTCCAGAGATGTATGAAGATGGGTTAATGTGTTTCATACACTAACAGACCAAAAACCATCAGATAAAGTGAGCAGTTTACCAGTAAAGTGTGGTCAGTCAAACTGGTGACTTTTATTGGTAGTGATGGTTACATCCTCCTACAGTTATCAGGTTGATGAAAGGATTAAATATGTGCTGTGGTCAAGCTCAAAACGAGGCTGAAAATATCACATGAGAGATTTTTACCTGACAACAGTGTCGTGCAAATGTGCTATCCCCATGATCGTTCATGGTGATGATGCCGTTAATTCAGGCCTGACTTGGCAAGGCGCTCCTTGGTTAAACCAAGATCAACAGCAGATGCATCATCGTGGCAGCAGAACATGGCACTGTGATATGACATCACACCCCCGCTAAGAGTATGGCACAAACACAACCTGTCCGCTGCCAAACAGAGGGAGAAACATTGCACTAACACAAACACAAAGTAATGAGTAATGAGTGTTCCTGGCGACGTGAGAGGGGCCGAACACAGGCAGGATTCAGGATCTCTGTGTCGAGACGAGTCATTGTCTCAACAAATATTTAATTTCCTGATATTTAAATGTTTGAAAAAGTGTGAGATTAAGTAAAAAGATAAATTAAATAGCAGGGCGGACACTACATCTCTAATTTATACATTCAAAACATAAACTTGATTTATATTGTTGTTTATATGTTATATTTTGTTGTACCATTTCAGAATCAGTCATCTGATGTGGTAATGTTGTTTTTAGAGAAGCCTTGTTACGGAAAAGATTTTGCCCCAAAAAAAGATGTAGTAATTTAGATATTCTGCCACTCTGCATGGAATTGCACAGAATCTACAGGCTGAAAATATTAAAGGGGAGTTCCACTGATTTTACAAATCAAAGACTGTTTCCAGGTGCTGGGGAGCACTGCTGCATGTGTCTCCAGAGGGAGCTGTGTGAAGCCTGATAAATGTCACCTGCGTTGTTGGGTCTGAAGACTACAAGTTTGAAAAGTTAGAAACCTGGGGATGTGAAGTTATTAAGACCTCTATAGCTCTTCATCTCTGGTTCCAGGCTACATTAGACACTAATAACATGACATACCTGAATCTCTTGCTGCCTCCCATTTACCTGGATCAGCTTGTTTAATATCCTGTTTTTTTTTGCATATTCTATAAACTTTAGAAAGAGCCAGGCAGGCTAGCTGTCTTTTTCCACTTTTAGTCTTCATGCTAGACTTAGCTAATTGCCTTACTGAACACGCAGGCATGAGAGTGGTCTTTATCTTCATATCTCATTGTCTTTTGTTATAATCCAAGGCAGATTTTCTGCTGTGGGTTAGTTGTTAAAACCTCATGCAGCCCGGCGGCCCATGTACGGCCCCAGTAGAAGGTTCTGAACTGTTCAGACAAAGTAAATGTTTAAATGTTTGTCAACATAGACAGACTGTATCTCCTCGCCTGCGGCTGTTAGCAGGTCTGCTACTGTTTGTTAGCTTTCTGGCCTCCATGTAAAGTCAAAATAATCCCCTTTCCTAACCACTTCTCCTGGACCGCCATGGAAAACGAAAAAGATGTGAAGGAGAATTCATAAGGACTGGGAAAAAGTCTGCCGTGCAGAAAGAATCCGATTGCACTTACACTAGGTTTTTTTTTTTTTTCAAATTAACTTTATTTAACTTTGTTCTTCGGTGAAACTGGGCACGGTTCAGTGCATTGCTGCCTCCTACTGGCGTAATAACGCAATTACTACTTTAGCAATGAGATCTTTATCTTGTAATATAGACCCATGGAGTTGAGGAAGTGAATAACATCCGCAGCTCTCTCTTTCTGAAGCAATCCATCACAAAGCAGTGTCTCAACAGAAAGCTCTGTGACTCCTATTTAGCCAGAGTCCGTGAATAACCTTCTCCTTTCTCCAGCATGGAGTGGACAATACATCATGACATGTTTCACAGATTCAAGGACTGCAAAGTTTTCACAGTTGCCATCTCTCTGCTTTCCCACTAGCACCAAACCACTCAGTCTTGTCAACTTAACTTCATCTTTCCGTAGGCATTCTCACTCTGTTGCCAGGTTTTACTGACGGCTGTATAGTTTCCTTCCTCTACTCCCTGTGTCCCACTCTTGCTGCCATAGATGATTAAGTTTTTCACTGATGATGCTATGGCACTCCATCCTGCCAAATTGTACGTGGACATCTACACTATTTCTGCCTAAACTAGCCCTGGCTACCCTATCCACCACTTCATTACCCTCAACCCCAACAAACTAACTTTATTTATAACACATGGAGGATAAATACTCCTTTCCTAACCACAAAAACAAAGCAAACAGGATTGAAATGTTGAAATAAGATAACATGAAAGGAGTATACAAATAGAAAAAGCTATGTCGGTAAAATGATAATTAAATAGAAATAAGGAACTGAGCAAGAGATCAGAATAAATCCTATTAAGGCATACAGTAAGTACATAGTTTCCTGTCGTAGGCGCTTTTGACATTTCTATACAATTCTTAACTAGAGAAAATTCATTTTTAGTGCTTTACACAATGGGAGGGGATTTAGTGCAACAACATTTATGTATCGGCTATAGAAATTCAACATGCTTGTTCTTCATAATGACTCCTAACTGGACAGACTTGAAAGAGAATAAAGGCTTCAGTCAATCAGACAAGGATTTCTATAAGTTCTGGATCTGTGTCTATTTATCTAGATTTATTTATTTAACTAATGTATATGAAATTAATTAATCAATGATTGCAATAGGCCTTTGTCATGGAAGACATTTTCACATGCTTAGTAGGAAACGTACAGGTGTATATATACAAACGAATGATGGCTGAATTCCATTTATTGTCAGGGTCCTTGTATTGTTCATGCTGTGTCAAGTCAAAATTAGCTTAGCTTAGCATAAAGACATAAAGCTGTCCAAAGTGCCTCTTAACCTCACTTACTAATGTTACATCTTTTTTTTAATATCTAGTTGTTTATGCATATTCTATAAACTTTAGAAAGAGCCAGGCTAGCTGTCTCCTTCCACTTTCAGTCTTTATGTTAGACTTAGCTAATTGTCTTACTTAACACTCAGGCACGCGACTGGTCTCTATCTTCTCATCTCATTGTCTATTGCTGTAATGCAAGGCAGATTTTCTGCTGTGGGTTAGTTGTTAACAAGTTTTTTAAATGTTCAGTAACTGTTTCTGATTTATACAGGTACTTGCCAATGATGTCACTGACTGTAGACTGCCACCAGGTGATATATGTATATTTATGGCTGTGTCTGAACATTGTGTTGAACTTGCCTTGATAAAGACCAAGTGTGGCTGAAACATCAGTAACACAATAAAAATCACTGGCAATTCTCTTCAAGTTTATTATGATAACCACCATATAAACTTATATAAAGGATAAGTAACTGTTAAAAACTTCAGACACTTTCAGGAAGTCAGTAAGTGATACATAATTGTTTTTCCAGACATTTTGGGTCAAACTGAAGAAAATGAGTATTTACAAGTCACAATCTCCACTGGTGAGCAGACAGAGAACAGAGAAGTACAATGACATCATATTGCTTATGACGCTGCTTGAGAAATGATTTCTGGGAAGATCTGCAGTATTAAGTGCTTCGCGGCAAAGATGTCACCACAGTAAAAAAAAAACAAAAAACAAAAAACAAAACAAATAAAAGTAATGACCACATCAAGACAAAGTGGTCCTCTCACTGGTGAGTAAGCAGCACCCTGCTGGGATTCTGATGGTTAGCGTGTGCCTGTAGTATCTTCCTCTATTTTAAAGGAAATGTGAAACATGTATGAGCTTTTAGAGTAGCTCGTCCCTGCCAGTGTCACATACTGTTGGATATAGACTGGTGTGTGGTGATAATGTGTCACAGCAGTATATCATACTACCTTAAAGCTTCTTTGTCCCCCAAGCCTCCTCCACTCACGCCCACACTCCCCCATGTCCAGGCCCATTATCCCAGGCAGCTGGTTTTGGGGCCGGCTGGCTGGAGAGGAAGCTGAAAGTAGAGTCTAATTCACTTATTGATTTCTGTCCTGTGTTGCAGGATACTTCACAGCTTTAATCAGTGGGTTGTTTGGGGCTGAGGACAGGGGTGAAAATAAGGGTATGGGGCCGCCAGATGCAGTATTTGCAGGTGGGTCAAAACGAGTTTGCATTGTTTTCTCTGAGCCCTGTGCTGTAAGTACTCACTTTTTGTGTTTCATGCTGCAGTGTTTCAAAGACATTACTAAACTGGATCAGCTGCTTATGTATTTTATTAAATCAAGAGGTAGTGATTATATGTGGGTGAAGAGAAAAAAATGCTCAAGGTTAGAAAATGAGGCAAGATGTTTCAGAGTTAAGGGATAGCTGAGTGCAAGTGATGTAACAAATTTCAAGAAAAGTTAAAAGGACAAGTCTGGTGTTTTTCTTTTTTTCAACCATGTGTTCATGGATCGGTCACAGCAGCATTTAACACAAAGAAAAGTTGTGGCAAAATGTATTCATTGATTAATAGATCAATGGATTCTCCAGCTAGCTGAAGAAGTAGCGCAGCTCAGAGAGCGTATTATAACCTCTTGCCTTGTAAAAGCAACAGTGGCTGAAGCTCTTGGAAAGATTGGTAAATAAACAGCTGTTAATGCTAATGGTGGCTATGTAGCAACAGCAGAACTTATTTAATTAATAGCTCCTTTAAACAGGAGGAAATAGTGCATTAGCAGGGGACTATTTTCAACCACAGATTTATACACACCAGTGACTAATTACAGCGGCAGGATGGTGTGTGAGGGACTGAATCAAAATAAACTACAGTGTATGTCTGTTCATGTTAATGAAGGAACATGTCAGTGTTCAACAGTGAGGCTCAATGATGTGTTTTTAACGGTGTTTGGACAACAATGGAGCTCTATGGCACAGAGGGACAAGATACCTCACTAATAATAAAAACAACAGCATATCACCAGATGTATTCACATCAGGCCCAGGTTACAGTCCACTGATGTGGATGGTAGACTGAGACCAGTGTCAGAGATTACAAGTCGGTGCTGAATAACCTAGCTAAGCTATTTACTATTCACTCGGTGCAGGACTCGTGGTTCTATTAATCTTCAATTACAATGCTGAGAGGATGACAGAGAAAAAGAAGAGCAGGAAACAGAGAGGAACAAGCTGTGCAGCTACTGGATGAGAGGCACAGCTGGGGAAATCACCTGGGAACATCGACACGACACTGCCGTATGATTTTTCACCATGTCACACTCCAGATTCAAAGGCTAAGTGATGTGCTCTCTAATCGCAGCGCTGAGATCAGAGAGGAGCCAAAACCTAGATCTCTACTTTTTTTTAATTCATATTTGATCCAACTTTACCTACAGGTTTCTGACTATATAATGCTGCTTTAAAATGAACAGGTTAGGGTGTTGGGTTAGGTTATTAACACCAGTGAAAATAAACACACAAATCCACATTCATCAGAAGAGGAAGAGGAAAAACAAACTCCCTGCTCACACACCCTCCCCGGCTTCTCTTCACTGACTTCAGTCTATTCCCACTTGGAATGTTTCACCCTCACTGTGTTTAACATGCAGAATACATATATGTTCTCTGTTCTTCTGCGTGCCATGTCACGTTTCCATGTTTGTAGACATGTTTTCGTGGTTGGGATTCTCTCATTTAAATGTTCCTCTAGGGATATATAAAGTTTTCAACTGTGGCAAGAAATACATTGATGGAACTGTGACGACTCCAAGAACTGAAATAAAAAAAAAACGGCAAACGAAATTCTACACACAGTGAGGCATAAGAGCCAAAACGCTATTTGTCTAGACTGGGAACAAATGAGATTTACTCCTACTTAGTAACATGATCTCAGATTAGGTGACCCCACACCACACACCCACTATTTGATGACTCTAATGATACTGTCTGTCTGTGTGGAGGCTTTAAATAAAGGTAGGTCGGCTTCACAGCAGGACGAGGTCACGGCCTGGACACTCAGCACTCACACACACACACACACACACACACACACACACACACACACACACACACACACACACACACACACATACACACACACACACACACACACCTCGTGACCTCTGAACCTTGTGATCTCTCACCCCCAGAGTCCAACCTTTCAACAGTCACCAGGTTATTGATCAAACATGTGGCGAAAAGTCAGATTAACAGGGAGAGAATGGAAAGGGATTGATTAGAATAGACGTTGGAAAGAAATTGTATTTGTTGCTGCTGTGTTTAATTCTGTTTTGTGTGTTTGATGTCTTCTGGACAGAAGAGAAGAGAAAAGAAGAGGAGAGAAGAGAAGAGAAGAGAAGAGAAGAGAAGAGAAGAGAAGAGAAGAGAAGAGAAAATGAACACAGAAGTTGTGTCTGCACATCTGCACAAACAAACAGAGGAAAGTGCCACAACATATTCACATAAAATGAAAATCATGATGCAGATCCTCCCCAGCAACACAACAATGTCCCGTGCCCCATGCCCCCACTCCCCTCCCCTCCCCTTCCTGCTCTGTTTAGTTTTTTTGCATTGTAAACTATTTTGACTGCAGCTCAATCTTCACACCACTCCGACTGGCTCTCATTGATTTCCATGGTGTGTGAGATGGAGCGGCAGGGCCTGTGTGGGCCAATGAGAAGAAGGTGCGCATGTGAAAGACTTGTTATGGCAAAGATTATCTCCCCGTGACACGCAGACACACACCGTCCAACACAGCTGGAGAGAAGCTCCGGCAATAACGACACCTGAATCCATATGTGGATATACACACATTAAGACGGCAAATGTACACCTGTGTGTCTCTGTAATAATTCCACTTCTCACAAGCTCCACCCATCAACACACACACAAACACACACACACACACACACACACACACCGACACACAAAAACACACACACACACACACACACACACACAAACAAGTATGCAATCAGGGAAATGCAAATCTGATCATGTGAAAGCTAACAGCTATATGCAGGTGCACAAATACCATCATATACTTGACAAACAGTGACTGGCACACTCACACTGGAGCACAGCTCCACACACACTCACGACACACACTCACAACACACACTCACAACACACACTCACGACACACACTCACAACACACACCAGCTACTAAACTAGGTTATAGCTTGCCCCGTGCATCTCAGTAAGAGTGTTATTTTATCGCCTCTTTTCATCCTCTCCCCTCCCATTCTGCTCGGTGACAGGGGGGATATGTGCACCCTACTTTGTTGCCATGGATACCACAAACACCCCACATAGAAAATTCTACACAGAATAATAAGTGGCCAATTGCGTCTGTTTGCTCTCCAACAAACCTCAGGATTAGAGGCATTTTCTTGTCAGAGGCATAAACTATTTTTATGTTTGCAGGGGAAAAAGAAGGAGGGGGAGGAAAGGAGAGGAAAAAGAGGAAAAGGGGGGGGGCAAAGATATGAAAAGAGCATACTAATGCTGTGGTGACAGGTTTCTCCCTGCTCGGTGAGATGAGAGAGCTCGAGAACAGAGGAGGGAGAAAAAAGGAGGAGAAAAGAGATGCTCTTAAAAAGAAACTCGGGTGCTCAGGGCACCCTTAACAAATGAAGGAGAACATGACAGAGAGAGAGAGAGAAAGAGGGGGGGGCAGATCATTTCAAGTCCAGTTAACTGGGAGCGCTGACATTTGTAACAGCCGAGCGGGCGAGGTGAAAAGCAGGTTGGCGTTCAGTAGGGCAAACTGGAGCTAAATGTTTTGAAAATCTCTCTGGGTTTTTTCTCTTTTTGTGTCTCTTTCAGATTAATTGACAAACACTCATCTGATGCCTCCTCCTAATTTCTTCCTCCTGCTCCGAGCCTCAGAGAACATAACCCCAGTGTGCAATGATGTCATTATGATACCATCTGTTTGCTGCAATGGCAGATGCAACGTACACACACGTTTGCACACACGCCCACACACACACACACACACACATGCACAAGATAGCCGTGGATCAGATAACACGTAGAGGGAGAGAACCTATGACATTTGCACGGTGCACTGTATATTCGCCGTACACACGTCCGATTCCTGCTGCATGTTTAATGTGGGCTTATTGTAAAGAGGAAAGGTGGCTGTTGACACACTACAGGAAGCTTTGTATCTCAGATCCAAGTGGAGGATGAGTCCCGACTCCTGCTGTCTGTGTCTGTGCAGTCAGAGGACAGAGCAGCTTCCTTTGACTACAGGCTGTAACTACCATACCATAATACCACGCCTGTCAAGGTCACAAGGGGAGATGCTTGATGCGGATGTCTGTCAATCCCATCCCCCATCCAGACAAGGACACTGCCTCCCCCCTACTACAATTTTTACACCTTTATCATTTAGTGTTGAGGCCAGCTTGGGATTGATCCAATATATGAAGGAGAATGAAAGCTAAAACCAGTCAGCTACGATTAGTGGACGTGGCCTGTGCTCAGTTTACAACACAATGCAGTTTCACACAAGGCCACAGGTTTGGTTTAAACACTGGTAAGACATTTGTCTTTCCATGCCATAAGCACAAAGGTGCATACACACAAAACAGCTGCTTTATATGTCCGTGCTTATATGCAGTGGTGGAAGAAGTATTCAGATCTTTTACTTATGTAAAAGTAATAATAATAATAATAAACTTTATTTGTAAAGCATCTGTCATACAAGAAATGCAGCTCAAAGTGCTTTACAACAAGTAAATTACATGCACCAACAAGTGTGAAAAAGACATAAAAACATGTCCCATATTTTACACTTTTGCTGTGTTTTATTTGAAGTGTGGATATAAGAAGATATATTTGTTGTTTTAAGAACAAAAAACCATCTCAGTGTAGTTTCACATCTCCTCTCTCAGGCTTCTCTCTGAAGCCCTAGTAACAGCAGGTCGGTGAACCATCAAATAAAATATGGCAGATTTCTGATAAAAACTCAGAGAAACCAAATCCTGCAAGGTTGCATAGTGGGTCCAGGTGGGGTGGGCCTGGGGCATGGCTTAGGGCTTTCTTGTGACATCACAAAGTTACAGAAGTCCTGACGGCTTGTTTTAAGGCTCAGTTTCTGAATATAGGCTGTGTGCATTTCTCTGGGGACTGAGGCTTTGATACTTTCACAGTATTAATATAGAACCTAGACCTGATCTATAATCAAAAAAGACATGGAAATCTAACTTTATACAATATGGGACTTTTAATGTAAAATAAAACCTACTTGACAATAACATAAGACAAAGATAAGAAATTGAATAATAATTAAATAAAGATTAAAATAAGAAATAAATTAGAAAAACTTAAAATGGAATACGTAGGATACATAAAATATGTATGTAAGTATGAAACCTTTTTTTTTTTTTTTTTTTTACATAAAAGACTTTAGCTTTTTCGCCCTAGTGTACACTCTTCTGCTAAATGGCGCCTCGGCTCTGAGGCAAACAGCACAACACAACCTGTTTTCCAGAGAGACACAAATACACCACAGGATTTCAGCTGCCCCAGAAAATGTTCCCTACAGGTACCATCTCTGTCTCTCTCTATCTGGGGGGAACTTCTGCTTAAAGTAAAAGTTTGCAGAGCTTTATACCACTCTCATGTGGTATGTACGCTAAATATGAAGATCCATTAGCCTGCTAATTTAGCTTAGCACAAAGACTGGAAACAGGGGGAAACAGTTAGCCTGGCTCTGTCCTGGTTCATTAATTAACACACTGTATCAGATTTGTTAAATCTGTACAAGAAAACAAGTGTCAATTCATGGGGTGTTACGTAGTGAACTATTTCTTGGTCAATAACTTCCTGTTGTCTCTGTTGGTTGCTTAACAACTGTTCAGGACCAAGAAATAGTCCTGTACATAATGTAAGTCTTCACAATAATAGCCCACTTTTTTACTGGGAAACAACTCTGCATTAACCCTACGTAATGGGACAGTAATATTGGTATATTCCTACTGCCTGTACACAAAGCATCACTATGGAAACCACAAAACAAACAAACAAAAATCTTTGTGCAAGTAACATATATGAACTGTACATACAGGACAAACAAAAGTAATCCGGTTGCTGGTTTAAATAATGCTCAACCTTATAAGCTCTTATAAGTGTAATTTTACGTGTATTTCTGTTGCTACCCGTGTCAAACTAACCGTTTTGGCTTATGCATTGGATGTTGACTAACAGCAGGTACAAGTAAAGCCACATGGGCAGAGTGGTGTGCGGTGCATGCATGAGCAGGCAGAACCGACGTAGCAAATGAATTTGGAGGGGCGTAATGAGAGACGGCGCTGGGCTCCGGCCCGATTTCACAGCCACATCATTAGGGTGAGGCGGCCCCAGTCCCTGAATGAACACACACTCATACACACACCGCTCAGCGGCCTCAGGAAAGACAAACAAGGTCAGTCGCCATGCCGCAGTCTAATGAGAGGTGACAGGTGAGAAGAGACACTCCAGACTTTACCCATTAAACTTACATTTTTAGGGAGAGTTTGTGTGTTTGTGTTTGTGTACACACGTGTTTCTGAATCACAACCAAATACAAACATAACAGATACTGTATGGACACATACACACACACACACACACTCTTTCTCTCTCTCTCTCTCTCTCTCACACACACACACACACACACACACACACACAAAATACCCTCCCTGTGACCTTCATGTACTTCCTGGCAGGCAGGTGTTAAGGCTGTAGGGGCTGAGTTGAGTGGCCAACAGGAGATGGTGCTGCGTTATTTATCAGCATGTCCAGGCGTGATGAATGACTCTGTTCACTGCAGGTAACTGAGCACACACACTGTTGCAGCTTTTGCTGTGTTTCCAGTACGGCTCGTTGGAGTATGTGCCATGTGTTCTGATCAGTCATTCAATCAAGTCCAACTGTGTCTAAATGTATTAATAGTCTTACATTATTGAATGGAAGGAACAATGATTTGTGGGGAAATATGTAGTATAGTGTTTGTTTTCTACTTTCTCCCTGTACATGGATGTAGTGACGTGGTCTGTGTTTGACTGACAGCTGACAGGTTGACCCCATGGTGAGAGAATGGAGAAACAAAGTAGCCTGCAAGCTGACATTAACAGATCCCTTTATCCTGGTAGATGTTTCTTTTGGTGACTCATTGAACAAGCTAAGGTGCCGGCCGCGACGTGTGTTCGTGTTTGTAAGTCAGATAAGAAGGAGACTTCAGCAGGAAAGCTAATGTGCCTGGCTGTTCGTCAGTGTGACAGAATGCTGGTGAAAGATGGTCAACGGTCGATGGTTGAAGCCGAGTCATTGTAAGGCCAGAAAGGACTTCAGTAATGTGCATTCAATTCATGTGCAGGTAGGTGGTTGGCTCCAATGCACAATGTGCTATGCGTCAAAAACGCAGACTCTCGAAGAAGCTTTTCCGCGTTTGCAGCCAGTGAGAATCTGTCACTGAAGAGAATGAGGTTCCATCTTGGAAGATGGCGCTCTGTTCTCCAGTTCATCCAGTTCTCTTACTCTACCCACTCAGTAACTAGATAAAAACGGCAGATTTCCACCTGATGTTAAAGATGTTATGTATTTCAAAATTCTTGGACCAAAAACGAGTCGCAGTGCATTTATGGTGGGTTAGGACGAGAGGCAAGGCGAGAGACCTCAGATACTTCAATGAGCCAAGGGAAAAAGGCAAGTGATTATTTTTCTCTTTGGCTTCCCAGCTGAATATGTTTAAGGATCCCTGGGTTAATGAACAAGACTTTGAGCAGATGCTTTTGGAAGTTAATACAGTAGCTGATATCTGAATGATGGTCTTCTGTCAGCTGAGTCGGTTGATCTCATCTAGTTGATGATGGTGAGTCGTCCGACACTCACGCTGGTGCAGGCGCAGCGACTCGGTCTCTGTCCAGATGGCTAACCTTAAAGACAGCCCTCCACAGCTGGCTCTCCGCCGTAACTCTCTTGATGACTAGTAACACAGGACGCGTCTGACATTTCTGGTGACAGCCTGGAGCTTGACGAAGACGCGGAGACGCTTGATAATCGCCACGGTGACACCATTAAGGCGACGTTTAGGGACCTCCCTCAGACGTATATCTGGAGATGAAAGAGATGAGTGAAAACCCACACCATCGTTTCATCTCGGCAGCTAACTGTCATCGTAAAGCCGTCTTCCTCGCGGTCACTGACAGCGCGCTGGTAACAGTAACAGCACTGTCTTCCCAAACATAACACTGAGTAACACTTGCGATTGTCATTGTGAGCCATCTCTTTTCTCGGCACAGCATTCTTGAGTGACTTCATCCTCTCTTTTACTCATATCTTTACTCACTTCAGATGTTTCCCTTCACCCACAAAGCATCATCCCAGAATAGACTTATTGTGGATGCATGCTTCATAAGTCTCTCAAGAGCTGTTGTTATGTGACATACTCACTTTCAAAACTCTAAAAGAAACACAATCCCAGAATAATGATACAGTATGCAATGTCCTTGAGGCTCCGTCAGCTATGTGAGCTGAAATCTTGCACAAATTTTTTTTTTTTCTCCCTCCATCATTCTTACCTTCCTCTTTTATAGGCAGTCTAGTAAAGCAGGGATGCCATAAAAATAATCTTTTAAAAAATAATGAGAAATCATATGGAGGCTTTTTAAAAAAGGAAAGAGCGAGGCAATAATATAACTCATTTTTTACCAGAGGTGCCCCTGAGTGACTTTCTTATCCTGTTAGTCACTGTTGTAACATCATGTTCCCTTACTAAATGAAATTAAATCAATCACAACATGATCATCGGTTGCCTTAGTGTTTTCAGCCGTCCACTTTTCTATTTCCAACTGAGACCCAAACTATATTAATAACTTATTAAATCGGATAATTACATTACGGGCATGCGTGCATTTATATATGTGAGCACATCATCTTCTCTCCGATGCATTTGCCCTGCAAATCAAGTTAATCACAGCATTGAAAGCAATAATGAGTGTGGCATGCTACTCAACAAACTAACAAACCCATTAGCTAGTCTGCCTGTCTCCAAATCCAAAACCTTACATTCATTAGACAGTAATTCAGAGCAGAAAATGAGATTGAGATCCTTGATGCTACAGAAAAACACATCCCCACCCACCCACCCCCAAAAAAAACCACAACAACGCTGCGATCGCCGAGACAAGATTGAAAAACAAATTTCTAATTTTGTCCATGAAGTGAAAGAGGAGATGTTACAGACGCACGGAGCAGAATCATTTTTTAATCCATTCCTCCACCCGTCCAATTTAACGCAGCTGCCGGGGCCTATAGTGCCGAGCGGTACTGTATGTGCTTATGTAACTCCAGGAAGCACGGGTGTGAAAAATGGTGTCGTGAATCCATTTTGCAGGTTTCTACACTTTGCTTTGGGGATTTAGGGCACTGCTCCACAGTGTAGTACATCATGACGATCCAGTTCATCCAGGTTCCTCCAGGTGCGTGTGACAAAGGACGCCATCTTAGAGTCACAACCGGTGTCAGGAGTCTCTATAAATCTGTCCTTCTATAAATGTTGTTCGGAAGGACGCCTATACTCGCGCTGTGACATGTGCTCCGAAAAGCCCTTCCTCCTCTCCCTCCTCACAAACGTTGACAACCGGTGGCGCTCCAGACGTCCATGGAAATCAACAACCACCATCTCATCTCGCCACTCCATCACTGACTCCACGGCCGACCCTCCCCACCCCCCACCCACCCCCCTCCAATATCTCCTCTATCATTTTAACTGTCAATCCTTCTCTCCATCAACCCACCTCTCTCTATCTCCATCAGTCTGTATCTCCATCAGAGAACCTTTCAAGCCATCTTGTCATCTAGCCATTCATGTACCAGATTTCTACATCTTCATACCCCCCCCCCCTTCAGTCGTCCCCCTGCTCCGGTCAGCCGGGGCAGTTATAGAAGCTGGAGGAGGAGATGGTTGGGGTTGAGAAAAGGGTAAGAGGGCTGAAAGAGGAAATGGCGTGGTGTCACGGTGGCGGTAGAGGAGGTTTAACATCCCCAAACCTCTCTGAGTGCCATTTCACCAAACTGTAATAACTGTAAATGGCTGTGGGTTATGGTAATTTTTCAATTAATCCAAATGAAATGTGGGTAATGTTATAGGAGCTGTGTGGGCTTATATGGCGAGGAGCGCACTGGACTTATAAAGGGGAATGAATCGGATAGATAAATCAGATATAAATAACAGTAATGGTGATAATCATCAGCTTTAATTTCAGCGTAATCAGTATCATCCTCACCGCCATCCAATTATCTCCAGTTATTAGGTATTTTGATGGAAAGCTGGAATGTAATTTTAACATATTTAACCATTATTGCAGGTGATGCACACCTTTCAGTCTAACATTTTTGTCTTTTCAGTGTGAAAAATGAAACTAGGCAGAGCCACGGCACCTCCAGTTCTCACCTCTACTCTTACTGAAGCAAAGAAATGTCATAATAACTCTGAAATCTAACCACTGAATTTATAGCTTTGAAAAACATTCAGTGGCCACTTAAGAAGTTTATGTTGTTCAGCTTTTGTTGATATTGTTGGAAAATATTTATTACTCAGGTCATAGTTAGTGGACTACATTATCAGTACTACAGCTCAGTGATTTATATGCGGCAGCCCACAACAATATCGACAGCCACATATTGATTTTCTATTTCTGTTTTACTATTCAAAATGGGCAAAATCTTATTTCATTGAGTTCGTTCAGCCCCTCCTTGCCTCTCTCTCTCTCTCTCTCTCTCTCTCTCTCTCTCTCTCTCTCTCTCTCTCTCTCTCTCTCTCTCTCTCTCTCTTCTCTCTCTCTCTCTCTTCTCTCTCTCTCTCTCTCTCTCTCTCTCTCTCTCTCTCTCTCTCTCTCTCTCTCTCTCTCTCTCTCTCTCTCTCTCTCTCTCTCTCTCTCTCTCTCTCTCTCTCTCTCTCTCTCTTCTCTCTCTCTCTCTCTCTCTCTCTCAAACCCACCAGCCAGCCGAAAAGTCGACAACATTTCAATTTTGTGAAATAAAGCTTTGTTGAATAGTCTGAAAAACCACCTCATGCGAGAGTATAAATACGTTTGGGATATTTGAGAATTTTTTTGAGATTTGCGTGTTTCAATTATTTGTTTTTAAGTTTGCAATTTCAAATTGTGTATTAAGCAGCTTAACAGAAACGCACGTCAGTCATAGAAACATGCAAAACTATGTAAAAAAAATACTCTGCTATGGTTAATATTTTGTTTAACATGGTTTTGCCATGTAAAAAATGAGAAAAAATAAAAAGGTAAAAAGCAGGTTGTGCTAATGCAAACTCTCTGAGCCATCTCTCTTGAAAAAGCCCCCTATAGTGTCAGTTAGGGATCACTCAGTAGTATTTAATTTCTAACATTAAGCAGACAGTGATAGTAGGCACACAGTTGCTTATAAGAATCCTAATTATTGTGGCCTTTCTTTGCTTTCATTTACTTTTCCCTTCCTCCAGTGCGCTCTTCGGTCAGAAGAAGCTCCATCTTTATTGTACATTCACACTCTGCCATCACTCTGACATTCTGTTTGACATTCAGGTAGCATAGCAACATGACAACATGCCCCTACAGCCTAGTGTGAGAATATAGATGCTTTTTGAAAAGGTTGACAAGAGAGGGGGGGGGGGGGAGTGAGAGAGAAGAGATGAAGAAGAGAGGAGGAGGAGGAGGAGGGGTGGAGAGTGGAGTGAAGCCCTCCACAGATTTGCTTCTTCTCCTTTTCAACCCCACTCTAGAATCCCATTTGAAATTTAAAGCACCTTTTTTGTGTCTGAAAATACCTTTACACGCGCTGCCATAAATACTGCCCAGAGGTAGCGGCCCCCCCAGTTCCCCCCGCCGACTTGCATGATTCAACAGGGATGAGCAACTATAATGTTTGACATACATGTGCATACATAGTGTATGTGTGCACACTCAGTATATAACAACGCATACAAATTATATAGAGGAAATTCCATTCACAGCCCATATATATAAATGTATAAATCAATCATACAGGCAAGTTTTTATATTCACTGTACCGTATATATGAATGCATATATATATATATAAAACAGTCATCGTGCACACCTTTATGCATTGTATTGATTCTCTATTCATAAGGAGAGAAATTTAAATGAACGCTTGAAAAATGATTTCTGTTGTAAAACGAGGTGAAGACAGGGATTTAAAAAAAAAAAAAAAAAAAAAGCACACATAAAACATGAAATACTGGTCAGAGGGGTTATGTAAATGCATTTCTTTTTTCGACCCCAGAATTCAATTCATAATTCATAAAGATTAAAGATGAATTTCATATGAGGCTGCACTTCATTCGATTGGCCCTTCTCCCCATTAGAAATGCTATAGCCCAAAGAGCTCTCCTTTCTCAATGATTAGAGGGAGACCAGATCCTCTCCCTCCTGACCAAATCAATACATCTCCTGATCTGATCCTGCCTCTTAGCCTCCAGTTGCTCAGAGGAGAGTCAGCAAAGGATGGAATATCACCATCTTCAACGCCACTCATCTTCACTATTCATTTGTAAGGGCCCCCAACCCCCCACCAACAATTACTATTTCATTTTCAGAAGATAGAGGATACTTTACATCAAGTATTCATCATCATTTTTATAATACTGTATATCACAGTTGCTATGTGATATCCTGTGTTAATACAGATTGTTGCTCTCATTGGTTTCAGAAAAGTGTGCTCCCAAGCTACATTTGTATGTTGAAATGTTATCTACTGCTGTTTACTGTATTTATATTTAATAAAAAAAAAAAAATCATGTTAATTGATATCCCCTTAGTGTTGATCCATAAGAAGATATATTTGTGGTTTTAAGAACCAAAAACCATCTCATGTAGTTTTACAGCTCCTCTCTCAGGCTTCGCTCTGGAGGTCTGGTAACAACAGGTCGGTGGCTGACTGTTTTCTGACTGACTGAATAAAAATAAAGCAGATTTCAAGTAAACACTCAGAGAAACCGAATCCTGCAGGTGTGCAGGGCTTGGGGCATGGCTGAGAGCGGTGACTGCTTTGTTGTGACATCACAAAGTGACAGAAGTCCTGGCGGCTGGTTTTAAGGCTCAGTTTCTGAATACAGGCTGTGTGCATTTCTCTGTGGACTGAGGCTTTGATACTTTCACAGTATTAATATAGAACCTAGACCTGATCTATAATCAAAAAAGACATGGAAATTTCACTTTATACGATATGGGACCTTTAAGATTTTACATGCAAAAAACATATGATGAGCTTATAACATATGTTGTATTAAATTACACTAACCAACAGTATATAAACTGGTTATAATTAGCCCCACCTCCATCATCTACAGCAGTAATGCTGCCCACATCAGTGCATCAGTAATAATGCAGCAGAGTCGACTCGCTGCCTGTGAGGACGACACATGTTGGCCATGGTTGCATCATCGCAAAAGATCTGTGTGCTTGTGCAGAAAACTATAAGATGAAAAATACATCTTATACAGTTCTTCTACAACAGTCTCTGACTGACATTATGGAGACATTTGAATTCAGTGTACAGGGTGAAACCCATGAATGCAGATTTTCTGTTATGTTAACATACATTTGTATGATGAGAGTTTTGATGAACACAACTCAGCTGGATGTGGAGGATGTTTGACTTCACTGTCTGGTGACCAATGAAATACAGAAATACTATTTCAGACTGTTTTGTCATCTTGACACAGTTGGTGTCAGGTAATTTGACTGTCTTGACCTGAGCAGTGATAAGTGATCTTGTTTTGTTTGACTAACAGTCCAAAACCCAAAGATATTCACTTTACTATTGTGTACTACAGAGGAAAACAACAAATCCTCACATTTAAGAAGTTGTAACTGCCCATGTCTTCCTTGGGCTCTGGTGCATCATGTCTGGTTTTCTCACAGTCTCAGAGTCCTTTAGCTGCTTTTCTGTAAACTTTCACTGAGGAGATGCTTCATCCCATTTCCACACAGGATCCCTGGAGCTCAGTCAGAGTGACCATCAGGTTCTTGGTCACCTTTCTTACCGAGGCCCTTCTCCCCTGATTGCTCAGCTCCTCCGGGACGTCAGCTCAAGGAAGAGGATTGTTTTTATAGCCTTCCCCAGATCTGAGCTTCTTTGCAATCCTGTCTCTGAGCTCTGCAGGCAGTTCTTTCTTCCTCATGGTTTTTGCTCTGATATACATTGTCAGCTGTGAGACCTTATATACACAGGTGTGTGTCTTTCCACTTCATGTCCAATCAGCTGATTTACTGCCTGTGGACTCCAACAAAGGTGTAGAAACACCTCAAAGATGAGGAACCTGAGCTCAATCTAAAGACAGCACAGTGTCTGAAAACTAATGTGATATTTCAGTTTTGGAAAAAATTAAATTAAACAATTTTAGCATGAGGCAGCAACATAACAAAATATGATAAACTGCAAGGGACTGAATTCTTTATGAGCCCACTGCACATATTGACAGTAAACCCATCACTGGGTTTCCTGCCAAACTCTAAGACGAAAAAAAAAAAAAAAAAAAAAAAAAAACTAAAAAAGCCACAAAAAGTGCCTCATCTTCCCAGAAAGAAACAGCAGGCCACTCCAGACTTTATCACTGACTCCATGATGCAATTAGCCATCATGGTGGTGCAGCTGTGGTCCTGCTGATTGTATTAGAGAATCAGTGATGTCTTTCTGGACAAAACCCCAGAGATTGAGAGTGGGACACTCACACAGCCCTAAAACACAATAAAGACAAGTGGCGAAGCCCACAACTCTCTGTGGGTCTGCTCTTGTTAGGGCTAGCCCTGAAAAATGAGAAGCAAAGTTTTTTTTGTTGTTGTTGTGGGTAGTTTTTGTGTGTGTGTGATTTTTTTTCTCTTGCTGTGGTTTTATGGCCCAGGGGTCGTTATCTCAGAAACACAGGGAGAAACCAAGAGTCGACTTCAAACAATGCACATACGCACGCACCGCCGCACACGCAGAACTTCCAGAAGGACGCAGGGGGTTGCTGTGAGGAAGCCCCCCGGGGGTGAGGTGACTTTTGACATGGACAGCAACATATCATACCCCCCAACACACACAAAGCTCGAGCGTCACTCTCACCCTCCTCACCCACCCCCAGGGGGACAGAGAAAGAGGCAGGCAGGAGAGATAAGCGCTGACACCCCTGCCTTTACCCCCCCATCACCCCCACCACCTTTCTCCTCTTCATTCAATTCAACACCCACCCACCCCTCCACTTCCCCTTGTTCCCTGTATGTCTGCCCTGTGTAGAGAGCCTCTGCCAAGTAGTGTGTTGTCTGATCAATCTGTGACACACACGCACGCACGCACGCACGCACGCACGCACGCACGCACGCACGCACGCACGCACGCACGCACGCACGCACACACACACACACACACACACACACACACACACACACACACACACACACACACAGAGGTAAAAGCCATTATGGCCCCTGAAAGCCACTCCATCCAGGGACAACAGACCCCCCTCAGAGTGGCTGCTGCTAAAGTTTACAACAATAGGTTCAGAGTAATTAGAAAGGCACTTCCCTTCTGGAAGAAATACTGGGAAGAAAAGGAGGAGGGTGAGGGGCGAGCAGAGAGTACAGGACAGAGGGGGAGAGGAGGGGGGAGGCAGATGTAAAAAGAGTGACAAAGAGTGGCAGCAGAGTTGAGCTGTAAGATAGTCGGAGAGAGAGAAGGGGCGCCCAGAGTACAGCTATAACCCTATCTATTCTCTGCAGAGGTTGTAAAGATGGAGGAACAATCAAGGTGGAGATAGAATGAAAAGATGGCTGGAGGGCAGGGAGGGATCACTCCGCGGTCATGACATGCGAGAGGAAAGGTTTACTGCTGCTGAGCAGTTAGGCATTAGAATATTGGATCTGAGTGAGAGCTGTTGAGGCTCAACAATGGGCCTCATCCATCAATACCCGCTCACAAGTGAAGCTTTAAGAGATGCTGCTGAAACAAAAGGACCAATTTGACAGTGTCTTCAAATTTCACTCAAAGCCGCAACGCGCTAAATTGAAAACACGCTTAATTCAGACACACTGGCTTCTTGCTTTTGCCAATTATCCTAAAATGCTCCTTTGACTGAGATGTGTTTTTAATGCACCTCCAGCCCAATTTGTTCTCAGTCAATGTGACCAGTAGCCTGAGATCAGCTCTAATTACAGAAGTCAACCTCAGTGCTATCAGCAGGATGAGGCTCAGATTAGGACCAGACCATATGGCTTGTTGGGGCAACTGTGGCTAGCCCATAGCACTGTGGGGTGAAGTTAGGCACACACACACACACACACACACACACACACACACACACACACACACACACACACACACACACACACACACACACACACACACACACACACACACACACACACACACACACACATATATACATACAAGAACTTTGGCTTACTCATACCACATGTGGGGACCTGATTTATCCCATGCTATCAGTCCAATATGTCCATGCGATGGTGCTACCAGGAGGCATTTTAACCTGACATACTTTTAAATTAGACTTTATGTTCATGAAGCATCAGACGTGAGTCCTTTTAATGGGTTCAACATTAATAGTCCTTAAAACTTCATTTGGTAATTGATAAAGAATTAGATACTGTTTGATGAAGGCTACTCCCAGAATACTACGTTTTCATTTTAACACAGTGCTTTAAAATGACAGTGATCTCCGTCTCCATAACCTGAATCTGAATACGTACATCACATGACCATTCATGACAGTTGTTGTATTAAAATGCAGAATTTAAAGGTCCCATATCTGTACAGCCTGTATTCAGAAACTGAGCTTTAAAACGAGCCGTCAGGACTTCAGTAACTTTGTGATGTTACAACCAAACTTTCAATGCAATTATTAAAAATCCTGTGTTGTTTACATCTGCGTTCGCTTGATAGCGGTCGTCTTCATTACCACCAACTGTTGATCAGCAGAACAGCGTGAAACCAGTCCTTGTGCCTGCACACAATTCAAACTAAATAGAGACCCACTAGTAAAAACTTTGCCCCGCAGTGCTCCACAGAGTACCTTTAACATCTCGCCATTATGTGACTGTGAACTGTTGGGCATTAATGAGAAAATTAATTAAGCCTTCAACCCCCAAAATAAGTTTTAAAATCCATCACTGATTCAGAGAGAGAAATGAAAAACACTCTTCTTCCTTCATGTCATTACTTTTTGCTCCAGGTGCCAAATGTCACACGAGCATCGCATCTCTTTCTGTCCTAAAATGACTGAACAGAAACCCCCAGCCTGAATGACAAAAAGCCAGAACTGTAACAGTTGAATGAACCAAGCAATGTTACGTATTCTGTGTCTGAAAAGACAGAGGGTCGAATCACTCAAGCTGCTGTTGATTGTGTTTACCTGCACTAGTACAGAACGAGAGTTTGCTCATTTGAAACCGCAGTCCAACTGATTAATCATCTCCTTTGGCAAAAAGATATGGCAAGGCAGAAACATTGTTTTGCAGGAAAAGTTAGTGGCATAAATAATGAGTAAACCCTGGCTATGCCTGTTCAGCCCTGCAGTTGCAACGAGGCTAATTAGTCCTTAAGGGAGAAAAACACATTTTTAGAAGAAAATGAATGATCCTGCACTAATACAATGCTGTCATGGTTCTCAGAGAAGGGACCCAAGAGCACGACTCAGGAGGCAGATGTAAAAGTAAAGAGTCTTTACTGAGAAAAAAAAAACAAGGATACAAAAATCCAAGTGGGCAAACAAAGTACAAAGAGGTCGAGCTGAAGCAAAATCCAAAATGAAAAAAAAGAAAAAAAAGCAAGGTCCAATACACTCAAAACAAGCAGACTGGAAATCTAAGGCACATGGCACAAAGACAATCTGGCAGAGAGCAAGTGGAAAAGGGCCGGTGTTTGAACTGTAAACTAATGAGTGGATGGGGAACAGGTGAGCAGGTGAGTGGGGAGGAGGAGCAGGCCAGGTGATTCTACTGGAGGGAAAGGCAGGGTCTGAAATGACTGCAGAAGAAGAACATTAACGCAAGAAACCGCTGGACTGAATGAATGAAAGGATGAATGAGCAGACTGAAACTGAAAACCACGACACAACGCAGCGACAAGGCAGGGAAAAAACCTAAAGTGACATGATGGACACAACAAGACTGATGCAACAGCAGCTAATGCACTTCAGAGCAAAAACAAAAGAATCCAGTCGTTTACAGTAAATGGCAAAGTCCTCTTCATTTGCTAGATGTGTGTTATTGACGAGCAAAGAGAAAACGACGCAGAGAGACAAGATAGGGAATCCAGATCAATAATGGGAGAGGGGTCACTGAATCCAACACACACACACACACACACACACACATTAATAATGTTTGTGAAAAGAAAGACTAACTCACGCCGTGAACTTCTGGTGACAGCACAAGCAGCGCAAACTGTCACACGAACATATACAGATTTAATATTTAAAGCCCAGGAGCTGCTAGCATGCTGCGAACACAACACTCCTGTGCAAGTGAACGCATCACTGTCCATAGTGTTTTAAGTTTAGTCATATATTGAGTCTGTTGCTGGTTCAAGCTGTCACCTTTAGCTCAGTAGAAAACAAGCCCATTCAGTCCCTGTAAGGTTCGGTACGGTGGCCCTGAAAGCTCAATGCGCTGCAGCTGTAAGAAAACATGTTCATCAGTTGGACAACACACATGCTGCAAATACTCACAACACAACCAAGTACAGAAACACGATGCAATTAGCACAGACAACAACGAAAGTGTTTCCAGGGGACACAAAAAAAAAGTAATGAACTTGACTCGGGCGCACTTGTTGCTCAGTGCTTTGTTGCTTTTGAAGGAGCCTTCGAAATGGGACCGCCTCCTTCAAATGCAACCTCAGAAGGATGCATCCCCTGAACTGGCACGCAGCTCGTGTCTCACTGTCGAGCTGACAAGGCCGCTCTCAGTCACCGGCGAGGGGAGCGACAGTGTTGAAAGGTCAACAGTGACTCAGTGAGGTCAGATCAGTTTGAAAACTCATTCATGTACCGAACACTTCTACTCACCGGAGTTCATATATGTGACTGTGTTTGTGTGTGAGAAGACTTTTAAGACATGGGATCAGTTTGGAGACGAAGCCAAGGGCTGGATACACACACACACACACACACACACACATACACATACACATACACACACACACACACACACACACACACACACACACACACACACACACACACACACACACACACATACACACACACACACTCAGTGCGACACATCTTGCACAGATTAACATGTAAACAAATGGTCGCAACACAAAAGAAACTTTTTACTACCAAATAAAAGCTTTTTAAATGCCTTTGTAGGGTTGACAGCCTGATCCGAGTTGGTTTATTTGGCTTATTGAAGCCTCATGCATTGAGCTTGTGCTCTAAGCCTTTTCGATATACGCGATAATGGGATTCATTGCTTCCCCCTCCCCTGTCCCCTCTTTTTTTCCTCCTGTTCCTGTCCTGCACGCCATCCATTTGAAAAGGAAGGCACTGCATTTAAATTACGCCGGCAGTTTACTGTAAGAGTCCACCAGGGAAATCGAAGAAGAGACAGAAAGAGAAAAGGGGGGGTGGGGGGGGGGGTGAAGAAGCGAGTTATGGGAAATAGCAGAGGATGGAAGGCAAAGTATGTACAAAGATGGGGAAGATAGAGACGGTGGGATGGTGGGAAGACGAGAGGTGGGGGGAGCCAGGGGGCGAGTGAATGATTGAAGGAGTGAGTGCAAGGGAGGGAGGGGGCAGCAGAGTGAGTGAGTGAGTGAGTGAGGGAGTGAGGGAGTGAGGGATATGGAGCAATAACAGAGGGAGTCAAGAAGGGCAAAGGGTCAAGGGAAGAATTAAAATTTGAATTAAGAGGTGAGAAAGACAGAGAGAGAGAGAGAGAGTGAGAGAGAGAGGCTTATAAACAGGAAGTATCCTTGATTTGTGTTTTGTTCTTGACGATGGAGAGAATCCATTTGCCAACTCTCTGTCTCTCCTTCTCTCGTCTCCTCTCTCTCTCTCTCTCTCTCTCTCTCGTGTGTGTCTGTTGACCACGCTGACCGCCGTCCTCTCCTCCTCTCCACTGATGGATGACAAACAAGCCCAGGCAATCCCAGAATGCTCTTTGTCATCCCCGCAGCGGAGGACTGGTGCGTTTAGCTATTTACATGCAAATAGAGGCTCACCCCCCTCTATCCCATACACACACACACACACACACACACACCACACACACACACACACACACACACACACACACACACACACACACACACACACACACACACACACACACACACCACACACACACACACACACACACACACACACACACACACACACACACACACACACACACATACACCTTCCATCAGCCCCCTCTCCTCCCTTATTCATTTTGTCCTGCATTGTGTTCACTTTATTTCAGAGGTGTACTTACTGGAGTGTGTGTGTGTGTGTGTGTGTCGGTGAGGGGGGTATTAAGGCGTTCCCTGTGACTGCAGCCACACATTATACTGCACACACTCTCCACATTGTAACATGTGTATTATTATACTTACAGTGAGTTCAGAAAGTATTCATACCCCTGCACACTTTGTTGTGTTGTATATTTAATTTTAAATTGATTAAATTTACTTTTTGGCCAATCAATAATAATGGTCTCCGAATTGCAAATGCATCAAAAAGAAAATATGAATATTCAGACCTTGAAGTTTTTGTACTTTTAGAGGTTTTCACAGGTTTTCACCCGTGGAAAACGTGACGTGGGAAAATGAATCTGCTCTGTTTTGAAGGCGACCTGAGCTCAGTCACACCTGATCCAACAAGACTCACATTCAACAGGCCTGAGTAAAGACAGAAGACCAGCACCTGCAGCAGCATGATGTGCTATCAATAAACAAGCAGCAGCAACATAACAATAAAAACATTCTACTCCAGCAGCAACATTGAAACCTTCTCTAGCCAACTAAGCGATGAATAGATTAATAATATCTGTGAATTAAATCCCAAAAATGATTTAGTAGTTTTCTTTAATAACATAAAATAAACACAAACAGAGCCAGCTGATGTCCTTGGATATTTTCAAGCATGGAGCTGGAACCACTGAGACATGAAACACGATACAGGAAGTCCAGAAACAGATCAATGAGTCTGAAGGTTCAGCTCATCAGCAGTTTATATTTCATACACATCATAATGTAGTTGCATGCGAGAGTAAAGATGTTTTTAAGTGTTTATTAGTGTATTTATTAACAACTATAATTCCTATATAACTATAATTTGTCCTATGAAGCAGCTGTAAGTGAATTAATGATTGACAATATTATATGTAACCTGATGCTACCAGATTATTTCATTTCTTATATGAATATTAACTATTTAGTTATTTATAAATATATTTAAAAAATATAAAATAAATATTTTCTTTGCTCCATGACAAAGCAAACTCAATCTGCTGAAGAAGACCATGAAATGCAGCAGAAAGCTACATATGATTCGTACAATGATTTGTGATGATTTTTAATAAATGCTTTATAACACACAGTCATTGAATGTGTTACAGCTTTGTTTTACTTTGTTTTACTGTGTAATGTGTCATTCATTAACTGTTAATGCACCAGTTATGGATGTTTTACAGGAGGCTTACATAGCGAGTTACATTATATTGTATTAGTAGTGTGTTTAAATGCTGCTTATAAATGCTAATTACAGTTGGTTAAAGTAAAGTTTTACCCAGAAGGTGGAGACAAAATTAACCTGTCATGTCCCGCATGTCCAACACTGGTTGATATTTAAGAAAGGAGGAAAGTAAAGAGCTGCTTTTGTGGAAATCATGAATGATTCACACGCAGGTGTTTGTTTCTCCTCCAGCAGTCCAGTCTTGGCTTATAGAACATACACTCTCAGCAGCAGCAGCAGGTCAGTGTCTGTGCAGGTGTGAGTGTGAGTAAAGCCTCCTCTTGCATCTTTCCTGCAACATCCTCTGCACTGAAGTTACTTATTACTTCTCTCAGCTCGTGTTCACTGACAACGATGAGCAGTTTTGTTTCTTGTTTCCATTAAACTCATCAGAGAGATCATCATTGTCCTCACCAACAGACCCCAGTCAGTATATTTCCACCCCTATCTGCTTAATAGTTGGCAAAGGGGGGCAGGGGAGAGGAAAACCAGTCAAATGTTTGGGGCCCTCAAAGGGGAAAGGGGCCCCCAATGGACTCTGATATTGGCACATTTTGGCATGACAATGAAACCTCCATAAAAACACTACACAGTGCACTGCTGTTGCCCCAAGAATGCTCCTAAATGGGGCCCCTGATGATGAGTGCTGTGTCTAGTGTCTACTAATTACCTGTATGTGAGATGTTTAGGGGACATCTGTAAATTGTTGTGTCTGCTAATAGTCTGCATGTGTTGGCACCCAAACACCCCAACTTTTGCACAAAACTCTACTTAACAGGTCCTAAAAAAGCCGTAAGAGACCCTCAGTGACCCCACACATGCCCTCTGTGACCAATTTAAGCTAATACTAATGCTGATGCTAATCAGTTGTTTGTGTGTATTTGTGTTTTTAAACTCACTTTCCTCAAATTGCCCCTTGAAGGCCAAATTATGCATTTTGATTTGAACTGAAGAGAAGATTTGCAATGCAACTACAGAACTTCGACAGGTCATGATGTGGAAACAAGATGTAAAAATGTGGCCAAGAATTTGTTGTGGAGTTGCTGAAAAATTATTCAGATGCAAATCATGTTCTCCAGGCACAGATATTTGCCTGCAGTGTCCCACATATTTTTAGTTGTTGGACAAAATACAAATGAGCAGGACAACAACAATTAAAGTGTGAGGCACTTTGAGCTACATCTCTGATATGAAATAAAGTTAATTATTATTATCATTATTATTATTACAATACAATATTTGTGATTATTGATGAATCAGTTGATTGAGTTGTTTTTTCTGTTTAATAAATTTAACAAAAATGCCAATCATATAATTTTCAGAACCTGATCTTTGGCCAAAACTAAATCATATTAAACTTACAAGGACATAAAACTAATCCTCTTGGCAGAAAAGCTGGAACCAGTAAATGTTTGTAATATTTGCTTGATGAATTACTCAAACAAGTGATTGATTATCAATATTCTTGCGGTTTAATTTTCTGTTGATTGATTAATTGCTTCCGAACTATAGCTGAACTGTTACTAGGTAACCAAAAGAGAAAGAGAGTGAAGGCGAATAGAGAAGAAGAAGCACATGTTTTTGCAGTAGCACATGTATTTTCAGGACAGACCGACCAAGACTAGCTGCTCTCAAGCTATGTTCGGATTATCCACTTGTTCGCTCACTCACTCACTATATAGTGTTTGCTACATAGCAGACTCACTAGGGGATAAGTGCAGACAGCAGGTGACACATTTCGGACACTACTTGGATGTGAAATTGGTACATAATTATGCGCCACATATTCACAATCATTATCTTTGTTACTTCAACGCCAGAGCATCTGCATCACATGAGGAAAAATACATTCAGATACATGCTATCTTACAAGAAGAGCAATTTCTACACATCTTTCATGTATGATGTTTTAATTTGTGTCCTTAACGAGACAATGGTCGCAATGCATGATGGTCTTGCTGGATCGATACAGTGTACAGCTTCTGTACACTACAGTTTTGTAGTACGCTATACAGTGGACAACATTTACAGCTGAAAATTCAGAGAGCTCTACAAAGTTCACTCTGTAGTGGACTATGGAGTGGGCCAGTGGATGTTCTGAATGGGGCCTCAGTCTTTAAGGAAAGCTAAGCTAACCAGCCGCTGGCTTCAGCCTCACATTGAATGGTCAAACATGAGCGTGTCACTCTTTTATCTAATTCTCAGTCAGAAAGTGAATAAGTCTGTTTCCCAGAATGTCAAATCGTTCCATTGAAATTGTTGAAAAAATGAAAACATGCAGATACAAAAACAGGTAGGTGAGAGGTTTTTCTTGACTTAGGACCTCTGTTGCTCCTTCCCTGCCTCCTCTCCTCCTTCTCCTCCTTCCCTCAAACCAGCACTCGGGTACAAACAGGCCATTATGCCAGACAGGCAGACATGATTTCTCTCTATCTGTCTCTCCCTCCCATACAAACACACAGCACACAGCCCCGCCGCTTCCTCTGCCTGTGAATGAAAGAGGAAGTGCAGAGGAGACTGAAGTGTAAAGAGTCCTCTGTCTCCTCCGTCTCTCGCAGACAGGAGTGACACCACAGCCGACAACAACAACAACAACAACGACAGTGACAAGCGGTGCTGCCGAATTATTCATGAGGGCTGGAGAACGCAACAGCAAAGAGCTCAGTGTCTGAAAAACTCACTCGCTCAGCAGCCTGTGTGTTTTCAAAGCGGTCCCGTTCATGAGTTACAACCCCAAACTTACACCCTCCAAAAAGAGATTTCCCTCTCAATGGCGCCCACCTGGTCTGAGAAAGGAAGGCGCCAAACTAAAGACTCAAGTATCAAAGTGCCTATTCTCTAACTTGGTTGAAAAGTTTGCAGTTTGTCACAAGTGGTGCTCTGTTGCAAAACGAGACAACTTTGTGTGACACCTGAGCTCAAACAAAGCGGCTGTTAAAACACAGTGTGCTGGTGGGAGATACATTCCACATCCGTAATGAGGAGATAAACAAACTTTGTCTCAAGTCACTTTCGACTCAGTGAGACTTTGGGAAAGATCGGAAACGATACTTTTCCCCAGAAACAGCATTTCATAAAGACCAGACTGTGCTTCGACGAAAAACACCTATTATCACTCATCTTTAAAAGACAGCTGTGACTCCCTTATTGTAAAACTGCATTTAAATGACTTGTTATTGCTCTCGTTATGCTGCAGTGGTTTATTTGTTTTGCTGACTGGGCTTTAAAAAGCTACAGGCCTCAGAGGAGTCAGTAGGGCAAGCTCTTCATTGCTGACACGTTAAGAAAATGAGTTTGTTTTGTTCTTTTATTTCACAGATAGTTAATGCTGAGAAAACTCATATCAAATCCACTTAACACACTTCACTGTAAACTATCTAATGAAGGTGAAAACTACACCCCCAAAAATATCCATCCATCCTCTTTCTGCTGCTTATCCACGGCTGGGTCGTGGTGGCAGCAGGTCAAGCAAAGCGTTCCAGACATCTCTCTCCCTAGCAGCGGTTTCCAGCTCCTCCTGGGGGATCCTGAGGCGTTCCCAGGCCAGATGAGATATATAATCTCTCCAGCGTGTTCTGGGTCTACCTCAGGGCCTCTTACTGGAATATCTCCGATGGAAGGTGCCCAGGAGGCATCCCAACCCGATGCACGAACCACCTCAACTGGATCCTTTCAGCGCAAAGGAGCAGCAACTCTACTCCGAGCTCCCTCCGGATGTCACAGCTCCTCACTCTATCTCTAAGGCTCTGAGGCCTGTCAGTCTCCCACTCCGTCCTACCCTGAGACAACACCCTGAGATACTTCAACTCCATCCAAACCAAGAAGAGAGCAATCCACCATTTTCTGGCAGAGAACCACAGCCTCAGACTTGGAGGTGCTGACCCTCATCACAACTGCTTCGAACTCGGCTGCAAACCGCCCCAGTGCATGCTGAAGGTCACGGTCTGATGAGGCCGACAGAACCACATCACATATTCATTCGTTCAATGAAGACACGCTGAACACCATTAAAGGGTAAGTTCACATTTTTTCAAACATTTCGCCCCTTTCAGACAATGTTTATATTTCTAGGTGTTCCTGAACTAATCTCATCCAGAGTATGTGTGTGATTTTAAACCCCTCCATGTCAGGAGGAATTGTATTTGGTGACTACCTGACTTTTCACTTAACAACATCATCGGGTCAAAATTGAAATTCATCCAGTGCGTCAATTTACAAGCAAAAACCTATAACATTTGCGTCATTCCCATCAGCCTCAGCTTAACTTTCTGTTTAGTGCTAATTAGCAAATCTTATCATGTGAATGCACTACACTAGGATGGTGCCCAGGGTAAATATTATACCTACTAAACATCAGCACTGTCATGGTGGGCATGTTAGCACCCAGACAACCAGCTTGACCAGCTGATCTCAGGAGGGAATTTTGTAATAAAAAGTCAGTTTGATATGTCTTAATCACTCACAGCAGGAATTCAGTAGGAGGACATATCTTAATAGCCAGCATGTCCAGGGACAGATGCAATGATCATAGATATTGTGAATATTCTAATCTATAATCTATAAAAATAGAATATGTTAAAGGTCCCATATGGTGTAAAGTGAGATTTCCATTTCCAAAAAAAGTTTCATACTTGATTTTAAATATCCTACGTATTCCATTTTTAACTTATAGGTTCTAGGTTCTATATTCATACTGTGAAAGTATCAACGCACTCAATCCACAGAGAAATGGACACAGCCTGTATTCAGAAACTGAGCCTTAAAATGAGCCATCAGGACTTCTGTAACTTTGTGATGTCACAACAAAGCAGTCACCTCTCTCAGCCGTGCCCCAAGCCCTGCACACCTGTACCCACCATCCAACCTTGCAGGATTTGGTTTCTGTGTTTACCTGAAATCTGCCATATTCTCATTCAACCACTCAGAAAGCAGTCAGCCAATCAGGAGAGAGGCTCAGAGCCTCCTCTCCTCTGATTGGCTCACCTTCCTGTTGTTACTAGAGCTCCAGAGAGAAGCCTGAGAGAGGAGATGTAAAACTACATTGAGATGGTTTTTAGTTCTTAAAACCACAAATATATCTTCTTATGAATAAAGACTTCAAATAAAACACAGAAGTGTAAAATATGGGACATTTAAAATATTAATGTTCTGCAAACAAGGACTAAAAATGATGATTGTGATAAAAATTCAAATTAACAAAAAGAAATAAAAAATTTTACGATTTTTTTATGTGTATAATGTCCTGATAATATTGTACTTTATCTTTCAAAAATCTGCAATTTATTTTTACAGTTCCTCTGACAGAAAACAGGCACAAGGTGTTTGCGTTCAGATCACTGTGGCCCTGATGCAGGTCTGCTGGTGTCAACCAACCATGCCACTCTCTAATCTCATCGTCTCAATGGCAAACTCCCTCAAAGGTGGAGCTGTGACAGTGGAAACAGGCAGCATTGATAACTGCAGTCCCCCTGGACAGGATGGAAGGTCCCAGGTTCAGGGGCTACATATCTCAGAGTCAAGGCCCTGCCACGGTGCACCCTGCTGGGGGCACAACTCCCCTGAAGCTCCCTGGAGGCCCTATAGGGTTGGATCTGATGAATGTGGGTCACAGGGAGCTCCCTCTGTACACGCGAGTCTGTGTGTGTGTGTGTTCGAGACGGTCCACACCCAGACAGCCTTTGGGGTAATAATGAAGAATGGACCTATTTCTCAAAGCAGGCAGTGAAGCGTAAAGAGGGCACATACAAACACATGAAACATGAACACCCGACCACACACGTGCATGGAACAGGCAGTCACACAAACACACACAGATGCACATGTGTGCATGGTATATAGAGACATACTCATCAAAAAAAGAGAAAGAATTAATTCTCAAATATCAAAACAGTTTACACTTTGGGAAAAGAAGCAGTTCCACTTCATAGATCATGCAGCAAATACAAAAACACACACGGCAGAACTACGGTGCGTATTGTGTAACAGTAGCAGTGCCCTGCTGAGCTGCTTGCAGCACACTTCCACAGTGTTTGCTGTTTCTACCATCATGCCGCACGGAGCCCCGTGACTGAGCCATGAATACTGCATGGCTTTCCTGAAAGCACAGGGTCCTGTGGAAGTAGCAGGCAAAGTGTACGGGTTCCTCTGCAGGTCACTGTGCCACAGTGTCTCCGCTCTATATTTACTCTACATGAACCTGACTGTGAGTGCTGTATATCTGTGTGTGTACTTCTATCTTTGTGAGGACCAGTTTGAGTTTAAGACCTAAGTCCTCACAACTTCAAATGGTTGTTTGAGGGTTAAGACTTGGTTTTAGGGTTTTGGGTTGGGCATTTAGTTGTGATGGCTGAGGTCAGGGTAAGGGGCTAGGTGACACATTATGTCAACGAGTGTCCTCACAAACATAGAAGTAAAAGTCTGTGTGTGTGTGGGTGGACTGGAATAAGAGAGAAATGGTGAAAGAGTGTTTATGTTTGAAAGCAGGAAGGTGATGTTTGTGTGTATGCGCATATTTATGTGTTAATATGAGAATCTGAGGGCGTGTGTGTGTGTGTGTGTGTGTGTGTGTGTGTGTGTGTGTGTGTGTGTGTGTGTGTGTGTGTGTGTGTGTGTGTGTGTGTGTGTGTGTGTGTGTGTGCCTGCATGTGTATTGGGGGTGGAGGCACACACACATGAATACAGAATGTCTGTGTGCGTCCATGACCTGATGGGTGTGTTTGTGGTTGTTTCATGAACCTGGGGATTCAAATGTGTGTGTGTGTGTGTGTGTGTGTGTGTGTGTGTGTGTGTGTGTGTGTGTGTGTGTGTGTGTGTGTGTGTGTGTGTGTGTGTGTGTGTGTGTGTTTGAAATGAAATAATACTCCTGGTAATGTCACATGTTTGCCTGCATGGACCAATGCTCAGACTGCATGGAGAATTTATTCAGTGTACCAGAAGAATCATGATGTCTCACAGTGGGCAGGGGTGGGGGAAGGGTGTGTGTGTGTGTGTGTGTGTGTGTGTGTGTGTGTGTGTGTGTGTGTGTTGTGTGTGTGTGTGTGTGTGTGTGTGTGTGTGTGTGTGTGTGTGTGTGTGTACATGTAAGAGAGACAAAGATGACCAAACACTAGCTACAGACAATATGTGTGCCACATTTCCCATTTCCTTGTTGTTAAGTGGGACAGCAGCTCTTTTGGTGATAACAGCAGGGAATATAGACAATGGCGAAGGTGATTCAATAAACAACCCAGATGCTTCATTTTGAAACGGAAAACACACACGCATATTCATGTACACACACACACACACACACACTCACTCACTCACACATACACACACACACACACACACACACACACAGTATAGGTGCACAATGAAAACCTCCTTTGCAGAACTTGACATATGGCACACACAATTTCCCTCTCAATTTCAGATCCAACTCCCACAGACGTCCTCGCACGTCGGCAAATTGCCACACACACACCCCCCCCTCCCTCCCTCCCTCTGCTCCTCTTTCCTCGTCTCCCCATCTCTTCATCCCTCCCTCCCAATTCACTCTTCTTTCTGAAAGTCATCTGCTCGCTAAGCAGTAAGCAACATCACGGGCCGCTTGCAGAAATGAGAGTATACAAATGATTTGTGGCACAGGCGTCCCACTGGCGCCAGCCTAGATGGCTGTGCAGAGGAGGAGGAGGAGGGGGGCGGGTGGTCCAGGGTGGGGGGATAATGTCACTTTCACCTTGTGTTTCTCTAGCAGGCCCATGATGATCATTTTTCCCCATTTTCATCGCAAATTTGTTTCAGGCAAGGGCTAGCGAGGGAAGAGAGCGAGTAAGAGAGCATGAGGGAGAGATGGCGGGTGAGAGCAAGTCCCCTATGCTTTGTAAAGTGGAAGCAGAGAGAGAGAGAGTGGGAGAGAGGGGGGTAAACGAGAGAGAAAGGGGAGGAGGGTATATATAAGGGGGATGGAGCAAAGAGGAGAGAGGTGGGGGGCGCATCTGCACAGTGACCTTTTTCTGATCCAATCTCACTGATGAATCCTAATGAAGGATTTAATAAAATCACAGTTTACAATCTGTCTCTGCATCAAAGCGTGCAATCCAATTCAAAACACAGGCCCATCTACATTTCCAATATTGTTGCAAACCCATCAACCCCACCAAGCCCTTCCCCGAAAATAAGTGCGCACATGTTTGTGGAGAGAGAGAGAGAGAAAGAGAGAGAGAGAAATATTGGCCAGGCTGGAGAGAGTGAGCGGCTGGCGCATTTGTTCCAGCTGTAGCCTAATGTCACAACTCGTCATATTCATTTGGCCTTCTAATGAGGGTAAAGTCAACAAGGTGCAGCATACATGAGTGGAATTGCTGCTGCGGCTGAGCACTAAATGAACAGAGAGAAGTAGACAAGAGAGTAAAAGACACAAAGGACGTGATACTGAGAGAGGGCAAGACACGGGAAATCATTTCAAACTTGATAATGTACAGGGACTGCCATGAGTTCACTCAAACACACACACACACTTTTCATACACACCGGCATAAGATTGCGCTGACATTTCCCTGAAATCAAAAGGGCACACCTGTTACTCTGTCAGTACGCTTGGAGTCTGCAGCGTAAACAAGACGGACGGGTAGATCAATGCAACCGTTTAAATGTCTCTAAGTTGATGCAGTGGAGTGAAGAGGAGAGGACCAACTGCTGTAACGCAAAGCAATGAAAAGACTGGACTCCAAACCTGTGATGCTCAGTAAATACTTTGCAACAGTGACATCTGCTGGTGATAAGTTACAATAACAAGACTCTATCACAACCTTCGCCAGATACCAGACTAACAATTCTACCAAACACACAAACAACTGGACAGAGTTTTGAGAACACCTCAGTGTCTCCAGCTGTTATTTGAATTTATATAATTCAATATCTCTGTGTTTTTTAAATTAAAGCAGAGAACAAAAAAAAACAGTTGAAAAAAAAAAAAGGAATCATTGAATCTTTTTGTTGATTTTTGATTCATTCAGCAGCTGAAAACACTCATGATGGTTTTTCTACAATGGTATTTAATTATTGTTCAGAAAGTTGGTCCAACACTGTTTCAAAAGTTCCCACAGATGTGTTTCTTTGCTTTCACCTGGAGTCTGTGCTGGTCTTCATCATATGAAACCTCCGTCTGGTTCTGTTCTTAGTATTTTGGCTCATTATTTTTGCTGTAGGATGAACCTCTGACCAACCAGTCTGTCTTCCTTAGTTACTTCCCTTTTTCTCACCATTCTGATATCAGTATACAGTCCTACTTCTTGTAGTGCGATATTGTCCTAATAATGTATCAGAGAACAATTTTACACATGAAGTTTAGTTTAGGAACACTACTAAAATAAGAATGAATTTGATCTCCGTTTTACAATTCTACAATTTCTAACAGAAATGCAGTGTAACAAAGCGGGTATTTTAAGGCAGCATTATGGGAAATGGGAAAAAGAGCTTGACCTAAACTGCTACTCAGGATCATTTGGCATCTGCTGCCTCCATTTTGACCTTTCTGTTTGTTTTGGCACTGGAGTATCCCTTTAAAACACAAAAAGTTAACACAGGTAGCTAAATCTAGACGTAATTGTAAAACTGCTAACAGCTAATAACAAGAAAGTACAAACTGGAAAGTTAACATTCGTTAATTGTGTGTTTTTAAAAGTTCTTAAGCCACCACAAAGTTAGCTGGCTGGGTTTGATCTCGTCAACCAGATAAGAAGCTCGGTAACTCTCGGTAACTCTACTAATAGTTGAATATTCTACCAGGCTGGACACCCCCTCCCTTTTTAAAGCCTTGGCAGTCCAGGGTAAAGAATTAAGCTTAAAATTCTTGATGTCATCTCACATATCAATACTGTCAGTTCTAATTTTCCTTTCAGCACTTAAAAAATACCCTTTTTTTTAACGCTCTTCATAAGCCAAGCACTTCCTGTTTTGGATAGGAAACTAGACTTGCACCCACACAAAGATGAGATTACCAAGCTTACATTACTTGACTGCTGTAATGTGTTATTGATCCCCATAGTCAAATAGTTTTTTCATTTTCGCCCGGCAACAGGAAGAGAGCAGGTTCAACTACAGAGCAGATGCCTTGGAGGATATCTCTGCAGGGTGGATGTTTGGAAAAGTGGAGGTTGGTTCTTTGGTTGAAGAGCAACTCACTGCACCACCCTGCTGCCCCAGCCGAAAGCCTCCCTGCCACATCTGCACAGTGTGTTAATGCATAACATAACTCCATCTGCACTGTAGCTACAAAAATGGGATCAAAGCCACAAAACCAATACCACGTAATGGATCAGTGGTATCTCTGAGGAATAGGTGCATTGATTGGATATGAGATCTAATGTCTGACTGCTGCCTGCATCTGAACAGCTGTAATTCCTCTCTGATTAGACTTCAGATTGCAATTACTTTCTGTATCGACAACACACGTTAATGAGACTGTTTGTGCCAGAATCCCAATCTACATGGACTGGGCTGTGAGCATGTACGGTTTAATACGGATGTTTAGGTGAGGGGTACACGCTGAATATTTGCTAATTCCCCTCCTGTGTATGTGTGTGTGTGTGTGTGTGTGTGTGTGTGTGTGTGTGTGTGTGTGTGTGTGTGTCTCCAGAAGGCCTGAGTTGATCAGAGTGTGGAGCGACAGCTGTGCTACAAATCAGAGCCCATTTACTGGTGACAGAGTCATTAAAGCCTGCTCATCTCATAAAACACAATGCACATGGTCAAATACCATTCACTCCATTCACGCTCATAACTCAGTCTACTGGGCACACACACATACACACATCACACACGCTATCACACACAGAGGCATGTGCACGTGCACACACACACACACACACACTAACAGATGCACATACAAACACACAATCTCTCGCAAAGCTAAACCGAGTGTGTCGATTGGAATGAGTGAAGGGGGCGGTTTCCTGTGTGTGTGTGTGTGTGTGTGTGTGTGTGTGTGTGTGTGTGTGTGTGTGTGCGTGTGTGAATCCATAATAAGCAGGGTGATAATGACAGAGGTAAAGGATATTTGCTAAAAGCACAGCAGCAGTAAACACTGTCACACTTTGTCTATGAGTTGTTTTACGATAAGTGCAGAACACAACATACACACCACATCCTCTCTTCTTCTTCTCTCGCTCAGTGTAGCACAAATACGCAAAATATACCCAATATATGTAGATTCATGCAAATCAACTACGATATATATGAACTCTTGTTTTGTTCCTTTCATAGACAACCCTCAGTTTCTTCATAGCTTTACTATGACTTCTCCTGCCACTGCTTCTACAACAGTTTATTATTATTATCACAATCATAGAGATGTAGAGATGAATAATATAATATAATGTACTTCATGGCAAAAGTTTCTGTTTTTAAATTGATGCAAGGAGCAAAAGTAAAATACTTATTGACTAATATTCACCCAGGGCATGCAATGCAAAATATATTTATATTAAGGAATTACTTAATCCAGTGGCTTCAGAAAGTATTCAGACACCTTCACTTTATTGAAATGGTTTGGAGCCAGGACTCTTCTAGAGTTGGCCGTCCGGTCAAACTAAGTAATCAGGCAAGAAGGGCCTTAGTCAGGGAGGAGACCAAATACCCAACAGTCACTCTACAGAGCTTCAGGAGTCCTCTGCAGAGATGGAAGAAACTGCCTGAAGGATGACAATCTCAGCAGCACTTGATTAACCAGGCCTTTATGGTAGAGAGGCTGGATTGAGGCCTCTTTGAGTAAAAGACATAAGACAGCCAGCTGGAGTTTGTCAAACAGTATTTAAAGGACTCTGAGAGCAGGAGGGAAAAGACTGTCTGGTCTGATGAGACAAAAATTTAACGCTTTGGGCAGAGCTCCAAACACTATGTCTGATGAACACCAGTCACTGCTCATCACATGGATAATACCGTCTCTACAGAGAAACATGGTGGTAGCAGCATAAGGGCAGGGGGGTGGGGGTGGGTGATGGGGCTTCTCACCAGCAGGGACAGGGAGACTGGTCTGAACTGAGGGAAGGACGAAAGCAGCCGAATACAGAGAGGTGAAGAAAAGATGCTCCAGAGTGTAGTAGACCTGAGACTGTGGCGACAGTTCACCTTTCAACACAACAGTGACCTGAAGCCAAGACAACACTGTCAGCCTTTGACTGTCCTTGATTGGCCCAGTCAAAACCCAGAATTAAACTCAATCTGTGGAGAGACCTGAAGATAGCAGTTCCCAGACATTTCCCATTCAATCGGAAGGATCTGCGAGGAAGAATTGGATAAACTATTTAAATCCAGCTGTGATAAGCTTGTAGATTACTTGACTTACCAAAGAAGAGTTGAGGGTGTAACTGCTGTCAAAGTTGTTTTCACATAGAACTGAATTAAGGTTGTGAATACTTTAGCAATCCTTATACATTTCTTGTGTTTGTCATGGTGGCTTAGTTGCAAAAATATCAATTTTATCCATTTATTAAATCTACAACACAATAAAGTGTTCAGAAAGTGAAGGGGCCTGAATACTCCCTGAAGCCACCGTATATCAAAGCTTCTACAAAGTCAACATTCAACAATCATTCCAAAGCCCGAGCACAAAACATGTTCTTTAGTCTTTTCATCACTACAGTAATACCTAGCGTGGGTCAGCATTCCCCTTCACATATTTATGCACCATGTTAGAAAGTCCTATCAGGGGATTAATGTGCCATAAGCAGGTGCTGGGGTGTAAAATGTCGCTAACCTCAATCTGATCTGGGGTCAGCTGCTGCACACTCAGAAGGTCATCAGCTCATGTGTGAGCTCCTGGGTCATTCAGTGTGCGTCACTATGAAAACGCAGCTGGGATTTATTCACAAATTTTCATCCAATTTTGTAAAGTCCCGGTCACACCAACATCCAAAGCTGTTTAAATTCAGTCTGAAATCAATCAATTACAACTCGGGGAGCCAAGGTAAATCCACACAAATCCTTCACATCGAGTCCCACTTTGCTGAAATTTGACATGAGAACGCACACTGCTGACCAACAGTGACCAGACGTCACGGTTTGTCTGGGACTGTCCCTGTTTTAAGCTGGGTGTCCCGACTCCTGACAATTATCTGTAAAAAAGTAAAATGTCCCGGTTTTCTTCATTCACTACCAAATTGTCCCTCTCATTATTACCTAGCCCAATATAAAAACATAAACAACGCAGCACATCTGAATTCCACACTGATTGTATGTGTGTCAATCAATCAATGTATTGATGTTAAGGCTGTTGCTAGCTGTCATGCTGAAGAGACAGTTGGTCTAAAGAGCTCCAGGAGACTCACTCCTTCCTTCAGAAGACACCCTGCAACGAAAATGCTGCATTCATAGTGTTCATGGTAAATGCATATTTGTGCATGCACATGAACGTGCAGCACACTTAACAGTTTGGTGGTTTGAAAATATGATCATTGTACGTCTTCTTGACGTCTTCTTCCGTCTCTATTGAGTATTAACTGCTCCACAAAAAAAGAACAAGGTTGGAAGACAGCTATGAGAGAAGAATCAGTGGCATATGTGTGAATGTACTGTGAGCAATAGCAAATCAACTGAATTTATATACTACTTTTCTAGTCTTAACAACCACTCAAAGCGCTTTACACTACTATTCATACAGCACTTTTCCCTTCACTATAGCAAGAGTTTATTCTTCCACCTTCAGTAACTCATATTGAATTAAATTATGTAAAATCCTGAGAACAGGCAGTAGTAAAAACCCAGAGCTGTGAAAATAGAAAGAAGCTCAGGGAGCTTATGTGTAGCACCAAAATGTATATTGTGATACAGCAAGCTTGCAGCTACAGCAGTTCACCAGCAAACGTCTAAGACCAAATGTTTCACAAAGATGTGCAGATGAATTTCAGTGTTCCACCATATGGTGTGACAGGGTCTTGAAGCCGGTCTTCATTTGTTGATCATGAAACAAGCATTTGGAGCTGCTACTGACTCTGATTTCTCTCACATGTATGATCACATGTAATTCACATGTGGGAAGTTCAAAAATACCAAACCCCTCACACACACACACACACACACACACACACACACACACACACACACACACGCACACGCAGCGTCAGTCTTACCTTTCTCAGAGAATGCACAATCCTTCATGGCCTGGTCACAGTCAGAGCATGTGAGAACGGCCGTCAATGACCCGGTGACCTTGAGATGAAGAACTCGGCTGTACATCACCATGCGCCTGAAGAGGAAGAGGAGTTTCTTTTATTGTTCGCCACAGTGCAGCTCTGTTCTTGACAAATTAAATTACATTTCTCCATGAGTTATGTCATCATTCAAA
Organism: Seriola aureovittata; assembly: GCF_021018895.1. Taxonomy (NCBI): domain Eukaryota; kingdom Metazoa; phylum Chordata; class Actinopteri; order Carangiformes; family Carangidae; genus Seriola; species Seriola aureovittata. The sequence continues at coordinate 21,560,294 of NC_079372.1, forward strand.
GCCCCTAATGTGGTAAAAATGGCCAAACAAATGTATAAGATCATTTTTAATCCCATGAAGAAAAAAACTTACCTCCTTTCTTCTTCTTTTTTTTCAAATACTTTCAGCTATAATTCCCCATAAGTTTTTTAAACTTTGAAAGCAACTGTAGAGCTGAACGCTCGCCACGATGACAGGACAACAGAGAAAAAAAGTTCCTCTTTTCTTAAAGAATGCTGTCGGAGTGGTTTTGTTGCCACTAAAGCATCCAGGAAGAGAAGAAATCACAATGCTCTCCATTCAGGGGTGAGAGAGAGAGCAAAACAAGGGGGGTCACACAAACCAAAATATGGCTGGGGGCTTAAACTCCACTGAGCATGTGCCATGGAAAAACACGCTATACATTTATTTTGAAAAAACACACATTTATCTTAAGTGAGAATTCTGAAACAGACGTAATATTTAAATGATCTTTTTTAGTTAAAAATCATACTTGTATTTACAGCAGAGACTTAGTTCAAACTTAGAGAAGAAATTAAATAAGTAGCCATGGTGGTCTGGCAGGAAAAAGTTCAAAGTAAATGTAGAGTGTCATTCAGCAAACTGTTATGCCCCAGGCAACTCCAGCAGTCCTACACACAGTTGTCCATTGTCCCGCCTTGTGACTCTAAGTGTATCTCCTCTCAGCCTGCTCCTTTCACACCACTGTTTTCCCCAGAGAGCCGTCCACACCAGAAGCACCGCGGCGGCAAAAAGTCACAAGACTTGCTCCGAGCAAAGTTCAAAATCTCTTTAAAAAAAAAAAAAAAGTCATAACAAATGGATAATCCCAGAAAATGCGTGAATGGAGCTGAAATCCACAACACACATTTGTTCCCAGGGTGTAAAACTATTAGTAGTAGTACAGCAAGGAAGCCAGATATAAACACTCACCTGGATTTTGTCGGTTGAAGTTCGTTGGATGCTGGAGGAGGTGAGGACAGGTGGCGGAGCTGCAGTGATTTCCCTAAACAAACACACACGGGAGAGCACCTGCAATTCAAATGGAGACTGGCACTGAAAACAAAACTAAGGCAAGTCTCGAAAACCTGCATTTCCCTGCATTTGAATAGAACACAAGGACTTTAAAACGCTCCATGAAAGTCACTGGGGTCCTGGAGTTAAATGACTAATGGTGAAAATGAAATGACTTAGCTCATCAAAGAATGAAAAGTTAGTCAGTTTCATTTCACTGCCAACACATCTGTGCTATCAGCTGTCTGTTGGTGATGCAGTAAAAACTCTCTTTTCAAACATTTACAGTAAATAAGAGGTGGTTGAACTGGTCTCATTTTGACTTAAGCTCTTTCACTGAAACAGAAAACGCCTGCCCTCATGTGGACAAACGCTCAACATGCAGCAGCTGGGGTAAAAAGAGAAGTATTACTCAGCATCAAATAAGATGCAAGAATCAGAAAGTAGAGGAAGTATTTTGATTTGTGTGCAGGTTTGTGGTTTGGATGGTTTATATTTAAAGTAATGTAGTAGACTTTTTATTTTCCTTAAACTGATTAGCATGGTGAATGCAACTGTCTCTCATTCATGAAATACATGATTTTAAGTTTTTTAACCTCTATAGTGGTGTTCTTTCACTTGCATTCTCCATTGAGGTCAGAGGTCAAGTAGACAAGAGGATAGGTTACTGGTGCAATAAAATCAAGGACCTATCAGATTTCACTCTAACTGTACTGACTGTGTACGCTACAGTTCTGCTATCACAGCTGTCAAAATCTGTGACCCATTGCAAATATCATGGGATCAGAATTTTCGCTTAACAGCTATGAAAATGTCTGACCCTATATAAATACTATGCTGGAACATTTTTGTAGCAGCTGTGAGAATACAGCAGGGCTGCAGCTAATAACTGTTATGATTAACAATTAATTTGGTCTATGTAATTTGATTAATCATGTGTTATAAATTTCTAGCACTAAAGTAGGATATCAACTATGACGGCCGGTCTTGAGGGTGGACTCTGTGTCAAAGTCTCTTTTTATGACCTTAACTGTTTTAGTTTATATTGAGCTCCTTTGTTTTAAAGTTGTGTTTGATCAAATAGCGTCATTGTTTTCTATGTGTCAAGTAATGAACACACAGAAAACCTTGGGCAAGGCACAGGATTCTTAATCAATTGGTTGTTCAGTAAAATGTAATAAAACAGTGAAAAAGGACCATTATTGATCCCTGAAGCCCAAGTTTACATATTAAAATTGTACAAACATGTTGAGTTTACAAAAACTTGGAAACTAGGAAATACTCACATGTGAGAAGCAGGTGGGCTACCAGTTTTAGCATTTTTGCGTATAAGATGACTTAAATGCATGGTTGCCTAATGGTTTATAATAATAACCAATAGTAAAAATAAAAATGGCGCATAGTCCACATCTAAAAGTGACTGTCATTCCGTCTCTAATCAATAAATCAACTTACTAATTTCAGCCTTTCAGCATTGGTTGGTTTCCGGGTGTATGGGGAAATAATGACACTGCCAGTGCCCAACAACAAAGGCCCGAAGCCCTTCTGTTGAGGGAAGACCTCTTCAGCCATTTCACCACCTGCCTGGTGAAGTCAAACATACAAACAATATGCAGGCATCAACATGGCTGCACCGACACCTTTACCACAGAACAACAAACTGTCCCCTATCAGTGTTAGGTTTCAACCGTCTCCCCCGTGTGTGTGTGTGTGTGTGTGTGTGTGTGTGTGTGTGTGTGTGTGTGTGTGTGTGTGTGTGTGTGTGTGTGTGTGTGTGTGTGTGTGTGTGTGAGAGAGAGAGCATCCCTGACCGTCACTCCACTAGCTTACCCTATTGGCCGACCACACTGCACCTGTTCGAGCCTCCCGCCAATCACACACTTCGGCCGCTGTGCTCCAAGATGGCGGCTTCCAGTGTTCCGTACAACACATCATCGCATTTGAAAGCTAAATATCTTTATCTCTCGACCGTTTAAACCCATGAGGGGGCAGACCAGAAGGAGCCGAGCCGGCCTGAGTTGTCGCCGTTGAAACACGGAAACGGTTTCCCCCTGTGGTTTGTTCATGCGAGGACCCGGTGTCGGTGTCGGTCTGAAGGGGGTTGTGTTATCCGAGTATGGCCACCGAGAACAGGATCAATTTTTGGAGGAAAAACGCAAAGGTTCCCGGAAGGTGGGTTTTCGTAACTCTCTCTTTCTTATCGAAACAGCACCTAGTTATGTTCCTTTAGTAAGTTTCAGAGGGATCCTCGTGAAATAACGTATTAAATATCACCAACGGTTACAGCTTATTTTAGCCTGAATCAACTCATAATCAAGTGCATGGGGATATTAGCTTAAAGCTGAGCTGATAAACTGACGTTAACGTTTAAAACATCACTGCAAATACCTAATGAATAGTCATTACTTGACCGTATTGTAGTTGTGTGTTTTATTACATTCACTCCTGGACCTCACAGACCTCTCTAGCGTTTAGTTTGAGTGTGTGTCAGCTGAGAGAGACAGACCTCCATCTCTCTCCTCTCGGGGTGGAGGTGTCAGCTGTCACAGTCCGTGCACCGCCCGCCATATGCTCTCTGTCTGAGCTGACACACAATATGAGCTAGCTACAGAGAAGGAGACTGGGTCACTGCAGTAATCTCAGATCTCTCTCTTTTTCTTTTTTTTTTTTTGTAATCTCATAATGGGGTTTTGTTAGTTGAGTCATCAGAAGTTTAATGAAACACATCCTCTTTTTGTGGCAGTTTTATTGTCGACTAAGATGACCAGCAGCTCATCCTCAAAAGCAGTTAGTCATGTCATTGTTCATCTTTGGTTCGCAGGGGAAACAAGTATTACAAAGTGGAGATTATATGATGTGTTATGGAAAATGGTATTATGTTATTTATGGGAGACAGCACATAGACCAGTGTTTGTAATTTAGGCCTAAATTAGTTCAAGCCCCAGTTGGTGGCTCTCATGTGTAACTGGGTCATTTAACCTTGTTATACATAGTGAGAAGGTCATTCAACAAGACTTACAGGTGATCTGAAGACATCACCTAATCCTCAAAGGCTCTTCTAAATATCTGGATGAAAATATCCCATCTTCTACACCACAAAAAAATATTTTTAACCCATTTCTCTGTTTCCTAATCCAAGTATCTAGAAATGGTGTATGTCTTTAATGTTTTCGTACAACACAAGAAACATTTTATTGCATTATTTTGTATGAAAATATAAAAGTATACATTATAATACCAATATAGATAAATATAACTCATAAAATACATGTATTTTTGTTTTGGTTCACATTCATCTCTCATTTCTGGCAGCCATCTTTGTTTGGATTATGCCAGAGAGACACGATTTGGTAAACAAAAATGTCTTCTTGTGCAGCTAATGACATCAAGAAGGTAAAAGGGTCTGTTAAGATTACATAAGTGTTTTGTCAGAGAAATGTATGCTTACCACTGTGAATTGAATGTAATCGTAATAGATGAGAGGCATAAACAGGCCAGTCCCAGCCTGTAGTGTTTGCTCAATTGGCATCATGGTAATAGGTTATAATTGTCTCTGAGTATCTGCAGGTATTCTCATACATACATACTTTTTTATGCTACTCAACCTGCACACTAAACTCATCATAACACACAACTTATTCCTGCATATGTGCTTGTGTTTATATCTTTATTGACTTGTGTGACTTCATGTCTATGAAGACTGAGTGGCTGTCCTGCCCTGGCTCCATGCATCTGCCAGGCAGAGAGGGTGGAGTGGGTGGGTGGGTGGGAGGGAGGGCAGTGCGTTTGGGAAATCTGAGAGGAGAGGATCTCCAAGGAGAGGGCGTTGTTGCCTTTGTCACACACACTGATCTTTCTCAAACTGTGGTGGGCGGAAGGCTGGAAACCCAAACACAAACATGTGTTTGAACAAGAAAGCGAGCAGCTAGTCTCACTGCCTGTCCTTGGGCCGCTCCTGATAAAACAAGTCTGAGGCTGGTAAACAAGAGACTGTGGCACTGCCAGATAATCAGCAGGCCCAGTTCTCAGCCACCAGGCTTACTGTCAGTTTATTCATGCAAATGACATGAATTAGGTTCATATCTCTCAGCCTCAGGTGTGAGAAGCCACGAAGTCCACGTACTAGTAGTGATATTCATTGCTAAAGAAACATTTTGGATAATCGGTGATGTTATATTTGGAGAATAGTCATAGAAAATTCCATTATCCCCCAATCTGTAAACGTAATCCTCACCAGAAGGAAAAGTGTTCTTCAACGAGCAACAATCAGTCTCCCAGTAACTTTGACCAAAAGCTGCCACTCAGATTCACAAAGTCAGTCTGAAAAGTGAATGGATGATTTATAAGTAAATTATTTGATTACAAGACTGTAACCGATATCTGATTTGTGCTGTTGACACAGACACAGATTTCAAATGCACTTCAATTCCCACGCTGTGTAACCACAGCTCTAACTGAAGTTTTACTATTGGGCATGAAGCAACTGAATCCGGTGATTTCTGTTTGGTGAAAAAATATCTAAAAGTGTAAATGTGATGGAGAAGGCTGCAAGGAGAGGAGATGAGGAAAGGAGTGTTTGTTGGTAATTGTGGGTCTGGCCCGGATCCCGTCCTGCGACTCTTCAATGTGCTTTGTGTCGCCAGAGAGTTGGAAAGAAGCTGAGCATTAAGATTCTCACATCCGCTGAACATAATGCCCAGCACAGGGTGGTGATGAACATGGGGGCTCTGCAAGCTGTCCCCTAGTTCTTTTCAATGCTCACTAAAAACAGCACAGTCTAAATAAGACAGGGATAGGGCTCTTTAACTAGAGGGAAGAACTGAGCTGTCATCCTGGTCATGGAAGGCAGAATATGAGGCTGTATATGCTCGTGTCTGTGGCTCATAAAATTCCCCCCACTGTGTTTCAAGCTTTTGCAAAATCATGCAGAAACACACAAATCTCAAATTAATCCCAAACTGCTAATTTGAGTTCGCAAATAAACCGTTGCTTTCCTTTGTATGGTTTGCTTTTGTTGGTGGAAATTCACATTATCCATCTTGTTCCTTGTAATAACACTGGACACAGTGTGTATGGCAGCCAAGTGTAATTTCCATCTGTGGTGCTACTGATTTTCAAGGTCCCATATTGTATAAAATGAGATTTCCATGTCTTTTGATTATAAAGCAGGTCTAGGTTCTATATTAATACTTTGAAAGAATCAAAGCGCTCAGTCCACAGGGAAATGCACACAGCCTGTATTCAGAAACTGAACCTTGAAACGAGCTGTCAGGACTTCTGTTATTTTGTGATGTGACAACAGAGCAGTCACTGCCCACAGCCATGCCCCAAGCCCTGCCCCCCTGGACCCACTATGTGTAGAAAGAGAAACACATACAAGGACAGGACATGTGTCAGCCAACGTTTTTCTGAACAATAATTACTGATAGATCTTCTGAAAGGTTAATCTTTGACTATTAGCACTAGCCTGGTCAAAGACTTGGAAGCTGCATGTGTTTTTCTGCACAGAGGTGACAGCATTTTACGTCATCTTCTACAGTGTACAACCAGTTTATGGAGCACAGCACCCACCCCTCGACCCGCGATTGCGGCGCACGTGAGTGCTCAACGTAGCTGGACTGCATGGCGTCATGTTATCCACATGGATGCATTTTATTTGTGTCGCCCCCATTTTCAGTCTTTTTTTGCAGCTGTTTGCTTCAAGGACTTGAACATGTGTGAATTGCATGCACTAGTTCTGTGCCTGTGTTGAGAATTGCAGTGTTTTATTGCCCTTTTTTGTTGGATTTGCAGTTTTCTTTTATTTTTGTTTTGGTGATCTCATCTCCTAAAGTTCATTGTATAATAAGCTACTAGTGCTGCCATGAGTGAGACTGTTCAACTCTCTTGATCTCTGGATCGGTCCCCCTGCAGGTATCCCAAAGACACAAAGCCCAAGTTCAACAATCTCAAGTCTAAAAAGGCCTCAAGCTTCCACGAGTTCGCCCGCAGCACCAACGATGCTTGGGACATTGACGATGAGGAAGATGAGGATTTCCTCGGGTCCCCTGCCCCAGCTTCATCCCTGCCATCAGGCCTGCACTCTACGTCCACACAGAACCAGGTGGCTAAAGGACATAGTTTTTTCACTGAGCAGCTACAGGCATTGAGTTGGTCTGAAGCGACAGGAGATGTTCTGATGTGTTTCTTTTGTATTCACAGCAGCAGCAGCAGAATCAGGTGGGTGACACAGAGAGCAGGACTTCACACAGACTGGCCTCTCCTGGCTCAGACGCTCAAAACCTCCATGATGTTCAGGAGGAAGATGCAGACTGCGAGCACGTCAATGGCAAGGTCGTCAAGTCTAACAGTGAGGCCCACCTCAACTCGTCCTCAGGTACGTGGCCCATGTGCTGCAGCATTAAGACCTACTGAGCAGCTTATCAGGTGATTCATAGTGAAGATAATAACAGACAGGAGGGACGTCACACTGCTGACTGCTGAGGCTCTTATCCCCATGTGCACTAATGTGTTTTCAGACTCTGGTCAAACAACCAGTGAGTTTATTACCATGAACACAGTAGTGCTGTGTATTAACAGTGTATCTTAAACTCTAAATTAAGAGTAATTAAAGCCCACATGAATCACACATGAATAATACCATATGTCCTGAGCGTCAGGCTATTCATCAGTCCAGCAGATTGCTGTGAATAGTCAGCATGTTCACGGGTCACCTGGATCTCTGTTGACAAGTCTCCCACTGAGTCTGTGCAAGCAGGACCCGGAGGCTACAGCCAGACTGTTCAGCGTGACTCATAAACAATAACACCTCTTAGATCACTTCTTAATGTGCAGATGCCATTTCGTGTGCAGTTTTCTTGTTTTATGGAGTTTTTGTTCATTTGTTTTATTTTATGTGGTTGTTAAGTTTCACAGGGACAACATAAATTTAAAAATTCACAGAAAAAGATTGCATTCACACTTCATAAACAAGAAGACAACATTTTTTAAATTATAAAAGAGCTACAGGATGGTCTGTGAAGATAAATAGATTAGTGCATATATTTCTATAGGGGTTTGATGGTCGATGCTTTTTGTGTAACCATTTAAAAACATGGTGAATCTGTTGATTTTCCAGTTTAAACATGTATATCATGCCCCACTTTAATGGCTTTAATATTATTTATTAAAACACTTTGTAACATAAAGTTTTTATTTGCTACTTTGTCTTGCGTGGCCCTCTACAGTTCGCTCCACGCTGCAGAAGCAGCAGTCACTCCCAGTTCGTCCCATCATCCCGCTGGTGGCTCGCATCTCAGACCAGAACGCGTCAGGGGCACCACCCATGACAGTGCGGGAGAAGAGTCGGCTGGACAAGTTCAAGCATCTGCTTGCTAGTCCCAACACTGATCTAGGTACAGCATGAGAACAAACATCACAGCCACACACTTTCACACTGTAGATATGGAGCAGGACCGACACACTGAAGTGGGTTAAACCCATGTCAGAGGTCTGTCTGAATGCATTAACCTGCATCAGTGAGTCATTTTAGAGAAAGGAGAAGGTGTGCCTTCTGACAGTGGTATAACATGCTTGTTTTCAGCCGGCCGAATATAACATTTGTTTCAGTGATCTGTGCTGTGGTTTGTGTTGATAATGTGTGTTTATATGTTGCTCTGTGCTGTTACAGAGGAACTCCGGAAGCACAGCTGGTCAGGAATTCCAAGAGAAGTCCGGCCGATCACATGGAGGCTTCTCTCTGTAAGTCTCCTGACTTTCTTCTTCTCTGCATCTTTGCTGGGTACCAAGCCTCATCTCAATAGTCCAAGTTAGATTTTCTAGCCTCTGTGCAGCCAGTTGCATGCCTTTTAGAAAATGCTCACATGATGTCAAATGGCTTATCCCTCCAGGCAACCTTATCTCGCTTTTCTCTTATCTCAAATGGTCAGCCTGTTCTGTTCCTCTGAAACTGTTCACGTCATCAAAAAATAAAGTTTCATTCTCATCTGTGTTTTCTCTTCTGTCTCTGGTTTCTGACAGGGCTACCTGCCGGCCAACAAGGAGCGCAGAGAGCTGGTGCTGAAAAGGAAGCGAGAAGAATACTTTGGTTTTATAGAGCAGTATTACCACTCCAGAACAGACGAGCACTATAAAGACACATACAGACAGGTATTACCACAGTTTGAGTTAACAGGCCTTTAGACTGCTGCTATTCATCTGTCTAACGATATGTTAACACCATATTATGATTTTAAAGGAAACGGTTATCTGCTTTGAATAACATCCCCATAATCTTTCTTCCTGTTAGATCCACATCGACATTCCAAGAACCAACCCCCTGATCCCCCTGTTCCAGCAGCCTGTTGTCCAAGAGGTAAGATTACAATTACAAACAGTGTGTGAGCACTTCATAATGGTTTAATTTGTTGCAGAGAGATTTACCACTGGTAAAGGCATTTTCTCATGGTGTCTTTTTCGAGGTACCAGGAACCCAGACTTTGTTGGTTTTTTGTGTTTGAGTTTGTTTTGGTTCATCTGTCAAATAAAGATTGAAGCAGGATCCTGAATCATGAAGCCAGATTAGTGGGCTACCCAGATATCTTTGGGCCCAAGGACCGTGATGAACTGATAAGATTTTAGTGGTCAAAGATCGAGGTCAATGTGACCTCATAAAACACCATAACTCAAGAATTAATTTGCTAATTATGACAATGGTCAAACGTAAACTTCACTGTGACATCATAATGTTCAGCAAAAACACTTTGCTGGCCAAAATACACTCAAGACCTTTTATTAAATTCCTTCAAAGTCTTAACTACATATAAATGAGTCTGGACAGACATTAACTTTAAACTTTATGGAGGTGCAACATTAAACACTCACTCATAGTACTTTGACAGTAATCAGATGCTGATCAGGGTGATGTTGAAATCAGGAGAAACTGCTGTTGCATTGATTCAGTGATCTGTACTCTGTTAGTCAGTTTGTCTGTTCATTTAGAGTTTTACACATTGAAACTGTTGTAAAAACTGGACCAAAGAAACACTGTAATTCATAACCACTGGAAGTGAAAGTTACAAATCTTAATGATCCCAGTGTCTCATAGTAAATGAGGTAATCTAATATTTTGTTTTTGTCTTTCTTCCCTCAGGTGTTTGAGCGAATCCTCTTTATCTGGGCCATCCGTCACCCAGCCAGTGGCTACGTCCAGGGAATCAATGATCTGGTCACACCCTTCTTTGTTGTTTTCCTGTCTGAGTTTGTCAGTAAGTTGCTGGAGAGAAAATTCCTGCATAGACTTATGTCAGCTTGGTGGTGATCTGTTTTATGTGCCTATATTATACAGTGTTGTTACCAACCTCAGTAGACAGGAGCTTTCAGCATCTTGTGCAGATTTTCCTCTATGTGAGTCGGGCGATTTCTGTATCATTCAGTGTTGTGTTGTTGCAGCGGAGGATGTGGAGAACTTTGAGGTGGCAGCGCTGCCTCTGGACACCCAGAGAAACATCGAAGCTGATAGCTTCTGGTGCATGAGCAAGCTGCTGGATGGAATACAGGTCTGTTCATACACAAAAACACCTCAGTGAACATAAAACAATAAAAATGTGCCCGGTCACTGATGATTGATTTTCCGTTCAGGACAACTACACCTTCGCTCAGCCAGGAATCCAGAACAAAGTGAAAGCTTTGGAGGAGCTGGTCAGCAGGATAGATGGTAAGTGGATCTTTTTCTGTGACATGCTCTCAGTTCATACGTACAGAATGTGATAGAGGGCTGTGTTTGTGCGTTGCCTGTCTCCAGAGGACATTCACAATCATTTCAAGAAGTATGAGGTGGAGTACCTGCAGTTTGCTTTCCGGTGGATGAACAATCTTCTGATGAGGGAGCTGCCCCTTCGTTGCACTATCCGTCTCTGGGACACCTACCAGGTAGAGCAGAGAGCACATTCCCACTGCTGCAAACATGCTCCATCACACAGTGTTTGTTCAGTTTACTGGGTTCAAGTGTTGTGTTCCTGTTGATGGTCGTAGTTGTTCTGTTCTCCACAGGCTGAAGCAGAGGGTTTCTCCCATTTCCACCTCTACGTCTGTGCTGCTTTCCTCATTGAGTGGCGCAAAGAAATTCTCTCCATGGTTGACTTTCAGGTACCACTGTCTCTGTCGTTACTCACACAGGCGCAGATTTATTGTAAAGACAGGTTTATTGAAGCAAAGACAGACTGAAACCTTTTGATAAGCAACTTGAATTGATAGTGTTTAAAGATTTTATTTTGAAATGCATCTGTCTGAATTGATGTGGTTTGAATTGCCCTCTTTTAAACAACAGAGGTCAGTTTCAGGTTTTACATGACTGAATTTGATGTGAACACTTGGATTTTCTATGTTGCTCATTTTAACTTCCCTTTCTCAAAACACATGACTGACAGAAAATAACCTGATAGGACAGCTGATCAGTTCCACTGAGGCTTGATTGCTCGTCCTTCGTTTACCACGTTTTTTGTTCAGTCTTGAATTTTCTGTGTCTCAATTTCACCCACTTCCACTTGAAAAGTTGGGAAACATATGTCCATGTTTTTAGGAGGTCATATGATCTGACACAACCTCATCCTCTACAGTTATCAGGTTAAAGGGACAATGTTTGGATCAGTTACCTACTGTGTTAACTAGCTCACAGCTAGCTTAACTAGTATACTTTGTGTTGCAGCAGTAGCTCAATGTTTCTCTGATGAAAGATTTAGCTGATGCTTAAAACATCATTACAAGGTATGCATTGTGTACATGAACACCTGATTCCATTGTCTCGGAACTAGATTTTACAAACTAATCCACATACTTTATGTATTCCTGAAATGTTATGTAAACTCTACTCTAATGCTGTGTAAACTATTATTAACTGCTACCTTGTAGAAGTCTTGAAATAATTTTCTGTTTTCAGGGCCTTCTCATGCTACTGCAGAACGTTCCCACAATCCACTGGGGGAACGAGGAAGTGGGTCTCCTCCTGGCTGAAGCTTACAGACTGAAGTACATGTTTGCAGATGCACCGAGCCACTACAAGAGATAGACTCGGGGCGTCCACATCACAGCAGACACAGTACTTTTAAACTTCAGATGGAACCAGACTGTGACTGGATGGACTCACACTGTCTGGCCAGAAAGTGTTGTCTCTGCGGTGACCTGGAAGAGACTGATGTATTCAAGTGCAGCTCCAGGAGACCTGCAGGGTGTAATCTCAGAGCCACTAAACTTATCCTGTGAAAATGAAGTCCGCTGAGTATCACACACTGGATTTGGGTTTATGGTGCAGCCGTAGAGCTCAGTGAATATGAGACTATTTGCAGTCGACGCACTGCACCGTATCAGTGGACTGTTACAGTATGAATAACCACAGCTATGCCATTTTGGTTTACTTGTACTGTTTTTGGTCATGCAACATTGATTGTCTCTCAAGTGGAGTGTACACTCAGAGGTACATGCTGTGATACAAAGGGATGATGAATGTTTGTGAAATCATCCTCTTAGTGAAAGATGGTATCTACAGATTCTATTTTTTTGCAGATTTGTTTTAGTAGATGTTTTACAAGGAAAGAAATAATTGGTTTAAGCCAGGCAACAACAACCTTGTCTCTTTTCAAACTGATTTAGTCTGACACTGGACTTCGGGTTTCCCACACTTTTTCAGATAAGAGAGCTTGTTTGTGAGTAGACATACAGTATATTTTGGTTCAGGGTTACCAAATCTGCACTGTACAATCAACTCATCAAAGTCCCGAGTTTTGGCCTCAATCAGTCAGTTTAATTAGTTGCCAGTTCTGATATTTTGGTTTGTATTTAGGTAAAAGACCTAAGAGTAGCATATAGTAGGTACTGTTTTGGTTGAAGGTGGAGAAACTGGTCTGGTATCAGTTTGCCTACCTGGTCCTGAAGAGTTTTTGGGATTGGGAAAGATTGTTTGGAAAAGCTCTGAGGCTCTTGGGTTCAGTTCATATGTCAACAATGGTAAAATTAATATTTTTACTGCCCCTGAATAGATCAGGAAAATGTGAGAACTTCTGGATTAATGTCCCCGTTCATATGTCAGTTGAAAGAGATATAATTTCATGTTGGAACTGACTTAGATGAATCTAACTTTTATTATATTTTAGACAATTGAAAGACTGTTTTAGTTAGAGATTGTGGCACAAGATGAGACTGTGTTGATTTTCCCAAAACTCAGTTTTTATGCATAACAAAGAGAATAGATGTCTTACAAATGATCTTATGATAGTCTGTGAAGTATCTAATTAAAAACCTGTGGCCACTGTAAAAACTACATATTATAACAAGTAGTAAAAATGTTCCATTTCCTCAGTTTAGCATAATTGTTAAATAATAATTGAGATATTTTTTTTAATTGAGGAAGTGCCCCTGTCAATGTTTGTTGGAAGACATTTAGTCACACCATCCTACCTGTGGACACAGTGCAGCTCAGAATACATGATGATGCCTTTGTTATGAGCATTTGTAATGTACTCCATCCTTTTAATGTAACATGGATCAATGCTTTGTCATTAATGCTTGTGTTTTATATTTGTTCCAGGTTCAGGTTAGGGTGCTCTCATATCTCCTGTGTTTATTTGTAACTGCATTTGTTGTGTGTGCGTGCTACTATGACTCATCTACCTTCATTACCAGTGTTAATTATGACACAATGTATGTATGAAGAATCAAAAAACATTAGCCTTTGGTAAACTCAGTCATTCCTACCATTAGATGTGTGTAAGGGGTTTTGCTTCAGTCATTTGCTTCATGTGAAAATCAGGATTTAAAATCACTGTGGACCAGATGCCTGGCTGTTATCCTGGTTATTGTCAACTACAAGAAATGTATCTTTCATGAAAAGTCTTAAATCACATCCAGAAATTATCCAGTCCCTCTGAAATACGCTGTTTCAACTGTAGATTGAAGTCTGAGTTACTTCATGGCATTATATTAAGTGAAATGCTACTAAAGACACTGTGGTACTGAAGTAGACCTTTTTTTATTTTTGGAAAAGTCTTACTTTCATTTACCTTTTATATCTTATATCTATGTTTATAGCTCATTCATTGTCGGTTTTTGCATTATTGAGCCACCTGTACTCTTGTTTTGCTCACCTGAAACATGTCATGTTGTGAGTGTTACAGTTACAGTATACCCTTAGCCTTGTGGTAGTTTTTCTTCATTCAGGTGCAATGACTGATTGTTTCCCTGCCATGATGGTGTTGTTCACTCCATGCTGTGTTCATGTAAAGGTCACGTGTCCTCAGACATGATGTTGATAACTAAAGGTTGACAAAATGAAAATGTGTTGATTTGTTCCAGAAGTGTTCCTGCTGTTTTTTCAACAATAACATGCCAATCGTTATCTGGCTAATACAATCTGTGCTTCAATAGTCAGTGCTGGCTTCAGGCTTTTAAAGGAATAATTATTCAATTATTACAGTACCTGCTGTATATTAACTTTCTGTTTATATTAAACGATTGTTATACAAGTGCCAAAATGAATTTATGTTTTGATATGTGTACAGACTGTTTTTTTTCTCCTTTTTATTTCAGAAAATCCAAGTAATCAACAAGAGAAATAAACACAACAGCAGCTCATTTAAAAAAATTACAGAGGAAAAATTACCTCTTGGAAATGAGACAACAATACTAATAATAACTAGAAAAATTCCTGGAGATATTTTGAATGTGCCTGCTGCTTGGTGCGTGTACTTCAATCCTCACGTTTCAATCTGCAAAAAGGACGTTACTTTCAGTTCCCTTCATGTAGAGACTCATCCTGACACTGACCTCAGTCACTGCAGGTGTCCCTCAAAAAGCATTTTGACTGGCCAAAATAACACACACACACACACACACACACACACACACACACGCCCTAACAGAAGTTGATACCAAAGCTATACCACTATATCCCCATATAGACAATAGCTTCTAAGATGGAACTTTTATGACCTACTTTACCTCTTACCTTCTTGAGACTCTTATTTTGAAAGTGTGAACTGGGGTGTAGTCACCGGCGGAGAGCTTGGGTCATGTGCGCATCGTATTGAGTCAGTTGTGATAAATTTGTATTATTTTTCTAAATATTTGTCGGTGGCGTGGGAATTTTGCAGTGAGAGTTTTGCTGTTAGTTTTAATGAGTTTTCAAAGTAATTACGGCTCGTTCTTCAGCGCTAACAGACTGGAGAGATGCTGATATATAGTTTTGTTTTTTTTCGGTAAGTAAATGTTTATTTTCTGAACGTCCTGCAGTTTTAATGTGTATGATGCTCACTTAAAGCTAGTGTGTTTTCTCTACTTGCTTTGACCGGAGAAAGGGAGACAGTTAACATCCAAATTAATATTAGAGTTAATGTGAATCACGGATGCACTTAGCCAACCTAGCTAGCTAGCTAGCGGATAACTTAGTGTTTGCTATGGTAACCGTACCTTGTCCCAAACACGCAAACATTTGCAGGACAAGGATAAATATAGTTTAACAATTAACTCACTCTCATGTTATAAGAAAAAAACAGTCGCTGATAGAATTTTCCTACATGCAGCAAAACATTCAAGTTTATCTCATTTACTTATTTTCTGTCTCCTCTTCTCGCTGGTATCTTATTGTATTTAGTACAATACACAATGTATACTAGAACATTATCTTGTAGGGGTTTGTCATTTAATACTGTAAATTCATACACAGGAGTCCTCAACTGAAGCAGGTATTCATGCACCTGTCCTGACAGCTGGTATGTGATTAACTGTGATCCACTATGTCTGAACTAAAGTGTTTGTCTTTTACTTTCATTCAAAGGAATCCACACTGAAAACTGAATGACTGGTGCCCACAGAAGGAGAACCTCATGTATGGACAAAGGAGACTGCATGGACATCCTTAGTTTTCAAATGAGCTGTGATGATGATGATGATGATGATGATGATGATGATGATGCCAGAAAACCACTTCCTGTTCAGCTTCCTCTGATGAAAGGACAGACCAGCTGTTCAAAATAGAAAGTCTTGTGATTAATTACAAATTCAGGAAAAACTTCAATGTATTGTGTGATTTCTATACCGTGCTGCTACTGTTAAAATTCATACCAGACATGCTCCATAAAAACCATCAACAAAGCAAAGCTTCATAAAAAACTTTATTTCACATTAAAACTGCATTAATTTCAACAATTTACACCACTGGAGAGATGTACAAAAGAAGGTAATACATGGATGAATTAAATAATGTGTGCAATTTACAATAAACTGTAACTGACAAATTAAAAATAAAATACAATTGTGAATGAAGGAACAGGTGAACTTCACCATCACAAGACAAGTTTACACAATAAAGAGAGGTGGATAAATCTTATTTAGTAACAAGTATAAATTATATTAGACACATAAATTAATACTTCATAGCTAAGTGAGGATAGTGCAACAGTCTATTGACAGGACTGTAAGCTATTGCAGTTGTCCATGAGTGATGGAGGTAAGGTGCAAAAAGTCCAGGAGCCGTTACTCATCATCAGTCTTAGTGTGTGACACAGTTTACATGAAGCAGATCCACGGTTTGAGGGAGAAACTGTTCTGAAGTCTGTTCATGTTCTGCAGAACCTATTTAAAACACAAGAGTAGAATACGTTTCACACTATGGTTTTACAGTTTAACGTTAGCCCACATGCTAACTTCAACTACTATAACATCAGTTAAGTTACTCCTCACATATATGATATTTGCCAAATGGATGTTGGATGTATGCAATTAGCCTATAAGACTAATTTAACAGTTAGTTTACTTCGAAATGTGAAACTAACCGTGTTAGCAGCATCTTCGCACGTCTCAGCCAGGAGCCTGTTGCCGTCAGGTTGCCGATGCGGGTGGGCGTACTTGGTGTCCTCGAGGACACGGGTCAGATCCACCCCTCATTCCTCCCCAGCTCCACCTTTTCATCCAAATATGGTTTCTTCTGGCTCCAAAAAACCAAGATGGCGACGTACATTAAGCCAAACTTGACGCTTCAAAACGGCAGTCCACAAACCAATGGGTGACGTCAGGTCAGTTTGCGACTTGGAAGTACCCCCCACCAACCCCACACAAACTTCGGTTTCACTTCTGCAGCCATGTCATTTTGTTTTGTGGTAATGAAGCTAAACATAAACACGACGCACCGCCCGGGTTGCAGCCTGTTTGGGATGAAATAGCCGCACAGCCTCTCTCTGAGCACCGAGGTAAAGCTGCTTTAGCGAAGGGAAGTGAGCGTTTTTAACCTGTTAGCGCAGCTAGCTACGAGCTACCGTTAGCCAAACACGAAGCCAGTCTGTGGTGCGTAACGTTTGTGAGCTCATGTAGCTCAGATTTCTCACTAAAAGGATCGCTGGCTGTTTAGCTGTTATTTAACTGATTATTTTGCCGATAATTGATAATACGTTTGTAAGAAAGAGCTACAAGCTAAGAAGAAGGCACGCTTCTCGTTTCCATTTCAAACTTGATTAGCAGCTGACTGCACTTCTCTGTCAGGCAACAGCAGCTCCGTACCTTTCAGTTTAAATACAACAAACTGCTGAATGTTTAAACCTCTTATTTTGGTTCTTGTAATTTTGTAGTTTCCAAGCTCATGACCTAAACCTCTGTCTCCACTGAAGCAGGAGAGGAGCTTGGTGAAAGAGGAGGATGGATGGAGTCAGCTGGAGCACCACAAGGGCCCCGGAGTCGTTCAGCCGCTCCAGGACGACAGCTGACACCCTGTCCAGGCTTGCCAGCTTCATCGCACGGGCTGACACCAAACAGCAAACACGGAACCAGAGGCCGAGACCTTCCCACCTGCCCACAAATGTTTGTCCAGAATGTGGTAAGGGCTTCCCTTATGCAGCAGATCTGTTGCATCACCAGGAACTAAAACACACATTACCCAAACCTCACCGGTGTCCCTCTTGTGGGCAGGAGTTCTCCCTGAAGTCGTCCCTACAGCTACATCAGTGCGATCGTGATTCCTCCCAGTGTGAACTTTGTCATGGAGACTCACGGCTCAGCTCTCCCTGCCCTGCATGTACAACTCACACCTTAGACCCTAGCAGGCCGCAGGACAAGTCACTTCACCGCCAGCCTCACCTCCTGGACAGTAGCCCTTATGCTTGTGCCCCGTGCGGGAGAGGCTTTAGCCAGAAGCAGGCTCTGCTGCACCATCAGCAGGCTGGTTGTAGTGAACCACCATCCCCATCAGATATAGCTGATGCCAGCAGCCTTCCAGATGATTCTCCTCCGGTTTCTGAGGGAGACTCAACCCGCTCTGATTGTTCAGACACCCCAGGGCCCAGCAGCAGAGCTGTAAGCGTGTGCCAATTCTGTCCAAGGACCTTCCGCACTGAGGCTGGACTGCAACGCCATGAACAGACTAACCACACCGAGGAGCGGCTGATGGATCCACAGAGACAAAAGACCAAAGGAGAATGTACTGGTGGAGAAACAAGGAAAGGAGAGAATACCAGTGTGAATGGAGATCCAAATATAAGACCAAAATCCAAGAAGAAGTTTCTGAGCTGTCGCTCTTGTGACATGGTTTTCAGAAGCACCTCTAAGCTCTATGTGCACAGAAAAGAGAAGCACAGCAGAGAGAAAAACATTAGGAGAGAACCAAGGCCAGTCATAAGCAAGCGCAGAAGAAGAGACTCATATCCATGTCAGTTCTGTGGCAAAGTTTTCTTCCATCATTTGTCCCTAAGGGCACATTACAGACAGCACACAGCCTCGAGCTTCACCACAATCAAAAACAAAAGTCAGTCTGTAGGATGTACCACCAAAGACTACAACTTATCAGAAAATAGACCAAATAAATCAAAAACCAGCCTAGCAGATAATAAGACTGTTAGGGCTGGTCCAGGGAGGCCCAGGAAAGTGGCCAGATTAGAGACCAAGGTCAGTGATCCTGGGAGATGCAAGGAAGTGCCTGAAGTACAGGAGGAGGAGGAGGAGGAGGAGGAGGAGGAGAGGAGGAGGAGGAGGAAGAGGAGGAGGAGGAGGAGGAGGAGGAGGAGGAGGAGAGAGAGTTCCCATGCCCCTCCTGTGCAGAGGTTTTCTCTCTGCAGTCACAGCTGAGGGAACACATGGAGCTTCACCAGTCCTCCATCAAGAGGAGGCAGTGCAGTGTGTGCACACACGAGATGGACACCTGTAAATGGCCCAGCTCAAAGAGGCAGAGGCTGTACCACTGTGTGCCCTGTCAGCAGGGCTTCTCAGCACTGGACTCTTTCCTAGAACACTGTCAGGAACACCTGCGAGTCAGGGTGGAGGAGGAGAGCATCACAGAGGGCTACACACAGCAGGCCAGCAAAGCCTGAGGTTCACTTTGAATGTCATCAGCAATTGCCTTTTTTTGTTTGCCTTGAAGGGTTAGAGAGCGGACCGTTTTGAAGTATCTCAAGTTCTTGTTGATTAACTAGTTAATTCACTCAGCATTTAGAACATCTTGTTGTTATATCTACGCTGTTTGTTTAATTGGTTTAATGATTTCATTTATCAGCATCAACATCAAGGGTTAAAGGAAAATAGTTTTTAAAGGACCATACCAGAGTTTTTGCATGTTTTATTTAGCCTTTTCACTATAAATCACATACTTTACTGCCAACCATTATCTTAAGCAAATTACAGCTCCTTTAAGATTTTCAAATGTCTGCTATATTCTAGATCAGTGTTTCTCAAAGTGGGGTCCGGGAACTTCCAGAGGTCCATGAAAAGGTACCCGGGGTCCCCAGCAAGAAGGGAATAATTTATTTTCACTATAATTCCATTCATAAGTAACACAATGACAGAATGTATGCCTATTTTCTCTCTAATAAGACCTCTAAAAATTTCATCAGATGGAGGACCCTGAGACAAAATCTTATCAAACTGGAGTCCCTGGCCTAATTTGTGTCAGTTTAGTGGTCCTTGACATCAAAATGTTTGAGAAACCACTGTTCTCGAAACTCACTCAATTTGTTTTCCATACAGTTTATAAATCATTTTTGTGTGAGATCCATTTAGAGACCATTTAGGGAGTTAGTGTGTAATGTTATCACTGTATTTTAATGTATTTGAAAACTGATCATTTTAGTGTATTAAAGTGCTGCTTATGGGACAATCCACCAAGAAGCTAATGTAGACATCGCAAAAAGGATCGTGTGTGTGTGTTGTTTGGCAGCCATCTCTAAGACAAAGTAGAGCATCCCACAAGCACTTGTGTGCACCTCTGATGAACAGTTTTCAAATTAATTAATCAGTTTCAGCCTTATTACAGCATAAAAATAACACAACTTTGACTAATCATAATGTTTACTGTGATGGATTACCTCAGTCTAGGCAGTTTTTCAGTCTTTAGTGAAATACACTGAAAAGAAAACATGCAAAAACTCCAGTATGCTGCTTTAATTGAGTCTTGCATATCCCTTCATATTTTTGTGTTACTGACAAGCTGATATGTATTACAGATCAGAACCTTGTTTCCTTAGAGTGAGACTAAGAACATCTGGAAAACAATGCCATCTGCATTAGCATGGTACGTTCCAGCCAAAGCACTGCCAGATATCCTTTTTGCTAGAGTTTATTTTTACGACACACAACTGGAGTGCTTCGGCTAAGGAAGCTGTTGTGTCTTCTGCTGTATTTTACTTATTTGCCTTACAGTTTTGGCAATAATAAGTCACAGTTTGGTGGGAACTCTGGTGTGTCACTAGCTGGATTGTCACTGTTGTCTGCTGGACCTGGGTATTTGCATTTGCACTGTATTTGTAGCACTGGTTACAATACTGGATGGAGGTTCAGTTCTTTGGTCAAGACTGCTAAGTATTTGCTAAGTATTTGCTAATTGCTTCACCAAGGCTGGACAGATGGACTGAGCCTTTTTATATGCTGTTTGAGATTCCAACATGTGGTAGTTATTGAACAACGTGGTTGTTATGGATAATTATACCCAATACAATGCCTTTCATCATGGCCTGTCTTTTTAGCTGGCTTGAACTCGGGTGGTATTACCTAGCTATGCAAATAGATAGACTGATGGCAGCCACAGCCCTTTGGTGTGTCTGTGATGTGTGATAAGTGCTTTGATCAATGAACAAGGATCAATGTGAGTTTTGTTTTGTTTGTTCTTTCTAAATGATTTTCAGCTACTGTTTAAAAGTGCAACTGTGAAAATATAGAACATGAGTTAATAGGTTTTGAATCTTCTACTTTTTCAAGGTCTTTTGTAAATGAGTCTATGGCTCTTTATAGATAACATTATTAAAACTTCACAGTTTTCAAGGGATGTTTTGTTTGTTTTCTTCCTACTGATTTTGTGAAGTTTTCCATGCTGATAAACTGGGTTGTCAGTAAGTTCCTGTGTACGTTATATGAAAGTCTGATTGCACTCTTAAAATTGGGTTGATTGCAGAATGACAATGATGACTGATTGTGGTACTTGAAGTAGTAATACAACATGAAACCTTTTATGTAAAGATATTCCCTCCATATTTAAAAAAATAAATACATTTAGCTGTTTGTGGGTGTGATGCAAATTTCAGTTTCAGAAGCGGTGAGCAGGTCTCATCAGCACTTGTTTTGGATTAAAGAGGAAGTCTTGTCGTCTCCCTGGCTGCCTAAAATATCTACAAAAAAAAAAAAAAGGTCCTACATCTCCACTTAATAGAAAATGTCTGGTCAGTTAATTATGGAAATCAAAAATGAAGGTGAAACATAATTTATTACTGTATCCATATTTATCGTTATTTAGCTTTTTCTTCCTTCCATTTCCACCTTTTATGCTCAGATACCTGAAATATGTCAACAAGAAATTAGTTATATTTTTGCACAAACACAAAAAAATCCTAACCGGCCCTACCTCCTCCTGACCTCACGGCGGCGCTGTGGAGAATTAACAACATGAGTCCGGGAGGAAGTCCGCCGGTGAGCTTCCTGTTCCTCTGTGCACGCTTTCCTTCCGCGGGTTTGTGAAACGAAAATCATACGAGTAACTGTCGGTTTATAGTAAATAAAGAGACAATGAGTAAAGCGCATCCACCCGAGCTCAAGAAGTAAGTGGTTTATTTACATATGTACTCTTTACGTTGAACATGCTTTGTATTGTAAATGAAAGCCGCACAGCGGCCCGGCTGCATTGTTTGCAATGGAAACAAGCTAACATTAGCTAGCTAACAAGCTAGCCTCCGACACTATTCTGTATCATATTAGCGCCTTCAACGAAAGTTAATGTTCTTTTTCTTTTTCAGGTTCATGGACAAGAAGCTTTCATGTGAGTATGGCTGGAAGCTGATACACAAACCAATTACTTTAAGGGAAACCGGAGCCCGTTCTTTGAAGTTAAAAGGGTTTCACATGGGTTGTTGGTCGAAAACTTTTGTTTCATCGTCTCTGTTGCTTTGTTTAACTGGTTCTTACGCTGCCTCTTAACATTACACATGGGAAATTAGAGCTGCAACTAACAGTTATGTTCATTATTGAATAATCGTTTTGTCTCTGAATTGTCTAAAAATAGTGAAGATTCCCTGTTGTAATCCACCACAGACCAAGGAGCTGTTTATTATACTTGTCTTGTTTTGTACTGAGTCCAAAACTCAGAGATGAGATTCAGTTTACAATCATAACTGTCAAAGAAAAGCATCAAATCCTCACATTTTAGAATATGGAACCAGGTAGTGCTTTACATTTTTATTTGAAAAATTACTAAAATTAACAGTTGGTTATCAAATCATTTGATGATTAATTGACCAATTGTTGCACCTCTAATAGAAATCATGATTGTTCAGCAATTTCAGTTTGTCAAGGTGTTGTCAAGGATCCTACATCCTTAGGTTCACCACAAAGTCCAAGTATGATTATAAAGATGGAAAAAGAAATTGGAGCTATACTTTATAAAAAATAAGACACAATCACAGTTAGAGTCATCCCAGATATTTTTTACTAACTTAACTAAAAACAACACAAGTAAATTCTTTGAAAGCAAAGTGGACCTTTGAACTGAAACAGTGACTGAGCTTAACAGGGATTTGATTCCTTTTTCTGTTTTCCAGTGAAGTTGAATGGAGGCAGACACGTGCAGGGCATCCTGCGAGGGTTCGACCCATTTATGAATCTGGTGGTGGACGACTGTTTGGAAATGGGCCCAGGAGGACAACAGAACACCATTGGCATGGTGGTCAGTATCTGTCGTGGTGCCAGTGACACTGCATTTTGCAGATCGCTGTGTCAGAACTCACTGATCCACTAAACTCCAGTGCTAATCCATCTGTCATCTCTTCTCTCTTTCTCATGAGCAAAATATCAGTGTATAAAGCAGTCAAATAGCAGCTTCTGACCGTCACTGGTCAGAATGACAAAAATCACCGGCGGCAAATCATAGCTGGGGCTAATAAATGTATATTCTGTAAGTAACTTGAGAATAGGCCAAAATGAAACCTAGTTGCCTTTAGATTTGGGTTTTCTCTGCGAGCCAGTGTCTGTGCTCGTCAAAAAAGCCCCATGGTATAACATTACTGCACAACTGCTGTTTCATAGCAGACATTTAACATCAATGTTGGCTCTTATTACGTATTCAGGATTTTAAAGATTGGACAGTTCTGTTATTACTAACTTGAAATTTCATCGGTTTTACTCAGAAACCTTTAGGAAGTTTGTGTAAATGTATTAACTCTGTGGTCTCGTGTCTCACAGGTCATCAGGGGAAACAGCATTATCATGTTGGAAGCCTTGGAGAGAGTATGAGAGAGGAGGGGGCTACAGACGGAGAGGAGAATGATCCACACCTTTTTTACATTCTTTATCCCTTTTAGTTGTTTGTCTGTTTTGAAAGAGGCAATGTCAATTTGTGTCAGAATTGTAAGATGTCCGATTTCTATTTACAGGGATGTTTGTTTCTTTTCATTTTGAGTTTGTGTGATCTTGTGAATAAATCATTTTTTCCTTGTATTTTGTGTTTGTGCATTCAGTTTATGACAATATGTATTTCCACCACACTACAGGTTATTGCCTGAAGGTGTTGATAAATGTCTACAGACTTTAAAGGTCTGGGTCGTCTCCAGAACAGCACAGGTGCAGCTGACAAGGAAGTACATTAACTTGTGATGTCTTATGTATGATGTTTATATAAAATGCTGTCATCTAAATATATTATTCTTCATACATATCTTAGTTTTAATGCTTGGATGATTTAGAGGGACAACATGAAAATTAGCAAAGAGTAAAACTGAAAACAATGGGGCTTTTATTGGAACTTGTATTGCCCTTAAGACACACAATGATTTAGCTATTTATTAGTCCAGGAATTCTTAACAGATCACCATCAGAACCAGATTTATTGCCAAGTGTGTTTTCACATACATGGAATTTGTCTTTTACACTTTTCTGGTGTTTTACTTGAAGTGTTGATCCATAAGATATATTTGTGGTTTTAAGTACCAAAAACCAAACTACCTCTGTGTAGTTTTACATTTCATCTTTTGGGATTTTCTCTGGAGCTCACGTAACAACAGGTTGAAGAGCCAATCAGAAGAGAGGTTCTGAGCCTGACATGGCTGAGAGCGGTGACTGCTTTTTTGTGACATCATGAAGTTACAGAAGTTCTGACAGCTCATTTTAAGGCTCAGTTTCTGAATCCAAGCTGTGTGAATTTCTCTGTGGACTGAGCACTTTGATACTTTCACAGTATTAATATAGAACCTAGACCTGCTTTATAATTTAAAAAAAGACATTGAAACCTCACTTAATACAATATGGAAACTTTAAATAGAAATATAATCTTTTTTTCAAAAAAATATTTACAATAAAATTGTGAATAAATATTGAAAAAATATGAAGAATACAAATATACAAAACTAATACAAATATTAAAAACTGGACGCCATAAAGTTCATGAAGGTAGATTAATTATAAGACTGTTGTATTGAACTACATTAGTTTTAGAAGGGTGTTCCTAATAAATTGCCGACTGAGTGTGTATTTCAGTCTGGAGTAGTGGACATCCTCACTTTATTAAGACTGAAGTGCTGAAGCAGGATCAGTAGAGGGCGCTGTCTCAACGACGCACTTCCTCCTCAGGTGGACTTTTATTTTGAAAGGCGATTGTCGTCATAGCAGACACGTTTCTCTACGTCGCGTGTCGTAGCCGTTTGACGGTATGTGGAAAGTAGCAATGTCGGAGGAGGTTGGGAAGGCGCTACAGTCTGTAGTGGATCGGGTGAAACAGGCGGCGGCACGGCGGCCCAAGGTAACGACAGGCCCGGGGAGGCTCCGTTAGCAGCACCGCTGCCGTTTGCTCCACAGTCGGGGTCCAAAAAAAGTGGTGGTGCGGCAGCACGACTCGTTATGTAAAGCTGCCAAACACCTCAACCTTTGGATGGGAGACAGTCGGGCTAGTGGGAGCACTTTCATAACACCATGCATGGTCTGTTAGTGGCAACACAATATGTGTGGGAGCGGAGGGATAAATCTTTCATACCCTATCCGCATGCACGCTGATGTGCCTGTGAGCTACTTTTAGCACGATCTCATGATTGGCGTTTGGCATGTTTGTAGGCTTAATTTACACGACCACGCTCTTGAGCAGCCTCTCCTCACACCACTCTGTGTGGAGGATGTCCACCAGTGAAGATGTCAGCGTGAAGCGTCCCTTTATAGAAATAGCACCAATGTTGAAATCTAGGTCAGAGCATGCACAGTATTTTCCCAGCATCATTCAGATTTCCCTCACTGGCTTGTTGTTAAGTCATGAGTAGAGATCACTGTATGATGTGAATATTACAGCAGCTCAGTTTCATCATTGTTTTTGCAGGATCCTGACAAGGCTGACTCACTGTTCTGCAAGAGCCAAAGGGCCTCCGCTAACTCACTGATCTCCTCCACTGATACATTTCACTGATACAGATGAGAAATGAGCCTGTTCTGTCCTTCCTCAGACACTGCCAGCTGTGCCGCCCCGCCTCGTAGCTGTCAGCAAGACAAAACCACCAGAGATGGTTGTGGAGGCCTACAGACAAGGGCAGCGCAACTTTGGAGAAAATTACGTGAGCATGAAACACTTAAACTACATCAACACAAAATTCTGAGAGGAGTAAAGGTGAGAAATAATGAACCTCGTCCTTTATCTCCCACCAGGTTAATGAACTTGTGGACAAAGCTTCAGATCCTCTGGTGGGTTTATATATTTTGTAAGTGATTTATTTCCAATCTGCTCTGTTCTATATTTTTACAGTGTCTCTTTTTCCCTCGTCCAGATTTTAGAATCATGTCCCGAAATCAAGTGGCACTTCATCGGCCACCTACAGAAGAATAATGTCAACAAACTTCTGGGTGAGTGCCTGTCAGCTCTGAGGCTGAAGCTTTGTGTTAAAAAGCCTCACACTGAGTCCTGTCTCTCTGCTCCCAGGCGTGCCAAACCTGTTCCTCGTTGAGACGGTTGACTCGGCGAAACTGGCCGACAAGGTCAACAGCTCATGGCAGCGGCTCAGGGGAGCCAGCATGCAGAGGTTAAAGGTCATGGTGCAGATCAACACCAGCGGAGAACAGAGTTAGTGTTGATATCCGTTTTTTTTTGTTCTCATTCTGTAGGCTGATCACAAACACACATACTGCACGCACAGTGTCAGCTGATCACAAACAGTATGTCTCATGTTTGTTGCAGGTAAACATGGCCTGCCCCCGGAGGAGACGGTGAACACGGTGAAACACATCGTGTCCCAGTGTTCTGCCCTTCACTTCTCAGGACTCATGACCATCGGGCGCTATGGCTACAACCTCACCCTGGGTCCCAACCCGGACTTTCAAGTACAAAAAACTAATATGAAAACACCCACATGTACTAACCCTACCTTAATACACACATCTCTTCTTCCAGACCTGACCTCAGCTCACACTAGATTATTCTTATACATGACAGTCAAAACAGCTGAAACTAGTGATGGGCAGATGAAGCCTGACAAGGTTTTGTTTCTTCTTTGCGCCAAAAAAAGGCTTGAAGCTTCAGGGCTTTGAATGCAGCAAGCACATGGGGCCCTTATGGGGCCAAACTGCAGCACCTCACTGATTTAAATAGCTTTAGTTTCATATCTGTGTGTTATTATTAAATCTGTCATCTTTTGTTCAGAAGTGCTGCACTAAATGTAGATGTTACTGTGTCAATTCAAAGACAATAATGTAATTTTATTTAAAAACATGACTATAATTGACTATAATTTTTTAAATATCTACATCAGTATCGATCAGGTTATAACCTGAACATCGTGTCCCTCCTGTAGATGCTGCTGAGTCGGAGGCAGGAGGTGTGTGACAGTCTGAAGCTGCCTCTGGAGGAGGTGGAGCTCAGCATGGGTATGTCCACAGACTTTGAACATGCGGTGAGTATCACTTCTTATCATTTATAAACTACGCACAAACACTGACACAAATATCAGCCGGCATAATTGGAATCTTATAATCAACTGAAGAGTTGTTTGTGAACTGTAACTAGTATTTAACACTTTGTCAGATGAATAAAATATAGTTAGAATTTTTCATCTTGAATTTTCTGAATTTCAACAATCCAACTTTCTACCTTTTAATTAAAATTTAACTCAAACTTCTATCGTATCAAACCAATTCAGTCGGTTTGATACAGTTTTGGTTCAAACCGTTTGTGGCTCCAGATAGAGCGGTGTCAACTCTGCTACGATCTGCTGCAACCATTCTGTAAATTTGGCTGTAAATGAATTGGTATTTAAATTTCAACCAAGTATTCAGTTGTCATTAAATTTCACAATTCACGACAAGGTCTTCAGTTGCGTAAGCTACAGTTTGCTTACACATTCATTGTCCCATTTGTCGAAGATCGAGGTTGGCGCCACCAACGTGCGAGTGGGCAGCATCATATTCGGCAACAGGGAGTATCCGAACAGCGCGGCAAACACTCCGAATCCCAGTCCAGCTCCCAGTCCAGCTCCCAGCCCAGAGAAAACATCCAAGGTGGTGTCTGAAGAGGCTGCCAAGAAGATGACACACCTCACTGTGTCCGAACACTAAGAAGAAGCTTCTCCTCCTCTGAAATCCCTTAAACAAAATTTAATGAACAGATCAGTGAAGCAGATCATTTCCACAGAGCCACGTGGCGTTAGGATTGCAGAAATTCTTGCATAATTTTAAAGTGTATTTGCCTAATTCTCTTCACTTTTTGGTGTGCCCTTCTTGCTCTTTTAAGCACTAAAAAGTGGCGTTCGCTACAGAAATAGTTCAACCGTTTTTTAAAAAGTAATGTGTTACTAACCTGTACTGCTCCGACTTCCTCTTTGTGGAAATCTCTCCTACAAGATTACTGGATACACCACAAATGTACAACCACATGAAAACATGACGACAAATGGAAAATGATTTCTCTCGAGTTATGAGGTAGTGAAGATTTGTTGTGCTGATGTGATATTTTCTACCTTTCCAACCCAACGTGCTGAAATGTGCTTGACTGTGTACAGTGTCCCGGAGGTCAGGAACTCCAGACTACAATGTACTGTTTTTGTTGTACAGATGAAACAAAGACTTGATTTAATAAATCATTTATCCCTTTATAATGACACATAGTATTGTGCGTTTGATATTGTTTCGTACGGTGTGCCAAACGTGTCAAAACTTTATTATTGATATTAACAAATTAACAAAAGAGTAAACCTGGAGAAAATGTTTTGTTTCTGTGTACTAGTGTTGTGTCTGTGCCATGGTACATTGTTGGAGATGAAAGAGTCGACCTATGCAAAGTGGTGATCTTGTTTCAGCGTATGTTTTCAACTAGATTTTTTACACTGCAGCTATGATGGTGTCGCAGTGTTTCTTCAAAGATGTCACAAGGTCAGTATGTTTTTGTCTCCATGAAAAGTGCGATCAATGTCAGTGATATAAAAGAAAAAAAAGCTCAATCAACTTGTGGTTAGACGTGGTTGCTGTCTGAACGAGGCGTCTGAGCGTTGTTCAGTTTGGAATCTGGCTCTGAGCAAAGCCGAAGCAATAAATTTTACTGTGGAAAATATCTGCAATTTACTGTGTATTTCTTCTAGTTAAAGGTCCCATATTGTATAAAGTGAGATTTCCATGTCTTTTGATTATAAAGCAGGTTCTATATTAATACTGTGTGAAAGTGTCAAAGCCTCAGTCCACAGAGAAATGCACACAGCCTGTATCCAGAAACAGCCTTAAAACGAGCCATCAGGACTTGTGTAACTTTGTGATGTCACAACAAAGCAGTATCTGCTTTCAGCCATGCTCAAATCCTTCCCACCTGGACCCACCATCCAACATTTAAGAATTTAGTTTCTCTGAGTGTTTACCTGCAAACTGCTACATTTTTATTTGATCAATCAGAAAACAGACCTCTGAGCCAATCGGAAGAAAGGCCAGAGCCTCTCTTCTGATTGGCTCATCCACCTGTTGTTACTAGAGCTCCAGAGAGAAGCCTGAGGGATATGTAAAACTACATTGAGATGGTTTTTGTTCTAAAAACCACAAATATATGTTCTTATGGAACAAAATAATATGGAGTAAAAATGGATTCAAATAAAACACTGCAAAAGTGTAAAATATGGGACCTTTACGGCAAAGATAATATGATCAGACAGATGTTTGGCCAAAGTTTCTTTATTAAGCTCATGGAGGTGACATCTGGACCACAGTAAAAACTGGAATACTTTAATAAGTGTTACTTTAACCATTTTAAAAAGAATTTAGTTCCCAAACATATTGCATCTCAAGAATTGGACCTAAGTCTAAACTTTGAATGTAAAAAAATTACTTTGTTCCTCTCCAATGATATGAAGTTCTTCCTCTAAATTAACAGGACTTGTAAAAGTATTAAAACGCTGAAAATTACAGTAAATGTTGCTAAAGCTCAGCAATAAAACACAGGTTACGACAGCTCAATAAATAAGTTCTGGTGAAACAAAAAGAACTGGTGACACAAATAAAACAAATGTAAAGACTCATTCAATCCATGTAAAAGGCATTAGAAAATGAACAGGACAGTCAATAGGCTTTACCTGTTATTTACAACATACAGTAGACTCCTGTTATTCATAGATGAGTATCACAAACTGTATCTACAGACCAAGCTCGGGTAAAATATACAGGACACTGGACTCAAGCTAGAAACTATATACAGTCGGTAGAAGGATGGACGTAACAGTTCAGTTTGACCCCATTTCACATTTCTAAGCACAAAATAAATGGTTTATAACAAACTAATGTAGTTGTAATCAGATATTAAGACATTTAAAGTGGTTATCAATGTATTTGTGCTGTGAAACATCAGGAACTGGTGCATAAACAGATAATAATGAATGATTGGATTGAATTAATGAATTCATGTATGTGTGGTTTATTTACAGATACTCTTTTACCCTCCATCACAACTGAACAAACACTATTATCTGATGAAGGACACAAGATGTGGCTGAAAGCCCCAGGTAATAACTAGTAATTGAACTTTGAGTTAAAGGTCCCATATATTGTATAAAGTGAGATTTCAATGTCTTTTTTGCTGATAAATCAGGTCTAGGTTCAGAGAAGAGACTGTGTTTCCATGGTAACTCTAGTTGCTTTGTGAAACAGAATTTACTAAAGTAAGCCTGATTTAATTTGTTTTCTCTGTGTGTTCAACTGAACTCTGCTATATTTTTATTCAACCACTCAGAAAACAGTCAATTGGCTCAACAACATCAAGATGGTTTTTGATTCTTAAAACTGCAAATATATCTTCTTATGGATATCAACACATCAAGTAAAAAACTGTAAAAGTGTAAAATATGGGACCTTTAAAATCAAGATCAACACAATCATAAACAGGTAATACATTTTGTAACACACTGAGGACTTGTTAGTGTGTTATTGTGTGTCATTAATATGATCACAGCTATGTTATACTGTTATTAAAGATAATTAACTGTTTATTCACCATTTGCAGATGCTTCATAGGAGGTTAAAACTGTTCACAAATACATTAATCAACACTTAAAATTTCCTCCATTAAACTTACATCTATATTTCAGGGTGTTATGAACCATTTATTATTACGTACTACTTATAAATGTTAAACGCAGGGGTTCAAGTATAGTGTTATAAAGCGCACATATGAGGAATCGTTGCCTGTATAATATTTGCATAAGTGTGACCACTTGGTGAACATAGAAACAGCTGTAACATTCTCATTGTTATGTTTCTACTGCTGCAGTCATTCACTCCTGTACGATCTTAAAAACACAACCTCAGGTCGCTAATGTTGTCTCTGCTTCTTCTTGCACAGGAAGACAGGAAAATGACATGTCCAGTGAAAACATAATGAACACAACAAGAAAGGAATTTGCAATGGGTAAGCCATTCTGTTGTTGCTAACGGAAAAATAACAATATCTTGAAACAAGAAAAAAAAAAAACACATTGCTGAGGATCGTGAATTTGCTCGTACCATTTATGGCTGATATTAAGACCACGTGTCTCCTCCTGGGTGTTTCTGTGGGCGTCTCTCTGTTCCTGTCAGTCAAGTCTGTCTGCTTGTGTTTACGTCGTTCCAGATGCACACATAGATTATTACACCAGCTTCTTGGCCTCAAAGAAGCTTTTGAGGTGCTTCATCTGCCAAATCCCAGTGACGATGAGGATGAGCGTCTGAGCGATGGACCACCAGAGGACGCGCTGGTTGGTGCTCTCGCTCGTCATGCGAAAACGCTCCTCACGGTACTGTGAAAGACGACACCGAGTGAAGTCATAGTATAAACAGCAACTGTAACCTACTTAACTTAGCAGTAAACCCGTGACCTCGACATGGTGCACACGTGTTTTTTACTGACCCTCTGGTAGTTTTGCTCCTTCTGGATCTGCTCGACCTGGTCCAGAAGCTGTCGGACTCGTAGCTGCAGCTCAGTGAGTTTGTCCTTAGCTGCAATTTCAGGGTAGTTGTTGGTATGTTCCCCGACCTGAATATCCAGGTGCACTCTCTACAACATCAGGAAACAGATAGTTTGAAATCTACATGCCTGTTTTCTGTGGCCATTTAAACAAATAATAATTGTCAGATAGGGCTCAGAAAAAACTGCCATGAATTAGTTTCATAAAGTTTCATACAGCTTAGAAGATGTTTTGTTTGAGATCAGACCTAAAGGTTTGTGTAAACCTTAAGACCTTTGTGGCTGCAGGTAAAAAAAAAACAATTCTGACTTCAAAATCCATTAAAGGCTTCTTTGTTTTTAACTTTCTTTTTCATTTCTCCTTTTTCTCATCAGCTTTATTAAACAGAATTTGATGTAAGCCTGATTTAAAGGCCCCATATTGTATAAAGTGGAATCTCCATGTCTTTTTTTATTATAAAGCAGGTCTAGGTCTATATTAATACTGTGACAGTATCAAATCACTCAGAAATGCACCTGTATTCAGAAACTGAACCTCAAAACGAGCTGTCAGGACTTCTGAAACTTTGTGATGTCACAACAAAGCAGTCACTGCCCTCAGCCATGCCCCAAGCCCAGCCCACCTGGACCCACTATCCAACCTTGCAGGATTTGGTTTCTCTCAGTGTCTCTCACTGAAATTTGCTATATATTTATTCAATCACTCAGAAAACAGTCAGCCAATCAGAAGATTACTTGGCTCAGAGCCAGAGTAATCACTATTTGTGTGAAACATGTTGGAGGGAAATAACAGGTCAACCAGTTAAAAATCCCAGCAGTGACTTTGTTCATACCAGTTTTCCACCTGCAAACAGAGCCATCTTGGTGGAGTTGGAGTGCAGACAGATCTGATGTTCTCCAGGAGTGTGGGAGGTGAAGGTGAACCGTCCGTCTGAACCGTACTGACGAGAGAGGATAATCTGGGAGAATTGTAAGAAAGAAATCTTTAGATTCTGTTTCTATGCATGTGGGTGGGTTTTATGTTACGACCTCCTCTGTCCTTACCTTTGTATCTGGATCCTTGATCTCGACATGCATCCCAAGGCCGGGGGTGGATGGGAGGAAAGAACTGGTCTGCTTGTCCCACAGCTGAGTCCTGTACTTCCCTGTCAAACAGACACACCATCACAGACACACGCAATCAGATCATCCAGGAATCACTCAGTAACATAGTGGCAGAATTATTATTAGTTGAAATATTAAACGTAGCATATGAAGGTATTCAACACAATGTAACTACAGTAACAGATATATAAAAACACAAAGTGATAAAGGATGAAAAGTAAATCAAATACAATTAAACATACAAAGATGAAGAAAAATGACTGGAAAAATACAATGTGAGAATATTAACTGCAGTTTAAGTTTTCGAAATGTGTGCAACCTCAACTTGATGCAATGTTTATGTAAATGGAAAGTTTCCGCTTTGATAATGTCAGAACTAACTCTTATGAGCCTATACCAAGCCTTCATGTGTGAAGCTCATCAGAATCAGCTCAATATTTTTACTTGTTTAATTACAGATGTGTAGGCCAGGTAACAAACTGTAGGACAGAAATGCCAGTGGCAGTGACATATTACACATTTTGACTGCCAATGACAAAATATGTAATATGTAACTGTAAAATGACCCACTCAGTCTATATCTTGGAGTAACATGTAAACAAGCGCACACAGCTGCTTATTCACACATCCAGCAGACACAGAGCAACATTAGCATTCATTTAGAGTTGTGCTTCTGTCCACATGATGAATGTAAGTGTGAGATTGACTCTTCTATTAGCTCTATTTTGGTCTCCACTACTGTTAACCAGCGCGGTCTATCAGTCCAGTACAGTGGGTTTACCAGAGCTTTTGTATTTTGTATTGAGAGTAAATCTTAAAATAAATAATATAGAAATATTCATCATAGCAGCATTTAAAATGTTAAATTATGTTTAATGTTGATATGAAAACAGAGCTATTCACCAGTACATGAATTTTCATCACCTGTTAAATATCAAAGTATCCAGTAATTCTAATGGCAGGTAAAACACACAAGTGGTATTAAATAAAAACCTTTTCATTGGGAACAGTTTCTGTGATACACCCTCAACCCTAAATGCAACACCATCTTTCCATTTAGACACATTCTCATCCAGTGTTTAAACATATAACCACAGGGTTTATATTTAACTGTGGTGTGAAGGTTAAAGATAAACAGAATGTGGGCGGTAAGTTTCTGATGGAAATTGTTACTCATCACAATATTAGTCTTGTAAAAACAATATCCGCTTTGGTTTCAGGTGGAAAATACTGGATTTACTGTGAGGTTTGGACCTGGAGCTGAACAGCTGTTGTGAGGAAAGGGTAACTTAACATTTAATTGCACTTTTTATCTCTGTTTCTTAAAACACGATGACATAAGTCAACCATTGAATTTTGTGCCTTTGGGGCATTTACTACAATTATCATTCTGAATGTAAAACACACACTCAGGTGTTTGTGATGCTGTCGCTCACTGAGAAAAGCTATGCTAGTGTTAAGAGGTTCACCAGCAGCTACAGAAACCTTCAGTGTTTTCCACTTTGGGACTTGTAAGCAGCCTGGACGCTATGAACTCGATGTTTTTCTGTCATATTCAGTGCAGCATCTTTCCTGCAGCCAGCTGTTAGCGTGCACTGCTAGTTAGCTGCGTCCAGCTAACGACCCCGTAGCATCTTACCAATAACCATGGTCTCGTCCGGAATTTCCTCAATGAAGCATTTTTTCTCCGTCTCTCCTATGTGGAAGTAGAGAGCGTAACTTGGATAAATCCAAGCTAATGTGAAAAGAAGTCCAGCAGCGGGGGTAGAGAGCATTGTGCAGCCTCTTTCGCTTTGCGCACATCAGCACAGGAAGCTCTGCTGCTGCTGCCGGCTGACGTCATCCCTCACTGCGGAAGAAGGAAGGGGGATTTCCTGAAGAAGTGGGATTTTTCTCGCCTCAGTTCAGCTTTTCAGGCAGCACTCACTCTGAGTATGGACACCCTCCACACTAACAGAGGAGACAATTTTATTTTATAATTTGAATAAATAACAGGGACCAGTTTATGACAGCATTCATAGTTTTAAAACAAGATCCCAATTTAATGCTTCTATCAAAACAATTTTGTGAGTGTATAAAAATGTATGGAGCAGAAAACCAATAAAGCATCCGCAGAAAATAGTAATTTAACTGCATTGTTTTACACTAATATGTTTTGTCTCATGAGAAAAAAATCATCATTAATCTTGATGAAGGCAGTGAAATGTAGTCGAACAGCCCGGAATAAGATATGAAGGGGACTATGAGTCAAGACTGATATGTCACAGAATGTATATACATTTAAAATATTTCTTAACAAACATGTTGTTCAGTTAAGCCTTACAATATGGCCTGGAATAATAAATTGTTTGTTGAATTCAATCATACCAATAGAAAAAGAGAGTTTCATGCTACATGTAAGGGTAGGTCTTAATCCTTGGTGAAGTGATTTGTAAGATTTGTGAGGTTTAACAAAGTGGGTTGTGTTTGCAGCCTGAGAGGAAGTGCTACCTAACAGGCTAAACTCAGGGAAAATTAACTCTATGCATTTCCTGAGCTAACAACAGTCGCCTCGGCTAAGACAGATAACCTCAATCCATCCTAAAATCAAACAGAGTATTGAGATAACGTTATGAGATTTAGCTAAATGAATTTAGGGAGATATACAATTCGTTGATGTAGATCGGAGTTTATGTCAGTCAACGAGTGCCTGAGATTACTCAGCTGTTGGTTTGCTAAATCTTCCTAGCTAGCTCATAAGCTAAATCGCTAGCTATCTAGCATCAACCAGGTTTCTAACGTTGCCTAAATAACGTTAGGTACACTCACTAACAGGCTGTATGTAAATGACAGCCTGGGTGCCTGTTATTCCGGACAACACAACTGAAAAAGGAGTGGGTAAGTGGAGTTTCGTACCTGTGTTGTCCTAACGTTAGCTGTCAAATTAATTTGTAATGTGTAGTGAGGACAGGCTTGATCCTGTGTCACTGCGGGGGAGAAAACAACACGATGTAACGTTAGCTTTATTAAATGTGAGTTGGTCATGTGCTTTTGATCATATGACACTAATGAAGCTGACGAGTAGTGTTTTACTTTTGTCTATGTTGTAAACTAATTTATAAAAAACAAGCTTTGTGTCTCAGTTGAGCTGCGTGCCTCATGTTACTGGGGATGACGTAATGTTTTCCTCCCGCCCGGTACACCGGTACCTGTGCGAAGGTTTACAGCACAAAGAAGAGTGTTGCCACTAAACCAGTGAGTCATTAGACTAAGCCCGTCAATCAGGACAGGTGGCCTCAGACAGAACAGGGACTATGATTTTGACGAAGGATTAAATTGAAAGTAAAAGTTACTGTCTCAGGCCGCCTACGAGGCGCGCTACACGATTTGTCTGCAGGCATGGATGCAGGCACGCTGCGGCGATGCTTTGGGTTAGTAACAGTTCAATATCTGTATGTATATCTATATCACTGTGCATGTGTTTTTCTAGGGATGGTGCAGCCCCAACCTGATGGCCCAATGCAGTGGGACATGTCAGGAGAGGAGAGTGGAGGGGCCCTCAGGGTCCCACCAGAGCTTGCTGCCAATGAAGTGGTGACCAGGTTGCTGGGTGATAACCAGCAGCTTAGAGGTAAGACCTAGTCCCATATTTTAAATAAATTAAGAAATATTTACTTAACTTTAAGCACAGTATATCTCAGCATTTGATATGTCCAAGCATTATTGGAATGGACTCAAAACAGCATTTTAGCAGTGGTGGTGCAGGATGGTGTTAACGGTGGAACAATAAATAGTGAGTTCAAAGTATCATTTCAAGAGAGGATAATGAGAAAGTAGTGTGTATGTGTGAGCCGTACAAAATTAGAGACATTCATTGTTTATTAGCACAAGGCCAATCGTCAACAGCAACTTAGGATCAGTGTCTTGGTTATGGACCATTCAAAATGTGGACTCAAGAAACTTCTAAACTTACTGGACCAATTGCTGTCCCCCCTGCGGCTGAGGCTTACAAGCCTTTGTAACTCTTGCCAAACAGTCGCCACTGGGGCAGCGAGTGGACATTACTAAAATGTAGTGCAACAGTAGCACAGGTGGAGATGAATCATAAAGTCAGCAAACTGATTCAGTAATGAAAGTTACTCAGCAATATCTTTCTAAAATCTATCTTTAGCCACAATAACCTACTGGTTATACCAGTAAGACCTATACCAGTTATACCAGTAAGACTGAGGCTGGAAAAATCCCTGGGTGTATCAGACTGAGAAATGTGTTTGACTAATTACTGACTTCAACATTTAATTTAAGTTGTAAAGAAAAGTCATACAGTCAGGAAACTGACTCAGTGTTATGCTATTGGTCATACCAGACCAAGGAAGGTTATAGTAACAAAAACCCTGAGTGATGGGCTGAACTGTGTTTTATTGCTGATTAGTTCACCATTTCAGTGTGTGGCAATTATCTAATAATAATAATAATAATGCTGATACTTACAGTAACAATAAATAAGAGTCACAAAACCTGTACTGTGACCCAGTAACACAGCAATGTTTATGTAATGTTTGCTAACATTAGCTACCATAAGCTAATGGTTGTACCCATAGACTGTATTGTCCCAGACCAAGTTAGTCTGTTGCAGAAAAACACTGAGTGTATTCAAAGTAACACAAATTCAATGTTTCATTTGTAAGAGGAACAATGTTTTATTTTATCGTTCAATATTTACATGGTGTCTCCTGGAAATCCCAACATTACCGATCCACCAAAAAATTAGAATAACTGCCTACTTCTAGTTTCTCATCATAATATTGGTTTAATCTGTGGCCGCCTTGTATTTGACTTTACCTGTTGTAGAACTTGTTTCTTGCTTTGACATATCAGTCTCCTATTTCTCCTTTTACCTTCACCCTTCTGTCCTCCAGAGGCCTTGCGGCGGAGCAACCTGGCCTTGCGTCAGCGCTGTGAGGAGATGGAGGGATGGCAGCGAAGGACAAGAGAGGAAAGAGAATTTCTCAGCTCTCGTTTCCAGGAGGCCAGGGCCCTGGTGGAGAGGCTGGCCCAGGAGAACCACTCCTTACAGAGCCTGGTCAGTGGTCCGACCTCCTCTTCTAACCACTGCTGCAGCTCCAGCCAAACCGAAGACCTGCAAGGACGCCCAGCCAGGAACGGTCCACTCGAAGGACCACAGGTTAGAGATTCACACTTCAGCTTCGTTTTATTTACACATTGTCAGGTGTTTTTACATTTTAACTTATTAGTTGCACCATTTCATAGCTTCCACTATTTATTGTATAATCTTGTATTGGCATGTGTATGCAGAGGTCACAGCATATATTATTTCACCTTGTTTTAGTTGCATGCTCATGTTTTGTTTACACATTGGTTCCTATTGCATCTGTAATAGTTGCTGTAATTTGGCCACATTTATAAGCACATATCTGATGTGTGGTGAAATGCAAATGTAACTCAAAAGACAGACCTTTTGAAATTTACAGCTGGAGATAACATGTGGACAGAAATGAGTGTAACAGCCAACATCATGGCTGCAGGATCCACTGCCAATGTCCACCAGGCCTTGGCATTGGCCGTTTGACTTTTTTTTACCAATGTAATTCAAGAGCAAGAGAAAAAGAGAATGAAGCAGAAAGAGAAGGAAAAAATGAAGTGACTTAAGGGAAGCAGATGGTTTTCCTGTGACTACATCTTGTCTCCTTCATCCTCTTTTCAGTTGGCAAACAACAGAACTGCGCATGACGTAGACTAGTTACTCTGCTGTGATTCAGGCAGTTAAATGTTTGTTCCGTCCCTTCTTTCTTTTATAGCCAAACTAACAACAAGGTTGTTCTCATTTACCAGCAGTCATTCTGAAGCTGCTGCACTGATGCTCAAATCATCTGATGAAATAAACATAAATACAGGTTAATGAGAGCAGAGGAGTTGTGCTATTGCACTTACTGACATTTAAAATGATCACACAGAAAGCTGATCAGGTTGTCATGAAGGTACAGCCACAAGGCATCTGTTACTACATCTAAGTGAGCAAACATGTATGTAATAAGCTTATATGTGGGAAAAACGGCTCCAAACTACATCTGCTGAAGAATAGCTGTTCTACTTCTAATATATTTCCAGTGGACATTGGACCCACGTGTTTCCGTTGTGTCTTTCAGACTCTAGATCAGCGGGACAAGAAGAGAGTTGAAGAGACGGATCAACACACACAGACCACGCCACCTCGCAGCCTGGTAAGATGTGTGAGGATGTTTTTGGTTTTTAGTTTGGATGTGTGTTGTTTATTTTCCATCTAACGGGTTTGTCCGTGTGTCTAGGGCGGTGCGAGTGTGCATAGCTCCTTGAGTAGCCCCCTCCCCACTCCCCCCACCTCATTTTCAGAGGTACTGGGGGAGGTGATGGGCAGGGAAAGTGGCCAGGTGAGATTGCTCACTGCATCCCGATGTAATTAGTTTTAGATGTCACCCCTACTTATCTGTCATCACATTCAGGAAGGTCATAAAGCCGGACTTCCTACTCGGAAAAAAGCGACTGGACAACCTGTGACTGATCACTATGCAGCATTTAAAAATGTTCCAATTACAAACTTGACACCAGCTGCATTATTATATTTACAATTGGCAGTCTAAATCTTGAGGTCGTCCAGGTTTCATCCTCTGACTTCTGAGCAGGAATGCTGGATTGAATGGATGTTGCACACCAAAAATAAATTTTCTTCCTACTTGATTAATACACAGATGCCAGCACTGTTAATAATCACCGATTGATCTTTCTTTATAATCCATCTCTGCTCCTGTAAACCTTTTGTTGGTGTTATCTTACGACTTGGTGTATTTCTACCTTCCTTCCAGCCCAGGGTGAATGTGGTTTGTCTCTGTCCACTTCCCTCCCATCATCATGTCTCTCTGCATCCATTCATCTCTGGTTCTTTCATGTTTCACGTCTTTCTCCGCAGCCTGTGGAAGGTGCAAATGAGTTCCTGCAGCTGCTGAAGAGCCATAAAGAAAAACTGGAGGAAGGGATGAGAGAGCTGAGGAGGAAGAACGAAGAGCTGGAGAGAGACAGAGAAGAGGGAGAGAAAGAGAGAGAACGGATGCGGCGCTGCATTGACCAACTACGAGCCAAACTGGCGCAGGCACAGGTGACACGACATGTAGAAACTCTCCCCTTGTAACCACTGCAGTAATGTAGTGTGACTTATAGTATGACTTGTGAAAAAAGCTTTTAAATAAACAAAAATTTTATTATAGGTCATGAAAACCTAATGAATAATTAAACATGAGGTCACTCAGGCAAGAACACTTTTCTTTTGTAACGCTGAAGCTCTGTTACTTTTCTCTGTGAACTTTACTCTTAAGTTGGAGTTGTGGGTATAAATTGGATTCTCTGAATCTTTAAGAAGTAAACACAGAAAGTCCCTCTCTGGATTAGCTGTTGTTGATCACTGTATATCTAAATTTCACTGTATCTACTTCTCAGAAAGTTTCCAGCTAACCCATCTCCCTGTCTGTTTTAAATGAAAGTGGAACTGTATTAGTTAATTGTAAATTAATCAATTACTACAAACAAAGCCATAAAGTGCACACACAAAAGCTTTTAAAATTGAAGCAGCAAAGGCTGAGATATCCTGACTTTCACTGCCTTGTATGAGTCAAGCTCCAAAATCACTGGATCCTACACGTTCCATAATTACACACATTATAGTTGATTTTGGATACAAATTTAAACTGTAAAATATACAAACATTACACAATATGAACTGAAAGGCTAAATGCTACGGGAAATACCAGTTGTAGTGAGACTAACTTATCTGCATAATGGATTTAAAATCAGCACAAGCATGTGTCTAACACTAGATTGTGTTTTAAAGTATGATCAAGCAATGTTGATTTGGATAAGATAAGATTTAGAGAACTAAGTCTCGCTCCTGTTGCTTTTCATGGCTTTTGTTTCCTCTTTGTCTGTAACTTATAGACATTCAACTGTGATCTGATGTTTTTCTGTGACCAATAGAGATATTATGATAATTGATAGACATAAGAATCAGCTGCTTTATCTGGGATCTAAAAAACTTGTATGACTGTTTTCAAAGGTGAGCAACGTTACTGAGGAGAATGTTCCACATCGCTCTGAGGCGCAGCACTCCTCTGACTGGTATGACTCAGTTTCCCCTCTAACACAGAATACTGAAACTACCAGCACTGAACTAACTTTCTGTCATTTACTGCTCTTGGACTGATTAATCTTACATGTATGTGGACACCTGCATGCTTTTAAATTTCTGCGTTTCTGCTGCTTAATAAAAGCCTGACTTCTGAGATGTCTTCTTTCTCCTCCCTCCCTCTCTTTCTGTTTCCTCTTCCAGCTCTAGCCTGGCTAAACTCACAGAGCAGCTTCAGGCCACACAGGGCAGGTGAGCCCGAAGCTCTGTGTGGCTTTCTCTCTCTCACTGTGTGCATGTCTGCCGCCTAAGCTGTCTCCTCCTCTTACTTTGTAACTCATTGTGATTTTTTATTTTATTTTGTTGTTGTTGTTTATTTGTTAATATGACATATTTTTGATTTTTTTCAAGTACTTTTTTCTGTTAAATTAAACTAGAGGCCTGTATTTGTTG
Organism: Seriola aureovittata; assembly: GCF_021018895.1. Classification (NCBI taxonomy): domain Eukaryota; kingdom Metazoa; phylum Chordata; class Actinopteri; order Carangiformes; family Carangidae; genus Seriola; species Seriola aureovittata. The sequence goes on from NC_079372.1 coordinate 21,601,855, forward strand.
TGTAACAAAACAACATTTCTACCAAGCATAACTGGAAACTCATCTTGTTTTTAGGGGGATAGTTTCAGGTGAAATAATGCAGTTTTTATTTTTGATGTGTTTTTTAATTAGAAAAAAGTCAACTTAGCAAGTTTCTTGCCAGTTTATTTCACATTAAGATATTATATTACTGGTTCACTTGACATTTCTCAATAATATTTAATGCTAATGTTGACAGCTCTGAACTGTAGCTACATAAGCTAACTTTAGCATCTCAGACTAATGCTACTGTTGACAGCTTTGAACTGTATCTGCTGTAAGCTGATTTGATAAAGAATCTAAGTACTTCTTCCTCAGCTACACAAAATGAATGTTAATTAGCTACAGCTGAGTGAATTTGCCAACCACAGTTGCAAACTTTCACTTGCTTAAAATTTGTGAGTAAACATATCTGCAGCTCTTACAAATCAAGAATTGCACACTTTCAAATTGCAATTTTGATATGAAAATGATAAATGATTACAGCCAAGGGGGTGATTCAGATAATTTATTGTAGTGAAACATATACAGTGAATTCAGAAAGTATTCAGACCCTTTCACATTTTGTTATGTTGTATGCTAAAATCATTTAAGTTCATTTTCAACCTCATCAATCTAAACTCAGTATCCGAGGAAGCCAAAACATAATTTGATACATTTTTGCTAATTTATTAAAAAAGTAAAAAATGTGAGATATCACACTGACATAAGTATTTACCACATGTTGACTCTAATCAAGGTGTAGAAACATCTCAAAGATGATCAAGAAAAATGGGAGGGACCGGAGCTAAAGTGTCTGAATACTTATGAGTCTGTTTTTTCCTGCAGGTATCGGGAGCTGGAGGAGAAGCTTGATTACCTGCAGAAGAGTTCGGCTCAGCGAGACAGAACTGAAGCTCTGCTCAAACAGAAGGACAAAGACTGTGCTCAGGTATGAACTATTAAAATCCAAAATCTTCCAACCTAGGAAGTTACAGAGTTACATGTGGTGGCGCTGTAGCAAGCAGTCTTTAAAATATTAAAAGTTAGTCCAATGCCTTAAAATGTTTTGTTTTTGCAGCTGGCCAAAGACTGTGAGGCTCTGAAAGCTCAGGCAACTTCCCTGTTAGGAGAACTGAATGAGAGACAGAGCTGCCTGGAGAAAAGCGAGCATGAACGCAAAATGTTGGAAGAAAAGTAAGTTGTTACATCATAAATATATACGGTACATAGAGTCTCCTCTGTGTTCATCTGTAGGTGTGTGCTGATGTGAACCTCTCTCTCTTAACCCGTGTGTAGACTGTGCAGTAAGCTGAAGGCCCTGCAGGTGGCAGAGCGGGAGCTGGAGCAGCAGAGGAAGCAGCATCATGTGGCCATGGACAAGCTGCTGCTGCAGACCCAGAGCCTGGAGCAGGCCCTGAAGACAGAGAGACATGTCGTCACAGAGGAGAAGTGAGTTCAGCACACACATACAAACACTGACAGCAGTGTACTGACTGGTTATTAATTGCTCCACTTAACCAACACTTGGCAAACTGCACCTGAGATTTAGGTGTTGGTCAGCAGATTTTCTCTAAACGAGAAATAAGACACAATTTTAACTAATTAAGATTAGTTAAAATTAAGGGGCTAAGGGTCCATAATAAAGCAGTGCACTTGATGTCAACTGTTTCTGCTCCTGGGTTTAGTTCAAAATTCTTGACCACTGTTACCAGCACAATACCTGTGATTTGTTGTTTTATTCTGAAAGGTAAAATTCTGTTCCTTTGTTCTCAGAAAAAAACTGACACAGCTGCAACACGCCTACACATGTCTCTTTAGAGACTATGACTCTAAACTGAAGAGTGAGGTAAAAACACACATTAACATCTTTTGCCCTCCTTAGCTTTGCTTCTTACCTTATGGACACATGTCTTAACACTGATGTGTGTGTTGTGTGTTCGTCTTCCAGGGAGGAGATCTGTGCAGCCGACTAGAGGAAGCAGAGCGAGCGCTGGCTCTGAAGCAGGATCTGATCGATAAACTGAAGGAGGAGGTGGAGCAACAGAAAGGCTCCCTGGAGACTGTTCCTGTCCTCGCTGCACAGGTACATTTACACACCTGTTCAACATCTGGAAACATCAGTGACTCATTTGACAGGTTGGGTGTATATATAGAGGAAAATTACACATTCAAATCATTGTGTTCAGTTCACTTCAAACAGCCATAGTCATTAACTTTGTAGTTAATTAGTTGCTTTTGATTAGAACATCAGAGTGATACAGCTACATATTCAAAGGAGGAAAAATGACCAAGGTCAACCTTGGAGCAAAGGATGATGATTTGAAAGAATAGTAGCAACACCACCCCCCTTGCTTACTTGGCCTTGGAGAGTGAATAAAACCTCCCCTCTCTCACTGTGTTTGCTCAGGCTGAGATCTACAAGGCAGATTTCCTGGCAGAGCGAGAAGCAAGAGAGAAGTTGAACCAGAAGAAGGAGGAGCTGCAAGATCAACTGAATCAGGCCCAGGCTGAGATTGAAAGGCTCAAACAGGATGCTGCATCACGGTAAACAAGGGGAAAAAGCTGCATAACACACGGACATTTCAGTATTTCTATTATGATAATTATTTGTTCCCTGTATGTGAGTATGGGAGGTCAGACACATCAGTCTGTCTTGCTGTGTGCTCCAGTTTGCTTTTTGGAGTGAAGTTTAGATAAAGATAATTTCTGATCCAGAGTTACATAGACCAGTGATTACTGAATTCCTCTCCCTGCTGAGGAGGCTAAAGAGACAGATCTCAACTGCTGATTAGATGCTGCATTAGTATGTTGATGTGACTTCAGTTTCATTACAGCTGCAGAGCTCAGATGCAGGGCTGTTGGCACCGATATGTCATTTCTGAAGTCATATATTTTAAATACTGATATTTCTAGGCATTTGTTGAACTGTGATTAACCATGAACGTTGTCTGTGTTCACCTCTGTAGCGCACGTATGGAGCAAATGAAGATGAGGCACATGGAGGACTTTCCACCACGGGCCCCGCTCATTCCTCCTCCACAAGGTACATTACAACCAACACACACATCTACATATTCGAAATAACATACAAATAGATTTGAAGTAATACAATTTTTTTTGTTTAAATAAGTTATTGATGTGTCCACTCTGGGGGACAATATACATTTGATTTCATTCATTCGTATATTAATACATGTATTAATAGACTTGTGATATGTTTTGTAAATAAATGTAGTGGAGTAGAAGTATGAAGTAACAGAAAATTGAAACACAATTAAAGTACAAATACCTAAAAATTGTACTTTAGTACAGCATTTAAATGTAACCACTTTCATTTTGAATGTATTTATAAATGTATTCTTTCCATTTTTTTTCTCATCTTTTCTTTCTCTTTTGCCTTTAGGTGTGTTCCCCGGGCCAGCTTTTAACACAGTGCCCCCTGCCCCCTCATTCCGCAATCAGGGTTTGGTACCAGTCGGTGATCAAGGAGCAGCTGGAGCTGAGGAGCTGCCAGATTTATGTTGTCCAAAGTGCCAGTACCAGGCTCCAGATATGGACACACTGCAGATACATGTCATGGACTGTATACAGTAACATGAGCATAGTTCAGCACACCATGACGCCAACACACACATGCAGACATATACACAGTATATTTACGTTTTTGAAATTCAGCGCGTTTGCTGCCAGCTCCGGGCACAGCCTGGAAAAACGTATTTGGTTGTTGCACCTTACTCTCTCACACACACACACAAACATAAATACATTCTCCATTTTAAAAGTTGAATATGTTGGAATCAAAACAAGTGGCAATCAGATAACAGTATAAACGAGTGCAAAACGAGAACAACAGCAAGATAATCAGCACGGTATTTTCCTAGAACTGCTCCACGGATTCGGTTTCTGCTGTAGCTTTTCCATTCCGCAAACCAATCCTCTTCTCGTCATCCTTTTTGTCTCCCAGCCCCCGTTTCTTTTATTTCCCCTCTTCCCGTGCCTTACCTCTGGCACACTGATGCACCTCCACCAGTATTTGTACATGATCCCCTGTTTTCTTGCCTCAGTCCCATTTCTAGTCTCTCTTCACTGCAGTGGCATGCTGGCAGCTGAGGAGGTGACTACGTACTGGGGACTAAGCATGTATCCTTTGACTGCATCATCCATGTTGTACACATCGGTAATCATTGGTCCTAAAGTGATGCCATGTCAAAAACGGGGTACTTCTCTTACTTAAAACACATGACAATGTGAATAACCTAGTGAGCTTTAAATAATAAATTATATTTAAATATGTTTTGGTCATAAATGTTGCTTGTCTACATTACCTCAAAACATGTATTATTACGTATTAGAGATGGATTTACTCTTGTTGAAAAAGTAGCCATTCTCTGTGTTCTGTGCCTGTGTACACCTTTGACTGCACCACTGCTTTATTATCTCTGATGATAGACCTGACCCATAACCCAACACAGCCCCCCCTGTGGCCCTGATTCTGTCTGATCTTTACCTGTGGCTCCTAGCTATTTATCTTTCTGAATGTAAGCACATTGAAGTTAGTTCACAGTTTGTGTGAATATCGTCTGTAATTGGAGATCATTCGGTGCAAAGAATATGGTTTGAAATTGTTAATGATTTATGAAATAAATCAGTTACTCATTTGCCCTTTATGTGTGTTCTGTCATGTGTGTCCTGAGAGTAGTACATGTGGAAAGAACAATATTTAATGTAGTTACAAAGACTTTATTATTCAGAACATTTTGCATTTAATCTTATTAAAACATTGAAAATAGAAGAAACAATCAATCAAAACTTCTGGATTAAGATATATAATAGAGATATGGACAAAATATATAAAATAAAATGCAACATATAAATAAGGACAATGAAATAAAAATACAGCAGTGATTACACCTTACAATGAGAGTACATAGTGACGTACAACTGTCCTGTGCTGCGTCAAGTTGAACAACGAGAGAGAGGGACCAAATTAATCAATTACGCCTTCAAAATAAGACGTTTGCTACTAAACCTCTGGCGTATATGCCTTCGCTATGGGTTAAAATGAAATTTTTCCAATACAGTAGTAAACCAATGTGAATGTCCAAGTCATTTGGTGTAAGTGTGTAGTTGAGGATATGTGAATCTCGTGCACTATGAATTTTTGCGCTGAAAGTTCCGACAGGAAGTCGAACTCGTTTTATTTTGGTTACCTTGACAGCAATCTCGTTACGTAGCGCTCGCCGGACACACGCTCCATTCATCCTTGCGTCTTTATTTACCGGTGTACGCGACTGGCGTCGTGTTGTTGAAGTGGTCTACAGGCAGGCATGTCAGGCTCAACTTCCCCGCCTCCTACGGCGGAGGCTGTGCGAACCGAGGGTTGTTTTCCCCCTGGATACAAGCCTTTCAAACCCGAGGAGCACGGCCTGGAGCGCGGGTTCCGTCTCACAGCATTCTCGGACATGAAGGGATGAGGCTGCAAGGTCCCGCAGGAGGCTCTGCTCAAACTCCTGGCGGGACTGGAGCCGGACCGGGCCGACGGGACAGGGAAGGCTGGAGACCAAACATCGGAGTTCGGCCAACAGTTGCCCGGCCCCCGACTCGGTAAGGAACAAACTCGGAGCTATCAGAGCTAACCGTCATGCCCCAAACATGTCAGAGATCCCGCTGGTTAGCGTTAGTTAGCTAGCGAAACTGTTGCTAACCATGCTAGCTTGTGTTAAGTGATATTGCAGCTCATTTGACAGATGGACAGGTATAAGGGAATAAAAACAACTTGTTTTTTTCACCAGCTCTCGAAATTGTTAACATACAAACTACATACACGTTTAAGTTCTAACTATGCCACATCCTAAATGTGTATGATAGATTATAGCTAGCTCAGGAAGAGAGCACAAGTTCCGTGAGTTGTCGGATTACCAAAGTGTAGGTATGATTCAGCAGAAATAATTATGATGCTTTGAGAGCAAAGTTCACCTTCGTGATTAAACATTTCTTCTAGTAAAGCTGTTTCGCAACCTTGAGTGGAAACACTGCTCTTCTTTTTATCTCTTTAGGGATGTAGCAATCTGTACTATGCAGAAAGTGAAGTATGTAGTAATGCTGTGTGACAAACCTCTGTATTGCTCATGCAATAATGCAATACCATGTAACAGTCCTGTAAGAAATACTAACTATACATAAGTAACATAAAAACATAAGTACACACACAAACTGCTAAAGTTATATTCTTACTCTCAACAAAAATTGAACACTTTAAACAAGTTTATATTTATTGCAAGGGTACTGTATCCCGTAGCCAAATATTGCGCACATGTCCTTCACTCCTCATTATGGTGTGTCTGTAGGTGTGGGGATGGACTGCTGTGTGATTCCCCTGAGGCATGGAGGACTCTCACTGGTCCAGACCACAGACTTCTTCTACCCTCTTGTAGAGGACCCCTACATGATGGTAAGTTACTGGCAGGTGTTTTCGGTCTGTGACGCTCTCACATACTTGGGCACCCTGCCACTGTTCATTGGGAAACTATCCAGGAAGTAAGGCTGACCAAACCCAGAGATATTTGTGGAATTGTGGGGATGTACTCATCCAGTTAAGTGTGAGGGGAAAATACAAAAACACCACATCAGACACACGGTTACACTTGGGTACTTGTGTAACTTAAACAATCACTTCTTGTGTGGATGTGCAAGTGACCGTCATGCTGCATATTTGACACTGTTTACATTAGTGTAATATTGTACCTGGTCACTCTTACATTCATAAAACAGTGTACAGTCAGTCTGTCATCACTGAAGAACCTGACAGTGTAGGTTTGTGTCTGTTATTGACTTAGCTGTTGCTTAGAAGTTTTTCAAATTGAGTTCTAAATTTCTCTTTGAGTGTTCATGCTCCCACAAGGGTGCATGCACTTTTCATTTAATCACTGCACATACACACACTGACAAAAGTCCAAAATCCACAAAACAGAAATAAGGCTTGTGTTTTTGTGTTGTTATTCCTCTGCACAGGAGACAGCCAGGGCTGGAGGCTTGATGTTTTCAGGTTGTCCATGCAGTTCTTGTGTATGCGATATCTCAGTAACATCTTGAGGGAATTTCTTCAAATCTGGCACAAACATTGACTCAGACTCGAGGACGAAATAACTTGATTTTGGTGGTAAAGGTCACTGTGACTTCACAGCGTTCTGCAAAAACACCTCAGTTCATTATTCAACGCTCTAACTCAGGAAGAGGAGGTTATGACCACATTTCCTGACACTTGGTGGTGGGGGTATACAACCATGAGGTGGCAATTCTAGTTGTTTATTAGATAGATTCTTTTTGTCATTGCATATTAAAACACAGCAAAATTCAGTTTGGCAGTAATCAATTATGCTTAGCTGCTTATAAAAATCGAATAAATAGTAAAAGGAGAATAAAATAATAAATGTTATGCATAAAATATATTCGTTAACTAAAAATAGGTTATATTGTACAGTTAGTAATCGCACTTCTCTTATGAGTTCAGCAGCTTTTCCATAGCTCTAGGGAAGATGTTGTTTTTCAGTCAGTTGGTCACTGCCCTGATAACCTTAAGCCTGTCAGAGGGGAGGGTGGTGAACAGGCAGTGACCAGGGGGTGAAGGGTCTCTTCTGATGTTATCTGATACTCTGATGTTGTCTGAGTGTATGTCACTTAGGTTTGGAAGTGGGGAGCCGACAGCCCACTAAGCCGTCTTCACCACTCACTATAGGTCTTTCCTCTCTTCTGCAGTGCAGCTAGAGTACCGGACTGGGCAGCAGGATGTCAGGACACTTTCTATTGTGCAGCGGCAGAAATTGAGTAGGAGTTTCTGGGGGAGTTTGTTGTGCCTCACATTAACCACCTCAGGAGAAAAACAGGAAAAAATACAGTCACTTTCCTGTTTTCATTTAAACCAAAAAACAAACGCCTGATGTTTTCCTGTGTCAAAGCTACAAAGACAATAGTTGAAAGGGAGAAAAAGCCATTTTGAAGCTGAATGTTATCCAGGAGCTGATGCAGTGAAATCAGGTTCCAACCTAAATCTACTTTGTTAAAAATAATCATGTTTGAGATACATTTGTAAGTGACTTATATCCCTGTGTTCTCTGTGTTTCTCTCTCCGTTTCTCAGGGCAGGATAGCATGTGCTAACGTCCTCAGTGATCTCTACGCCATGGGCATCACAGAGTGTGACAACATGCTGATGCTGCTGAGTGTCAGCCAGAAGATGAATGACAAGGTAGCATGATGTGTGTTCACAGGTGGACGCCAAGATGTTGACTTTACTTTTATCTATTGATGTACATCCTCCACTTGTCTTACATGTCTATATATTGATCTCTCTGAGGTGAATAAATGTCTCATGCCATTCATGTCTGTATGTGTGTGTATGACACAGGACCGTGAGCGGGTCATGCCGCTGATGATTCAAGGGTTTCGAGACGCAGCAGAGGAGGGAGGGACTTCAGTGACAGGCGGCCAGACTGTGATCAACCCCTGGATCATCGTAGGAGGAGTGGCATCAGTGGTCTGCCAGCCCAACGAGTTCATCATGTGAGTCCGTCAAAACTGTACGGCTCTTTGTCAGGTGCACTTTTACATTGTGGATTAGATAATATTCATGGAAGGACATACCCACCTCACGCAATTCAACTTCAGTTAGAGACCTCTGAGATTTCCCAGAGGTGCATTTCATCAGCCCCTTCCAGAATATACTTGACCATGATAATTTCAGCCAGCATGGGTTGTGTAGAAGCATTTATAGCACTCTGGTTTATTGATTGTGTTGTTGACAGCTGCAACAGCCTCAACACAAAGCTCAGCTCATCTTGTGGCTGAATGTCTGTCTGATCTCATGTAGTAAAAAACTCACAAGTACCAAAAATATTTATAACGAGTGCATTGCTTGAAATGAATGTGTCCAAGTTAAGGGGCGTGGTCTACAATGTTGGGGTGTGTTTTCAGGCCGGATGGAGCTGTACCAGGCGACGTCTTGGTTCTCACTAAACCTCTGGGGACGCAGGTGGCTGTGAACGCTCACCAGTGGCTCGATCAGGTGAGCCGCTCAACTCTGCTCACACTGAATGTTACATGAGTGTTGTCCTTGTATACTGACATGTTCCTCCCCTGTCATGTGCACTTCCCTATCTTTGTTTCTTGTATCTGTCTTTCCAGCCTGAAAGGTGGAACAAGATCAAGCTAGTTGTCACCAAAGAGGAAGTTAAAGAGGCCTATCAGGAAGCCATGTTCTCCATGGCAACACTAAACCGCACAGGTACACTGTGTCATTATTTCTTTGACCTCTGCAGTCATCACTGATGTATTTACCATTTAATTTACAATCTTTACAATCTCTTCAATTGAACATGAATTGGCCTGTGTCTACTGTATAGATTTGTTCCCCCTCAAAATGTTCTGTGATCATAAAGTTAGTCCATGTGTTGTCTCCAGCGGCAGGCCTAATGCACAAGTTCCAGGCCCACGCTGCAACCGATGTGACAGGTTTCGGATTGCTGGGGCACGCCAACAACCTGGCAGCACAGCAACGGAACGAGGTGGCCTTTGTCATCCACAACCTACCAATCATCGCCAAGATGACTGCCATCAGTAAAGCCTGTGGAAACGTGTTCAACCTGGTTCAGGGCACATCAGCAGAGACTTCTGGTATGAGCGCTGAGATTAACACCCAATCAAGATTGAGCACACCGTGTTGATATGAGTAGTTGAAGCCAGTGTCATGATTTAAGGATTAAAGCGCCTATATTGTATAAAGTGAGATTTCCATGTCTCTTTTGATTATAAAGCAGGTCTAGGTTTTATATTAATACTGTTAAAGTATCAAAGCGCTCCACAGAGACACAGAAACGCACACAGCCTGTATTCAAAAACTGAGCCTTAAAATGAGCCGTCAGGACTTCTGTTACTTTTTGATGTCACAACAAAGCAGTCACCGCTCTCAACCATGTCCCAAGCCCGGCCCACCTGGACCCATTGATCAACTTGCAGGATTTGGTTTCTTCTGGAATCTGCTATATTTTTATTTGTTCACTCAGAAAACAGTCACTGAAATGTTGTTACTAGAGCTCCAGAGAGAAGCCTGAGAAAGTAGATGTAAAACTACATTGAGATGGTTTGTGGTACTTAAAACCACAAATATATCTTATGGATTAACAGTTCAAATAAAACACAGGAACAGTGTAAAATATTGGACCTTTAATAGTGATACTCCATCGCTCTTCCTCCCCTCTACTTCAGGTGGGCTGCTGGTGTGTCTGCCCAGAGAGCAGGCGGCCAAGTTTTGCTCAGAGATGAAGAGCCAGAGCTCCACAGCTGGAGGTCAGGGGGCGGCGGGCGGAGCGTGGATAATCGGAATCGTGGAGAAAGGCGACCGCCGCGCTCGCATCATCGACAAGCCCCGCATCATTGAGGTCCCACCACGAGGAAGCCAGGCGGCAAATCAGGACAACATCTCCACCAGCCCTGCTCCCAGCCCCAATTTGTCATAGACACTGCCGCTCCTCTGACACTGGTCCAGTGTGTGTGTGTGTGTGTGTGTGTGTGTGTGTGTGTGTGTGTGTGTGTGTGTGTGTGTGTGTGTGTGTGAATGAGTGAGAGAGAGTTAGTGTGAGTGCTGATGTTGCTGTCCATCTCATCCCCCTTTTCAGTCAAAATGCTGAGGCACACCGACCAAAATCACTGTCAACGTTTCCAGTGGGAGAGGGAATGGACAGCATCCACTTTATTTATCCATCTTTGAAAGGAGCTGCTGAAAAAGGCCTTTCACCATTTGGAATGAAATGTAAATTCAGGGTAGTATGGTTTACTAACCCCCACCCCCCTTTATTAGATCTGCACTCCTTGCCTTTGTAATCCATTTATTTTATTGACTTTAATTTATCTGAATGCAAAAAAAAAAAAAAGTTTCTTGAAAAGATTCTTGAGAAAACATTCCATGTTAATTTTGCCAAATTCAGCAAATAATGAAAATTGAGTACAAGTTAATGTGTATGTGTGTGTGTGGGCTTTGAGTATTTTATCATTTGACTGGAGTGCTTTGCTGTGGGGAAGTGGGGCAAAGTGGATGATGTCTCACGTTGGTGAATGTATCATGTGAAAAAGAAACTGTTCATTGGCCCCAGCACCTGGCTCTGCCCATGCAGCCCAGAGGAAGGCTTGAGCAGCTTCCTCTGGACCGGCCGGGTGGTGTTCAGCGTGTTCGTTTGTGTCGGCTGATCGGCTGTCCAGCACCGAGTCCCTCCCACCCTTCCTTTTTATGAAGCTCTGCCTATTAAACCCCGGCCAATGGGGCCAGGTGGAGTGGATGTTTGCCTTTGGATTGGGGTTGGACTGAGATTGCTGGAGGCCTAAAGCTGTGTTTGTAGATTTCCTTTTCACAATCAATAAAACCATCATCAACTCAGACTGAAACACTGTTTTGGAGTTATGTGAGTATAGTGTGAACAAACTTCAATGTTATGTTGGAGCTTATATGTATGCTTATATCTTCCATTGTCACCCACCATTTTTTTTTTTTTTTACAGCAGACATTGTGAGTTGTCTCGGTAGAAAAGCTCAAGTGAAAAGAGTCATCATCATCATCAACCTCAACCTTTATTTACATACATTCAGGGGTGACCTTCGTTTTCAGTGATGGAGAGATTACACAAGCAGAAAGAAAACAAACCAAACAATCAGAATTACAAAAATCAATTCCTAATAAAAACTATTTCATTAAAAAACATTAAGATTTAAAGCTTATTTCTTAACTGTCCCAATGTTATGAGGGAATCGATATTTGAAGGGTGTTTATAGGTTCTTCCATTAGTCTGAAAAGAGTCTGCAGGAAATGCTTTGTTTTCCTAAATTAAGTTTAAATAAAGTCAAAGTAAAACTTTCCAGCTTGCTAATCACTCTCCAGAGCAGGTTTCCAAAAAATAAAATAAGTGTTTAAAGTGCACACGTCACTTCAGATAACAGTGCGCCCCAACACTGTTAGCAGCACCCTGGACAGCTCCTCATTCCTCAACACTGCCGGGATGAGGGTCAGTTGGTGCCTACATTTTATTTTTCTCCCCAGGGGCCTTTAATGATATAATTTGGCCCTGCTGTTGGATAGTTTAATCTATAAAACTGATTTATAATTTACAAAACTGACCCTATGTTTTTTTCATATCATTAAATGTTATTTAACTGCAAAGTAACCAATAACTATCATTGTCAGATGAAATAATGAAGTAATAGTAAAGTACAATATTTCCCCTTGAAACATAATGGAGTATAAACAAACAAGAAAAAAACATTTTTTCAAGTATCTCAGGTACCAAACTAGGAACAACTTGAGTTGAAGAAACGCCTGTTGTGCTGCTAAACGGTCGCGTGCTATTCCTCTTCCGACCAGCAGAGGGCAGCATGTGACTAAACACATAAGATAAAAGCAGAAGAAGAAGAAAGGCGGAAGTGTGTACGGTGTAAACAATCGAGTCATCCAGGGACTGCTGCGGATGAGATCCATTATTTCAAGTTAAACGGTTGGTAACAAATCGATGTGTTAAGAAAGGTGAAATGTAGCGAGTGATATTTTTTACGAGGTTGACAAGTTTGTGTGTCAGTGAATAAAAGCTTTCAGCAATGACTCGGGTCACTTGGCCGATAAAAGCCGGACTTACTCTCCTCTTGCCTGTAATAACTCAGCTACAAACCTGACTTACTCTCTTAATGTCTGTAATAACTCAGCTAAAAACCTGACTTACTCCCTTAATGTCTGTAAAAATTCAGATAAAAGCACAACTTACTCTCCTAATGTCTGTAATAATTCAAATAAAAGCCTGACTTACTCTATTAACGTCTGTAATAATTCAGATGAAAGCCTTATTTATTCTCTGATGGTCTGTAAAAATTCAGATAAAAGCCTGACTTACTCCCTTAATGTCTGTAATAATTCAAATAAAAACATAACTTACTCTCCTAATGTCTGTGATGATTCAGATAACAGTCTGACTTACTCTCTTAACGTCTGTAATAATTCAGATAAAAACCTGACTTACTCTCCTCTGGTCTGTAATAATTTTGTACAAACCATTTTACACATATCTTGTCATTGTTTCAGTCAAACTTCAGCAGGCCCTTTAGTTGCTTTTTGTAGGCAAGCTAATGTTTAGCATCGTGTGTGTTGTGAGAATCAGCGTTGTGTGTTTTCTGGTGTATCAGTGTGCCAGCTGCCTGCGGCCACCATGCCTTACCTGGGCAGTGAGGACACGGTGCGGGAGCTGAGGAGAGCTCTGTCCAACCCCAACATCCAGTCTGACCAGCTGCGCTACAGGAACACCATCCTCAAAGTCATCAGGTAGGTCACAGACACACAGTCACCCTCCGCTCATCCATCAGGCACAAGGCCCAAGAAAAAGTGAGCCTTTCCCTTCCCTAAAAGTCTGGTCGTCTAAGTTACAACAATGAACAAAAAATATCTATTTTAAACACACACAAACCATTGTAGTCTCTTGTCAATATAGAAATCATCATTCAGACATTCACAGTGTAGGCCGGAAACAGTGTGTGAACCCCAGTCAGTGGATTAGATTGGAGGTGTGAGTTAGAGCTACTTTGATTTATGATTTAAGTATTTTGGGTTTGTAACTCACAAGAAACATCTGCTGATGTGAACCATGTCTCTGTTGGGGAAGAACATGCAGATCTATGTATGGTGTAAAAAGAGCTCAGCATGAAAACCCCATCCCAGTGGCAAAGTGCGGTGGAGGGAGCATGATAATTTGGGGCTTTGCTGCCTCCGGACCTGGACAGCTCCACATCATCGAAGTTTATCAAGGTCTCTTACAGGATAATGCAGGGTTGGCTGCCCACCTGCTGAAGCGTAGTCGAAGCTGGTTGATGCAGCAGGACAATGATCCTAAACATCAAAGTCAATCTACTACAGACTCCCAACAAAGAAAAGCCACCTACTGGAGTGGTCCAGTCAGAGTCCAGAGCTTAATCCAGTAGAGATGCTGTGGAATGAGCTGAAGAGAGTTGCTCACAACAGACATCCTGAGAATATATCTGAGCTGAACCAGTTCTATAAGGAAGAATGGGCCACACCTCCTGAACATTGAGCAAGTTTGATCAGCAGCTACTGGAAGAGCTGGTTTGAGGTTATTGGTCCCAAGCGAGGTTCAACCAAGGGTTCACTTACTTTTCCCACCAGCACTGTGAATGTTTAATGAGTATTGTCAATAAAGACATGAATGATCCTATCTGTTTGTGTGTTATAAACTTAAGCACATTGTGTTTGTATGTAAATTAAACTTTAACATTTACCTGTAAGTCCAGTTTTCCATCAAATGCATTTCAAGTGTGCTGCTCCAACATTACCGCTCTCTGCTTAGCTGTATGTTTTTGTTATTATAAAGAATGTAGTTTGATTCTTTCACACGGCACATTTTTGTTAGACATTTTTTGACCATTCCTTTCATCATCTAAAAATTCAAGCTGCTGTCATGACTCTGAGGGTCAATGTTGGTTTGTCAGTCAGTCCACCACTTCAGTTCAGACTCAAATTTCTCAACAACTATTTGATTTAATTTTGTACATTCATGGTTTAAAGAGGATTAACATTAATTACTGGTGATCTCCTCATTTTTCCTCAAAATGTAAATCTGTCCAATGCTTCATTTTCTGAACAATAACCAACAAAACGGACCTTCTCATCAGCCTCAGCTTTACTTTATGTATAAAGCTAATTGATAAATGTTAGCATGATAAGACTTCAAAGTAAGACGTGTGCAACCTGACTTAACCACTAGCTCACCTGCAGACTCTTATGTTTGTTTATGCAAAGTGCTGATTTATTTAATTCTTGGTCTATCCTGGTTATATTTCAGGTGACTGTGTCTGATGTCTGTGTGGAGGCCAGTCCTACTCTGTTTCAGAAAATAATCCCTTAAATCCAAGTGTCTAAAGTTGTCTTGACTTCCACATCATATTTCACCTTAAAGCCCTGAGAGCTCGACTGCAGGCTGAACAGTCTCTGGAACAGAATAGTCTGGTTTTCTGCTTCCTGGCGCCCTACACTGTTTAACCTAAGGCCGGGTCTGGACTATGTCATGGTGATAAAGTGGAATTGTCCATGTTTTGTTCACTGTGTCACATTTTCTTTTTTTTACCTCTCATTCCTCTTGCCTTTCTTTCCTCTTCTATCCCCAACATTTTCCCCTTGCAACCTCTTTCTCTGTCTCAGGGCAATGTCACAGGGTGTGGATGTATCAGGCCTGTTCAGTGAAATGGTAAAAGCGTGTGCCACAGTAGACATAGTCCAGAAGAAACTGGTCTATGTCTTCCTGTGTTCCTACGCCACTTTAAACCCAGAGCTGTCTCTGCTGGTCATCAACACGCTGAGGAAAGACTGTCAGGATCCAAACCCCATGGTCCGCAGCCTGGCCCTGAGGAACATGACCAACCTCAGGTGAGGTGCTACACACACACACACACACACACCGTCACATCAGCCTGAGATTGTTGGAATAATTAGACTTCTGACTGTGTGTGTGTGTGTCCCAGGTTACCCAGTCTGGTGGAGTATGTGGAGCAGCCTCTGACAGCAGGACTGAGGGACAGAGCAGCTTGTGTGCGACGAGTTGCTGTACTTGGCTGGGCCAAACTACGCAATCTCCAAACCAGCTCAGAGATAGGTAGAGTGGATGGATGACTTTACTCTCTGACACAACCTGATTGTAAGGTGCAATGAAAAGGGAGGCAGGCTTGAAGTATTAAAGCTCCTGCAGGATTTTATATCTTTGTATATTCATCCACAAACCTCTTGTTCTTCCAGACGCTACAGTGGTGAACGAGCTGTACAGCCTGCTGAGGGACCCGGACCCGGTGGTGATGGTGAACTGCCTCCGCGCCCTGGAGGAGATCCTGAAGGAGGAGGGGGGAGTTGCCATCAACAAACCCATCACCCATCACCTGCTCAACAGGTTGGGGCCCATAGTCAGAACGTCAGAGTCATGATGTGAAATGAAGGAGGTTTATACATGTGGTTGAGAAATGCTTAAAGATAATGTTGCAGGGGAACTTGGGGGCTGCCACAGTGCAGCAGTTATAATCTTGTACCTACTAGTTGGCTGTATTTCATCCTCTGGTCTGAGGAGTAGATACTATGTTCAAATATGGAGAAAATAACCTATTACATATATTATATATAACATATTAGATCCCTGCTCAATATTAAGTGTGTAGCGTACTAAGTGCTGTGGTGAATGTTTTTTTACATGTCCTTGTTTCTCTGCTCTTAAATGCAAACAGGAGCCTGAATCTGCAGAGTCTGTCTCTCTGTATAAAACCAACAACCACTCATCTACAGTTAATCAAATCAGAACAGCCAAATTGCTTCCTGACAGATTTCTCTCTGAGCCAGTGTTTCCAGTGAAGCACTCCAGGAGTTTTCTAAAGATGCTTCACTTAAAATTCCTGTAAATTTCCAGGAAGTTGCTGTTTTCATTTGGGACATTTTGTCTCCCAGAGGAATGTCTTTCTAGTTTTTGAGTCAAGTCAGGATTTACATAAAAACAAAGTTTGTTGATGGCCGACAGACAGTGTTGGCAAGTACATTTACTCACACACTGTACTAGAAGGAACAGTTTGACATTTTTGGAAATATACTAATTTGCTTTTTTACAGAGAGTGCGATGAATAAATCTGTAACACTGCTGTGTCTGTATGATAAATATAAACAGCCGGCTCTGTCCAAATGTAAAAAACAAATACCGACCAGAAGTAAGGATGGGAATTGAACTTTAATACTTCTGTGCATGGACAGAAGTGGTTTGATGCTATTAAGGATCTTGTCATTCGATACCAAATTTCAATACCTAAGGAGTAAGTAAGTAACTGGCACCTCTACATTTTTCTGCTTAACTCTGCTTAAAAAAAAATCAAAACAACAAACAGTGTAAAAACTACACTACAAGTGTTTATAATTGGGTTATGTGCTGGACTGTTTCTTGGCAGAGATGAAATGTGCAGGAGTCGTCGCAGTGCTACAGCTTAGCTTTTCATTACATGAAGATTTAACATCCGACCGAACAACAATAATATTGTTTTACCAACATCCGTAGTCAAAGTTTCAACTGATTGATTGTTACTGGTGTGGTCAGTATTCTGCCCGGAGACACTTCATCAGCATACACTGCCCATGTTGTGTGTCTGTCCTCCCAGGCTGAAGGAGTGTGACATCTGGGGTCAGTGCGAGGTGCTGAGAATCCTTCAGCGCTACCGGCCGCAGTCCGAGGACGAGCTCTTTGACATCCTGTCCCTTCTGGACGCATCCCTGGTCAGCCCCCACCCCCCAGTCATGGCTGCCACCCTCAGCCTCTTCCTCAGCCTCTGCTCCGGCGTTCCCGCCATCAGTTTGGCGGCCCTGGAGCGGGTACGTGGACCCCTGCTGGCCGCCTGTGGGAGCGCATCCAGAGAGACGAGGTTCACCGCCCTCTGCCACATACAGGTCAGTGTGAATAGTTCAAGTTGACAGGGAGAAGGTTTGGAGGTAGTCTTCTACTGACTTCCGTCTCACCGTGATCACTGCAAGAAAATCTGTGTAATCTACAGCTAATGAACAAAGCCATGTCTACTACATAGAGTTGTTTTTTGACTGAGAATGTCTTTGTATATGATCATCCAGTTATGTGTGAACTTTTGATTCTCAGCCTGTTTTAATGTCAGCACCTGAAACACACTTTTATCTTAAAGTTCCTCTCCAGACATTTCAAACTATGTAAAAATACTCTGCTATGATAAATATTTAGTGTGTATATTATAAGTATGTCACGTTTTAACATAGGGCTGGACCCAAATGCAGCCAACACAAGGGAGTAAGAGCAAAATATTTTAATAGCAAAAAAGTGACTTCTTACAAAACTCAAAATCCACACAAGGTAAAACAGGACGAAGCGAACAGGAAGCCAAAGCGTAAGGAAACACAGGGGAGTTCAAAAGACAGCAGAGGGGAGGATAACAGCAACCGCAGCACGAGGAAGACAAGGACTTCACTTGTAGACAGGATAACAACCGCAGATAAACCAACACAACCAAAGGGGAACACAGAGACTAAATAGACAAAAGGGAGCAACGGTGAGCGAACACAGATGAAACACATTAGGGCGGGGCAGACAATTACCAAACAGGGAACCAGGACAAAGACAGGAAGTACAAACATCAAAAGACACAAGGAAACTGACTAGAAAATAAAACAGGAAATATACAAATTTCCAAACAATCTCAAACATGAAATGTCCGCCATGGCAAACCATGACACAGTTGATATTTAGCATGTAGAAGAAATGGTGGCAGAGGATGTAATGCTGCTTTACAAAATGTAAACTGAGCACATCCTTGTAGATCAGTAACTAACTCTACATTAACCTTGATGCCTCAGACCTCAAGACTCAGAGTTTTAAAGTCTAACTTGTGTATTTATTATTGACACTATCCGCTGTTTTGTCCTTTTCCCAGTTGCTGTTGCGTTCTCTCCCTGGCCTGATGGGTGCGCACTACAAGCGTTTCTTCTGTGGCTATGCTGAACCGGCCTACATCAAGCAAAGGAAGATGCAGGTGATGCCTGTTTGACTCATTGTTGACCTCTCTATGTTTTCCTCTGTATTCTGTTGTTCTTTCTAATCTCAGGTACAGTTATGCTGCAACTTTCTGTTTTTGTTAATAAAATGATATTGTACTACTAAAACTATAGTTGAAATAAATAATGCCATAAACTTAAGTGTCATAAGCTTTGTGATGTCATAACAAATCACCACCTGGACCCTGGACCCTCCATCCACCTTGCAGCTTTTGATCTCCGCTGATCTCACCGACCTGTTGTTACCAGAGCTCCAGAGAAGCCTGAGAGAGGAGATGTAAAACTGCAATGAGATGCTTTTTGGTTCTTAAAACCACATATATATTTTCTTATAGATCTAAACTTCAGATAAAAGTGTAAAAGATGGGACCTTTAATCACTTATACTTATACAGAGTTTGCTCTCTGAAATGTATAGAAATGAGTTTGACCACATGCCTGGGTAGTAAAGTGGAAGCACAGCAGGTCTGTACTTCACTCGAGCTTAGAAAGGTTCATAAAGTGTTTGACAGACGATCCTGATCTGTACTAGAGACTCCAAGTCTGCTTCAATTTTGACCCTCTATGTTGACCTCCAGCTTTATGTAAGTGCAGCACTAAATCACTGGAGTATCCACAGTTACTGCCCACGAACAGTATCAGCAGCAGCACTCCAGTGCTTTGATGATAGCTAAGCTGGTGCTCTTGTGGTTGCAGGTGCTGGTGGAGCTGGTAAATGACGAGAATGTAGCAATGTTACTGGATGAGCTGAGAGGATACTGCACCGATGTCAACACTGACACTGCCCACGCGGCAATCTCAGCCATAGGTAAACACACACACACACACACACACACACACACACACACACCCATGCACACTCCTATTATTGTTATCAGTATAATGCATGACCGTGCAGACGCTCTATTGTTCACTATGCCTTTATTACAAGACAAACATGTCCAGACAGTTGCTGTATTCTTCTAGCTCACAGTAACACTCTTATACTCCTGGTGCATCCTCGGTTTAGACACAAAGTCTGGTATTTTCAGCGGAGTCGTTCCTAGAGGATTCTAAACACAGGAAACATCTGAATATACGTTGCATTTAGAGAACTGAGGAAATTTAGTTTTTAAAAATCTGATCTCCTGTGTTTATAATCCCACTCTCTGATTTAGTTTCTGTGTTTGATCAGCCTCACTTATGCCCTGTGTTATCCTGTGTTATCCTGTGTTATCCTGTGTTATCCTGTCTTCACCTGGTGTAGGTCGTATTGGACGGAGCTACAGCGACAAATGTCTAGAGATCCTCACTGGACTCCTCGGACTCAAACAGGAGCACATCACCTCTGGTAAAACTCATTTCCCCTGACCACACACATTGCATATAGACTTGGGCTGATATTCGATATCGATATTTATCAATATTCAATAATATGGAATATCATGATATTTCCCTCCATATGCAATATTTGTCATAATTTTGCACAGTCTGCTCTGCTGCTGAGTCCGACCCTCATTTCACTGCTTCTCTTACCTTAGCATGTGACAAATACAACTTTGAACTGCTGTTTAGTGGCAGCATTGGTTAGACCTGACAATAATATTATGTGCAGTGGTGCAGTGGTTAGCCCTGTCGCCTCACAGCGAGAAGCATTTTCCTGGGCTCGAACCTGCCGGCCGGCCGGGACCTTTCTGTGTGGGACTCCATCTTCCTCCCACAGTCCAGACACGTGCAGGTTAACTGGTTAACTCTCTCTCTCTCTCTCTCTCTCTGATTCCTCAGCCGTGGTGCAGACAATGCGTGACCTGGTCTGGGTGTGTCCTCAGTGCAGTGACACAGTGTGTTTGGCTGTCGAGGGCTGTGAGGAGTTGCTTCAGGACAGCCAGGTCAGACACACTCTGCAAACATACACTTCCATGTGCACAAAGGACATAGTATATCATAGTCATTATTGTCATTTAGCATGATAACTCAAAGGAATGCTGTAGTTTTTCCATTTTTAAAACACTTTGCATTGTGGGATTATTACCAGAATACAGTGTACATACCGTGGACACTGCTTTTTATGTTCCATTATAGGGATATTTGAGGCTCTATACAGAGCATAAAAAACTAAATGACAGACAGTAAATATAGTGAACTATATAGTAAATAGGGAGTGTATTCTGACACAGCCTAATAAATAATACTTTAGGATGTTTTTCTCTTACCTTATTAATGTTGTAGGTGGAGAAGATGTAACTAATTTAACTCTTTAATATCCCGTTGGGTAGTTTAATCTATAACCAGGCTTCATGTTTAAGTCCTTTGTAAAATCTCTATCAGGATGTTTGGTGGCTTCAACCTGAGAGGCTTTGACCCGAGAGGCCGGACTAGAGACGGTGGAGAAAGATATGATGATGATATGATCTTGTACTGGATTGATCAGATATTAAAAATTAGCTGGCCTGGAGCACTTCCGTTGTGTGGTTTGAAGATGTAGAGATTTTTCTGTTGCATTTGTTCTTGGGGTTTGTTTGTTTTTGTTGTGGTATTGTTTCTGTATTTGCAGCGTGTTTGCATTGTCTTCCTGCGACACGTTTTTTTCATTTGCAGCACGTTGCTGTTGTTGTATTTGTTTTGTATTTTCATATATGTCTTTGAATCTGCATCGTTTATGAATTTGCAGCTTGTTTCTCCCATTGAAAGTGTTTTCGGCCGTTGCAGCATGTTTGCCCTTGTCAGCCACCACAGGAAAGTAACTATAACTTTCAAACAAATAAAGTAAAAAGGATAATAATCACCTTTGAAATGTCATGGAGTAGAAGTATAAAGTAGCATAACTTGGAAATTCACTAGTACTTAAACATAGTATTTACATGGAGTGTACGGTTGTTTGAGAGGTTTCTCTGAACAGGACAGTCCAGGGTTAAAATGCCTCCACCCTGCTGAGACGTCCTTGAGAAATATACTGAGCTAATGCCAGCTCCACGGCTCCTGCTCTGTCGCAGGTCACTTTATAATGATGTAAAGTTTGCACCACTTCTGATGGTTTTTTTGTCTCTGATCTCCATCTTTGTCGCCCGTTCTCTTTATTGAAAGTAATTTTCATACTTTTGTTGTAATTTCAGCGTTGCTTACTAAGTATACAACATGATTACTGCACATAAACAAATCAAGGCCATTGCTGAATTATACTATTAGTTTTGTGTTGTATACATGGGATGGCAGATTGTGAGAGAATTTATCCTGGGACACAGGCGCATAAAAGGCCCTGCGTGACTTTCAGTCATTTTTCTTGTCTTTCAGTGACATTTTTCAGGTTCACCTCCTGTTTATTGGCTGAACTTCATCATGTTTTCATACTGCAGGTGCCTTTCTCCTCTGTAGAAGATCACAGTAACAGTGTGGGTGCATGCAGTAGAGTACACCAATGTTTTTCCAGGTGGTTGTATTGTAGTACAGTTTGATAACCGTCCGTTCCTACAGTGCAGTGCAGTAAATGGTGGCTACAGTGAGGCAATGTAGTAATATGTATTTTACAGTGATGCTGAAGTCACTATTAGACAGTTGCAAACCTGTTCTCATGTCTGATGGATGCCACTGTAAACCAACTCACGTTGGGTCGGACACTCAGTCTCTCTCAACATCACATCGTTGACATTTCATTGTCATGTCTGCACATTTTTTTATTTTATGCATTTCTCTTTTTCTAAAGTCAGTTAGGTTTTTATCGACGTATCAAAACATTGTCTGGTGTCAAGTTTTGAAGCACTGGTGAAAAGGTTTAATTCATTGGTGACAATGTTGAAGTGATTGACTTGTTTTGACGCATGTGAACAAGGTTTTGATCCTTTTAGAGGCTTTTGCACAGGTGATTTAGTGTTTTGAGACCTGCATTAAGAGTTGTGACTGTTTTCATGAGTTGTTAGAGTCAGATGAACTATGTGTGGACACGATGGAGGTTGCACAACCACAATGACAAATGCTTGAATTTACCCCCAATAATCAAAAGTCTTAACCTACAATAGTACATCATATTTATCTTTATTTGTTAATGATATATATTTTTATTATTACTCACATATGCAAATTAACTGATAATTAAAATGACATCATATAAATGTAGTGGAGTAAAACTGCTCTCTGGAACCTGGACCTGTGCTCACTAGATATATATATATATATATAAGTATTAGAGTGGTGTGTTTGGTTCTCTTTAAACTAGTGTCTGGTTAATTGCTAAATAATTTGCATGTTTGTCAGCCTGCAGGTTCATTGTGAAATATGGTTGTACCAGAAAAAAAAAAAAAGAGGGGTAGTTTCACTTCTTCATGTTCTTTAATGAACAGATGAGCATGAAACAGCTCTGTATGTAAGTGTGAGTGGTGACAGGAAGCCCTGCCCCGTTTGAATATGAAAATAGTACTTTGTATGTGGTTAACAGCAGGACCAAAATCCAGAGAGAACCCAGACCAGCTTGTTTAAGCTTTCACATATCTTTGTGTCTTTCAGTAAGTTTATTCTATCTCTGTGATATTAAGACAACTCAGTTAAGATGTCCACATGTGAACACTACCTCAACCTGGATCTAATGTAATAATGAGTACCTGTACAGATGTGCATACTCCGCTACAAGTAGAAGTCCTGCTTTGAAATGTTGCTTTATTAAAAGCAAAAATACTGTCATTGTGAAAAGTAAAAGTACTCATCCAGCATAATGACTCCTGTCAGTGTTATATCACTATACACTATGTTATTGGATCCTTATTATTACAGAATCTAAATGTTAAGTAACTATGATGTTAAATAACTACCACTACAGTGGTACTCAGGAAAAACAAACAGGAAAACACTCTTTTTCATTTACATAAAGTAATTTACATATAAGTTTGCTTATCCTACTGTCATAGCAAAATTAAACATAGATGGACAATATAAAGGTCCCATCTCTTTTTTGATTATAAAGCAGGTCTAGGTTAAATACTAATACAAGCTCAAAATCCTTTTTAACGTCTGAACTGGTCGGGGTGCATCTGATGATTTTCGTAAGTTTCCAAAACTGATAATCCAACAACTACGCCGTGTGGAAGTTCTCTTTTTTAATTCTTCATACAACTCTTTCAGTGTCTCTTTTTGTATGTACGAGAGAGGGTGTCAGAAAAGACTCTATATAATATATATATATTATATAAATGTAATATTTATGATGGCGTACTTTTCAGAACAACTATACAACATGTTCACCGTCAGAGTCTCTTCAAGTCTTTTGTACAAACCCATTCATAACAGCAATTGTTTTTCACTTGAAATAAAAGATCTAAGACTTTTCCTATACGTACACAGGGTTAGTGAGCATTTCTCCTTTTTAAAAAGGATCCAGCACAGAGGTCCACCCACGCTGAACTTTACTACGACTGTTGTTGTTCAACAGGTTTCGGTTGACAGTAAATATACAACTGATTTCAGGCGTGGTTGGTTTCTATTCAGAAGGAATTCGTAGCTTTTGGAGATTTGGGTGCATCATGTATGTCTTATGTTGTGATTTTTTTTTCTTTTTTGTAAACTCACTCAAGTTATGTTTTTACTCTGTGTGTATCCTTGACGCCTTATAAACATTATGAATGCATTTCTGTCATAAAACAGTGGAGATGGGTGTTCATTTCTGTGGGTGTTCAGGGCCTTAAAATTCAGTCGTTCTCCTCATCCTCTATTAGGGCAGGCAGGCCTTGCTGTGGTTGCTGGGTGTGTACGGGGAACGAGTCTCCAGCGCCCCATACACGCTGGAGGTGTTCATCGATGGAGTGAGGAGCGAGGCCTCTCTGGGAGTCAAGATGGAGCTGCTGACGGCCACCATGAGGCTGTTTTTGTGCCGGCCCGCTGAAACACAGGACATGCTTGGAAGACTGCTGCACTACTGCATAGGTGTGTGTGTGTGTGTGTGTGTGTGTGTGTGTGTGTGTGTGCGTGTGTGTGTATGTGTGTGTGTGTGTGTGTGTGTGTGTGTGCGTGCGTGTGTGTGTGTCTGTCTGTGTGTGTGTGTGTGTGTTTATGTGACGGAGAAAGAGAGTTGTTAACATTCTTGTGTTTTCCAGAGGAGGAAACAGACATGTGTGTACGTGACCAGGCACTTCTCTACTACCGCCTGTTGCATTGTGGGATAGAAGAGACACGAAAGGTCCTACAGGGTCGAAGGTCAGACCCTTCCCTAGGTGTTCTCATCGGCCGCCCCGCAGAGCCCATCAGCCAGTGGGCGTGCAGCTTTAACACTCTGGAGCCTCTCAGGCAGGGCGCCATAGAGACAGAGCCAGCCAGCAGAGGAAGCCCTGAGCATGTGAACTTTGACCCCAAGCCTAACACTGACCTCTCAGACACACTGAACTGTAGCCATGGCAAGACGGGCCATTCAGGTGAGTGAGGACATTAGTATTGTTCTGTCCTGTTATCTAAGACACTGATGGTGTAAATTAAGATTGATAAGCTACACAGCCAATAGGATTCTGATTTACAGTAAGTGCGTAGTCTTTTATTTGATTGGCTCATCACTGCACCTTTGCCTGGAATATTGATTCTTTCTAGCATCTTGATGGAGTTACTGTGTTATGAAAAGCAGGTGTAGTCAGCTTCCTGTCTTGCATCCTTGTTAGCGAGCTAGTAATTAGTGAGCAAGTAATTAAAGATGCTGCTAGTAAAACCCAGATTTGTTATTCTTTTACAGTGAGGATTAAGTCAGATTTCACCCTGGAATCGGTCTCTTCCTAAATAAACTTCACTGGACAAAACCCACTGGGGGATCTGTGTTCATGTTGACTGTGAGCAGCACATTGTGGTCAATCACTTGTTCCCCTAAAGTGTGAGCATAAAATTTGCAATGCTGAAAGACAATGTGATCAAAGAGAACGCGCAAGATTATCAAAAAAACCGATAGCCTCTAAATAAAGACGGCCTTAGCCTCCGTGACGTCACCCACAGGTTTCTGAACAACAGTTTTGAAGCTCAGAGTGAGTCCAAAAAATGGGCAAGAGGTGGGACGTGTGTGGAGCAAACATACACTCACCCACCTGTCACTCAAAGCGGCCATGCTCTAAATTATGCATAACTTTAAGTCTTATGAAATTTAAACAGTTCGGTTATATAAAAATTCTCCTCCCGTACGGTTGTCATGAAGGGGAAATTAGCTATTGAGACCAAAAACCGTTTTTGGTACCAGGCTGTAAACTTGTTTATTTCTGCTGTAAAGTTGGGCATTTTAACATGGGAGTCTATTGGGATTGACTCACTGTTGCAGCCTCAAGTGGTCATTTGAGGAACTGCAGTTTTTGGCTCTCGAGTGCTGATTTAATTTTTTTGCCCTGGAGGCTGCTGCTTGCAAAAGAAACACAGTGTCTACCCGGCTTACAGCTGGTCTCTGTTATGGTAGATGAATTTACTGACATCACTGATTTAGCACAACTGCCTCGTGGTGAACTTTGAGTTTATTTTTTTTACTTTCAGCATTTTGTGGCATTCTTTCTCATGCAGATGTTCGTTAGTGAGTTCTGCAGAACAAAGCACTTGCTGTGCACTTCTGTCTTGCTAGAGTGTGGGAGTTAAGTCAAACTATTGAGTGGGAGAGGGTCCAGTTTGGTGCCATCTGTGGTGCACCAAACAAAAAACATTGCAAACGGCAACAGGGACAATTGCTCAACCTAGCAGAAACCGCGCAGCAACAGTCTCGACAATATTCTTTCATTAATAAGGGACGCATTCAAAGACCAGGATAATCATGTGTTTCCCTTCTGAACCCATAGCTGAGCCACAGGATCCTCTTTGACCTGAGGAAAGCAGAGCTCCAACTGTATCCATGGCCACTGGCTGTAACCTAAGCTTGAATGGGCGTGGCCTTTGCTGTTGCTATGGCTATCTCTGTGGTGGGGCTGCAGCTATTATTATTTCTGTGGTTGTGGTTAATATCTTTTGCTATAGCTGTAACTTTACCTGTGGCTGCTCTTTAAAGAACCCAAGACGGTATCATTGGCCAGGCTCCTGCTGTGGTGTTAGTAGTTCACATCAGCAGGTCAGGAAAAGCTTCCCCACAATGCAAACTGCATCTGTAGCCTAATCACAGCTAGGATTAGGGCTAGCCATGGCAGCAGCCAATCATAACATGTTCTGCAAGTTCTGCAACCATTGTTTGTCTAGAACAAATCTCCAGGTATACGAAGCTTCCAGCACTGGCACAAAAGAAAGATTCTTGCATTTTAAATCCACGCTCTCTGGTTTAAAAGCCGAGAGTCTCTGTTTGATCGTGTCATTACCTGCTTCATTCAGAAGAAGAACGGATTTTGTTTGCAAGTAAACAACAGTAGTGTGTTTCTTATATGTAATTAGTTGATATTGCTGTTGGTTGTTTGTTTAAATTAGTGTGATTGTGTTGTGATTTAGGCGTGTTGGTCCAACACTGAGGTTGTTCTTAGCTGTTCATTGGCTGTAACTGACTATATGGTTTTAGCCACTGTGTTTGGGGTGTCCTTTGATAGCATGATGGTTGATTTTCTGAACATACTGCTTGGTTGTGAATGATACAGCCTGCTGTTTATCACATACACTCAGTGGCCATGTTATAATATAAGCTGTAGAGTCTAATACAATCGTTGTTCCATAAAGTCTATTTTTATGACGCCTATAATGTTTCGTTTTCTTTAATCTTCATTCAACCGATTCACTGGCTCCTTAGCAATCTGATGTTTCTGTTTTTCATAAATAGTTTTTTTGTCCTGCACTTTCTCTGCGGCAACAGAAGTCCTCACCTAATGTCAGTGCTGATGAGTGTGTGACCAGAATGAAAAGGAGAAGCTTTGTGCTCAAGCCAAGAATGATAGTGGCGTTACTGCAAGTGTACACGTTGAGTACTTTAAAATTCTGGTATCATGTGTCAGTATGCAGTACATACAACCCTGACAAACAGTAACCCAAAAAGACGAAGCAAAACATGCTTTTAGAAGAAGTAAGTGTTAAATATGCTGTGGCATTCCCGTCGGAGCTCAGGTCCATCCTGTTTAACTTGATTATCCTTGAAAAAACTCTAAAACAGGATTCGTATTTTCATGCAGCAAAATATATTTATTGGACATGATACAGTTTTACTTGGTTTGGTATAACCAGTAGCTAATGGTGGCTAATGGTAGATATTTCTGTGTAACTGATGTTACTGGAGACAGTTGAGAAAGGAGACAGTGCACTTACAATCATTTGTGTCTGTGTCTGCGTCTGTGGCGTCCTCACCCCAATGGGAGAAGTTAACGTGATCACAGATTATGACCAGTTCTTTTGCCCCATTGTCACCAAAGTAAACATTTTTTCACAAGCCACAAATCTTCCAAACATTCTGACACTATAATGGCATTTTTCATACAGAGAAATCAGGAGAAAATTAACTTTGTTCATGACACGTTCAGCAACACAATCTGGTAACACAGATAACGCTTCTCACTGTTGCTTCTCGTCTCACCGCTGGAATGCTGCCAATGTCACTTTCCAACCGGATAAACGGGCTGGTGTTGTATTGTTTTGACATGGACAAGCAATCGAAACCTGCTGGAGGTGTCTGACAAGAATTGAGCCTTTAGAATTGTAAAAATGTGTTGATGTTTTCTTAAATACAGAGTCTCTTATATGCAAAAATCTGAAGAAGCACAGGCAAGAAACACTTATATACTCTGGAATTAATACATTTATTAAAAGGACCATTTTAATGGGTCGTTGACATAGTGGCTCAAATCTTTTATTATCTGAAGTGTATTGCCTTATCCAATTTTCCAATTTGATTTATTTTCTTTGTTTTTATTTCTTTATTGTTTAAAAATAATATTTTGAATTATGGGGTAAGTCGGATATTGTCCAGCATGTGGCTGGAGTGTGGAGCGGAAGTGCTTCCCTATATTTGGAGTACGGCCCGTGAATGAGGCAGGTGTGTGTGTTTGCGACTGGCAGCATACAAGTTTTGGACCGTCGTCACGTAGTCTCGTTTTCATATTGGTGTTTTGCATCATCTTTGGAAACTTGATATGTTATGGAGCATTCGGGTTTATGTGGCACTCGTGGAATAATAAATGCACGTTTTGTAAGTACAACGAATTTGTGGGATCTCTTATTCATGTGGAGTACGACGCGTCCACTTGGTGTAAAGCCGGTTGCACCCACCTCAATGGCTGGTAGACACTTTTATTGGATCCTGGAATCAAGCCATACACATATCACAGCCAAGTTTTGGGAATCAGTTGATAGACCATGTCCACAACTCTAGCTTGATGGTTTATTGCACTTTATGATTAAAGGAAAACATCTTTAAGAAGATGCAGGGGCCTTTTAGAGCTTTTAGAGGGGGGACAAAACTGTAGAAGCCCTATCTAATTATAAGAATTATATTTAGAGATGTCTTTCTGAAGCCACTGTAATTCCCTCGTCTCCACTGTGGTACTACTGAGAAAGGTCACTTAGAGTCAGTCCGCTGTAAGTAGGTCAAACTAAGACTGAGAAAATTTTGGTTTCCCAAGATTAGGGTCCATTTCTGGGATTGCAGCACCATTTTTCAATCACAAATCTCTTGTTCTGGCACTCATCCTACCTGTCTGTCTCCGTCCCTCCCCACCCTCTCTCCCTCCCGCCTTATCCTCACTCTCTGTCCTTCTGTTGCATCCTTCCCCTCCCTCTCTTCCTTCCCCTTCTTCCCTCCCTGCGTCCTGCTCATCTTGCTCTCCTTGTCCTCCCGTGTCCTCCCCAGGCTCAGACAGTGCCATTCAGTGTGCAGACTCCTCCACTGATGTCCTGGCTTCCAGCGTCACAGCCCCCATCAGTTTGTCCCTCTCCCCGGCTCTCAGCCCAGAGGAGTTTGAGCGCCTGTGGCTGCGGCGACACGTTCTGCATGCTGAGCAAGGTAATTAAATGGAAAGAGGTTATAGTGTAAACAATCACTGCATATCTCAGAAATAATTTCAGGCTGAAAGCTTCCTCTTATTGAGCCAGGAGTTTTGTTTGGCAGGAGCAAACGGGGCCTGCTGAAGAATCTATAAAACTGTATGAAATCTCCTGACTGGAATCTATTTAAGTACATTTACTCAACAACTGTACTCAAGTACAAATTTGAGGTACTTGTATTTTACATGAGTATTTTCTGTTACTGCCACTTTACACTGAAGAGTGAAATTTTGTACTGTTTACTCCACTACATTGATCGGACAGCTTTAGATATGATTTTTTGTACACAAAATAGATGAATGGCTCATAAAATATGATGCTTTAATAGAGATTAAACTACCCAACAGTTTAGAGAAATACAGCCGCATTAAGCAGCTGTTACTGTAAAATACTGCTTACACATTAATGCATGAGTAATAATGATATACTGATATGATATATAATAGTATAACAGCCACACATGCCATTTTTCAGTGTAATTTACTTATACTTTTATTCCTTTTTACTACATTCTCCTGATTATATTTATATATTCAAATGACATTTTCAATATAGGAGTTTTACTTGTATTTCTACAGTGTGATATTTTTGCATAAGTAAAGGGTCAGAATTCTTCCACCACTAGAAATCTTAAAACCAGTGTTTAATATCAGCCGAAGGGGATAAATGTCAAGTGTGTCCTGTTTGTTTTGCCACACCTGAACCCTGAATCTGTCAATCTTTAGTGAAAGAGATTCTCTATTTGTTTCATGACCAAGAACCCTGAGCACACACAGACTTCCTGTAGGGGGAGAAAATGTAATATTGTTTATTATTTATTTACTTAATATTGAACACTTTGGAGCTCTATATATATATATTAGGGGATTAGGGTTAAATGTGTCTCATCTAGTGAATAAGACGTAGTTCCCATTTCTGTAGGCCCCTGTTTCATGAAGTAGAGAAACACTGGACGTTCCCTGTGTTTCTTGACTTCTAAAAGCCTCTGGTAATGACTTTGCTTGTTTTGTTGTGGCTAGGTCCTGAGAAGAGTCAAGAGGAGGAGGATTATATGTGCATGCAAGAACATGTCCAGTGCCCCGCAATACCTCACTGTTCCCCACAAAGCCTTCAGGCAGCGATGCAGCTGGTCAATATCCAGACACTGGCCTTCACGCCGCCGCACACACTCCCCTGGAGGGTTTACTTGTACACACACACCCAGCACACACACTCGGCCGACACGCCCCACAGCACGCTCATACTGGGGGAGCTGCTGTACACTGGAGAGGCGAATCAGAAAGCGGGAGCAAAGAAAGGTACAGGTGACGGAAAAGTGGTGGTGGAGAGGGGGGAAGACAAGCAAATGAAAGAGGGAGAAGAAGCTGCCGCTGAGGAGCTGAGCGGGAGAGAGACGACGGGAAAAGACGGAGAAGAAAAGGGAGTAAAAGTGACTCTGAAGCAGCAACCAAGAGATGAAAAAGCTCTGAAGGGGTTTCTCTCCATCCTTACCACTGTACTGCACACACTGTCCTCAGAGTCAGCTTAGATATACCCACGCACACACATCACTGCTCTTGCTATACATCCTTCCAAAGACACTCATTGACCACATTCATTCCCTAAATATAACTATAATATAGCCTCTGATAGGAGTAAGCACTGGCACACGGAGAGAGTTGAATCTTTAAAGGGTAAAAAGGTGAGTTAAAAAGAGAGTATTTAGTAGAGAGAAAAATTCAGCTGAAGGCCATTAATCTCCTCAGTTTGCTGGGGTTTTTTTCTCTCACAGTCAAGCCATAATAAGTGGATTAAAAAATAATTCAGGTTAGGTCAGGTTTGGCCTGGTGGGGGCACTATTGAGCACTAGTCTCACCATGGTCTGTCTCACTGCAGCAAAATCAACAGTCTTATCAACAGTCTTTCCTCTTGGGACTGAGAAATAATGTTGTTTATCTACAAACACATGTAGGGTGGGGGGTGGGCGGGGTCCTGTTACTTACTCATTCACAGCGTGCAGAGCTGAAGGGCCCTGAAACAGCTACCATGGATATAGTTTTTATTTCTGGTAGTTATTTTTTCTGTACATTCATGATAATAACGAGCTGAAAGTAATGCGAACATGACCTGACTTAAAATAATAAAACGTGTTAAGTGTTTTGTTGTGAGTTCGTGTGTGTTTTAAAAATGAGTCAGTTTGGCTTTCTACACTGTGAATGCAATGACTCGTTTGGCTGGAGATCACCCAACAGTGACGACACACCTGGTTCATATAAAAACCACGGCCACCTACGGACTCGCACTCACGCCCTTACAAGCGTGCATCGTCGGTCGAAGAACCGGGGGAGTTGGCAGTTAGGGGATGTGGTAGCTCCTCTCGTATGCTGCACTGTCACGGGGAGAGTGTCTCTTTTTTTCCTCATAGACGTCCTCTTTAATTTTTCCGTGCCTTATAAGTACAAAATAAAGGAGTGTACCCCGCTGTATGTGACTGTCAGCCGCCGTGCCTCTGAGGCGAACCGGCGGAGGGAGGTGAGTGGGCTGAACATGAGTTTCATTTTTTATCTGTATCACAACAGCTACTTTTCTGTACTGACTTTATTAGCCGATGTTTGTTAACATAACTTTGCTTTTTCTGTCTTGATACTTATTTTTGATGAAAAGCATACGTAGTGTATCAGTAACGGTTAATTTTGAAATTGAAAATTAAGCTACCATGTACTTCTGGCTAACAAGGCTGTATCTGCTGTTGCCGTTAAAAGCAGTTAATTAACGGTTACGAGTTAGCAGTTATTAAACTATCGGGAACCAAGCTCAACAAACCCACTAACTTTACTGTCAGTACGACTCTATAATCCTTATGTTATTTTACTTGCATTTTTATATATCTTGATAACTTTATGGGACCTTATCTTCCACGACAGTAGCTATATTGAAACATCGTTATCTGTAACGTTACTGTGGAGCAGCTTCATGTGGTAGATAAGAAAGAAAATGAATAAACAAATATTTCGCCTTGGTCCAGCCCTTCACTACAGAGAGTCACACCTGTCCTGTCAATCAAATCTCCACAGTTCCATTTAACTGAATATCCACGTTGTTATGCGCGGTAAACTTTTCATTTGTGAGTTTTAAGTAGAGGAGAATAGACTAAGGTGTGTGTGTGTGTTTATATTTATATATATATATATATATATATATATATATATATATATATATATATGTATATATGTGTGTGTGTGTGTGTGTGTGTGTGTGTGTGTATGAGGAGGCCTGATCTATAAATAGAGCCGGCAATGGAGGCTCAGTTTACTTGATGACAAAACAAAGGCAGTGTACTTTGAAAAAGTTATCAAGCCTGTACAGCAGGTGAGGATTTTCTCTCATCGTAGGCTAACACGATTGCTGGAATATAATGAAATCAGTACTTGTCAGTGCACGTTGACAAAGTGCACCGTCTTACTTAAATATTGATGTGAAGGTGACTCTCCATTAACTTTATTTGTTTAGTGTTCACAGGTACTTCGCCCTGTCTCGTTCACTCTAAGCTCACCACCTGTTGTTAGAAAAACAGAGTTCATGATAACAATGAAGAGACACCAGCTAACGCAGTCTGCACTCCATAATGGCAACAGTATTATTTTATATTCAGTTTGATTTGATCGCAGTAATTTTGCAGTTACCTAATTCTGTGTTGAAATCCGTAATCTTATTATGTGCAATTAAGTTTAGCTTTAAGCCTGTAAACCTTAAAAAAAAAAAAATTAATTATAATAGGGCCGAACAATTACTCAAAATATTATCTAAATCTTTTTTCAGTTTTTTTATTTTTTTCATTTATTTTCTTTTTTTGTGTGTGTTTTTTTGATAAAGGTAAAATGTGTCACAACATGCCATGAATGAAGCATTGTGGTGCTACAGAGATGCTCTGGTGTACAAATCCTATTTTCCAGACATAAAGGATTAGGCTTTTTTGGTACATGACCCAACAACAATCACATCATCATCATCATCATCAAGTCAGATCCTCCTTCAGCCCTACTAATTTCTCAGTGACAAAATTGTCCGTTTAAATTGGTAATATAATTATGTGGAGCAGCTGTCTGAATGAGCTGGTGTGGTAAAAGGCCACCATTGGATAGATACCACTGGATCAGGAGAACTTCGGGAAATGATAAAGACATGATTCATTTACTACCAGTCTCAGCAGGTTAAAAGTAATTTTCCATTTCTACAGAATCTGATCGATGTTCTTGACTATTAATTTTGATCAAATGATGACATCCAGCAGAATAATTTCAGGATACAATGTTGAGGGACTTGGTGGCTCAGAATGTCACAGAGGTTAATTCAACAGCACAATAGTGAAATGTCCTTTACTAAACTTTACTTTCATCTTTATTCGACATATGTCAAGTATGAGCTTGTAAATGTGTGTATTACTATTATCCTAAGCAACACAGAAAGCAGCTTGTTTAATTAGTTCCCTCAACACACACAGTCCGTCTTACCTGTCACTGTCTGAGCCCTCTAAAACATTCATTAACTATTTGCTGAATTATTTACTAATTGCTGACTAAGTTACATACCAGTATAATGGATGTGTGTGTGTGTGTGTGTGTGTGTGTGTGTGTGTGTGTGTGTGTGTGTGTGTGTGTGTGTGTGTGTGTGTGTGTGTGTGTGTGTGTGCATGTGGCTGGGTTTCTGATAGGAGATGCGACGTTATTCAAGGAAGAAGAATGTTGTTTTGGCAGTGCTCCTTCTTGTTACGGGATTGTACTTCATTAGCCAGTCAGACTTGCTCATCGCTGTAAGTATGCACCGACTCATTACATGCTTGCAGAAAACAAAGTGTATACCCCACTTCAAACAAACTCGAAAGTGCAGTTTTTCAAGAAGGCCTTGAAGGCAAAGCAATATTCAGAACAAAACATTTTCATGCACATGCACTATAGTAAATATGTGTTTGTTTTGTAGGGTCTGACAAGGTCACATGAACAGATTCCGAATGACTTATATTGGCAAGCAGAGAGGCTGGTCAGTAAGGAGTCCTGGGTTGAACAGGGAAATTACCTGCCTCTCAATGTGTCCTATCAGCTGCTTGCTGGAGCACCATCGACTGAACAGAGTAAGTGACAACCGATAGCAAGGTGAAAACTGAATTAATGTGATGATTATTTTTGTGCAAAAGTTATTTCCAAGCTGTTGTCTTGTCACAGGATCACAGTGGTTACACAGGAAAATATGGAACATAATGTCTGTGCACCACCCTTAAAATTTGCATATTTGTACATGAAAGCAGTATGGCTGTGCACATAGCAGAGTAATATACATTTTATTATTGTTATTTTTCTGTGAATAAATGCTACAACTCAAGACCCAAGCCTCTCCCCAGTGCTTCTCAACTACGGTCTGGGTGATGAGCTAAGCGTTAACAACACTGTCAGTTCAAAGGAAAAATCTTAATACATCAGCCATTAAGGTGAGAGGTAGCGATGCAAGATGCAGGAGAGAGACTTTCAGCTCAGCAAAGACACGCAGTACAAAATCATAAGATGGTACATGTCCTGAATTTAAGACGGATTAGCTACTGTTACTGTCATGAAGAAGATGTGGTGTGATGGTGAGAAGTGGGTGGGTGTGTATGTGTGTAGAATGAGGGAGTTTTTGGGGAAGTGAGAACATTTTGGCCAGTTCTCACAGAGGGCCGTTTGAGAGTTGAGACTTGGTTTTCAGGTTAGAATCTACATTGATCCTTGTTCTTTGTCCTGGTTTTAGGTATTCCATCCTGCTTGTCAATCCGCATATATGAGCATGTGACAAGAGGATATGTGACTCTGTAGTCTGACTCCATAACTTGACTATCAAGGAGCACCTGATGGCATTTTCAGATAGGTTAAAACGTAGCTGACCATTCACTTATTGATGTTTCCCACTCTCAAGCTTCTGAGCAGGAAATGACAATAAACCCACAACTTTCCTAAGACTGCTGCTCTGTTGCTGAGGATGACCTCTGACCTCACTGTGGAGTGGGACATAAAAAGAGGGGATTTCAAATGGCAAGACAAAAACAAAAAATCAAATCTTAGTTTAGTGGTGATAACCATGCTATGTAATTGTCTTAACTTCATCCGGGGGACTAGTCAGTTTTGTAAATTGCATTTTTATGCCTCCGCACCAGCGACAGCTGGCGAATCTGTCTGTCCCATTCTCTTGGACGCAGTATCTCAGTAACCCCTCTCTGGGAATTTCTTCAAATTTGGCACAAATGTCCACTTGGACTCCAGGGTGAACTGATTAGATTTTGGTGGTCAAAGGTCAAGGTCACAGTGACCCCACAGAACAACGTTTTGGCTTCCTTCATGCAATATCTCAAGACCACCCTGAGGGAATTTCATTACATCTGGCATTCACTTGGACTCAATGATGAACTGATTAGAATTTGGTGGACCTCACAAAACACATTTTCGGCCATAACTCACAAATTCACACTAATTGTGATACAATTTAACTCAAATGTGTCTGTAAGGATATAGTGAAATGACATTTTATATCCAAATGGTCAAAGGTTGACTTCACTGTGACATAATGTTCTGCCAAAATACCTCTGGCTATTATTCAGTGCTGTAACTCAGGAAAGGGACTTTGTGACCATATTTCCTGCAATTTGGCTGGTTGGAGGTGGGATAAAACCAAGAGGTGCTCATTCTAGTTGTCCATGTTAACTGAACTGACTGAGCGCCCCTGTAGCTCAGGGATTAAAGAGCCATCCGTGGATCATAACATGTTTTTTAACTAGTTGTTAGCTGGTGATCTTACAGACAGTAAGCTTTGTTTGTATGCTTTGTTGCTTGCTGAGATGAGGCACTTGAGGAATTTTGTTGGTTTGTTGTTTGGTGGGTTGATCAGCATGCTAGCTGTGATGGCAACATGCTACTTGTTTGTTGGTGGTGGTTGTTGTTGTTGTTGTTATGTTAGATGTTTTTATTTCAAGGAATGTAAACAGCCATTCAGCCTAATAGAGGAACAGGAGCTAGATGTCACAGATTTTTAAGTTCATCCATCCCAAACAACTAAGAGCATAATTAGTGCTGCACAACAAATGCCTAGAGTTGGTATTGTTTAAACCTTATGACGGTACAGATGTAGATTGGTGGTTATAAAAGATGCATTTTTTTCTCACTCTTCACGTTTCTGTCCGGACATGTTTCAGAGTATTTATCTGTTGGATTATCATCGATAAAGAGGAAGAAGGGCAGCTATCTAATTCCCACCTTGCAGTCCCTCTTCTCCCAGTCATCACCTGAGGAACGCTCCTCCATGGTGGTGGTAGTGCTGCTAGCAGATTTCGATGTCAGCTGGAGAGTCACTACAGTGAAGGAGATCAAAACTGCCTTTGCCTCAGAGCTGGAACAAGGCCAGCTGGTGGTCCTCCATGTTCTTCAGGATTTTTACCCTCCTCTTACAGGTGCAGTGCATGGGTGATCCTACTAGTGTACAAATATATTCACATCATGTCATGACTGTTTGTTGATACTGTGATACTGATGATGTCTTTATGATACTCCTGCAGGTCTAAAGAGGAACTATAATGATGCTCCAGAAAGGGTATCATTTCGCTCCAAACAGAACTTGGATTACTCTTTCCTAATCCACTACTGTGCCAGTCTTGGCCAGTACTACCTCCAGCTAGAGGATGACGTCTCCTCTGCCAAAAACTTTCTTACTTCCATCAAGAGGCATGTTGAGGAGCAAGAGACGAAGAAGACCACCTGGGCAATGCTGGAATTTTCAGCCCTTGGCTATATTGGGAAACTCTACAGGTCAGCCCACCTTCCTCTCCTGGCCCGCTTCCTCTTCATCTTCTACCAGGAAATGCCCTGTGACTGGTTGATGTCTCACTTTCGAGAGCTGCTGACTCAGAAAACGCCAATCCTCTTTAAACCCTCGCTGTTCCAGCACATGGGCACTTTCTCCTCATTCCAAGGGACATACAACAAGCTAAAGGACAAGGACTTTGAGGAGGGATTCTACACCAATCCTGCAGCTGAAGTTTACTCTGATATGTCCACCTACCAGAAACACTTCCCCAAACTGGCATGGGATGCTGGGGAGGGATTCTTCTGGGGACGCTCCCCAGAGAAGGGAAATTACCTGACAGTGGTGTTCACCGACCCCACAGTGGTGAAGGGGATATTTATAGAAACGGGGTCAGGGGGTAAAGACCTCCTGGAGTCAGCTCAGGTGGAGACAGGCCACGATGTAGTTACCCTCAAGAGAGGGGAGAAGAGTTGTAAAGAGTTCCAGTCAGTGGGGACGTTGGAGAATGGGAGGTTTGAAATGCAGGAGATGGACACAAAGTATAGCTCTGCCTCTTCCTGTCTCAGGATACAAGTCACAGGTGGGCAGAAGGATTGGCTGATCATTAAGAAAATCAGGATTACAACAAAACTGAGTACACCTCCACGCCAAGCATAGGTGTGAATTTTTCTTCCTGCCAGATTAATAATTTGTTTATCTGCCACACATATGCAGACTGATCATTTGACTTTTGTGCCTTGTTAAACAGTTTCACTGATGAAACAATTCAGTGCTTAATGAAACTGTAAAGCTACTGTAAGTATGAAGAAAATATTTGACCAAGCTCTGTGATCTGTCTCTTCATAATGGAGATATGCAATGATATGTTATTATCTGCAATAAAAAACAGTAGTTCCATGTGTTTATGCATTTAAGTAAATACATGATTCAGATTGACAGACGCACACTAGAGGTGGCCTTTGTGTTGTCCATTGTTTCTAAATGCTGAGGTGTGAAGGAGGGAATAACTCACTGAAATTCATGTGGTTTTATAATGGTGAGTCATGGGAACAGGGACATTTTGTGTTGCAGGCGAGTGTGCTGTGCGTGTTTGTCATGGCTGACAGGGTTAGGCTGTAACACAATGTCCCTTATCAGAACACACAAAGTTTACCTAGAATTTGAGAGTACACCTAATCAAACTACTGACTGACACAAATACGCGCTTTCCACAGAGGACAAAACAATAATTTAATCTTTGTGATGTTTAACGTCATTGCAACTCATATTGTTGCTCTGGTCAGCTCACAGAACAATACGACAACTGATAAAATACAAACCACAGCAGAGGTAGAACCCACAGAGAAAGAGGAGGGAGGAACTGGTTGTATATAGGCATTGTCAAAGTGGTTTTGGGGCGTGGGGGACTTTTACAGTAACATTATGAGTAATCAGTGGTTGGCTAAATTAAGTATTTTATTTTGGTCGTATTTGCTACCAAAAAGTGCCAGCTAGCATAGCATTAGCACCAGCAAATAGCAGTTAAACAACAACCAAGTAGGTTTAACAATGCCTCTTTTATGCTTTGTTAGCTGTACTATTAGATATTTTCACTTTATATATGTGATATTTAAGTATAATATAAATATTCCAAGGTACAATTAATCATTTTGTTAGTTAATATTATGTAAATTTAAATTGTGCTGTCATTTACTTTTTGGAAATGTTTGAGTTTAATTTTGAAAATGAATTTTATTTTGATTGATTTTGAAAAATGAATGTTGTGAACCAAATTATGTTGAAAATTAAAGGGTCTAGTTTCTGGTCGTTAATTATTGTAACATTATTTCAATATATCAAAATCAACTAAATTTCTATTCTTGGCTTTTGGTTCAGTGTCAGTAGCACAGTGAGCCTGACAATGTTGATTCAATCTTTATTTACTATCTGCATTAAAAATATTTTAAGACATCTTTTCCCCTCATGACCATATATTGAATTTTTATGATTCACGTTTTCAAAATAATTTTAATCAGCCATGCTAAAGTAAGTCAAAACTAGTACAGTTAAAATGCATTTACTTTTAATGGCATTGTTTTCATCCACTACAGAAATGAGTTCACTGGTCTTCCTGTGCGTTTCTGTGTCTCTGCATGGAGGATGATGCTGCTGCTTTCTCTGACACACTGCTCACTGGTCTCCCTTTGCCGGTTTCAGGGCTGCTGCTGTTTCCCCCTGCAGCAGCTTGGCTCAAAGCTGGTTTCTCTTCAGCCGCAGAGCATTGGCCCGATGGTCTGTCTTCCCCAGTAGCCTGAGTAGCTTGTTTGTCCTCAGCAGACTGAGCGACGGATCCAACCACAGCTGCCTGCAAGTCCTGGTTTTGGCTGGCAGTTCCCTCACCTCCAGTGACGGGGCTGTTCTGAGATGCTGGTCGGGCCACAGCTGTGGATGGGGCAGCACAGTCCTGATGTATGTCCCCACTGGTCTGAAAGATGTGGGAACAGAGATTGGGCAGAATTTGATGATGAGATGATTGAGCGTACTAGTTTGATCACTTTAACTTATTTAAACCAAATTACCTTTTAAAAATGATATACATTTGTGAGACTGATTTAGACCTTAAGTTTGTTAATTCTATAGTCTCCAATTGTGTCTTCAGTATAGTAGCATTAGTTTAATATATAACCAGCATGATACAGTAACTTAAATAGAAAGCAGTAGCACTGTGGAGAGGCAGATATGCACCACAGATACTCTGCATACTATTTCATGCAGAGCAATCAGAGAGAGCTTTTATTCTAAGTAATCTCCTGAGGCAACACAGAGAACTTAGCTAATTTATCTACCCCAACTTCAGATCATATATTTAGGTGGTCCATCTCATCTCATCCATTAGAACAAAGCTCCACATTATGGCGGACTGGGTTTCAGCTCAGGTGACCCAAGCTCTGAGAGGCCTGCCATCTTAAGGCACCACTGACTTTTTGTTTTTTCAAAATCCAGCCTGTAAACCTCTTTGTTCAGGAAAGCATTGTCCTGACCTGTGTCAGGAATTGCTTAACATCTTGCCTCTCCCTTGCCCACAGCTACTCTGTTGGATAACATTTGTTTGATTTCTCTTTTTCTCTCTCTAAAAAATTCAAATGACATTTTTATAAATATATTACTTTTAATATTAGTTGCTGATGTAAGTAACCAGAGCAATTTGTTTAATCTCTGCTGTAACATGCTGTATTTGTTCTGAAGCTAGTAACCTTACTCTGTCTTTGAGTAGAGATTATTGGAGTATTTGCTCTGTGGGGTGTTGATCACTGCCAAGGTTTACCCCAAAGGTCACATCTGCCAAGCTTTACCTTAAAACTGGGAAAACTTGAAAGGAAAAACTAGGTCTGCCTGATCATTACACAGTACAGTTACTATAATGACTTCAAAAACAATACAGATACAGTAGGGACTTTTTAAATAGATCTTATGAAAAGATGAACCAAGGCCAAAAAAGGTTGGAGGAGTTCATGGAGAAACATTCTGAACATGTTTCTGTCAGCAGACTGTAGCCTAACCTGCTTGCCAACATCCTGCAGCCTTTCTGAGTTTTTTCTGCAGCTGTGTGGCTGAGATAATCCAGTGCACTGTGGGTCAACGCCCCAGGACTTCAGCCTGTTGAGACCCTCCACTGAGCGCCCTGTAGGGTTGATGCGGTGGACTGGGATACGAGCCGGTAGATCCCAGGTCCCCTTAAAGTCTGGCCATGCACTGCCACTCTGTATCATCAGAGACACAAGAGGGAGTGAAGTCATAGATTTACAAGGACAGAAAGACCATTTTTAATAAAGAGAGAAGGTGAAGTTTCATATGCTCTCACCTTAACCACTCCTGGGAGCAGATGTCCTCTATCGTTGGCAATGAATGTGGTGTGACCCTCCTGTGCATTGGGTCTCTGCATGCACACACATACACACATGGAGCAATACACACACACACACACACACACACACACACACACACACACACACACACACACACACACACACAGTGAGTTTAACTCATGTCACTTGTCAAATTGTCAGATGACAATGCTATTATGGAAGCCTGTAACCTTAACCTGCTATACCTACACTGCACAATACTCAAATGCAATAAGCGAAACAGCACCGTCTATTACATTACACTTACATGTAATGAAAATGCAGGGTAAGGGGGTAAAGGTCTAGGCCTCCATACTGCTCTTGAAACTACCAAGCAATGTGAAATACAAATGTAATACAACATGACAGGACTGCTGCTCTCTCTACCTCTTTGAAGCGCTTAGTCTCACACCAGTTCTGTAGCCTCTGCGACCTGAAGGCGCTGTCATACTGAGGATGGACAATAGAAACCAAGTTATGACATAATGTATGAGCAAAACATCAAAATATTGAATGATTCCCATTGTTATTAGTCAGGGAGCAGACATATATCGCACCTGATTTGCTGAGTAACTGGACGACATGTCTGCATCTACCTGCAGCCTCCGCATCTGTTTTTGTTGACTCGTTGCATAGCAACACAATCAAACTGACTGTCCTAGGCAGAAATGGCAACACAGAGTAACGACTCATGGGGAGTAGTACACACTGCACAGTGGGAATAACAGTTAAATAGACCTGAAGACTGATGAATTAATTTGTTGACTTTGTTTGTAGATAATGTTCAAATTGCAAGTTGAATGTGTCTTTTTATCAATCTTGTGTCTTGCTGCTGTCCTCCAAGACTTGTACTTTGGAAGATGTAACCGGAAGTTTTTGGGGGGTAGATTAATTTGATAGGCACCGACTTTGCTGAGGAAAGTATATCGTGTTTAGATAACGAGTTTAAGATGATTTTCATTTTCTTACACGTTGCTTCCATTTAAACCGGCTTTTGCGTAACAGAACCTCAATGAGCCTCTGTTCTTGAAACGTATTCACGAAAGACATTTATTTTGAAGTCATTGACCGGATAACCAACTATTTTCTTTCCGGTTACGCACGTCCCTCACAGCCGTGGATGTAAGGGTTGCCAGGTGCGCAGGTTTTCCGTGGAATTGAGCTACTTTTGAAGTGCTGCCACGGGTTGATTTTTTTTGTCCGCTAGATTGGTAGACCTATTTTGCATCACAATCACATGAATATCTATATCTATCTATGAATAACAAAATTCAAATGTAGCAATTTGTTTATACCAAAATCCTAGCAAACTGACTCAAAGTCAGCACGTTACACAGAAACACGCCACCTACAACTCTGCAAGTTACTGTTGAGAGATACTTGCTTTAATTGTTGGCACACTAAACATTTATGATGATACTTTGTAGGTACTACAATACAACTGGCAATGACGGTAATGCTCCTGGAATTTACAAGCCGTGTATGTGGTTTGGCAGAGGCATATCTTGAGT
Source organism: Seriola aureovittata (assembly GCF_021018895.1). Taxonomy (NCBI): domain Eukaryota; kingdom Metazoa; phylum Chordata; class Actinopteri; order Carangiformes; family Carangidae; genus Seriola; species Seriola aureovittata. The sequence continues at coordinate 21,644,593 of NC_079372.1, forward strand.
TCTGGTATTGAGCAGGTTTTGTCACAAATCTGGCAACCCTGATGGATACATGCTAGCAACAAAATGGACTGGCGGTAGTTAGGACGTCCAGAACATAACCATTCCTATATCTTTGTGTTGTGTTTGTTTTCAAAAGTATTTTGTACTTTGTAACCCAGTTAAACTCTCCTGCAGTCAGTCTTATCACTCAGTAGTTGCCTTCGTGGCGAGTATCGTAGCCAGTCTCTCTGTACTCGACAACGTTTGATTCTCCCGCTGATGGTCCATGAGCTATGGAGGGTTCATCCTCTCGTCTATCTACCCACGATGGACCCCTGTGGCAGGCGGGCAGGAGAGACTCCGGCGGGGATGCAGAGTCTGACTCTGCCCGGGACGTGAAAACACACTTCCGCGTCTGTCGCTTCATCATGGAAACAGGTAACTCACAGGAGGCTGTGCGTCAACAGTTCATCTCTTCAGGAGGAGACATGATGATCTTGGGTAGCCCATTTCTGCTAGGAAAAGGGATATAAAAATGAAAAGTTAACCATGATGAAAAAATAATAATAATCGTGGTTAAATTCTACGGTTTTTAAGTCAAAATTTAAGTCCAGAGTTTTACTTTTGACTTATGGCAAAGCTATGAGTAACTGTTTAGTACTAAGTTAAACTTTTGACTTTTTATATCAATCTTGACTTAACTGGTCAAATGGATCTAGTATCTTTTGACATATATTTGACTATTTAAGTGTATTTTTCTTTTTATTTATCATGTCTAATTTCTAAATCTTTTTTTTCATTTCCAAATGGGCTTCTAAAGTAGTGAAATATCTGGTGCGCTGCTAGAAATGTAGAAATAGTTTTCCTTTGAGTTGCATAAAGAAAATACAAATACAGTTACAAATACAAAATACAGTTTAATGTTTGATTACTTTTCTGAATCATTTACTTCTACTGTTATAGATTGTTGTTAATTTCACCACACATCTGATCCACCAAGTAAGGGTGCCACCTGGGATTTTGGGCTCGACTAAATGATATCACATTGGGCCCCATGACGGGACACATCAACCCTGAAAACTGTGTGCAGACATGCATGCAACACTCTGCACACAGTGGAATTCACTGTTTAATGAAAGACTGATTCCCTCCAAAAGAAATGTGCTAAAGTCTATTTCTTAAAGTGTAAATGTAATTTTAATGGTAAAATTCTTAGTTGGAAACATTAATGAATAATTTAAAAACAAATATAACTTAAATACACATTAACCTATTCAATTAGAATAAATTAACATTTTTATCTATAAAATGATATTAACACACAAAGATCAGCAGCAAAGTTTTGTACTTTGTACTACACACACCAAGTGATTCGAATGGTGACTGAAATGAATAATGAAGTGAAATCAAATGTCATTTCAGAGTGATTATCAGGCCATAGTCACACTTACTAAATAAATAGCTCCACAGTATATGAATATGTTGAGTGTACTCTTAATTAAAGCATTGACTAGTGCTCCCTCCGTCTCAGGGGTGAAGCTGGGTATGCGCTCGGTGCCTGTGGCCACAGCGTGTGTGTTATACCACCGTTTCTTTGAACGTGTCAGCCTGCGTGCGTATGAACCGTACTTGGTGGCCATGAGCTGTGTGTACCTAGCCGGCAAAGTGGAGGAGCAGCACATCAGGACCCGTGACATCATCAACGTAAGCCACAGGTAATGTGCTTCGTTAAGAGTGGGTACTACCTGCAGCACATACTGCTGTAAGAAAACAAGTGCAGGTTTAGTGTCATATGAGCAAATGTGTTTTAAAGTAAGTAAATGCTTGATATAATTCTGCCAGAGTGTAGTGACTATGTTAGTTTATGTATTTGATACATAACACATGACAAGTAACATAACTTATCTGTCATCCAATGTGTCTATAATGGTTCATTTACCTCGTAATAAGTCAAAGTTAAATGCTGTTCACTTTAACTGAAGTGGTTCAGCATTATGAACAGAGAGTTTTACTGCAGGATATTTTGAAAAGAGCAAAACTTTTCATTTTTTTGCTCATCACTGTTTGTTTGTCGTGTTACGTCTTCTTAGAGCAGTCACCTCGAATGCTCTCCGCCTCCTCCTCCCTCACACTCTCTTGTCTCGCCTTCTGTTCCTCCCTCGCAGGTATTTCAACAGTGGCAGCGCCCCTCTAGAATGTGACAAGGAGTTCTGGGACCTGAGGGACAGCGTGGTGCAGTGTGAGCTCCTCATCCTCCGACAGGTCAACTTCCACGTCTCCTTTGAACACCCTCACAAGGTATGGTGTGTTTGTGCACATGTGCGTATCCCTGTCCCCCCTGTTTAGAGTTGAGCCTCCTTGTCTGCTTCTGTTACTGCTGATGTTGTCATGGTTGTCCCAGTGTGTTTGTGTACAGCCGCTGTAAAATCGATTGAAAAGGTTTTTTCAGATATTAGCTGAAAATTCTGTATCATGATCTTCTAGCTTTTCTAATTTCTTTGTTTTATTTGACCCTTGCATTCATTGATCCAGAAACTGTAAGTCTCTAGTGCAGGTGACTTTTACTCACCTGTGATTGGCTGATCGCCATTGTGCACATTATTAACTTTCTGCTTAAACTAAGACAAAGAGATAGAATCACTCAGATATAGACTGAATACAGTATTACAGCATTTTCTCTGTCTCTCTTTCTTCAGTATTTACTCCACTACCTGTTTTCTGTGAAGTCGCTGGTGAACCGCCACGCCTGGTCCCGAACCCCTGTGTCTGAGACTTCCTGGGCATTGCTTAGAGACTGTTACCATGGAGCCATGTGTATCCGCCACAAACCTCAACACATTGCCATTGCGACGCTGTACCTGGCTTTGAACAGCTACGGAGTGGAGCTTCCTGTCGGGGAGAGAGAGTGGTGGCAGGTGTGATTTTGTGTTCATATTTACAGACTGAAGAGTCAAAAATGTGTGAGTGCATGTCAACAATCAAGAAGAAGCAGCTGTGACTTTATTGATTGGACGATAAAACGTTATGTAAAGTTAAAAGTTTGGCAAATGCGTTAGCAAACAGACACAGGCTAATATTAGCATTTAGCTTGAATCATGTCTGTGGCTCCTGATAAACATAAAACATAAAATAATATTATTACAGCTTCCCTCTTTACATAACATTACATGATCTGCAACACTCACTACTCGCCAACGTACAGTCAGAACAAATAGAAACAAGCAGAAGCTAAAACAGAAAGCCATTTTTCACCACAAGGACTAGATACTATACTGTCAAAAAATGTAAATGATCAAAGCAATTTTATATTAATTTAAAGGTGTGTACACTGCACAGTAACTAGTTAACAGTACAAAGAGTAGAATAAGTGCCAGTTAATGTGTAGAGGCTGAAACTACAGTGGCCCTGAGAGCTCAACGCACTGCAACGCAAGAAAGCACAAGCAAATTCAGAAAACATCTTCATCAACACATGTGCTGCAAATACTTACAACACAATGGAAGTGACACTAAAAAGTGATGAAGCTGGCTGCGTTGCACTTGCGCACTTGTTCAATTCTTTTAACTTCAAAAGTCACAAACCACTGAACAAAAAGCATCCCATCACTTTTTAATGTCCCTTGGAAACACTTCCAGTGTCGTCTGTGCTTGCAGCGTGTATGTGTATCTGGTTGTGTTGTGAGTATTTGCAGCACATGTTTTGTCAAATTCATGAAGAATTTGTTTGTGTTGTGTCTATTTGTATGTGTTTTCTTAAGCTGCAGTGCGTTTAGAGGCAGAGCTCTCAGGGCCGCCGTATGAAAAGCATTAAACCTGTGCAGTAAAGAGTAGGAAGTGACAGCAGTTAAAGTGTAGCACTGAAAGCAACTGAAATGTCAGTTGAATTGTAAACAATTGAAAGCAATTAAACATTCAGGGGAAGCTGAAGCACCACAGATAGTAACAGAGTGAGCTAAAAATAGTTGAATTGTTAAAATCTCAGTTGAAATAGTTGAACTGCTTTGAACTACAGGCCGCTGCCATCCACCTGATATAATTTCATCTTCCGGCTAAACAGAGACGCTAAACAGGTTATAGCCTCAAATAGAGGAAATGATGAGCAGTGTGTTTCTATAAGTGAATGTTAAAAAGTGTGCTGGTTGGCCAGTTGTTGCTTTCTTGCTTCTCTCATTCTCAAGGGAAGAGAAGTCCAGGCCACAACAACTGAGTAACATCACTTACTCACTAACAACAGTTAGTGTTCAGGAGCATGGCTACAGCTCAGGCTGGTCCAACGAGAAGAAGAAGTTGCTGCTAAAAATGTTTTAAATTTACGTAAAAGCATCATCAGCTCAGTGTGACTCTCCACAAACTGTTTGTCTGCTGAATCAGTCCACAGCTTCGTATCCTTCCTTTCAAACAGTTAAATTATAAGTAAACTTTGTCAGTGCAGAAGTCGTGGCTCCCTCTGATTTACATTTTGAGCTTGTTTTCTCCGAAAGTTGCTTGAAAAATATTGTTGCCAGTTAGCTTTTTCTTTTCTTTTTTTTTGGTAGAATTTTTGAAACACTTGTGTGTTTTAAATCAGCTGCAGGCCCCATCTTTATTTCTTTAAAGGAACTCAATTCTTATTGAAACAAGATGTTGGGGTGGGACAGTGACCAGTCATTTTGAAGGAGGTCCAGAGGATCAGATGGCTTTGTGTAATGTGGCATGTGTTGCTCATATTGATGAACAAACAGATTTAACGCCTGACTCTGCTCTTCTGCTCAGCTCTACACAGATTGTTAGTGTCTCTGAGCTTATTGTGTTGCTTGTACCGTCGGCAACTTTGCTGTTTTAATTCACTCTCACTGCTGTCGTCAGTGTGGTTTTCATCAGTTGCAGCAAGCAGCAGCAAAAACCTTTGAACCCGCTGTCCACAACCTGCTCAGCAGCAAACAGCAGAGAGAGTTAGAGAGCAGCTGCTAAGCATAGTGGAGCATTTAGCAGCTGAAGATCAGGGACTTTCCTCTGTAGCAGAGATAAACAGAGTGAATACTGGACTTAGATTCTCAAGGACTCCAAACTGTGTGTCAGCAACTGTGTGCTACCAAGTTAGCATGTCAACTTAAAAAGTGATGACAGAGAGAGACTAAATAAAACTATAACCTCCAGGTTCTGTTCCAGAAGTAAGAAAACATCATACAAATTTCCATTAACAACACTAATAGTTAGTTAGTTAGTTAGTTAGTTAGTTAGTTAGTTAGTTAGTTAGTTAGTTAGTTTATTGTCCCCAAGGGGAAATTCATTTCCACAGATACAGATACACACAACAGTAAAACTTAACTCATCATCTCATATGTTGAGACAAAAAATCAATTAATGCAGGTTTTAAAATTCTCAAAGGCCTTTTTCTTTTTGCCCATCTGATGCAGAGTGTGTCATTGTTGGAGTCACATTCAGTGCAATCTAAAGCATCTACATTATTCAAATTGGTCCATGGGGGAACTGTTACAGTCTGATGGACACAGACAGCAGTTGTAGCTTTGCACAGATGTTCCCTGGTTTTTAGGGTCATGCCAGCAGCAGCCAAAACCAAAGTGACATCCTTACCCGACCGTCCAGCTGCAGCCAGTCTTCAAAGCAGACGTGCCTCTTGTAAGCGTTAAAGATTAATTGAAGGGTGGTGGCAATTATAGTTTCCCATTGTCAACCAGTTTTATAAATGAGGTCTCTTTTGTTAGAGCTTTGATTTTATAAGTTACTACGTCCAAATGCAAATGGAAAAAAGTCTGGATTTGTTCTGGTTTTCTGCTTCTGTTCTCAGGGCAATAAAATCTAGGTCATTTGTAATGGTGTGTGGACCTTTGATGTCCGCTGTTTATTGAGGCCAGGTGTGTAGCTGAAGTCTGTGTGTGTGTGTGTGTCTGTGTGTGTGTAGGTGCTGTGTGAGGACGTGACCAAAGCAGACATCGATGCTGTGATTTCAGACCTTCTTCAGCTCTACGACATGGAGGCCAAGTGTATCTAAAGGACTCGCCTACAGACCTGCACTGAGGAGACACATGGGAGCTGATCTGTCTGTGTGTGTTTACTTGACTTTGTTTAATCGTAGCATGAATGTGCGTGTCTGTATGTGTGTTGTTCTCTGCATGTAATGGTTCAGGTGAGTTTGTGTATACGTGAGAGAGAGAGATGAGAGAGAGAGAGAGAGAGAGAGAGAGAGAGAGAGAGAGAGAGAGAGAGAGAGAGAGAGAGAGAGAGAGAGAGAGAGAGAGAGAGAGAGAGAGAGAGAGAGAGAGAGAGAGAGAGAGAGAGAGAGAGAGAGAGAGAGAGAGAGAGAGAGAGAGAGAGAGAGAGAGAGAGAGAGAGAGAGAGAGCTTGTTGTATTGCCCCAGTTAGTCTGTGAGCTGTGACAAAAACACACCTGCACTACCGACTCCTGCCACCATGGGGAGACATTTCTTGCTTCGTGCTCTCTGATCCCTCAGCCCTGCAGAATACTGATGTGCTGTGGACTAAATCATCAGTACCAGGCTTTTCAAAAACACCTCAGCACCAGCAACATCTTCACACTCCACACCTAACATGTTTTAACTACAAATGCCTCTTTATGGATTTGAGCTCAAGTTCATCATCCATTGTTATAAATAATTCACCAATAACTCCAACAAAGCACTGCAAATTCAGGGGAATAGTGACATCAGTTTGATATCTATTATTAAATGATATTTTCTTTACACATCTGTTCATTCAGATAAAGCTAGACAATAATAAAAATGTAGTTGAGGTGAAGTTTTGAATGTCTGAGCATCCAGAGAACCTCACTGCATAAATCTACATATTAACAAGGACAATTAGATTTTCTCTACTAATAATACATGTCCTCAATTTTTAAGATACACATTGTAACTCGTGTTGACATTGCATATTATTGTATAAAAGTAGCCATATTTAAAATATGAGTGGATTAATTGACTTAACCTCTTTATCATAAGTGATATATATCAAGCTGATTATAGTGGAATATTGCAGTGCTGCCGTTTCCATAGATCTTTTAGTTAAAGCACAATTGGTAATTTTTGGCAGATTTGAAATATGTGGGGATGTGATTTGCTGTATGATTTAGGCGAATGTTTCTGCTGTTAAAATTACAGATAATGTGTCAGTGTGTGTTGTTCAAAATTCAAATCAAGAAGCTTTATTTGTCCTCATGGGGCAATTTAAAGTCCATTAGAAATAGACATTAAAACACACAAAAGACACACAACCACTGCAAGGCAAACTACACATGAAGAAAGACAAAAAGAAAAACAATGACACGAATAAAACATCAGTGCAAAAAACAAAACAAAAAAACAATAACACTGCAAAACAAAACCTGTAATATTATAATGATGATTGTGGTATTACAACTTGGCAGACCTAGTCCTGCCCTGTTGATATTCCATGTTTTTTTTGTATGTGTTACTTTCTGTGAGTCCATGAAGTGACTAAAACCAACAATGAATTGACAGTATTACAAGTATTGTCTGTGTATCAAAGGCAGTTGTATCGTATTCCTCTGAGCCATAGAGCGTTGTTTTCTAAAAACTATTAAAAATACATCAGTGAGCCTCACTGTTGCTCTGTGTGAAGTGTTCCTTCATCACCACGAACACACACACTGTAGTTTATTTTGACTCAGTGCTACACACACCGTCCTGCTGCCCCAATTACTCACTACAGCACCAAATGTGGATTAATCCGCCTCTGAAAATAGTCACTAATCTATGCACTATTTCCTCCTGTTTGACTTATGTTTGTTAAAAAAAAGGACAGAAGTAGAATTACTGCCTTGTGGTTGAGTAATGGTCAGAAGTGTTTTTGCAGACCATTATGATGTCACAGTGAAGTTGACCTTTGACCTTTTGGATATGTGTCATAACTTCGTCATTTTGTCCTATTAGACATCTTTTATGAAAGTGTGTCAGAATTAGCATATGAATAAATGAGTTTGGCCAAAACTGTGTTGTGTGAGGTCACAGTGGCCTTGACCTTTGACTGCCAAATTTTAATCAGTTCATCCTTGAGTCCAAGTGAATGTTTGTGCCAAATCTAAAGAAATTCCCTCAAGTTGTTACTGAAAAAGTACATTCACAAGAATGTGATGGAGGGACAGACGGCCCGGACACGATGTGATAGTTCATGTCCTGAAATTTTCCTCACAAATGTGTTTAAACCCATGTTAGTGAGCACTTTTCCTTTGTCAAGATAATCTATCTTCCTGACAGGTGTGGCAAATCAAGATGCTGATTACAGCATCGTTGTCTTGGGCTGTTCAGTTTTATCACACAATTCCACAGATGTTTTATTTTGATAAAAGCCATTTATTAGGCACTGAACAATGGGTCTCACATGATCAGGTTGTTGATTGTTGGCCCACTCCTGCTCAATGGCTCTCAAGTTGCTGAAGTGGATGATGCTGTTGTGCATGCAGATCCAGAGCTTTCCAAACACGCTCAGTGAACAGCTCTGGTGGACATTCAGCACGCCAAATGCACACAACCTCAAAATGTGCAACATCTGTGGAATTGTTTTGTGTGATAAAACCGCACGTTTTTGAGTGGCTTTTATCTAAACTCATGATAATGGGAGTAAAAAATAAAAGTGTTGTGTTTATATTTTTCTTCATTATACAATGGTTAAAAACACTGTTGGTTGTGCTCTTTTATTGAGATGTATTTACATTAAGAAAAACAGAGAACATCTTCAGCCTTATCCTTTCAGACTGAGCTTCACTTGTGGATAAACTCATAATTAGCCCGTCTGTGAATACACCAGTGTGAAACAGTGTGGCAGCCCAGGGCTGAAAGCCCAGGTAGCCCGGAGGTCGCCCCGGCTCAGTGACGTGATTGGCCTGAGTGGAGTGTTGGGGTGATGTGAGGACACATCATCCTGATTGTTTTGATTTTTTTATTTTAACAGTGAGCATGTTTTGGGGGAATGTAAAGAAACATAGTTGTGACAGCGGCAGCCGAATGAGTCGTGAAGACTCGCTGCTGTTTATCATCAGAACACGTGTGACTTGTCACGTCTGTGAATACTGTCTTTACAGTACAAAGCTTCTCAGACCCGGTATTTTTTAGAAGAGGCGTGTTTTGGTTTATTTACTTCTATATTTTTTGCAATTATATTGTAAAATCAGGTCTGCCTGTCTAAAGTGTGTGTGTGTGTGTGTGTGTGTGTGTGTGTGTGTGTGTGTGTGTGTGTGTGTGTGTGTGTCCAGGATAAAGGAGTCACAGTCACATGATCAACACTGACACATCTGAGTCTCTCTTTCTGTCTTTTCCTCTCTCCTTGTGCGTTCTGCCTCTCTTCACAGGACATGAGACATTGCGTGCATCCTAATAGCATCACATGTTGTACAATATTCTTCCTGACACATTCTCTCCCTTCTCATCTGTCACTCTCCTCCAACTCGTCCAACGTTTTTTTTCTTCCCTCCCTCTTGTAGCTGCTGGGGAAAAATCTGGCTGTCTCTTCATATGCTCCATCCCTGTCATCTTCTCTCTACCTTTTTTCTCTGCCCTCCATCCTCCCTGTCTCTCTCTCTCACCCTCTCCCTAATTCCTCATCCTCCTTCCACTTCTTTCCTCTCTCTCCTCCTCCTCCTCTGTGTCTCCCTTTCTCTCCTCCTTCCTCTGTCTCCCTAATGTTATATTAATAATGGAGAGGGTGCGTGTTCAGCCAGACTCCATGAATTAACCATCAGATGGGAAGGAGTACTGAGGGAAGGAGTTGGAGGAGTAGGGGAAAAAAGAGTGACATGGATGGATGAGAGGTGGAGGGATTAAGGAGAGGGGAATGTAAGGGGTAGAGGGAGGGATGAGGAGGAGAAAAAAGGAGGTAAAGGGGGAAAATGGCAAGTGAGAGAGGAGCTTATCTTTGTATCACACTTCAGCGCTCTCCAGCCTGTTGTGATCGCCTCTCCTCTGCACTTCGGGCTTCTGATCTGCTTACACATCACTTCAGCCTTCACTGTGGGCTTGAGGGGAAGTCAGAAGGTCACACACACACACACGACCAGCTGTGCGTGTACGTCTCAGTGTACATGTGTGTTTGCATTGAAATGACAGTTTGGGATGTTAATGTTGTGTTAGGCCCTGCAGTCTAGGAGCTGAGTGCCCTTGAACTGATAAAAGCTCTGTAGCCATCAGCCTCAGACCTATTAGACATCAACCCAGCGCTCCTAAACACTCTAACCGCCTAATGCATAGACAATAGATTTAAGAGAGCAAGTGTGTGTGTGTGTGTGTGTGTGAGTGAGTATCGAAGGGTGGAGCAAAAAGAGCAGTCTGCATCAAACCATCAGTCAAAACTCTATCAAGACCTCTCTGGATGCAACCTTTCTGACCAGTAACATTAATGCAAAGCAACAGAGATTGACAGGTGGAGCTGACGTTGGAAGTTTTAAAGCCCCTGAAAACTTGGTTTCAGATTTCAAGTATTTCAAGTAAGGTCCCATGTTGTATAACGTTAGATTGTTATTACTGTGAAAGTATCAAAGCATTCAATCCACAGAGAAACACACAGGGCCCATATTCGGAAACTGACTCTTAAAATAAGCTGTCAGGATTCCTGTAACTTTGTGATGTCAAAACAAAGCAGTCACCACCCTCAGCCATACCCCAAGCCCAGCCCACCTGGACCCACCATCCAACCTTGCAGGATTTGGTTTCTCTGATTGCTTTCCTGAAATCTGCTATATTTAAATTCAAATCACTCAGAAAACAGTCAACCAATCAGAAGAGAGGCTCAGAGGCTCCTGCAAGGTTGGATGGTGGGTCCAGGTGGGCTGGGCTTGGGGTATGGCTGAGGGTGGTGACTGCTTTGTTGTGACATCACAAAGTTACAGATGTGCTGACGGCTCGTTTTAAGTCTCAGTTTCTGAATACAGGCTGTGTGCGTTTCTCTGTGGACTGAGGCTTTGATACTTTCACAGTATTAATATAGAACATAGACCTATCAGGAAATATCACTTTATACAATACGGGGCCTGTAAAGGATCAAAGTGATCAAAGTTCATCTTGAGGAACATGAATGTCTATTTCAAATGTAATGACAATCCATCACATCATTGAGAAATTTCACCCAAAACCATAAATTTGAAGAGAGGAAAAGTCACCAAAGTCTGTATAATTCACTTTCTTGAGATCATCAGTGTCTTTACCAAACTAAATGACCATCCATCCGTTAGTTGTGGAGATACAGTATTTGAACATCAAAGAGCCGTGCTGCTAGCCTGTTTAAAAACTCACTAGAAAGTAAGTTTACAGGGAGTAAGTGTTGGCTAACTCAAAACAGTTTAACCAAAACAGGTTAAAACATTTGAATCTAACCGCACCCAGCAGTGATGTCATGGTGCACTGACAAACTCCGGATCACATTGCATTACATGATATCACTGCAGCAAGGTGAGGAAAAGCAAGACTTCCAGCAGCTGTAAAGTCACTCTTTAACATGAAAGCTGTTGTAGAGGAGTCTGGTATCGTAACATGACAGACTCATTGCACCAAAATCAACTTTTGCCATCTTTACATCACCCAGCATTTCTCTCCACCCTCAACACTGCAGTGATGGCTGCTCGAGGGAGTTCAATAGTGATGTAATTAGGGTGTTGGTAGCAGGACTGGCACCGTGAACAAAGTTTCACTCTTCACTTCTTCAGAGAGAACATTCAATACAGTGAAATCCACCAACCTTTCAGGTCTTTTAGGTTGTTGTGGAGGCACTGTATCGCGGCTGGGATGGAAATAACACAGTGGCCGTGCTGTTGTCTAAATGAAGCATGTAGTTTATCTACATTAAATCTTCCATGTCCTACACACCATTACCTGGAAAACAACCCCTTCACCTCAGGGGAAAACACTCAGTGCAGCTATGTAGTTAAATATTTGATAGGCTACATATACAGTATGTGATATTGAAGGATGCAAATAAACAAAATAGATATCTACTATCTACAACATGTGACTGAAACTAATGAACATTCTTCAGGTCAATTAAACAAGCATGATAATGTTTTTTTTCTGCCAAACTCAGATCTTTAAAGTTTCTTATAATTAATAAAAAACACTTCATTGAAATTTCTCCACTGTATCTATTTTTAAATCCTTTGCATTGTTGTGTAAAATAGCTTCATACAGAAGATTTAATGCAGTCCTTCAACAAGGCCTTTTTCTTTGCTAGTTGGAGTTATATTGGTGACAATGTCAGATCTGAGATGTATGTATATTGGCCTTGATCTGGTGGCATTGTTCATCATCTTTGAATAGACTGATGTTCCTAAGAAACTAATCTCTAGTTTCTGGTGGAGATCCTGGATCATTTACAGAGCAGAAGGCAACGCAAGGTGCGGTTATTATGTCCAGTGACATGAGGTCTTATCCCACTCTAGCCATGCTAGCAGCATGAAAGTTGTTACAGACATTTATTGTTCCCAGACGATGTATCCTACTGGTGTTGGTGATCCCCTGGTGTTCCTGCTAGCACCACAACACTGTAAGGGTGACACTTTTGGCTTTTAGTGTAGTATCTCAACAACTACTTGATGGATTGTCAGACATTTTTTGATCTCCTGACATTTCATCTTGTGCCATCATCACATCTTTCATTTGTCCATATGACCAGATATAATGACTCAAACTAATGTCATTCACGGCCTCAGCAGTTCTTTGAGGGTTGGGGGTTTCTACTGGATTCAGATCTGGAGACTGGGAGGTCACTGAAGTTCACTGAACTCACTGTTGTGTTCATGAAACCAGCTGGAGACGACTTTTGCTTCGTGACATGGAGCATTATCATGATGGAAGTAGCCATTAGAAGATGGTTAACTGTGGCCATGAAGTCATGCACATGGTCAGCAACAATACTCGGATGTGGCATTCAATCAATGATTGATTGGTATTAAGAACGACTTGGCCACTAATTGGGCAAAACTCATTTTCTTAGAAGATTTCGCGTATTTACAGATTAGGTGTTTGAAAGGAGAGAGGACGTTTCTGTGTTTATTCGTGGAAATAATAAAACAGATTAATGCTCATCTACAAAGAAGGTATGTCTAATTTTTTTGCGGGTGCCTCTGGGAGATGGTGTGGAACAGTTAAAGATGAGAGGAGGGAACGATAAAATCAGCAACAAAGCTTTTCATCAAGATGTGTGTGTCTGAGTGTGTGTGTGTGTGTATGTGCGCGGCTGCATGGACAGACAAGTCTGTGGTCCATCTCCCTGCAGTGTAGAGGATATCTATTAATAAGTTCATCTGATTCATCTATAAATATATTTCTCCTCTTTCTCCTTACACTGGCTCGCTGCATAACAAGCTTTGACAGTAGCCAGTTGGGTATAGCCATGTGTGTGGATGGCGGGATGTGGGCGTGGAGGGCTGGTGTGTATATATGTGTGTGTTGGCGGAAGGGGGGGGGGGGCTGCGTTGGACGTAGGAGTCTTTGTTCTTCGGCACTAGGGTGTGCTAGCTTTTAGCACAGCGGACAGCGCCTCAGGCTTCTGTTTTGTTTGATTGCACAGAGCAGAGGAGGAAGGTTCTGCTGCTTCTAACCACATCAGTCGACACTGGGTTTATTTCCCCCCCAGTCCCAGGAGCTGTGGACCAGCCAAGTGCTTCCCACAGGGGGGGACCCCATCCTCCAATGCTCTTCCAGAGGGCTCCCCTGCGTCCCAAGGTATTGGCTAGTAAATGCTGTGTTTTTTGCGCGTGAGTGCAGCAAGTTTTTCCACATACAGACGACGTGCCCCAGACGACCATCCCCAGAACCACACACTGAATGTTTAAAACAGCAAATGGAAAAGTTTTGGATACATGTTGAATCACAAGAAGGGCCCCTCTTCACATTTCAGATGTCAGACATACATACTGTACCCTCTAACTCTCGCTCAAACTTTTTCACATCAAGGACCCCTGAACTGACACAAATTAGACCATGGACCCCCATCTGATAAGATTTTTCCTTTATTTGTTTTATTACAGAATGTGTTTGAAGCACATCACCAAAACGGTCACACATTCTCTCATTGTGTTGCTTATGGATGAAATTATAGTGAAAATAAATGATTCCCTTTCTGTCTGGAGACCCCCGGACCCCACTTTGAGAACCACGGCTCTAAACTTTGGTTTCATTAAAATAAGTGTCTGAGCTCCAAGGAGGTCAAATTATCCAAGATCACAGAGTCTAAACAAATTAATACAAATTAATGAAGCAGTTTTTTCCCCATTAATCATCTCATGACCCCTCAGATTTATGTCGTGACCCTTTGGAGGGGACCTGACCCACAGGCTGGGAACCACTGGACTAAGCTTTATAAAGTAATTAACCTGCAGCTTACACACTGATGTGTCAGTATTAACAACACAACCATGTAATATATAATATATCAATTACAGGGGCGATTATTCTGCAGAGTCAGTAATTTAACTTTTCTGTACTTTTGCTTAAGTATGGATTTTGAATGAGGGACTTTTACTTGTTATGTGTTTTGACATTGAAGTAAAGGTTCTGAGTTCTTCCATCACGTCTATCAGGATGACTCATTTTAATCAGTCTTCCTTGTACAGTCTTTTGCTGTAGGCTACAGTATGCAGTTGTTTCAAGACTTTTCCAATGCATTTTTTTTCTTTCATTCTATATGTAAATTCCAGTTTTGGTTGAATGTGACCAGTTTTTCGTCATCAAAATGTGAGCTGCAGGTTTTCTGTGCAGTCAAAAAACTGTAAATAAACTGTTTGTTTCCATCTGCATATAATATAACCTCCATCTTTTCTTTTCATCTCCTTTTAACGTCTACTTCTTCTTTCAGGCTGTAGAAAACAGAGCTGCTCTCTCAGAGGACGTGTTGCAGTGCTTAGCCCACACAGCCCTATAGGGGTTAGACGTTAATGTGCAATTCACTTGAAAATATAACCTTCTGAGGAAAATTACTGTTTTATTCATGCACAAATTGTTATTATTATTATTTTTTTTGGTGATTATTTGTTTCATATTGCATAAGGTTGTATTATTTTATGTTGGAAGATGTTTGTTGTTTTCTGGGTCTTTTGAATTAATTTTATTTAAATGTTAAAATTAAAAACTGTTGTAATTGTGTTTGGTTATGATTTGGATTTTGTTGTGAAGTCTGTGTTTCTAGAGAAAATAAAGTTTTGAATGTTCTCTAATAGTTGATGTTTATAACCTTAATATGATATAACATGATTCAGCTCACTGTGGGCATGTTAACCCTGAACACCATTAATGTTGAATTAAATTAGCCTGTTACAAATTTGTGACATGGGCTGTCTGCAGGTTAAATGTTATAAAGGTTATAAAAGAGATGAATATTTAACAAGCAGCCATGTTTCTGATTATCTGCATGTGTTTTTACAGATCTTAATATCAACTGATGATACCCTACACAGAGAGCGTACGCCTGCGGTGTGTGGTGTCGTCATCACGCAGCCGAGTAGGTGGGGGGTGACGTGTAGAGCAGCCCTCCAGCACCCCTCCCTCGCCTGACTCCTCTCGCGGATGCTGCGACCAAGCTCCTGTGCGCGCGGGCTCTCTCAGCGGCTCAACCCCTCCTCCTCCTCCTCCTCCTCCTCCTCCTCCTCCTCCTCCTCCAAAGATGTCGCATGAGCTTCTCCTCTCTCCGCGGCGTTTCTTTTCTTTTTTCTTTTCTTTTTCTTTCAGCGCCCTGAACAGTTAACCGAATTCAGACAGATTAGGAGCTCGCACTGGCCGCGAGCAGCCTCCCTCGTCCAGGCGCACGGACTGGCCCCCCTCCCCACAACGGAGGTGTTTAAACCCTCAACCCGGCGCATCCTCTCTCTCTCTCTCTCTAGCTCTCTCTCTCTCTCTCTCTCTCTCTCTAGCTCTCGCTCTCTGTCTCTCTCTCTCTCTCTCCTCAACCGCCGCAGAACTCCGCCGACCAACCGTCAGGTGACCGCGCGGAGCGGAATATTCATCAGCACCGTCGTCGTCTTTCATCCCTTCACTCCTCTGGACTCCAGGCAACCGGAGCTGCCGCAGACCCGGTCCCCGCTGTATCCTCGCATCTGGTTTGGGACATTCTCCGCTTCACGCACACGCAGATTAACGGGGATTCTGTCTCCCCGCCCGCGCACTGATGCTGATGTCCTTGAGCTCGGCCTGCACGGTGAGTCGGTGAGTCCGTGCGTGCCCGCGTGCGTGACTGTTATTTACCCCGGGCACTCGAGCGCCGTTTTTATTAGGGAAGATGTGTTGCCGGCGCTGAGATTCATTAATACATTGTAGGAGGGTTTTTAAGGGACCTGCAGATGTGAAACAGGCCTGATGTGGCATCTCTCATCACAGGCCTTACACTGTTATAATAGCCTAACAGCCCATACAGTATGACATACAATAATACCCTGGCAAACAGCGTTATGACATTTTGAGGGAGTATGTGTGTATGCGTGTGCGCGCATGTACGTGAATGTGCTTGTGCGCGCGTGTGTAGAGCTAATGATACATATCCATCCATCCCTCCATCCATCCGTCGATCCATCCCTTCGTGTCCTGTGTCAGTTGATGAAGGACTGCAATCCAACATTTTCACCGAGCAGCATGCGCTTTTCCTCCGCTCGCCTCTTGGTTTTCCCGGGCCCCAGTATATACCAGGCTGTAGGCTATTGTGTATCAATTGCGTTGTTTGTCGCACCTGCAGCGCTGAGCTGCGGGGGTGTCGGTTTGATCCGGTAATGATCTCTGGCCGGTCGGACCTTCACAACTCGCCCGGCGCAGGGTGGGTATGAGTTGGGCAGAGCGGGCCGGCGGTGGCCAGGCCGGTAACCTTGCGGAGGGACGTAGGGTAGGCAAGTGGCGCAACATAGGCTGCACTCTCTCTCTCTCTCCTTGCATTTTTAGCAGGCCTACAGTGTAGTCCCTCAGTTTTAATCACAACCTACTCCTGTTGCCATATATGTGCAGAGGATGAGCAGAGGGATGAAGCTTAGGCACGTCTGAAGGTGACCAGGAAAGGTCGTTTTGTGTGGGAAACACTGTTGCACGGGGCCATTCCAGCACACAAGTGCACAGTCTGGCTGACAATTGCCAGCTGAATTAAGTGTGTGTGTGTGTGTTTGTGTGAGAGAGAGTGTGTGTGTGTGTGTGTGTGTGTGTGTGTGTGTGTGTGTGTGTGTGTGTGTGTGTGTGTGTGTGTGTGTGTGTGGGGCTTTGGGTGGAGGTGGATAGCGGCTCATGTGGGAGGGACATGGGACACTGAGTGTGAGAGTGTGTGTGTCTGGACATGTGTGTTAGTTGTAATAGAGATACACACATCAGAGTGAACATCTTTCTGTCTTTCTTTTTTCTTTCTTTCTTTCTTTCTTTCTTTCTTTCTTTCGTTCTTTCTTTACATACCCCTCCTCCCCTCCGCTCTTGCTCTGTCAAACTTTCACCATCATCATCCTCATCAGCATCATCATCATCCAGTGGCTTTAATGAGCTCTACAGCGATGCAGATGTCTGTGCCTTGTTGGCGGCCCACCTTTAATGGCTCCAGCCACTGACTGTCGAATTCTAAGAGTGCTGTTCCCACTGGGCATTACAGAAGTGTGTGACTGGCACAGAGCCAGCGACGACAGGCAGCAGCCCAGATACAAGGGCCCCGCCAGAGGTGACCCTTCAGTTGCCTGTCAGAAAGTAGGACTGCAGCTGCACAGGTGGACCGCAGGCTGGTTATTGTAGGCTGGGAGATGAAATATTGACAAGTACACACACACACACACACACACACACACACATATCCTTGTACTTGTATTTTTGTGAGGACACTCTTGGACATAATGCATTCCCTAGACTCATACCCTAACCTCAGCCATAACAACTAAATGCCTAACCCTTAACTTAAAACCAAGTCGTAACCATCAAAAAGCCCTTTGAATATATGTCAATATCCTCACTCTGTAAGGTCTGTAAGTGAAACTGGTCCTCACAAAGATAGAAGTACAAATACACACGCACACACACACGCACACACACATCAGTAATGTGAACACACTCACCTAGCATGACAATTATGTGAAGAAGAAGTACTGACAGGAACATGAGTGCACACATGCTTGTGTTGTCACATGTGCTCAGGTTTGTGCATATGTAGCCTGGGTTGCCCCATCCAACACACACACACACGCACACACACACACACACACACGTGCACACACAGTGAGAGTCACAAAGCATACGCAGCCCTGCTGGCCTAGAATCAAATCCCGTGAGGACCATCTCTCCTGTGTCTTCCCCGCTCTGTACCCCTCTCAACCTTCTTGCTGCTGCGATAAAGAGAAAATACCCTGGGGGGGAAATGAGCGGCCACTTTCTCTTTAAAAAAAAAAAAAAAATAAAAATAAAACAATCAAATTGCTCCAACTCTCTAAGGGATGCGGAGAAGCAGGGCTAACATTCAGGATAAATGGGCAGGCCGCTGAGGACTGTGGTGACCTTTTGTCTGACTCTTTTCATGTTCAAACACATTTCCAGCCAGGACACCCCCCTAACCTCACTCTCTCATTTTGAAAGCGCCGTGGTGTATGACACATTTGTGTATGTGTGTGTGTGTGCGTTTGTGTGTCATGATGGAGATCATGTCTCTGGGCATGACTGGTAGTGTCTTTGTGTGTTTACTGTACATTTGTGCTGCTTGCTAAAGTGGACCGAGTTAGGAACGCGTAACAAATCGAGTGACAAAGTCTTTTTTTTTTATTTTTTATGTAATGCAGGCTCACATGCGCACACATATGTACACATGTGCGGTGCACACATCAAAGCTCCGCAACAAGCAGAAAGACATGGTCAGAGTTAGTTGCAGTAGTTGGAGGGTTTGAGCAGAAGAGCTTTCTCTTGTGTGAGTGTTATAAAATCAGACAGAATCAGTGAGTAAGAGACAGGGCTGGGAAGAAAATGCGCGACTGGCTGAGTAAATAAATGATTGCAGTAGCAGGAAGCAGATAGACAGGGAGAGCAACAAAATGAGGGAGTCAGGAGAGGAGGGGGGTAAAGAGGAAAAGGTAAAATGATAACAAGCAATGAGACACCACAAGACAATACAAGGCAAAGAAAAAGAGAGTAAACTCATATAGATAGAGTCGACAGATAGATACAGATTAATAGATGGAAGAGCAGGCAAATGAGAAAAAGATGGAGAGCGAGAGGAAGCTTCAAAGGCAGAGCAGGGTGACTCAGTCATAAACTAACACTCTCAGTCAGGATAGAGGCATGGCAGGGCAGGGAGGGAAAAGGGAGGGAGAAGATGCAAGAGGCAGAGGACGCTGAGGGAGAGCGAAGAGTGGAGAGGAGGGAGGAGAAGAGGAATTAATGATGAGCTCCAGTTTTTTTTTTTTTTATGCTCGTCCTTATGTAAAATACCCTGATATTGAAATCAGAATATGTTGTGTCATGTGTGATGCTGAGAGTATTTAGTTACAGCTGGCACTAATTGCTCATGTGGGATGAAGCTTCTTCTCAGTCAGTGTGGCTGAAGGAAGCGAGTTGCTGCTCTGCGAGGCGGTACTGAGCGGTGCTGCTATCTGTGTCAGATTTATTTTAATTAAATCAGTTCCAGAGATGGGTTGAAATGTTAATTCAGTGATTAGGAAATTGTTTTTCAGTGGATTCAACAAGAGCGGCTCGGTTTAGGAAACTTCCCGCTCTCAGGTCTCACCAGCTTCAAACAAATTGAACCAGAATCAGTCGCACCTTCGAGGCTCGTGGATGTGTCCAGGCGTGGTGTGGTGTGGTGTTTGAAGTAATATTACCTGAGTAAACCTAAAGGAAAATGCTGGAAATACATAGATATGCACATATATAAATACAATAGCCTTTAATTTTCTTATTATCACAAAAGACCAAAACCAACAATGAATCTATCTACTAACATGTTCTGTGTGTGTATCAAAGCCTGGTGTATCTTATTCCTTTGAGCCATCGAGCTCCATTGTTGTCTAAAAACTATTAAAAATACATCAATGACATGTTCCTTCATTGCTACGAACACACACGGTAGTTCATTTTGACTCCGTCTCACAATACCTGTGCTGCTGCTCTAAATACTCAATGTACACCCGAATGTGTATTAATCCGCAGCTGAAAATAGTCCTCAATTAAGGCAATGTTTACTGCTGTTTGAAAAACAGCTGTTAAAAACTACAGTTGCTTAAAAAAAATTACTGAGTTTCTTTAAAAACTAAAGTATATGTTTGTGAGGTGTTTTTAAAGATTTATGTTTTCAGTAGGAGCTAATGGGCTCAGGACTGAGAGCCAGCTGAGAGATGTACCTCCACATTGTTGGTTTTGGTCTTCATTGGCTTTATAGAATAACGTCGTCCTATAACAGATTATTGAGGCAAAGTGTTGCTGTACTGATACCCAGTAAAGTCAGTATGAGATATTCTAACTTTGTTTGTTTCTTCTGAAGACCATCATGCTCATGTTTTATTTAAAAGCAACGTTCAGAAGGTTGTTTGATTTTTGCAGCTTGTTGAAAACAGGTGTGGTGGAATGTAATGATGCAAACCTCAGTCTAAAGACTTTGTTTTCCATTTTCTCCATTTAAAGATGCTATAATCTGTGTTTTCATGCTAGCAATGGATGATACTAATGAAAGGTGTTGCTATCACCAACTTCCCCCTGACCCTTTTTGTGTCTTTTAATTCAGTGTTTTGGTTTTACATTCAGCAACTTTACAGCTGTTTTCAGCTGAAAAGTTAAAAAAAATTAAAAAAAAAAAAAAACCCACATGTATGCTAGCTACCCAAACATTGTGGAGCATTTAGCTGCTAAAGATTTTTCCTCAGGAGATGGTAGCGTTAATATAGAACTTACCTTTTTCAGTCCAAAAACACAAATGAATGCTAATGTTGCTCAGTCTCAGCTGGATATGTACATAAGCTACTGTTTGCTAACATGTTAGCCACGACCACTTGAGATTACAATGTGTGGATGTTGTTACAGTTTTTTCTGCTGCCCCCAAGTGGCCAAAAAAATCAGTTAATGCATGAGAAAAAGTGTGTCAAGATGGGCAATGATTATACCAATAAGGTATAGTCAGATGTATCATCCTTGTACCTTGTACCGATTTCCTAACATGACTTTATACTTCAGGTCGTACTTTGGTATTATTTAGATCAAGACTGAGGAATTGATGGTGGATTTTCAGCCACTGCATCAAAGGTGCACAGCTGACTCCAGTTGTAGCCTTGTCTCTGTCTCAGAAATGATTTGATGTGATGACAGTGAGTGAGATCAATAGAACAGAGTGGTAATGTTTTATCTCTTCCTTGCACTCTCTCAGGTCCTGGTGGTGCAGCAGTAGCTACCTCTGAACTGGATCCACGTACTGTCTCTGACTTATCAGCCGCCTTTGCCTCGCTCGCCCCTCTCTCCATCCGTCCGTCATCCCTCCGTACCCGTCTGCAGAGTCCGTCAGCCCGTCCCAATGTCCATGGACTGGCCGTGACCCCGGAGGGAGGGGGACAGAAACGAAGAAAGAGCGGAGTCGCAGAGGAAACGGAGGAGAAGGAAGCTGGATTCACTCAGACGTCACGCTTCTGAAGTGCCCCTGCTCGCTGTCCTTCATCCCCCTCACCCTCCTCCTCCTCCTGTTATGGAGAATTAAAGGAGCAGTGGGAGGCTAGGCCAATATAGTGAGGAGACAAAAACACATAACCATCATTGCCCTTAAATAAGATTAAAGAAGGGTTTAGGCGTGTCGTTATAATTACACATTTTAAAGTAAGATATTAAGGCAGAGATTCTGACTGTTGAGCACATGAACACCCCTCCACCAACCAAACGAAAGTGGAACTGAGTTGAGGACAGACTACGGAGAGAAAGGAGGACCACAACAGAAAAAACCCTAACTGACATGTCAACAACAGCCACGATGGGTGAAATGGCAAACAGCGCAGTGGAGTTTTATCCCAAAGGGACTAGAGGCGGGGGCGGAGGAGGAGGAAGGGCAGATGGCAGCCACGCAGGGGGAGACTTTGGGGTCACGGTGATGGACCTCAGGGAGCTGATGGAGCTCCGAGGGACCGACGCCCTGCAGAAGATCCAGGACAGCTACGAAGACACAGAGGGGCTCTGCCAGAGACTACAGTCCAGCACCACTGAGGGTGAGCGGGCATGAGGGGATACATGGGTTAAAAAGTAGATGGAGGGATGGATGAATGAATAATGGAGGAGTAGATGGCTAGATGGATGAATGGGTGAGGGCACAGATGTATAAATAGACTGACGGAGGGGTGGATGGGTGGATGAGTAGATATATGAATGGGTGAATAGCTTGCCCGCTTGCTGGATGGATGGATTTGTAGAGTGGATGAATGGAGATGGGCGAACAGGGAGATGAACTGAGATTAGCTGAATGAAAGAGTGGAAGGATGGAGGACACTGCTCTCTCCCCTGGAGTCACACGTCTGTATGTGTGCTGATTTCTTCATCATCATCATCATCATATGGCTCAAACAAATGAGAGCGATCACATGATCACACATTACTGACAAATTGTACTGTTCACAAAACTGACCAGGGCAACACTGATTCTACTTTACAAACACTTAATTAAAACACAAGATGGTCCTGAAATCATCTCCATCACACAGTAATCAGTCATTTTTATCACATCCTGTAATCCGGGCTACAGGAGGCCACAGTTTCTGGTGGAGCTGAATGCATGGAGAATATGGGTGGATGAATTGATTGATGATTAGATGAGGGGATTACAGTGGATGAATGGATGGAAAGCCAACAGAGCAAATCAATAAATGGATGAGTGGAGTAAAAGTGTGCAAGGACTGACAGGAATTTCCAACTGCAACTGTTACAGATGAAAATACTTTCATTTTTCATTCTGTCTACATATCTATATCTGTATATATCTATATATAGATATAGATCAATATCTATATATATATATTCATTATAGATGAATCCAGTTAAATTATAGTTAATTTACAATGATGAGAAACAGAGAAAAGTGTCAAACCCTGACATTGTGAAGCTGAACTAGCAAATATTCAACCTTTTTGCTCAAATTATTAATCAATTATTAAAAGAGTTTGTGATTTCATGATTAGTTTATTACTTAGTTGACTAATTGTTTCAGCTGTGTCTATTTTAATGATAAATAAAGAATAATAACCAGAGCTGAAATTAAATGATTGATTGAAAATTAAGCTGCAGTGACAATTTTTTTTATCATTATAAACTGAACTTATCAGACAAAACAAACTAAATGAAGATGTTCCTTTTACCATCCTCTGTCAATTTGTCAATTTTTAAACCATGAATAATCAATAGTTTAAACCAAAGTGAAAATAATCAGGTGTTGCAGCCCTAATAAACAACTGACAAAGTGTGAATTGAAACTGCCTAATGAACGTTTGATATTTTTACTTAATATATAAATGATCAATTTGACCAGTTGATTAATCAACTAATTGTTTCTGCAATAATTTAAGATAAAATTAAGAATGATAAAAAACACTCTCTCTCTCACACACACACACACGCACACACACGCACACACACACACACACACACACACACAACACACACACACACAATAATAAGTTAATATGATTATGCCAATCAAACATTTGTAGTGACTATTGACAGTGTGGGTTTTTAGTGTGTGTGTGTGTGTTTGTTGGTGTTCATGCGCAAACTTGTATGTTCTAACATGGGTGTGGTACCACACTACGCCCACTCCTCCAACTAGTTTGTAACCTAGCAACACAACAGCAGAAAGAAGTTGGCTGGGAAAGTCAGTGAGAGAGAGAGAGAGAGAGAGAGAGAGACAGAGAGAGAGAGAGAGAGAGAGAGAGAGAGAGAGGGGGAGAGAGAGAGAGAGAGAGAGACAGAGAGAGAGAGAGAGATGGCTGAGAGCTGTGAGATGGAGCCGGTGAGGAACAGAGAGGGGTGAATGGAGAAAGAGGAGTGTGTTTTCGAGTGTAAGCAAAGTCTATGAGGTGTGTGTGTGTGTGTGTGTGTGTGTGTGTGTGTGTGTGTGTGTGTGTGTGTGAGAGAGAGAGAGAGAGAGATGGAGAAAACGTGAGAGAGTAGTTGGGTGTTGAGTTACAGTAAGTCTGTGTTGAGTGTTGCTAATTTGATACTGTGAGCTGGTCAGGAATCAGTGCAGCAGGTCCCAACAGACACACACACACACACACACACACACACACACACACACAGAGAGTCATGTATCTGCAGTTGTCCCTACAAAGCACAGTTGGCAAACAACACACAAACACATACACACAGACACAATTGCTGCCCTCCACACACACACACACACACACTTCTTTGACACCGTGCTGAGTTTCACAAACTACATATTGTGTGTTCTGGCGTGACAATCCAGCCAAAGCGCAAATGCAGATACAGGAAGATGTTTCTCACCTTGTAGGACTCATTACTCTGCTCAGACTCGCAGCTCAGGATGTTTCCTGCTCCACATATGAGGCGTTTGGCAGCAACACAAAAGCTGCTGCCTCTGTTTCGTATGACGGCGATAAGACTGATCACAGAGCAGGAACCGGCAGATCAGATGGGGGAAAATATGGCAGATGCATATTTTACAACAGTACAACACAAACAGACAGAGTATCACACACACACACACACACACACACTTGGATAAATGTACCATATGCATATACATTATGATGCTGAACATCAGCTGTAACATGATACACAGAGCAGAGTGGGAGGTTAAACCAATACAGAATGGGATATCTCTCTCTGTCTCTCACACACACACACACACACACACACACACACACACACACTCTCACACACACAGATATGGATACCCTGGCACTGCAGTATGAGACCATTATATCCACATTGAAGACAGAGAAAGGAGGAAGAGAAATTATGAGAAAGAGAGGGTGAGGAAGAGTGTGTGTGTGTGTGTGTGTGTGTGTGTGTGTGTGGTGATGGGGGGGTGAGGAGGGAAAGCTAGAACAGCTTGCCGCATTGTCAAGGACACATCAAGGGGAAATTGAGAGAGGGAGAAAAAGAGACGAAAGAAGCTGTGGAAGAGGAAGAGGAGGAAAGGAAGAACGGATGGATGGATGAGTGGATAAGGAAGAAAGAAAAGAAGGGAGAGAGAGGGAGGGATGGACTAATGAAAGAAGGATACAGCTCACTATGATTACTCAGCATAAGGTCACCTGTGTTCTCTCTCTCCCTGTCTCTCTCTGCCTCGCTCTGCCTCGGCCTGAACCCTGTTGAACGTCATATTGCTACACAACTCTTCGGCAACGTTGGGAGCTTCATATGACTCCCTGCAGCAAGCACACTGGACCAGGATGTCTCCGAACACACACACACACACACACACACACACATACACACATACACACATGGGCAAACTGACGCAAAGACAGTCACCAATCTTAGCCAACCACAGCGCCCCCCCAGCAGCCAATCAAAAAAACAAAAAAAAGAAAAACAGCTCCGCTTCAAAGCCACTGCCACTGAAAGAATGACATCACCTGTTGCTGGGCAGAAACCTGTTAGAGACAGGAAGCCCTGGACCTGATATCCTGGTCACCATGGAAACTGAATCACTTAGGGGTGAGGTTGAAGGGGGAGAGGAGGGTGAGGATGGAGATGTTGCAGTGAGGCTGGAGATGAGAGAGACCAGGGTTTAGAGGCAGGAGAGTAAATTTGGAGTTAGCTGCTATAATTCATGATTTGACTTTGTTTGATGCGTTTTTAAATATTTTACTGGGTAGAGAAAGTTTGGTAGATTTTCTGGAGTGAATCTTTGTTCTGATTTTGCATGTGTGTAGCAGTGTGTGTGTGTCTAGCTGCTAAACACTGCTAAATTGTATGACACTGTGTGTGCAGATGTATACAAAGAAATTTTCTAACAACTGTCCCTGTGACTTTCTCGCCGTCTCAACCTCCCTCTCCATCTCTCAGGTCTCACTGGGGACCCAGCGGACCTGGAGCGTCGGCACCAAGCGTTTGGCCAAAACTTCATCCCCCCGAAGAAACCCAAGACTTTCCTGGAGCTCGTGTGGGAGGCCTTGCAGGACGTCACGCTCATCATCTTGGAAGCCGCCGCCATCATCTCCCTCGGCCTCTCTTTCTACCAGCCTCCTGGGAAGGAAAGCGAATGTGAGGACAGGGCAAAGAGGGTGGGGTGGATAATTTTGGAAGGTGTGTTAGGGATGAAGCTGGATGTGAAAAACAGCGGAGATGAGAGGTGGAGAGCAAAAGAAGGGAGGAGAGAGAGGTGAGGAAGAAGACGGATCCTTGTTAGAGAGCAGAGCAGGAATGAGTCATAGAGGAAGCTGAGGTTGTAGGAAGAGAAGAGAAGAAGATGTTTAGGAGGTTGAAAAAGACCTTTGGCTCTAACAAGGTGAGAGCTAAAGAAAAGGAGAACAATGACACAGAGTATTAAAACGAGCCTATGCAAATTTTGCTCAGCATTGTGGCCATGAGCAACAATCACATGATGATCAAGTGTTTCGGTAAAGCAGGTCTAGGTTCTATATTAATACTGTGAAAGTATCAAAGCCTCAGTCCACAGAGAAATACACACAGCCTGTATTCAGAAACTGAGCCTCAAAACAAGCCGTCAGGACTTCTGTAACTTTGTGATGTCACAACAATGCAGGCGACACTCTCAGAAATGCCCCAAGCCCCCCCCCCACCTGGACCCACCATCCAACCTTGCAGGATTTGGTTTCTCTGAGAGTTTACCTGAAATCTGCCATATTGTTATCAGATCACTCGCCGACCTGTTGTTGCTAGAGCTCCAAAGAGAAGTCTGAGAGAGGAGATGTAAAACTACACTGAGATGGTTTTTGGTTCTTAAAACAACAAATATATCTTCTTATGGATCAACATTTCAAATAAAACACAGGAAAAGTGTTTTAAAAGATAATTTGGTCAAATTTTTGGTTTGGCAACATTGGGTTAATGGTAAATGATAAAACATAAGAGAAGGAATAGTAAAGAAGAGTCCACCATCTTTATACCAGACCAAGTCAAATCAATTGAACTGATGAACTTGATTGTTTTATTGCCGATACATTCAGCTTTTCATTTGTAAGAATTTGCCTTTTTTTCTTTTTTAAAGTTACATAATGTTGCTTTAAAGATTTAAAGGTCGAGTGTGGGAAGAAAAAACAGGGAGAAGATTGAAGGACTTTTTTTATCAAAACATTTGCAGTCTCACCTTAGACACCTCAGTGCAGGAGAAGAGAGAGAGAGACGAACCAAAGCATGTGAAGCAGCTGGACTCACACTGCTCTTAATGTATCTGCGGTACCTGCCTCAGGTGTATTCACAGATTTACAAATTCAAAGGTATTTTCATTTTAGAAAGCAGCGTGTTAATTGATCGACATATTGTTCTTGTCCATTTTCTTGTTGTTAACTGAAGATCTGCTATGAAATGATCTTATCGTGTTTGAAAATGCACAAAATAAAAGGATACCAGTTCAACAGACAAAAGCCGATGAGAGGAAACATGAAAGGGATTACTAAATTGTTGCCATTAGCTTGCTGGGTCTGTTCACCACAGTGACAGATCATGATAGGGAGGAAGTGGGCTCAGCGGACAGACAGAGGAAATATGGGACTATTGTAGCTCTGTCTGAAACCGCATAGTGCACTCTAGATAACAGCAACACACGCAAACTCTCCTCGCAGTAATGTCATTAGGTAGAGTGGTGAGGCATAAAGTATACGCATGAACCTTTTCTTTTAAATTTGTTAATGATGAGGATACACACAAACTTTAGTCAAAGGCAGCAGCGGTAAGTAACAGCCACAGCAGTCTGCCACATTGTTTGTTTTAAGGTTAAACCTAAATGTCTTACTGTGGCTCACCAGAAAGAGTCAGGATGTTGTGATATCTGTCATCTGTCAGTTGTAGTGTCGGGTAACTTTACATTTGGATCACACGTTGTTTGTTTGGTAGCTAACCACCAATCAGCTACTTCGGATTAATTACTATTAGTTTCCCTTGTTTCACCAAATATCTGACTCATCACACATCTCCTCTGTCCCGCTCTCTCCAGCATGTGGGAACGGTTCAGGGGGTGCAGAGGACGAAGGCGAGGCCGACACGGGCTGGATAGAGGGTGCGGCCATCCTGCTGTCTGTCGTGTGCGTCGTCCTGGTGACGGCGTTCAATGACTGGTCCAAAGAAAAGCAGTTCCGGGGTCTACAGAGTCGGATCGAGCAGGAACAGAAGTTCACTGTCGTGCGGAAAGGAAATGTCATCCAGATCCCTGTGGCTGACATGGTGGTTGGGGACATGGCCCAGGTCAAATATGGTGAGGAGACCAGTGCAAATGCTTATTATATAAAAGTGGAGCAACTTACAAATATTTTTACTATCAATTAATTCAGGGGTTTTCAAAGTCTGCGATTGTGGGTCTCCCTTCAGACAAACCTTGGAAAAAGGCGCCCCCTCATTTTGCTTGGTTTGTTTCGCTCAATTACTGGATGCTTATGGGATCATGATTATGTTATTTGATCCTATAGACACTGAACAAATGAGCCAAGATGGCCTAAAACTGCTGTTTGACATAACTTGAGACTAAACCAAATACATAAAAAAGGTCTGCCTTGAGGCTTTTATTAGTTTCTGACTCTGGAAAGTGGGAAGAACAGTAAAATTCCCCAAAACTATCTCTTTTACCAAATCACACACATTCAGGCTAATTTACAGGATCTCCTTTTTATGACTAATGTAATAACATTCACTGAGCCTCCCCTGAAACTGTTTGGAGCCCCTGTGGTGAGGCCCGCCTCCCAGTTTGAAAACCTCTGGCTTAATTAATTTATATTTTTTCTAACTGAATGATTACTAATATATATATATATATATATATATATATATATATATATATATCTAACAATGCACATGAAGTTGCGAGAAACAAAACGTAAGTATTGACATTTTTTTCCTGAGCAGCAGTATAAATCTCAAAAATGTCAATCATTGACGCTGCTAACTTCTAATACCAATAATCATGAGTAATGTGCATACATAGTACAACAAACGCCAGCTACAGAAACTCCTCCATGTAAATCTAATTTCATGAAGTATGTTTTTGAAAACACTCTCTTTACAGTATTGACTAAAAATATTAAAACTGGGGTAAGTCTGCACGAAAATGAAAAATCAGATCTTTTTCAAACAGGAAACTCTTCTTCCTGTTTGGTCTTTTCTGGCTCTTGTCTCTGTTGCTACCACTGATACCATGTTCAAGCCTGTTCAGGAAAGCAGCAAGTGATTGTCTTAGCTTAGCTTAGCTTAGCATAAAGACTAGTAACAGGGAAGATAGCTAGCCTGGCTACACTGCCCCAACATCCTAGCTGTATGTCACTTCATATTTAGAATAAGCTTCAGTGGTATTTAACTTCTCATATAACTCTTGGTAAACATGAATAAGCCTATTTCCCAAAATGTCCACTATTCCTGCTGTACCTGTATGTATCACCTAACATGTCCACAACATGCTGAAATCTGCTTGTTAGGCCAATCATGCACTGACATGTCAAAAAGAAAATTAATTATAATGTGAATCAAACACTGATCTGTGCACGTGTGTGTTCAGGGGATCTGCTGCCAGCTGATGGTATCTTGGTTCAAGGCAACGATCTGAAGATAGATGAGAGCTCTCTGACAGGAGAGTCTGACCACGTACGCAAGTCTGTGGATAAGGACCCGATGCTGCTCTCAGGTTTGTTTTCACATTGTTGAATTTTGTCTCCACCACAAAGCTCGCACTACTCAGAGGATATCTATAGAAACATCATAGACCTCAGGTCACCCCTGTAGAAATGATCTGATAACATCCTGGATCAACTTTCTTAAACTGGACAAAATAACAGAAACACCTGACAAATAATACTACTAAATAAATACAACTTATAGTTATATATATAGTTTTTTTAGTTAATGCTAATGCTAACAAATTTATCTAATTCACATTTCAATCCATAACTTTATTGGCCTAACTGATTATAGTAAGTATTTGCATATAAGACAAATGTTTTAAGACATTAATGTCATAATGTTTTAGTTTTTTTCACCTGACTCAGCAGTGTTTTTAGCGTCTTTATTTTTGGGACTTTGCTGTTTTGTGTTGGTGCTGTTCTGGTTCGGTATCATCAGCCTCATTTCCAGTCAGACCAACCACATTTCAGTGAAACAGCTCTCGTAAACCCGGGTAGCATCAATCAGCAGGCAGACAGAGTTAGCGACTAGCTGGTGAACAAAATGGAAATTTTTCTCATGAGCTGGTGGAGACCAAAACAGAGACAGAAGGAGAGTGAATATTCATAAAGTGGCCAGAGCTATGACTCCAAATGACTTAATTTTGCTGGATGTGTGAGTAAGCAACTGTTGACTGTTAGCAACATCATGATGCGATAATGTGTCAGCAAGGTTTTCTGGTCAGGTCCAAAACAGGGGTTTGACTTTTCAATGTATGTCCAATAAACGTTTAAAAGCACCTCTGAGTTTCCTATTACATGAATTTAAAGACTCACTATGAGTTCAGACAAAACATTAGTCTTCTACAAGACTCTTTGACCTAAAGACCTTTTGTCTGACCTGCTTCATGTTCACTCCAAAGGCAGGGTCATGGTCTATTGATTTTTGTTTAAAGTTTGATTTCTCCTCTGCCTGGGTGATGATGTATTTTGTTGAGCTGAGCTGGCGTCTTCCCAGCCAAGTGACGGGAGCATCTATTGTACGTTGTTCACTAAGAAAAACATTGAGAAAGAACCTTTTCAAGAACTTTACAAAAATTTGCAAGATCACAGGTTGTTGTTTCATATCTGTGACCACTTGGGGGTGCAGCTTTGCACCCACCACTGGTTTCTGAATCGAATCTAAAACAGTAATCTGTTTGGACGTTAAGGTACCCACGTGATGGAGGGCTCGGGCAGGATGCTGGTGACAGCTGTAGGTGTGAACTCACAGACAGGCATCATCTTCACCCTTCTGGGTGCTGGAGAGATGGAGGAAGATGGGAAGGAGAAGAAAGGTAAGTAAAAGAGTGGAACCAGTGGAGAGACACTAAATTTACGTAAAATGGACCATAATGAGTGAAAGATAGGAATATTTTTGTTGAAGATGCACGGCAGCTTTTTAGTAGTTTTAGTAGTTCAAGATGAACAGATTTAATATTGAGTGATACATGAGAGGCACAAATGGTTTTGTTCTTGAAACGTGGAAACCAGTAGAAGTAAACAAATGCTAACAAACCCAGGAAAGAAGACAATCTCTTTCTCTACATCTCCATGGATGAATACTTCAAACTGCTCTCGAGTCAGTTAACATGTACTCACACACATGGATGGACAGAAAGGGTACAGGCCCAGGGGCTCGGGGAGTCAGGGGCCTCCGTTTGAAGTGACTGTTCATATTTCTTTCTGGAAAGTAAATTAAATTACAAAGACAGATATGCAAAAAGACAAAAAAGTGATGCTAAATAACGACAAAGAGACATGAAACGTCTATAAAGAAATGCAAAATGATGCACAAAGCAACTGCTGAAAGATGCAAAACAAACAATGAGATGCAAAACAACCAGAAATAATGACCAATAAGAGATGCAAAATAATCACGAAGATATGCAAAAAGACTATAAATTGTTGTTTTCCTTTCTTTTTATGTCGCAGTGGTGGGGGGCTTTACATGTCTGTACCCAGGGCGTCATTGTCACACAATCTGTCCATGTTCACACACTGAGTTTGTGTATGTGTGTGTGTGTATAGTTAGTTGGCTTCCTAACTGATTTCAGATAAGAGCCTCAGCAGGAAACACACCAGTTTAACCTTGTAGATAATTTAGCCCACATCCTCTCCATCCCTCTCTCCTCTCCCTGTCTCCCCCCTCACTGTCACACATTCTCACTGCCCCTCCATCTCTCTCTCTCTCTCTCTCTCTCTCTCGTTCTCTTGTTCTCTTGTTTACCCCGCTCCTGGGCCCTCTTTCACTTTCCGTTCTCTGCCATTGCTCTGCCCTCCTGTTTCTCCATCCCTCCCTTAATCTGAGAGAGAGAGAGTGGCTGCAGATTGAATCAATTATTGAAAGAGCAGGGGAGAGCGAGGGAGCCGGGGAGGTTCAGGGAAGAGTGTTGGTTGGTCAATGCATGAAGCATTAGTCTATGCTCAGATTTGTTTTGGAAGAGCCCTGCAGTCAGAGCAGAGCTACAGACAACAATAGAGACTACACATACTTTCAGAAGCACTTAAGGTTAATATCATTACCAGTGCACTCATCCATGATTCTACCATGGCAGCTCTCACTTCTGCATGGGAATGTAGGCAGTGATATTGGCATATTAAAAAGAAGAGAAAACATTTGCGGTATCCCGGGATGCAGAAACGGGCAGAAACAAGTTAACTGATGATGCTTATTTTACCGCTTGTTGTCCTCATTCTGTTTCCAAAGTGTTAGTTGCGTACCAGGATGTATTGCACTCATTGCAGCCTCTGCAGGCTGGATCATTCAAACAGTCATTTACTGGAGTTAATACATTATTCATAAGTCTTCCACAAATGCCATAACTTGTTAGTTTTTCCTCATGCAATGTGGGTTCGCTATAGGGCTGTTTACTTTTCTTTTTTATCTGTCTCTCATTTTCAAATTGAAGTTATATTCATTTTTTTCAGTCTATATAATCATCTGCAAAGTAGTAAAGTCATACATACAAACACATTCACTACTTGAGTTTTTTATTCTTCCCTTTTTGCTCTCTTTTGTTTTCCCCTTTTTGCCAAATCCTCTCATGTGCCCCCAAAACCTTCCTTCCTCACACACTCCCCAAACAGAGGACAGTACTCAGTTGCTCATCTCTACAGATGCCAGTTACAGCACAGTCACCAATGGTATGTGAGCATAAAGTTGTCTGCCCTGCTCCTTTCCTCAGCCAGTGAATGGACCCCAGTACACAGTGCAGTAAAGTGACAGTGACCTATGACGGTCTCTCAGTCTCTTGACCCAGTGTATGAAGATGTGTGTACCTTTATTACTCTTCCCTTTAGTATTGTTTCTCTGTGTTTCTTTCTGTTTCTGGAAGTGTGTCTTTGGCTGTCCCCAGATCAGAAATATGAACTGTTGATGGACACGTGAACACTTATTTTTCTGTCCCTTATCTCCATATCTGCCTCTGTCTAACTCGCCCTCCATTTCTCTCAGGAAAACAACCCGATGGAGCTGTGGAGAACAATCAGAACAAAGGTAAGAGCTTGTGTGTGTGTGTGTGTGTGTGTGTGTGTGTGTGTGTGTGTGTGTGTGTGTGTGTGTGTGTGTGTGTGTGTGTGTGTGTGTGTGTGTGTGTGTATAAAGTGAGATAAGCTGTCTTCATTTTGAGGTGCAGTGCTGAAGAAAATGTATATGTTTTCTGTGTGTGTTTCAGCCAAGAAGAAGGATGGGGGTGTTGCCATGGAGATGCAGCCCCTGAAGAGTGCCGAGGGAGGGGAGGTAGAGGACAGGGAGAAGAAGAAGACCAACGTCCCAAAGAAAGAGAAGAGTGTGTTGCAGGGCAAGCTCACCAAACTGGCTGTTCAAATCGGCAAAGCAGGTAAATAGATTGTCACACCTGAACCGAGCAAGTTTCACACTCTCTCTACACGGAGCAGATTCTGTAGCCGTCAGTCCCTCAGAGCTTATGTGGCAATGACGTGCAGCAAAGTTATTTCTGAATGCAAGAAAATTATCATAAGGTGCAACAACTCACACGCAGGATTGCGTTTTATCATTTAGACATTGAGAAGGTGAAATACGCACTGTGCTATTCTTCATTCAGTGAGCTTACATTACTTCAGACCTAATATAAAAACACATATTCATTAAAATCAGAGCAGGTGGATGGAGTGACACTCTGATAAATCATCCCGTCTTTGAATCTCCCCACAGGTTTGGTGATGTCAGCCATCACTGTCATCATTCTGGTGCTGTACTTTGTCATCAACACGTTTGTCGTCGAAGGTGCGTGTGTATACAACTTCCCAACAAACACACACAATTCTCATTTCTGCTGAGTGTGACTCATCCTTTAAAGTTGTTTGGCCTTAATACGTAGTGTGGTGTGTGTTGCAGGTCGCACTTGGATGACAGAGTGTACTCCGGTCTACATCCAGTACTTTGTCAAGTTCTTTATCATTGGAGTCACTGTGCTGGTGGTGGCTGTCCCAGAAGGCTTACCTCTCGCTGTCACCATCTCTCTGGCTTACTCTGTCAAGGTAGACCCTCCAGTGTAATGAGTGCTTCAAATCTAATGGAAATATAGGAGTTACTGGTTCTTTAACCTGTTTAACACTGTGACTAAGGATATGTGAGGACGGCATTCAGACATGGTTCTGTTGAAAGTACAGTATATTTCAGTTGAGGGGGGCGGAGCATGTCCCGCATGTAAAGGCCTCCTTCTTCCACTCTTTTTAATTTTTTTCAGGAAAGCCGAGGGGATAGTTTGACGTTTTTGGAAACGTTTATTAGTGTTCTTACCAAGAGTTAGATAAGAAGATTGACATCGGTCTAATATCTCTTGCTAACTTAGCTTAGCATAGAAAATAAAAACGAGGAAACAGCTAGCCTCGCTCTGTCCAAAGGTAAATACAGTATATACAAAAGCAAATAAGAACAAAATAGATATAGGTATAGAAAATAAAATACATGATAGAAACAGAACTTAGGATAAAAAGAACCAGGATGTTGTGGTCTAACTTAATGACTTTCATTCAGATTCTTAATTAGACTATTTTCAACAAAGGTGCTGTATAAGACACCTTGCTGTGCTGTACACAAGTCGTCAATGAAAACAGTGAATAATTAATGACGTTGATTAACCACTGAAGACTTTTCTTCATATATGTACTGTATGTAATAGGCCTACACCATGTTAGCCTACATTAATTACCATTCTTTACCCACACCAGGTCAATATCAGTCTTTGCACAAGCATTTTTCCTTAAAAAATACTTTATATCTTTTCATATCTGTCCCTGAATTTTCATTTAAGTGAACAGGCACTGAAATTTTTCCTGCCTCCCTCTCTCCTTCCTTCCATCAATCCATCTCTCTCTGCCTCTGTCCTTATACCGCACTTCTATCGATCGTCATTCACTCTTGCCCCACCCTTTTCTCCACCCCTCGCACATTCCTCTGCTCTCCATCACTATGTCATATGTAGAAAATGATGAAGGACAACAACCTTGTACGCCACCTGGATGCGTGCGAGACCATGGGCAACGCCACGGCCATCTGCTCCGACAAGACCGGCACCCTCACCACCAACCGCATGACTGTTGTGCAGACCTACGTAGGTAAGTAAGCCAAGAACTCAGAAATTAGAATAAAATAAAATCCATGAAGCCCTTCTTTGTTGATCATCTTCAAGAGTCATAAGGTGAATCAGAACTCATGTGGCTATTGAGACTGGAAATGTTTCATCTTCAAGTAAACTCTATCTAACTGTATATAACAGGCTTAAACAAAAAATGGTTGCATGAGTGGGTGCTGTGCTTTAGAGAAGTTTGTAAACCACTGGAATGGATTAACTAACAGACTTGCGTAGTCGGTGGGTCTCTTGTCATGTGTTGGTTTTGTTCGTACTTGACTGGAAAACAGTTATTTGTCAGCCTGGATAATTACCTTAATTATCTCAGACAAAAGGAAACATCCTTGGCCTGGTTTTACTTTTTTATACAAGCCCCCAACTAATTATCATTGTTTTGCAGATGATGCACAATTCTATATTTGTGTTTTATACTAATAAGTAGCATCAGTGTTGCTGCTGTTATTAGTTAGGGCAATGTTTATTGATTGTAGGAACTCCCCCTCCATCAACATTTATAGCGGTACCTAAGAAGTTTTCACTTTCACATAGTTGGGAGATTTGGTGTGACCGATGTGCATGCAGAGACTCTCTCCTAAACGCCTCACACGCAGGTTATCAGTAGATGCTATGATTTACCAATGTTCCCTAAATGCCTTACACGCAGGCTATTGGTAGGTGGCAGCACATAGAGAAACCTCTAGTCCCCACTTACTGCAGCGCATGCAAGTCACACATTTATGTAGCTTACGATGAGTTAGTTTAAATAAAGCGTTATGTTAAAACCAAGTGATAATTTAGTCACTCCAAAGCTCCAACGTTATACAACTGTTTTCAGAAGTTCAGTCGTACTCTGCATGATGAACACACTGAACGTCATGTGTAAAATTGGTGGAATGCCCCTTTGAATTGTGCCAATAATATACTACCTGACTCTGTACTACATGTATCCACAAAACCTCTGGCTGGGTTAAAGAACAGTGTATCACTAAAACTCACCAATACTAGTTTAATAGCAGAGAAGTCTTTTATTTATTGCTAACTATTTTCATCGTCAGGTCTACAGATGGGAGAATAAATAAGATAAAATGTGTCCGGATGTACTGATCGCCTCGGTGTCGTGCCCTGTTCATATTATCAGATGTACCATGGAGGAAACAGCAGCAGGTGTAGATGGCATGTAGGTTGAAAGTACAGATATTATTATTCATATATTAAAGTTAGATTGTTGTTGCCCAGGTGACGTGCACCACCGAGTGATCCCGGACCCTGGACAGATCAACCCCCGGACACTGGAACTGTTAGTCAATGCTATCGCTATCAACAGCGCCTACACCTCCAAGATCTTAGTGAGTCATGCACCGACAGAGATGGAGTTGTTTTGCAGAAAGTCCTTCTCTGCCTTTATCTGCTTATGTTTTCTTCATCCATCTCCTATGTCCTATTCTGTTTTCCTCCCTTAAATGTACTACTCCAACTCGCTGCAATCGAACTCTCCATCAGCCACCTGATGTGGAGGGGGGTCTGGCCAAGCAGGTGGGCAACAAGACGGAGTGTGGCCTGCTGGGATTTGTATTAGACCTACAGCAGGACTACACCCCTGTCAGAGAGCAGATCCCTGAGGAGAGACTGTACAAGGTAAGAGAACATGCACCACATCCACCTTCACAATTATCATGTATTTATAGTTACCTACTGCAGCCTTAATGGCAGCCTGACTTTATCCTTATATATGACTCTTTATTTAAATACATCTACATATGTGCGTGTGGAACAATTAACCCCTTCGCACTATGTTGGATTCTCTGCCTTGACGTCAGGACTCCATGTAAACAAAAGGTTTTAGTAGAATTGTTGTTGTCAAAACTCTACATATTGTGTCAGTATGCTTTACTGTACAGGCATCAGATGTCACAGTTTAACGCTCACACGATAGCTTGGCATGCTCGCGGTTCCCTGAAGTAGATCAGAATAGAGGTTCTAGAAAAGTTGTTGAAAAAGAAAGTACTAAGTGCACAGTAGCCAATATAAGGAATATAAGGAAATTAACAAGCATCTGTTGTAGTTGTTATCTGCTTGTCTAAGAATGGGCTCTATGTTCTTAAAAACAGGCCTCAACTCACTGAGACACAAATCATCACTTATTCATACCTGACTTTGTTGGACAGAAGCTGCAACCACTTTCAAATAATAAAGGTGTAGCTGATTGCGGAGTGTGTGTTTATTACACTGATACAGGTGTAAACTCTCAGTTACAACATCCAACACACAGAATTGTGTGTGTGGTCAGAGGTGTGTCTGTCTGCCTCTAGTTTTACTCTCTCTCTCTCTCTCTCTCTCTCTCTCTCTCACTCTCAGGTGTATACGTTCAACTCAGTGCGTAAATCCATGAGTACTGTGATCAAGCTGCCTGACGGTTCCTTCCGCCTCTACAGCAAAGGAGCTTCTGAGATTATGCTAAAGAAGTGAGTGACGGGGGAAGATGAGGGAGGTGGAGAGAGGAATAAGTGGATCTGATGATCACGTGAATAAATAGGGGCAAACTTTTTTTTCTTTGTGTGTCACTATTTTCTGTCCGTTACCTCTCTCCAGGTGTTCCTACATCCAGGATGCCAATGGAGAGGCGCGCACTTTCCGACCACGTGACAGAGATGAGATGGTCAAACAGGTGAGACTTGATCATTTAAACCTCCCATGTGCAGAATAGTATGTTATTCTAAAATTCATTCATGCTAACTAGTTAGCCCTAGCCTGTATCAGCCCATCTCAACACTTTCCCTTAGCGACTCACTGTAGCGTTCAATCTTTCCTGAAGACGTAGCGTTGCTCAGAGGGCATATTATGACATCTTGTATTATAAAGACAACCGTGGATGAAGCTCTTGTCAAGCGGCAATCACCACCACCCGCTCCTGGCAAGAAAAACTTACAAATAGCCAGGCTAGCTGTTTCCCACTGGGTCATGCCTTTGAGCTAAACTAAGCTAACCTGCCATTGGCTCCAGCTGAATACACTATTTAGCGCACAGATATGAGAGTGGTATCAGTCTTCTCATTAAACGCTTGGCAAGAAAGAGATTAAAATGTATTTCACAAAATATCAAATAATCTCTTTAAAAATGTAATTTTGATAGCATTGTTGTAATGGCTGCAGAATTTCAGATGATCTAATTTGGTTCAGTCTGTGTGTTGCTTTTTACTTTGTGTTTTTTTATCTGGGTACAGGTGCCACAGTTTGTGCCTCATGTCTCATGAAATAATTGTTCATTGAGACTTTTGCACTGATGATTACAATCATATCTGACAGAAGCCATTGTGTACCTCAAAAACTAATACAAGATAGACTTTGAAAAGCTTTCAGATCATTTGAAAACACTGGCGTGTAAATGAAGATATTACATCCTGAAACTGTCATGATCACCACAACATTCACAAAATATCTTTCACTCATCATAGATAAGCAACCACAGCTGCATCACACTAAACACCATCAGCTTTACTGAACAGAATGTGAGCAAAAACTGAGGCATCCAGTTTATATTCCAAAACTGTCATACATAAAACTGCTTCACTAGATGAATGTAGTTGTAACTAAAATATTTAGCAGCACAACACATGTATCCGTTCCACATACAGTAGATGAGCCTGTGCAGGCTGAACGAGCATTGTTTCGCTGACTGACAGGCTGAGTGACCTAAATCTGGCTCATGATGAACGCAGATTGTGCCGTGAGAAAAATAACCCTCCTCCTCACACAACTTTATTCCAGCTCAGTTGCTCGGTTTGCATCGTGGCAGCTTTATGTCTCCTCCTCTTTACATCACATTGTCTTCCCTCTGCTGTCTACGGTCGGCCGGGGGTCTTTTCCCCACAGCTGTGTCACAGAGTATTCCCACAAAGGTACTCAAAAGACATGAACTCCAAACTGTATGCAGGCAGTTTAATCCAGTGTCTGCATCAGATGTTGTAAATAACATTTGTACAGTGAGTTAAGCATTCTGTGGTACCATGGTAAAATTGGTGAAATTTTGTGTTGCTGTTTTCTGACCAGAGCTGTAACAATTATTGATTAATAGGTGATTGAGCCAATGGCATGTGAAGGCTTGAGGACCATTTGCATTGCATATCGTGACCTGCCGTCTAATCAGGAGCCAGACTGGGAAAACGAGGCAGAGATAGTGACAGAGTTGACCTGCATCACTGTGGTTGGGATAGAGGACCCTGTACGGCCTGAGGTAAGGCACTGCGGAGTGTGTTTGTGTCTTTAGTTGTAGCTTCAGCTGGTATTATGAGTGTGTGTGGTCCATAATTTGTGATTTTAATCTGTATTTTAAAGACTAACTGAGACTACATTTTGAATTTATTTCCTTGTTTCCCTAAGGTGCCTGATGCCATCCGTAAGTGTCAGCGTGCAGGCATCACGGTTCGAATGGTGACTGGTGACAACATCAACACAGCCAGGGCCATCGCTGCTAAATGCGGCATCATCCACCCCGGGGATGATTTCATCTGTATAGAGGGCAAAGACTTCAACCGACGAATCAGGAACGAGAAAGGAGAGGTGAGCTGGGGTCTCAAGGTGGTTAAGTGCGGGGTAAACTTACTAAAATGTTTTCTATGACTGTATTAAAAATTAACTGAAGATGGATGTTAACAAAACATCTGCGGTGGGAGGAGCCCAGCTGATTATCTCACTGACAGAACCTCTTTGATCAGGCCTCTAATTTCTAAAGTTAAAGGTCCCATATTTTACACTTTTGTATTTTACTTTAAACCACCTCAGTGTAGTTTTACATATCCTCTCTAAGGCTTCTCTCTGGAGCTCCAGTAACAACAGGTCGGTGAACCAATCAGAAGAGAGGCTCAGAGTATAATTAAATAAATTATCCAAAAAACCCCAAAACATTTCACCACAGTTCTCCAGGGGTGAAGCATCTTTGGGTAAACTACTGTTGAGACACATTCAGACGTCTGATCTACAGTGAGTTATATGACATTCACTATCATGTGGTTTTATCTACTGTAGTTAGTGCGCTCTGCTTTCATCTCACCCATTTAACTGTATCATTTGAATTTAGCAGAATGTTTAATGGGATGGATTAGCTGCTGATTAGTGCTGTGGTTCTGCAGTGCGAATTAAAATTTAAATTTAAGTGCTGTGTGTAAATGTTCATTGTGTGAGAGTGCAGTGTGGTCAAGTTGATATAAGAGCCAGTTTCACAGTGCTGCCAAATCTGCCTAACACTCTGGATCAACACGACATCTATAGTGAAACAAGGGAATAGTCAATCTGTTGTTTATTCATCATCAAGCTCTTTCCTCCTTTTTCTCTCCTTGTGACTGACAGATTGAGCAGGAACGAATCGACAAAATCTGGCCCAAACTTCGTGTATTGGCTCGATCTTCACCAACAGACAAGCACACACTGGTTAAAGGTGAGTCTCAGGTTTATTAAGCTTAACACACACACACACACACACACACACACACACACACACACACACATACACACACATTCACACACACCTAGAGCTGATTTTTCCTTCCTATTTGTGCGCAGGCATCATTGACAGCAGCGTCATAGAGCAGAGGCAGGTTGTCGCAGTAACAGGAGATGGAACTAATGACGGACCTGCTTTGAAGAAGGCTGATGTCGGCTTTGCCATGGTAACCTGTCATATTATTCGCCGTTAATGTTTATTTGGTGTTAAAACCCTTCTGTAGCTACTCGTTCATGTGTTGTAGTAATCACATAGAAGTTATATACTTAATTTTGAGGAACAAGTGCTCCTTTATGCACAACCTTGAAAACATGATCCTCTTATCCCACTGTTTTAAAAAATATATATAAAATTGTCGTCCTGCACTTGGGGGCATGATATTAAGACAGCATCACTCCAAAATAATTTGGACGCTCAAATGCTCGTATGAATCATGTCATGAGTCCTCTGTCTCCTCCTCACTCCGTCTCAATCTCTGTCTCAGGGTATTGCGGGGACAGACGTGGCTAAAGAGGCGTCGGACATCATCCTGACGGATGACAACTTCAGCAGCATCGTCAAGGCGGTGATGTGGGGACGAAATGTCTACGATAGCATTTCCAAGTTCCTGCAGTTCCAGCTCACGGTCAATGTAGTGGCTGTCATAGTGGCCTTCACTGGGGCCTGCATCACTCAGGTAGACAGATCTATTAATAAACATGCCTGCTGACATACATGCATTCCTACACACACATACACATAACACACACACAGACACACTCACCCTGTATCTGCTAAGACAAGTGCTTTTTATGCATTTTTACACCAAGATAATTTAAGCAGAGCCATACTGACACATGGAAACACATTTATATTCACTTATGCAAGATATCACCTTGCTTATAATGCATATAATGTATATATATATATATATATATATAAATATATATATATGTATGCATTATTATTAATTATATATTTTGCAGTACATTTGTGTTGAATTTTGAAATTTTGAGTTTTGAAAGATGCTCACCCTTAACTCTGTCATTTTTCCTGCTCTAAAAGAATCTCGTCCCATCCAGAGCTGTGACAAAACATAAAACTGACATATTTATATCAAACCCACATACATTATAAATGTATATCTGTAATATATCTTTAGGTCCTGAGGTGACGTTTGGACAAAACAAGCAACTTGACGATGCTACTGTGATCTCCAGGGAAATGTGATGGGCACATCCCAAAACATTCTGAGTAAACAAGAATTAATCTATTAATCGAAAAACAATCCTTAATTGCAGCCCTACTTATCAAAGTATTAACAGTATTAAGTATTATTATTATCATCATTTTTATTACAGTTGCTGTGTTGTAGTATCATATACAATAGCTTGGGTTACAATCCAAGCTGTTTTCAGGATTACAAAGATAACTTGAGCTTAAACCAAACTCTGTTGCCATGGCAACTCGTGCTGTAAGGAGCAGCTTCTGATCTGGCTCTCGGAAAGAACTAAATCCTCTTCAACCAGCTAAAGAAAAAAAACAGTCAGAGTCCCAGCAACAACAAAAATAGTACAGTTTCATTAAAGTGACAAATGTTAAATCTTTTTTTCTTTCCTTGATTAACTATAATGGAAATAAATGTATTGCACTTTATAAAACAAGGCTTCTAGCAAATAGAAAGTAGGTTGCTGCAGTATCATCGCTGATATATAACATTTACTTTTAGCATCTCCGCCAGCCCACATAAAATACATGTTGTGTGGCTCCTGAAAATTTTAAAGTGGATGTGAAAGAAGCAGATCAAGTGTCGATGCAGGAAGGTGGTATTTAGTAACACAAATATTAGTGAAACAGACTCCAGGAATTTCCGCAATATCACTTAGTGGTTGGAAAAAAAAAGAAAAACCTGAACCTAAAACCTGCAGCCTCACAGCAAACCTTAAACATAACTAATACTTGCCTAACCATAACCATAACCCTAACCTAAACCTAACCTTACCTTCTTCACCTTACAGTTTAATGATTTACATTAAGGGGACTTGCTTTGTGTCCCCATTAGGAATACAAGTCCCCGTAATGTGACTGTGCAGCTTTAGGTCCCCACAACAACGTAATACCTGTACCACACACACACACACAACCACACATACACACAGCTAACTTTTAAACACTGTTATTAACTGCAAAGCATTTTATCCCACTTCTGCTGCTTGACACTTGT
This sequence comes from Seriola aureovittata, assembly GCF_021018895.1. NCBI lineage: Eukaryota > Metazoa > Chordata > Actinopteri > Carangiformes > Carangidae > Seriola > Seriola aureovittata. Next base: position 21,687,613 of record NC_079372.1, read on the forward strand.
TTTCAGTGTCACTAACTGAGCAGATAATCTGCAGAAAAAGAGCAAGAGAAAGAAACACACACAGTTCATCACCACAACAGACCTGATCCCTTTTAACAGATCATGACCTTGTGGAACAGAAAGAAACTAATTAAATGAACTTATGTTCTGTTGATTATATAACCTGACTGATAAATGAACAGACGCTAATTATTCATTTGGACACAAAAAAAGCTTTAAATGTTAATCAGAGTTGGAGGGATGCAGCCTTTTCACATCACCAGTGCCGGGGTCAGGGAGGTCAGATTCATGTGAACACGGTTCGTGACACAGGCCTCTGGCTGCAAATCTCCCTGCAGGACTCTCCTCTGAAGGCGGTGCAGATGCTGTGGGTGAATCTGATCATGGACACGTTCGCTTCTCTGGCCCTGGCCACCGAACCCCCCACCGAGGCCCTGTTGCTACGGAAACCCTACGGCCGGAACAACCCGCTCATCTCACTGACCATGATGAAGAACATCCTGGGCCATGGAGTGTACCAGCTGGTCATCATCTTCACCCTGCTGTTCATTGGTGCGCGCACACACACACACACACACACACACACACACACACACACACACACACACACACACACACACACACACACATACAGAGACAACTATGCAAAGCAATTTCATCTACTAGTGAAATAGATTTATTGTGGCATTATGTTCAGGTTTTATTTTCAGCCTGTTTTTAACTAAAAAACAAGAAAAGAAAACATGGTGCATTGGTGAAGACACACACAACCTTGGCTGCTGCAGTGTTGAAGTTTATTTGTCCTGCAGCAGATCAAACACACTTCCTAATGAACACATCTCTCGCCTCCTGTCTTTACCCTCCAGGCGAGCGCATGTTTAACATCGACAGTGGCCGCAACGCTCCGCTCCACTCCCCCCCCTCTGAGCACTACACCATCATCTTCAACACCTTCGTACTCATGCAGCTGTTCAACGAGATCAACGCCCGCAAGATCCACGGAGAGAGGAACGTCTTTGACGGCATATTCTCCAACCCCATCTTCTGTTCCATCGTTCTGGGGACGTTTGCTGTGCAGGTGAGGTTGATAAATCCTTTAACGACATTTAATGGTTTTCTCTCCTGTCAGGTATGGAACATTTTGAGAAGTTGGTGTTTTCCTTTTCTTAGATTTGATTTTGGCATTTGCCACTTTTCTATAGTGATGGTAGAGATACAGACAGGAAATGTGAAGAAGGAGAGAGAGAGAATCAAACTTTATTTGTATATCACTTTTCATACAGGTTAGTGCAGTTCAAAGTGCTTCACAGACTGATAAAAAATAAGAGCTAACAATGAGATGCAATAAAGTAGATTTTAAAAGCTATAATAACATAACAAACAAACAAAAAACATTCATATAATCAATGATAAAATAAGAGATGAAATTTACTAGTGGAAATACTCAATTAAAAGCCAGGCTGAAGAGGTACATTTTGAGTTTACGTTTAAAGATTTCAACACTTTCGTCTGCTCTCTGAATCAGCTGTAGTTGATTTATAACATTTTTGATTAGACCAGATAGAAGAGCATTACAGTCACCAAGGATGACAGATAGCACAGTTCCCTCACTGGAATCAATCAAGGACAATGAGGTTATGTTTTACAGTGTGCCTTAGCCATCTACTGGATGCCTAATTGTCACATTGCCTTTCAATGTGTAACCTGATTCTACCCGGTGATACAAGTCCAAACTTCACCAACCACGGCAGGGCTGTTTGTTCTGTGAGTAAACAAAAACACAGACAAGCAAACAATGACAGCGTGAGACATGGAGAGGGAAGAAGAAGGGTATTTTCCAAAGCTCTTCAATGCTTGGTGGCACTCTGGGGAAGAACAAGAGAAGAAACAGAGCTGGAGGGAGACGGCAGTGAGAGAGATAAAGAAATGGTTCAGGGGAGTTTGGAAAAGAAGAGATGAGAGAGAGCTAAACACTGGAGGCAGCTTGAGAGAGAGGGAGAGATAAAAAGAAAGATGGATGCCTCCTCGCTGCAGACAGTTATTGTTATTGTGTATGTGTATGGTCGTCCCACTGAGATTGACTGATGATGAAGATAGTGTCACTCTGATAAAGTTTCCTCCTGGTGTAAATGATCGTGTTGATTTTTAAAAGCATCTCCTGTGAGGCAGCAGCTACATGGTGTTATACGTTTAAAGATGCAGAATGGAAGTAAAGTACAAGGCTGGCTTCGTTATGTTGGAACCATCACTAATACAGACTACTTCTTAATGTGTGTTTTACACAGTGACATAAGCATGGGCTGAGGCCATGTGTTCCCAGAATGAATTCTCTTAAAAGCTTTCCAGTAACACCACAGTGTAACATGATTTTTACCGTATTTCCTGGTAGATAGATTAAATCAATATGAGTGTTCTTGAGAGTCATCCTGAGCTTTGACTTACGTATCTAAAAAAAATTCTTTTTTAAACATACGACTTAGAGGCTTTTTATAAAGAGGCTGAAAAGTAGCTTTGATCAAAGTCTAAGTGTAATTCTCAGTCAGTCCAATCGAAATTGATGATCTTTTTTTATTCCACACAGTCATTTTCCTTGTCATAACCTGGTTCTTACATTACCCACAATGCAACATGGCCACTGACAGTTCATTGGGAGATTCAGGTGTGTTATGCTAATTTCAGATAATGTAGCTTGGAGCCTCAAGCAGAGATGAGGAGCGGGCTACAGAGGTCTGGTCAGTTTGTGTCTTTCAAACTCCACCTGACAGGACATTTATGAGACCTCACACATCTTTCTGGAGACATAAAGTATTTATACAGCTTTTTTTCACCAAACCTTGAAATACAAAATAAAATAGGTGTAATTCCCCTTTGAGACCCGACTGCAGTGACTGCATCACAGCTTCGTACACAGCCTATCTGGGATATTATTCATAGAAGAGAAAGACTTAAAAGAGTTAAAGAAGGATATACAGGATAAACCATTGAGTATGTATATTTACAATTTGTTTAATTTTGTTCTTTGTTTTCTTATTCATTGTTTCTCTTTCAAACTCACCTGATGTTGGCTAATGTAGTAAACATTACAGTACATCACCATGTTTTACAGTTTCCTGCCTCGCAGCCCCTCTTCAGCTCACTAATTAACAGGGTAGTCAATAGCATGTAACTGCCTGTATAACCACAATGTGTTGACCACAACATGTCCATTACTGGCTGTGCCAGGCTAGCTGTTTCCCCCTGTTTACAGTCTTTGTGCCAGGCTAAGCTAACTGTCTCCTCGCTCCAGCGTCATTTGAAGCAGACATACATGAGAGTGGTGTCAGTCTTCACATCTAATTCTCAGCCAGAAAGCGAATATGTGCATTTCCCACCTTTTGAATAATTTTAGAGCTGAGACCAAATTAGACTTTTTAATGTGTATGTGTGGGATTTATTCCTAATTCTAATAATGAGAGAAAAACGACCCCACACTTTTTGTGTTTTGACAAATTTAAGACGAACATTTTACACTGTGCAGCTTCATACACACCAGCCCAGATAACATAATGTTCTCCTGGTATATACTTTACGCACACAAGTGAAAAGACAGTATGATCCTCAGCGCCATTAAAGGTTAGGTATACACCATGAATAATTAAATACAATACTCAAACAAAAAATGTCGGCATGTGTTTCTGCACATACACAGCAGGGACTACAGTAATAATGTCACCTGGTGTTTCCTACTCGAAGACCTGACAGAGCAGCAGAGATGTTGACTGTGGTGGGTGCAGCAGAGATGGATGGTGCAGTGCTGGTTCCTCCCCTGACTCTGTGTTTGCATGTCTGACAGTAATCATATCCCTCCCCGTGTCTCTGCCGCAGATCGTGATCGTGCAGTGGGGAGGGAAGCCCTTCAGCTGCGCCCCTCTCAACGTGGAGCAGTGGCTCTGGTGTCTTTTCGTGGGAGTTGGAGAGCTGCTCTGGGGGCAGGTAAGCAGCTCTTCAGCCTGCTGAGTCAAACCACACTGAGCAAGTGTAGGCTGGCAGGCCTGGTTTACCTAGAGCTTCCCCTGAGGTGAGGCTAAGGAAACATTTTCACACTGACACTTCTGGTCTATTCTATTCTCTGCTGAATGTGGCAGTTGAAATAATCAGTTTTTATCTGATCCACTTTGTGTGTCGGGGGGGTGGGGGGGGCCTGGAAAAGCTCACAGCTGCTCAGTATAACACCATACAAGCGTATTCTTTCAAATGACAATGTCACAAACCTGGCTTCCAGGTGATCGCCACAGTGCCGACGGAGCGGCTTCCATGCCTGAAGGAGGCGGGGCTGGGCCTGGAGCCCGGGGAGGAGGAAGGGGAGGAGCTGGCAGAGGATGAAGAGGAGATCGACTGCGCCGAGAGAGAGCTGCGCCGCGGACAGATCCTCTGGTTCAGAGGCCTCAACCGCATCCAGACCCAGGTACTGTTTGAACTGACCTTCAAAAACAAACCATAACCAAAAGTCTTTCACAGGAACACACACACACACACACACATACACACACACACGCACACACACAGATATCCAGACACAACAACACCTCAACCAGAAGCTCCACATGGTCATGACACTCGAGCAGTTTGTTTAAGCTGAATTACAGAGAGACGGGGAATGTGTACAATGAAGACAATATGAATGACTAATGTTTGCAATTTTTAAAGGTACCATATTTTAAACCTTTCCTGTCTTTTTTTGAAGTGTTCGTCTATAAGAAGATATATTTGTGGTATTAAGAACCAAAAACCATCTCAATGTAGTTTTACATCTCCTCTCTCAGGCTTCTCTCTGGAGCTCTAGTAACAACAGGTCTGTAAGAATTGTTTTCTGAGTGATTTAATTAAAATATAGCAGATTTTAGGTAAACACTCAGAGAAAGCAAATCCTGTAAGGTTGGATTGGGTACAGGTGGGCGGGGCTTGGGGCATGGCTGAGAGCGGTGACTGCTTTGTTGTGACATCACAAAGTAACAAGTCCTGACAGCTTGTTTTAAGGCTCAGTTTCTGAATACAGGCTGTGTGCATTTCTCTGTGGACTGAGGCTTTGATACTTTCACAGTATTAATATAGAACCTAGACCTGCTTTACGATAAAAAAAGACTTGGAAATCTCACTTTATACAATATGGGACCTTTAAACCTGGTGCCTTATGATAACATATAAATTGCTTTTGGGGGCGGGGGATTTTTTCTGACTTGTGTAGCAACATTGCCTAAATAAACTGCTGGTGTCATGACCTTTACAAACTAACATAAGAGACTTTTGGAAAGAAAGAAAAAACTTCTTCAAGACACATGTTTCATTATTGACTCTTCTCTGACAGATGACCAATTTTATTTAAGTTTAAACCCTGTTATCTGAATTGTTCTTACTCTTCAAAAGTCAATCTCTCTCATCTTGTCTTTGCTGTTCTTCTGACTTGTGCCAAACATAACGACTCCACTTTTTTCTCTCCAACACAGCTAACTTTTCTGTTCTGGATTCTCTGACTTGGTATTTTAGACGCTCATAAACATCATGACAGAGGATAAATTGTGTGTGTGTGTGTGTGTGTGTTGCTGCAGTGGCACTTGTGCGTGTGAATGTTTACACATTGTGAGACAGGCTGTTAACTTGCTTGATTACTTAAACTGACTGATTGTCACACTGCGTTGTGTGAGAATGGAAAACAAGAGCGCGAAACAGCCTCCTGAACAGTGTTGGAGAGCCAGTCCAGACTCTCTGCTTAAGTGCCTGTGTTTGCGTAAAGTGGTCAGTTTTTCATTAAGAGCGTTTCGTCTGAGTGTGCAGACAACAAGTAAACATGCAAGCAAACACTCAGGCTTGTGCACACATGCAGTCATCAGTTATAATCTTGTCTGTCAGTAATGTGCAGAAAGCAGTTGTGATACGTATCACTGCACATTTGCCATCAAAGGGAATTAAAGTGGTGTTTCTGTCATTTCTGCTGTGACGGGGAATGTTTTAAAGGGACACACACATGCAGGCACACGCTCTCAGACCGGCCTCTCCTGCCCTCACTGAGTGCTGCTGTTTTGTCTCTGTCCTGCAGATGGAGGTAGTGAGCACGTTCAAGCGAAGCGGTTCGTTTCAGGGAGCGGTGAGACGGCGCTCCTCCGTGCTCAGTCAGCTCCACGACGTAAACACTATCTCTACCCCCTCTCACGTAGCTCTCTCCACCGCAACAGCCAATACCAGCCCAGCCCCCGGGAGTGAGTCCGCCGAACGCATGTACACACATGCACACACATGCACACATGCACACACACACACACACACACACACACACACATATACCTGCATACACACTTGCAGTCACCTTCTCTCTCACACAAACAGACACCCATTCATGACACGAACACACACTCTGCTGCACGGCACGTGGACTGCAGTATTTTTACTCTCTATGGTTGTGTCCCCTCCGGCTCGCTCGCTGCTCGTGTGTGTGCAATGTCTCCTCTCTTCTTTTCTCTTATTCTCCCCTTTTCAAACAGCACCCAGTCCTGACCGGCTGTGTAGTTCTGGTCTGATCTGGTCTGGTCCAAATCCAGTCCCGGTCCCAGTCCAGAATCTGTTTTGTTGTTGAGTGTTGGTCGGTACAGGAGGTGGCTGGCTGTTCTCTCTCTGTCTGAAGTGTCCTGACAGAAATGGAGAAAGAAAGACTCATGTTTGAAAGAAGAAATTTAAGCAGTGAAATAGTTTGAGTTTCTCTGACGAGTCAAGGACACATCTGAAAGTTCAGAGAGGGAATGGCAGCTCCTCCTGCACCATGTGTTATTTCCTGTCTGTGAATGAGGTCAAGCGTGGTTACTGTGGTTGACCCCGGCTGTAAACATCTCTAATCTAAAGGAGTGGTGTCATTTCTCTTGTCTAAAAATCCAAGACAACTGAGCATTGCTGTAACGATTATGTGACTCCTATTATAATGCTGCGATAATGCGAGAATTCACTGCCATAGAATTCATACTCATTACCAAATGGCTTTCACATGGCTTCTGCAATTCTCTAAACTGTAAACCTTCGAGTATAAAAGCCCCATAACACACTGCTGTTTCCGAGACTTCAGTCCAAAAAAAAAGTTTCCTCTTCTTCTACTGCTCTTACTTTCTCTCTCCTTCTTCTGCTCCTCTCACTTTTGTTCAGTGCTGCAACTGTTGTCACCTGGTTATTTCTGTAACAGTATTTCCAGCTCTGACGTCACAAGTTTTCACTCCCCCCGATGTCTCCAAAAAGTCCTGATTTTTCTCTCTGTCCAGTCTGTTTTTTCCCCCCTCTCTCTCCATCACAGTTCTCTCCTCTTTCTTCTATATTTTACGAGATATTACAGGTTCCCTGTTTGCAGAAATATTCTGGGAAATGTGTTCTAATTGTTCTTCATAAGTAGAGTTATTCTTTTGTAGAGGTATTTAGATTTTACCAGATCTAAATACAGGCTCTTGTGTAGCATACTGATAAGATTTCTTTAGTAGGTTTCTCTTCATTTTTTTCTATTTTTCTCTTTTATTGGTTTTTAATTTGTCCTTTACCTCATCCCTTTTTGTCATCCTTCCATCTCCTTACTAGAGTAGCGTCCACCCCTCATGTTTTCTCTTGATTTCTCAGTATGTCAGTTCTGCGCGTGCCTGTTTGCAAGTGTGTTCACGTGTGTGCATTTGCTGACACATCCGAGAGCCGTAGTTTGACTTCTGTGTGTTTCTCTGTCAGTGTGCGAGTGTGTGCATCTGTGTGTGCGTGTGTGTGCATGCATGCGTGCGGTTGTGCTCGTTTCTTCATTTGATTGTCTTCATCCGTCTTCTCAGTTGCTTCTCCTTACCTTCCTTGCTCCCTCCCGTCCATCCTTCCCTCCTTCCATTCCACGCTGCCTTCCTCTCCACCTTGCTCCACCCCCCTTAGGTGTAGACACAGAGAGGCCCATGTTGGTACTGCTGACACCTCACTGTTGTGGTGATTCTCTGCACAGACCCTAGGAGTTACCTGGGTGTTGTTTAAGTACTCTCCATCACTTTATAATTGCTGCAGGGTTGGCTGCCTGATAGAAAAGACAGGTGTTATGACAAAGGTGTTGACGGAGGGACTTAAATTCAATGTGTGGAACCAGGGTTCGTATCCCACCACTGCGAGCTCATTGCTAGCAATTTGAATTCTTTTTCCTGAATCCAGAGGACTTGTTGAGTCCAAATCTGTTACTCAAGAGCAAATTAATATTTTGTGGTTCACTTCCTGATCAAAAACCTCATGGACCTGGACAAGCAAGTGGGACAAGATGAGAACATGAAGTTTGAGTTTAATGTGACCAGGGCTGCCTATCTGAAGCATTTCCTGTCGTACGGATGCAGCCTGTGGTCAGATAAAATGTACAGATGTTACTGTTTGCGTTAACTTTCAGGATGGGGTAAACACATAAGGCAGAATTCAGATCCAGCCACAGAAAAGTGTAGCTTACTTCATCTGGTGGTATTCTATAGTTTTCTTATTGTCAACACATCCCATAGAAAGACCAGAACCAACATTGAATACATCCCATTAACAGTATTGCCTGTGTGTCACAGTCTGATGTATCTCATTCCTCTGTCACAGATTCCCATTGTTGTCCAAAAGCCATTAATAAGGCTAAAAGTCTAAAACCTTGCTAACAGCTCTGTGAGGCTGCACTATACACAGCAGTGCTTTGAGTTACTGTAAATGCTTATGTCAGCATGCTAACATGCTCACAATGCTCACTGTGACAGTGCTAACATGCTGATGTTCAGCAGGTTTAATTCTCACCGTCTTAGTTGTTGAATGTTAGCAAGTTAACATTTGCTAAACAGCACTAAACGCAAAGTACAGTTCAATAGACTAAAAGTTAAAGTCATTGAAGTAATTTAAACTACATCCAGCAGGAAGCGCCCTGGTAGCTTACCTGATACAGGTGTACCACATAGCATGGCTGAGTCCAGACCGCTGTGGCCTGGGCTTGAATCCAGACCGGGTGCCTCGCTGATGGTCCATCCAATCCATCCACTAGAGACCATTTTGTGATGGGATCATGTTGCTGATCGGACCCAGTACTTAGTATTTATGACTACATTATTACATGAGTACTCAGTCCTCATGGGTTGGACGACACTATCTTTGAACCCGGCCTTCATCTTGATCAACTACACACCTGTAAAGTTTCATGAATATTGCACAAAAAGTGTTTCCATTTCACTTTTGCGAAATATTGCTTTGTCGAATAGTCTGAAAAACCACCTCATGCAAGTGTATAATTCTAATTTTACATTTTTATTCAACATGAGAGTTTTCTCGCAGTTCACGTGTTTCCATTACTTCCATGACTAGACGGTTAGGCCCTAATAACACACTAGTTCACCAAATCCTTGACTGAAAACTGTCCTTAACAACTGCACAATTGTGTTAAGTAGTAAAATTGCTGACTTTACAGTACATCTGTTTTAGGATATTATTCACCCATTTTTTTTTTAAACATTTATGACCCATTTTTAAAGTTTACATCTTCAGTGAGAACCTGGGAGCTTGGGGTGACTGCTACAGACAGAGTAGGGAAGAGCTGAGACAACACACTGTTGGTTATGGTCTTTTTATGGGGTTTGGTGACCAAAAAGTGAGTAAAGCACGTTCCTATCATTGCTTTAAGTCTGATGTGGGAATACACAAGCAACAAATACACTCTACAAATGATTACTTACAGTGTGTGTTATCAAGACACACTGACCTCTCCCCACAGCAAGCTTCAGGGTCATTACTTCAATCCACTACCCAGAGTTCTTTGCAAAGCAGACCTAGCCCTCATGCTTGGCACCATGCCCCGTTGCAGTATGATGTGCGTAAGTTCTGACATCGACACCGTCACCCTCCTTGACTTTTATACTTTTACAGCCAAATCTATCATCGCTGGGTAAGAGAAGAGTCCAGGGATATCTGAAAGAAACATTTAAAATATTAAATAGATATATTAAAATGATACACCTCAGCTTCACGCTTTCATCCACCTGAGCTGTGCTCGACCTTAGTGATTCCTCTGGATCTTTAGAACTGATCTATGGATCCAGTTTGTTTTCATTTCAGACTGGGCCACTTTCATCTACCTGCAATGACAGTCAAGTGGAGAAAAGAGATGAATATGAAGGGGAATATAGGACTCAGATCCATCCTCAGCTCCTCAAGTCATTGTTAAAGTTCTCCCATATTCAAATGGAAGATTTCTGAGCTGGAGACATGAGGAGGGTATTGGACTGAGGAAGGTGTTGCTGAGGATTAGAGCTCAGTCATCACATATTGAAGGGTGGGTGCTGCTCAGAGTTCGGACATATGGTGAGAAATGGGAGCCATTAACCCGTCATCTACCTCACAGCTTCTCCCTGTATTTATGTTGCAGTTTCTTCTCATCAGCAGTTGTTTTGCACACAGCAGCCTCTCTACCTTCCAGCGCCTTTTCTCCTCCTCGTACTTTTAACCGTCCATCGTTTTTCCATCAAGCACTGCTGAACGAGCCGACAGGGAGAGAGAGAGGGAAAGAGAGAGAGAGAAAGTGGGTGAGAGAGACATAAGTAACACAGCAGTGCCCTGACCTCCTGGCCTCTCTGGTCACACTGTGGGCGTTATATACTCGAAAGTTTACTCTTTCCATGGAGACAAAATGAAAACAAACCAAAGCGCTGATGAAGTGAGAAAGTAACATCCTGAAACCTTCTCAGTCTGCATGAGGTGTTTTTCTGCTGTCTGACAGGCTCTTTGGAAAAACAGATAAGCACTGAACCTACTGCTTGACCGTCTGTCTGTACGTCTGTACGTCTGTCTGTCTATCATATATGCCAGAGTCATATATAGAGACTCCTCCTAGTTTGGCCAACTGCAGCACAGATCTCCATTCAGCTGCCCGACCACCCGCCTCTCATAATCACAGTTTGGATTCCAGTCGGTGTTGCAGTCGACATAAAGCTTCCTCTCCGTTGATCTCAATGGGCCAAACTGTCTCTATGTAGGGCTCTGCCTGCCTGTGCCTGTCAGTATATTTGCATTGAACTTGTCTCTGTTTCTTTTGAGCTCATGCTGCTTCTTTTCCTCTGTTTGGGCTTGGGGGGGGAAGGGTGCATGGACCAACTGCTGTGGCAAAGGAATGTGTTTACGCACGCATACACCATACACCATACACTGCATAATGCACCTTGAAGCACACTCATAGACCTCACTCTGATGTGTGTGTGTGTGTGTGTGTGTGTATGAGAGAGCGACAGAGAGGGAGCGTGAGCATGACAAAGATCTGATTCAGCATGACCTGGCTGCCTCTCTATGTGTGACAGGGCTGACGCCTGAGCTTTGCTCTGGCCTTTGAACCAATCACCCTCTGTTTCTAGTAATCTAACCAATCATATACTGTTCTGACCTGCTGATTCTCAGTGATGTCACCTTTCTGTTTTGCAAGACTTGTTTTTTTTAATATCCTGCAGCAACTTCATCATCAGCATCATCATCATTTCAATCACTCTGCTCTCCTCACTGCTGCATGGCCGCAGTACAGTTTGCACATGTGCATGTGTGTGTGCTGGCGCGCGTGTGCATAGAAAAGCTGACTGACTGACTCACTGTCTAGTTGTCAATGTGTTTGCGTGTATGAAGCAGCTCTCTTTAACAAACAGCACCCATGATTGACAACAGTCCGATGCATGCAGACGCCAACCTCCAAGCTGCACGATGTGGAAACAACTCAACTGTTGGTTCACTCAGTTACGCTGCTGCATGCATGTGTGTGTGTGTGTGTGTGTGTGTGTGTGTGTGTGTGTGTGTGTGTTTGTGTTTGTGTTTGTGTGTGCGTGTGGTCACTGCTATAGGTTCTTGCCAAATTCTTATTTTATTGTACATTAAACTAACACACTCGCCATTCCTGCTTCTTCTCCATTTGTGCCTAACAACAACCCTCATCTGTGTGCGTGCATGCATGTGATCCAGTGTGCTGAGGTATGACTGTTTTCCCCACACATATTCTAAACACACACACACACACAACTCACGCCATGTGTGTATGATATGAAGCTTCTGTGGTCTTTGTGATGGTGGCTCTCGTCTTGTGATGTCTGACGGGTGTGTGAGAACTGACAAAAACATGTCATTAGCCAACTCATTTTAAAACACTTTGTTTTTTTTTTCACTTTCATCTGTTGGACACAAACAGGGTCAGGTGGACTCTGAATTATTCATTATTTATTTATGTTTGAGAAGCAACTGTGATAACTTGAAATGGAGCAAGGTGAGGTTGTGGATAAACTTTAAATTTGGTGATAGTTCCAAACTTATGCCAAGACATTGTCCTGTCTGAACAAAGTCATAGATGTTATCAGACAAATTCAGCTCAAAGCTTGTCCAAAGTCGTCTTCCCTGAACAGGACCAGCTGTTCACCTTCTCATACAAGAAACTGGTAAAATCATTGGCCCACTTTGTGCTCTTGTTGAGGAGTAAACTATTCACCTTATTGTGATTCTCTCTCTGCTATTTAGATTGAAATAGTTTGACTTTTTGAGAAAGATTTATTTGCTTCCATGCTGAGAGTTGGATGTTAGCCAGTTCACTTAGCTTTAGCATAAAGACTGGAAGTGAGGGGAAACAGCCTGGCACTGTCCGAAGGTTACAATGTCCAGCTACCAGCACCTTTAAGGGTCAAACTGTCCTTGTCAATAATTGTTTGACACATTGTCCGACCACGTGTTAAGTGTTAATGAACAGCCACAGTGAGAAACCACTGCTCCACCAGCCATCATAGAGAAGGGGAGACGCTGTAAAATCAGGGAAAACCTTTGCGGACAGTCTCTCCAGGAAGACATTCATAGCGTTGCACTCGGTTGTTCACATGAAAAATTACAGTCGTAGTTTTACAACAAATGAAACCCTGCTTACTGTCCCACCTCCGCACAGCTGGCCAATCACGGCGCAAAGATTGTCGGTTTTCGAAAGTTACAGATGATGGACACACAGGTCATACAGATCTGATGTGGAATAGGTGTGAAGCTATTCAACCACCGAACATGTAGTTACTCCTGGCCAAGAAATAGTCCGCTACATAGACATCTGTAAAAGCTAGACTTGTCATTTTTACCACTCGATTTTTGTATAAGAGATAACTTTAGGCAGAGTATGTTACTTTTGGACAGTCAGGCTAGCTGTTTCCCCCTGTTTCCGGTCTTTATGCTAAGCTAAGCTAACTGAGGCTTCCCAAATGTCAAAATATTCCTTTAACTTGTGCTTCAAAAGACGGTTGCACCTTGTTCACAAGCATTTTGGTTCAATCCAGCCGATAAAAATATTTTCAGCTCTCAGAAACAAAATAAACTTGATCTTGTGTAAAGTGACTGTAGCCACCTGGCCCTGAGTGTCCGTCTGTCTGTCTGTCTGTCTGTCTGTCTGTCTGTCACTCTGTTTGTCTGCTGGAGGACACAGATCTGTCTGTCTCTGGGTTTCCCTTTTCTCCCCCCCACCCCCCTTTCTTATGTCTGACTTTCTCCTCTCTCTTTCCTGTGCTCTCTCTTTCTCTTCTTCTTTCCTTTTGGCAGATGCGAGTGGTGAAAGCATTCCGTAGTTCGCTGTACGAGGGCCGGGAGAAACCGGAATCCCGCAACTCCATCCACAACTTCATGGCCCACCCGGAGTTCCTCATCAACGACCTCATCCATAACATTCCGCTGATCGACGACACTGACGTGGACGACGAATCAGAGCTCAGCAGATACCAGCACCTGCACCCGGCCCTCCGCAAGCCGCCACCCCCTCCCACCCAGCCCCAGCCCCCGGCCCGCACCCGCCCCACCCGCCCCTATCGCCAGTATAGCCTCCCGGTGACCCCGTGCAACCGAAACAACAACAACAACAGCAGCAGCAGCAGCAGCAGCAGCATCAGTTCAACGGTTACCCAGGGCAACAACAACAGCGCCAATGCAGTTGCTCCCATCAACCGGAGCCCCCATCACCACCACCACCACCAACACCACCATAACCATCATGGCAGGGACAGGCCGGTGAAACCTTCCGCCCCTCACCTGGCCCATCTCTACTGCGTGGAGACCTCCTTATAACTGAGCTGAACGTGGGTCGGGGGGGGGGGGGGGGGGGAGAGAAGGGGAACGGAGTCTTGGGTAGGGGGAGGAAAGGGGAGCGGAAGAGAGGGCTGAGGACACACACATGACATTTTCATCCGATCTCCCTGACAACAAGCTAACAGGAGGGAGTGAAGGACGAGGGAGGTACAGGAGGGAGTGGACAATGGCCGGAGACTTCTACTCGTAACTCCCTGAGAACATTGCGACTTTTCCCTCCCTTCGCCCCTGCTCCGGCCCTCTTAGTCCGACCCCCTGACACAACAGCCGCCCACCCCTCTCCACCCTCGAACCCACCGCGCCGTCCGTCACCCTCTCCGAAGAACCCGCCCGCCTCACCCCGCCTGACCTCATGCACACTCGTCACACATACGCACAGGTCTGTTCTCGCTGCGTTGCCCTGAGCGACGGTGGGTTGAGGGAGGGAGGGAGGGGGGACGGACATCCAAATAAAACAACAAAAAAACAAAAAACAAAAAAAACAAAAAAAAACACGACATCCCTCAACGCTTCAGCAGAATAGGGCCATGTGGCTATGGGGGCTGACTCACTCTGTTTCTATTGGTGTTCATCATTAGTGTTGTCATCATTACCCACCTACCTACCTGCCATGGCACCATTGTCACCACCACCATTATTTACCTGGCTACAATCTACAGCCACTTTAAAAACACTACTTTGCTTGCTATATAAGTAAAAGGCTTTGTTAAAGCTTTAACTAGACTTCAGTCATTTCCATCCTCTGATCCAATCATTTCTCAGCATAATGGTGCTCATTCATTTCTTTCTTTTACATTGGTTTATTTATTTTTTTCCTCCTCTCAACATTTTTACATTAAGGTTTTTTTTTTAAAAAAGAAAAAAATATATATATGTATGTTCTTTTCTTTCATTCCTCTCTCTCTTTCAGTGTGTGTGTGTGTATTGTCTTGTCTCTTCTGAAAAAAAAACTAAGAAAAACATAACAAAAACAGAAATGGCAAACAAAGATCCTGTTCATTTAAACCTAGTAAGTAGAAATGGCTGCAAAAAACGACCTATGGGGGGAAATACATATATATATGTATATGTATATATATAATTTGAATGTTTGGGAAGCGACAACACAGAACTGTTCATGTTCACCACCTTTTCTTTTTCCAGCCCAACCTGCCCGACCCTCAAATGCCACCCCATGAGTCCACATGACCAGTTATGTGTAATACTGTCCATCCTGCTCTGATATGAGACGATACAGTGTGTGCGATCTCACATTGATTTTGATGTATACATGTATACATACAGTAGCCCCATACAGCACTAACTGAATTTCCAGCCTCCTGCCATGTTGATGAAATGATGAGTAAGTATGGGTAACATCTGTGGAAATCATCTGGGGCCACGCCCACGGGTGGCGTCCTCTTCCAGTCTCTTTGTTTCTGTTTCCTGTTCCATCACCTTCTCTCTTGCTGTTCCTCCATTCTGTTGTGTGCTACGCTCACTTTGTCTCATCTTGTCCCTTGCGGTCTTTTCGTCGCTGGGTGTGCGTGTGTATGTGCGGCAGCTTTTCTTGGAAAAAAAAGCTGAATGCTTGTGAAGCATTAACCCTTTAAATGCCATCAAACACACAATGCACAGGCGATGGCCCTTTAAGACTAACATGCACTCACTTCAATCCCCGCTCCTGCTCATGTGCCGTTGGGTCATCTTCATCGTGTACCAGTGCCCTCTGCACGAGTATGGTGGACAAAGAGATTATTTCATTTGGTCTGTCTCATTTTTACTGACAAAAAAAAAAGAAAAGAAAAGAAAAATCAACCACTCAAGTGATCAGGCCCATGTCTAAATGTCAGTGTTCAGTTTTAGCTTTAGGCCCAGAGCCCACTCAGCTCTATCAGGTACGAGCATGAAAGCTTATGTGTCATGTGTGTGTGTCCTGTACTGTGCGTTCCCCACCATCATGATGTACAATATGTTCATTGAGATACCTTAAAGGAACAGTTCGACATTTTGGAAAATTAGCTTATTTTCTTTTTTCACTGAGAGTTAGATGAAAAGATTGACACCACTCTCATGTCTGTGTGCTAAATATTTGTTTTTTCAATTGGTTGATCATCCAACCATTTTATCCTGTTTATCCAGGTCCAGGTCACATTTATTAAAGGTCCCATTTATTTTTACACTTTTCCAGTGTTTTCAGTGTTACATTTTATGACTGAGAGTGGGGACTGCTTTGTTGTGAAATCACGAAGTAACAGAAGTCCTGACGGCTCGTTTTAAGGCTCAGTTTCTGAATACGGGCTGTGTGCATTTCTCTGTGCACTGAGCGCTTTGACACTTTCACAGTATTAATATAGAACCTAGACCTGCTTTATAATAAAAGAAGACATCTCACTTTATACAATATGGAACCTTTAAACTAGTTTTTTATCGTTGGAAATTATTTTTTACACAGCTGGGAAGTAACATCTGGTCAATATGACAATGAAACAGGTATTTAAGTGTGCTTTTAAGAAGTTCTTAAAAAATTATGGTCGCAGTCAACTCTGCAGAAACCTTACAAAAACGAAGTTGAAGGAAAATTTCATAGTCTGGTGAATAACCCCCCTGTAAAAGTGTAGTTTTACCCTTTGGCTTTGAACAAATGAGAAATGTGCTAATGATTTTGATACTTGTGAACAAAGCCAGGCTAGCTGTGTCCCATCCTTATGCTAAGCTAAGCTAACAAGCTGCCAGCTTCAGCTTCACACTGACGGGACAGACTTTAGAGTGGTATCAATATTTTCATCTAACTCTTGGCAAGAAAGTTGGTTAAGTGTATTTCCCAAAATGTTGAACCACTGCTTTAAGACATACTGTATTATGTTGAAGCTGTCCAGTGTAAAGGGACATAACGCACTGCATGAGCACACCCCCTAAAAAAAACAACAACAAAAAAAGAAGAAGAAGAAAAAGAAGAAGAAAGAGAAGAAAATCACAGCAAACACCCATTTGACGACGGGTGCAACGCTCGTGACATCACAGTCCACCGTCACCTCGTCGAGCTCCGCCTCTACATTCCATGTGACATACATTCCAGACGACTGCATCACATTCCAGACTGGGTGAGAGCGCCCTCCTGTATCCCATGTTGCACTAGGTGTGGGTGAACCGCTGACTTCATGTTGCCTCGGAGCGTGACTGCAATGCAATGCAAATCTGGACCCCCCCCTCTTTCCCTCTCCCTCTCTCTCCCCACCCCCACTCCTGCCCCCTCAGTTATCCCCTGTTAGCTTCCCTTCACCACCAGAGAAAGTTGAGGGCAGACAATATGCAACAGACTGCCATATCAACGCCTGTTCCCAGCCGTAGGGTTAGAAACACTGTCTAACAGGGACGGTAACACATGCAAACACAGCGAGAGAACATGTCTGTCCTGCTAGTTCTGTGTCAGGATGTGCGCAGGGCTCTCTGGGAACACCCTTTCCTGTACAGAACTCTGTCTTGAATGCTCATCATCATCGTCACCACCCTGACCTGACCTGTCGGAGAGGGCAGGTGGTGACATTGTATTGGTCTGTCTGTTTTGAAGCATGCATTTGGTATCATTAATGTCACTCTTTATGTGTTGGTAAATCATTTAGGCTACTGTCACTACTGTGTGCTATGATCTCTCCACATCTGCTGTCTCTCTCTTTCTCACATGCACACACACACACACACACACACACACACACAGACACACATCCTGTTCAAGTCTAACCTATTCTATTTCAGCACCTCTTAGCACAGCTCTCTCAACGCTTTCTGCGGTAAACACAGAAACACACAGACACACACACACGCACACACACACACAGACAAACACTGACACACACTGACACACAACAACAGGGGGATAATCTACAGTGGTGTAAATTTGACTGTCCAGTTCCAGCCATCTCTGTCCATCCGTCCAGCCACGTTACATCATGATGTTGTGAGACAGTTTCACAGAAGGCAAAACACAATGTGAAAAAGAATATATTATATTTATCAAAATTATAAATTGTACAACTGCACCACTACTGTACAGATCGCCCAAATGTGCACATGTGCATCTTTGATTTACAGGTACTATGTTCCTGTTTTTTTTTTTTTTTTTTTTTTTTTTTGATGTTTCTTTCTTTTAATCCTATTTCTTTTTGTAAAGAGAGGAACAACAAAATGGAAGCGCTTGTATATTATTATTATTATTATTATTATTATTATTATTATTATTATTATTGATTTTCTCCACCGGTGCTCCCACTGATGGAAAACGACAGTTGCACATTCTCCTGAGCATATTCTGAGGGCTGTGTTTTCTGTCCATTGAACAGCCCCTGAAGTGTGCAGAGGTGTGGAGATGCTTAAGAGTCTCTTAAGACCAGAGACACCACTCTGTAAATAGAGAATAGGAGATACAGACGTACCTCATTATGATCTAAAGGACTGGACAAAGTGGGGACCCAGGGAGGATGGAGAACTGGAGGGTGATGCAGAGCTAGAGACTGCAGAAGTGCAATGCCCCCCATGCATTGTTTAGGCTGCTCTTTTAGATCTGCTACAAGTATTTACTGCCATGTTACAACGGGAGGAAACTAAGGTTTTACATTAATCATTATACATACTGTTGTAAATATTGTGTGTGGAATGGTCCCCCTTCTTGCACAATGCAGTGCTGTTCTGCAGACAGAAAATGCAGCCTTAACTGTGCTGAAATGAAAAAAGACCAAAAAAAGTAAAAAAGAAAACATAAAAAAACATAAAGACTATTGAATATATTAAAGAGTTACCTGCCTGTTATTTAAGCGAATAAATATCTATATATGAGAAAGAACACACCTGTATACTGTAGACTAAATCTGTATGGAAATCTAAGAGAATTTAATGGGAATTAAGTCCAACACCTTTTGTCTGTATGAAAGAAAAAATACATCAAAGTATTCTACAATAATAACTTTGACAAAGTCTGTGTGGTCCTGTGTTGTTTGTTCACAATGATGTAAGACTGTACCTGCATGTTAAACCTCTGAAAGAGTGACACGTTGCCTGGGTAACTGAAATTTTCATTCAATCTGACCATATCACTACTGTAACTGTAACCTCAGACTGACCCTGTAGACTGCACAGTAGCCTCTTCATGCAAATGTGAGTTTGTTCATCCATCAGGATGACATATTTTATAGTAAAAAAAAAAACAAAACTGCACAATAAAAGGCATGTTGTGATGAAAGTGCAGGGTCAAATGCACAGGGGTAATTAATAAAATTAAAAAAGGCTGCACTGGACTTAGTGGTGCCACTTCCAGGCCATGGTGCTGTAGCAGCAACTACTGCAGATGTGGTCTGGGGTAGTTTGGCTTCTCTCAATTCTTTCTGACTTTCCTACTCTGTCTGGAGCAGTCAGCCCTAAACTACCACTGAAGATGTAAATATTAAATATAATAATTTCCTAAAACTGATGGTCACTGTAAATTTTTAAAAACAATTTTTACTCAAACAGGAGGAAATTGTGAAACTGTTGAGGACAGTTTTCAGTCAAGGATTTGGTGCACTAGTGAAGAGCAGGATAGTATGTGTGAGGTCAAAAATAAACTACAGTGTGTGTGTGTTCAGTGGTGTTTCTCCCCCCCTCCAGCTTAAAATACAAACACCCTATTCTGCGCTAACTGTAACTTTTTATTAAAGAAGTTATAACTTTTAAAAAACAAATAAATAATAAATACCAATTATATTGAAAAAATACCAAAATAAAGTAACAGGAATAGAAAGAGTCTCTGTCACTCTACGTACACAAATAACACAGAAAATAAAATTACTAAACTGCACAAATCCTACATCCAAAAAATAAGATTAAAAGGAGAATCTAATTATTACACTATTACTACTACTGTAGACTTCAAACAAGACATACACATTCTTACTTACTTACTGTACTAAAACGTTTTTATGACATTTTATGCCATTAAAACAGCATGAAATGTTGTAAAAAATATCATTGTATACTAATTTATAAAACGTCATAAAAAAGTCATAATTTAGTAAGTTATAAAACTTCATAGGAAAGTCATAGTATAGTAAGACATTAAACATCATAAAAATGATTTTTTTTGTCATCATAATATAGTAAGACATGAAAAAGTAATAGTATAGTAAGGCATATAAATACATTAAGAATCCATATTATAATAAGGCATGAAAAGATATTAAAATGTCATATTATAGTAAGGCCATATAAAGTCATAAAAAAGCCATATCATAATTATGCATGAAACGTCATAGTAAAATAAGGCATAAAACGTCATAGTATACTATGGCATAATATTGTCTGAACGCGTCAAAGTATAATATGGCATAAAAATGTATAGAAAGTCATAAAAACGTTGTCGCATAGTATGTCATAAAAGTATCAAAAAATATCATAGTATAGTATGAAACAAAACGTCAAAAAATGTCATCCTATAGTATGACATAAAATTTAAAAAAAACTTCATAGTATAGTATAAATTAAAATTATAATGTATTGTAAGGTATGACATTTTTTGAAAATTGTCAAAAAACGTCATAGTATAGTATGACAAAATTTTCAAAAAACGTCATTGTATAGTATTGTATAAAATTTTCAGAAAACATCATAGTATAGTATGGCATAAAAATGGCATAAAACGTCAAAGTGTAGTAAGGCATGAAACTGTCAAAAAATCGCCATAGTATAGTATGGCATAAAAATGTCAAAAAAACATGATAGAATAGTATTGCATAAAATCTTTAAAAAAACGTCATAGTATAGTATGGCATGAAATTGTCAAAAAAAACGTCATTGTATAGTACGGCATAAAACGTCAAAAAACGTCATAGTATAGTATGGCATAAAATCTTTAAAAAAACATCATAGTATAGTATGGCATGAAATTGTCAAAAAACGTCATTGTATAGTATGGCATAAAACGTCAAAAAACGTCATAGTATATAGTATGGCATAAAATCTTTAAAAAAACGTCGTAGTATAGTTTGGCATGAAAATATCAAACAACGTCATATTATATTAAGGCATCAAACACCACAGTATAGTTAGACATCAAAATGTCATAGTATAGTAAAGCATGAAATTGTCAAAAAAAAACGTCATAGTATAGTATGGCATAAAAATGTCAAAAAACGTCATAGTATAGTATGGCATAAAATTTTCAAAAATACGTCACAGTATAGTATGGCATAAAATTTTCAAAAAAACGTCACAGTATAGTATGGCATAAAACGTCAAAAAACATCATAGTATATTAAGGCATAAAACACCACAGTATAGTAAAGCATAAAATTTTCAAAAAAACGTCATAGTATAGTATGGCATGAAAATATCCAAAAAACATCATAGTATATTAAGGCATCAAACACCACAGTATAGTATAGTGTAAAATCTTTAAAAAACGTCATAGTATAGTATGGCATAAAATCTTTAAAAAAACGTCATAGTATAGTATGGCATGAAAATATCAAACAACGTCATATTATATTAAGGCATCAAACACCACAGTATAGTGAGACATCAAAATGTCATAGTATAATAAAGCATGAAAATGTCAAAAAACGTCATAGTATAGTATGGCATAAAAATGTCAAAAAACGTCACAGTATAGTATGTCATGAAAATATCAAAAAAACGTCATAGTATAGTATGTCATGAAAATATCAAAAAAACGTCATAGTATAGTACGGCATAAAACGTCAAAAAACGTCATAGTATAGTACGGCATAAAACGTCAAAAAACGTCATAGTATAGTATGGCATAAAATGTCATAAAACGTCATAGTATAATATGGGATAAAATTGTCAAAAAACATCATAGTATATTAAGGCATAAAACACCACAGTATAGTATAGTGTAAAATTGTCAAAAAACGTCATATTATAGTATGGATTAAAACGTCATAGTATAGTATGGCATGAAAATATCAAAAAACACCATAGTACAGTAAGATATAAAACACCACAGTATAGTAAAGCATGAAATTGTCCAAAAAAACGTCATAGTATAGTATGGATTAAAACGTCAAAAAACGTCATAGTATAGTATGGCATAAAATTTTCAAAAAAACGTCACAGTATAGTATGGCATAAAATTTTCAAAAAAACGTCACAGTATAGTATGGCATAAAACGTCAAAAAACATCATAGTATATTAAGGCATAAAACACCACAGTATAGTAAAGCATAAAATTTTCAAAAAAACGTCATAGTATAATATGGCATAAAATTGTCAAAAAACATCATAGTATAGTATGGCATGAAAATATCCAAAAAACATCATAGTATATTAAGGCATCAAACACCACAGTATAGTATAGTGTAAAATCTTTAAAAAACGTCATAGTATAGTATGGCATAAAATCTTTAAAAAAACGTCATAGTATAGTATGGCATAAAAATGTCACAAAACGTCATAGTATAATATGGCATAAAATTGTCAAAAAACGTCATAGTATAGAATGGCATAACATTTACAAAAAAACGTCATTGTATAGTATGGCATAAAATTGTCAAAAAACGTCATTGTATAGTACGGCATAAAACGTCAAAAAACGTCATAGTATAGTATGGCATAAAATTGTCAAAAAACATCATAGTATATTAAGGCATAAAACACCACAGTATAGTATAGTGTAAAATCTTCAAAAAACGTCATAGTATAGTATGGATTAAAACGTCATAGTATAGTATGGCATGAAAATATCAAAAAACACCATAGTACAGTAAGATATAAAACACCACAGTATAGTAAAGCATAAAATTTTCAAAAAAACGTCATAGTATAGTATGGCATAAAAATGTCAAAAAACATCATAGTATAGTAAGGCATAAAACGTCAAAAAACATCATAGTATAGTATGGATTAAAACGTCAAAAAACGTCATAGTATAATATGGCATAAAAATGTCAAAAAACGTCATAGTATAGTAAGGCATAAAACGTCAAAAAACATCATAGTATATAAGGCATAAAACACCACAGTATAGTGAGACATCAAAATGTCATAGTATAATAAAGCATAAAAATGTCAAAAAACTTCATAGTATAGTATGGCATAAAATTGTCAAAAAACATCATAGTATAGTATGGCATGAAAATATCCAAAAAACATCATAGTATATTAAGGCATCAAACACCACAGTATAGTATAGTTTAAAATTGTCAAAAAAACGTGTCGTGGAGTTACAATTTCCCTTCAGAAAGGCCCCAGGCCAGCTTTGAACCCACAACCCTCTGATTGGGAGGTAAACGCTCTAACCACTGACCCACAGAGAAAACTCATTATTTTGCTCTTGTATGTGAAAAAAAAAGTCATGATATAGCAAAAAATGAAAATGTCAAAAAACGTCATAGTATAGTATGGCATAAAAATGTCGAAAAATGTCATAGTATAGTATGGCATAAAAATGTCAAAAAACGTCATAGTATAGTATGGTATAAAAGACCACAAGGCATAAAACGTCAAAAAACGTCATAGTATAGTATGGATTAAAATTGTCAAAAAATGTCATCGCATAGTATGTCATAAAATTATCAAAAAATGTCATAGTATAGTATGGCATAACATTTTTGAAAAAAAAACGTCATAGTATAGTATAGTATAAAACACCACAGTATAATGAAGCATGAAATTGTCAAAAAAACATTGTAATATATTAAGGCATAAAGCACCACAGTATAATAAAGCATGAAATTGTCAAAAAAGAACGTCATAGTATAGTATGGCATAAAAATGTCAAAAAACGTCATAGTATAGTATGGCATAAAATTGTCAAAAAAACGTCATAGTATAGAATGGCATAACATTTACAAAAAAACGTCATAATATATTAAGGCATACAACACCACAGTATAGTGAAGCGTAAAATTTTCAAAAAAACGTCATAGTATAGTAGAGCGTAAAATTTTTGAAAAAACGTCATAGTATAGTATGGCATAAAATTTTCAAAAAAACGTCATAGTATAGTATGGCATAAAATTGTCAAAAAACGTCATTGTATGGGATGGCATAAAACATCACAAAACGTCATAGTATATTAAGGCATACAACACCACAGTATAGTAAAGCGTAAAATTTTCAAAAAAACGTCATAGTATAGTATGGCATAAAATTTTCAAAAAAACGTCATAGTATAGTATGGCATAAAATTGTCAAAAAACGTCATAGTATAGAATGGCATAACATTTACAAAAAAACGTCATTGTATAGTATGGCATAAAAATGTCAAAAAACGTCATAGTATAGTATGGCATAAAAATGTCAAAAAACGTCATAGTATAGTATGGCATAAAATTGTCAAAAAACATCATAGTATATTAAGGCATAAAACACCACAGTATAGTATAGTGTAAAATTGTCAAAAAACGTCATTGTATAGTATGGATTAAAACGTCATAGTATAGTATGGCATGAAAATATCAAAAAACACCATAGTACAGTAAGATATAAAACACCACAGTATAGTAAAGCATGAAATTGTCAAAAAAAACGTCATGGTATAGTATGGATTAAAACGTCAAAAAACGTCATAGTATAATATGGCATAAAAATGTCAAAAAACGTCATAGTATAGTAAGGCATCAAACACCACAGTATAGTGAGACATCAAAATGTCATAGTATAGTAAAGCATAAAAATGTCAAAAAACGTCATAGTATAGTATAGTATGGCATAAAATTTTCAAAATAACGTCATAGTATTGTATGGCATAAAATTGTCAAAAAACATCATAGTATAGTATGGCATGAAAATATCAAAAACATCATAGTATATTAAGGCATAAAACACCACAGTATAGTAAAGCATAAAATTTTCAAAAAAACGTCATAGTATGGCATTAAATTGTCAAAAAACGTCATAGTATAGTATGGCATAAAATTGTCAAAAAATGTCATAGTATAGTATGGCATGAAAATATCAAACAACGTCATATTATATTAAGGCATCAAAAGCCACAGTATAGTAAAGCATGAAAATGTCAAAAAACGTCATAGTATAGTGAAGCATGAAATTGTCAAAAAAACTTCATAGTATAGTATGGCATAAAAATGTCAAAAAACATCATAGTATAGTATGGCATAAAATTGTCAAAATATGTCATAGTATAGTATGGCATGAAAATATCAAACAACGTCATGTTATATTAAGGCATAAAACACCACAGTATAGTAAAGCATAAAAATGTCACAAAACGTCATAGTATAGTGAAGCATGAAATTGTCAAAAAAAACTTCATAGTATAGTATGGCATAAAAATGTCAAAGAACATCATAGTATAGTATGGCATAAAATTTTCAAAAAAACTTCATTGTATAGTATGGCATGAAAATATCAAAAACATCATAGTATATTAAGGCATAAAACACCACAGTATAGTAAAACATACAATTTTCAAAAAAACGTCATTGTATATTATGGCATAAAATTGTCAAAAAACGTCATTGTATAGTACGGCATAAAACGTCAAAAAAACGTCATAGTATAGTATGGCATAAAATGTCAAAAAACGTCATAGTATAATATGGCATAAAATTGTCAAAAAACATCATAGTATATTAAGGCATAAAACACCACAGTATAGTATAGTGTAAAATTGTCAAAAAACGTCATAGTATAGTATGGCATAAAATTTCAAAAAACACCATATTACAGTAAGATATAAAACACCACAGTATAGTAACGCATGAAATTGTCAAAAAAAAAACCATCATAGTATGGATTAAAACGTCAAAAAACGTCATAGTATAATATGGCATAAAAATGTCAAAAAACGTCATAGTATAGTAAGGCATAAAACGTCAAAAAACATCATAGTATAGTATGGATTAAAACGTCAAAAAACGTCATAGTATAATATGGCATAAAAATGTCAAAAAACGTCATAGTATAGTAAGGCATAAAACGTCAAAAAACATCATAGTATATTAAGGCATAAAACACCACAGTATAGTGAGACATCAAAATGTCATAGTATAATAAAGCATAAAAATGTCAAAAAACTTCATAGTATAGTATGGCATAAAATTGTCAAAAAACATCATAGTATAGTATGGCATGAAAATATCCAAAAAACATCATAGTATATTAAGGCATCAAACACCACAGTATAGTATAGTGTAAAATTGTCAAAAAACGTGTCGTGGAGTAATATACAATTTCCCTTCAGAAAGGCCCTAGGCCAGCTTTGAACCCACAACCCCCTGATTGGGAGATAAACGCTCTAACCACTGACCCACAGAGAAAGCTCATTATTTTGCTCTTGTATGTGAAAAAAAAAGTCATGATATAGCAAGGAATGAAAATGTCAAAAAACGTCATAGTATAGTATGGCATAAAAATGTCGAAAAATGTCATAGTATAGTATGGCATAAAAATGTCAAAAAACGTCATAGTATAGTATGGTATAAAAGACCACAAGGCATAAAAACGTCATAGTATAGTATGGATTAAAATTGTCAAAAAATGTCATAGCATTGTATGTCATAAAATTATCAAAAAATGTCATAGTATAGTATGGCATAACATTTTTGAAAAAACGTCATAGTATAGTATAGTATAAAACACCACAGTATAATGAAGCATGAAATTGTCAAAAAACATTGTAATATATTAAGGCATAAAGCACCACAGTATAATAAAGCATGAAATTGTCAAAAAAGAACGTCATAGTATAGTATGGCATAAAAATGTCAAAAAACGTCATAGTATAGTATGGCATAAAATTGTCAAAAAACGTCATTGTATGGGATGGCATAAAACTTCACAAAACGTCATAGTATATTAAGGCATACAACACCACAGTATAGTAAAGCGTAAAATTTTCAAAAAAACGTCATAGTATAGTATGGCATAAAATTTTCAAAAAATATCATAGTATAGTATGGCATAAAATTGTCAAAAAACGTCATAGTATAGAATGGCATAACATTTACAAAAAAACGTCATTGTATAGTATGGCATAAAATTGTCAAAAAACGTCATTGTATAGTACGGCATAAAACGTCAAAAAACGTTATAGTATAGTATGGCATAAAATTTTCAAAAAATATCATAGTATAATATGGCATAAAATTGTCAAAAAACATCATAGTATATTAAGGCATAAAACACCACAGTATAGTATAGTGTAAAATTGTCAAAAAACGTCATTGTATAGTATGGATTAAAACGTCATAGTATAGTATGGCATGAAAATATCAAAAAACACCATAGTACAGTAAGATATAAAACACCACAGTATAGTAAAGCATGAAAATGTCAAAAAAACGTCATGGTATAGTATGGATTAAAACGTCAAAAAACGTCATAGTATAATATGGCATAAAAATGTCAAAAAACGTCATAGTATAGTAAGGCATCAAACACCACAGTATAGTGAGACATCAAAATGTCATAGTATAGTAAAGCATAAAAATGTCAAAAAACGTCATAGTATAGTAAGGCATAAAATTTTCAAAATAACGTCATAGTATTGTATGGCATAAAATTGTCAAAAAACATCATAGTATAGTATGGCATGAAAATATCAAAAACATCATAGTATATTAAGGCATAAAACACCACAGTATAGTAAAGCATAAAATTTTCAAAAAAACGTCATAGTATAGTATGGCATAAAATTGTCAAAAAACGTCATAGTATAGTATGGCATAAAATTGTCAAAAAATGTCATAGTATAGTATGGCATGAAAATATCAAACAACGTCATATTATATTAAGGCATCAAAAGCCACAGTATAGCTAGACATCAAAATGTCATAGTATAGTGAAGCATGAAATTGTCAAAAAAAACTTCATAGTATAGTATGGCATAAAAATGTCAAAAAACGTCACAGTATAGTAAGGCATAAAATTTTCAAAATAACGTCATAGTATAGTATGGCATAAAATTTTCAAAAAAACGTCATAGTATAGTATGGCATAAAAATGTCAAAAAACGTCATAGTATAGTATGGCATAAAAATGTCAAAAAACGTCATAGTATAGTAAGGCATCAAACACCACAGTATAGTGAGACATCAAAATGTCATAGTATAGTAAAGCATAAAAATGTCAAAAAACGTCATAGTATAGTAAGGCATAAAATTTTCAAAATAACGTCATAGTATTGTATGGCATAAAATTGTCAAAAAACATCATAGTATAGTATGGCATGAAAATATCAAAAACATCATAGTATATTAAGGCATAAAACACCACAGTATAGTAAAGCATAAAATTTTCAAAAAAACGTCATAGTATAGTATGGCATAAAATTGTCAAAAAACGTCATAGTATAGTATGGCATAAAATTGTCAAAAAATGTCATAGTATAGTATGGCATGAAAATATCAAACAACGTCATATCATATTAAGGCATCAAAAGCCACAGTATAGCTAGACATCAAAATGTCATAGTATAGTGAAGCATGAAATTGTCAAAAAAAACTTCATAGTATAGTATAGTATGGCATAAAAATGTCAAAGAACATCATAGTATAGTATGGCATAAAATTTTAAAAAAAACGTCATAGTATAGTATGGCATAAAAATGTCAAAAAACGTCACAGTATAGTATGGCATAAAATTTTCAAAAAAACTTCATTGTATAGTATGGCATGAAAAATATCCAAAAAACATCATAGTATATTAAGGCATAAAACACCACAGTATAGTAAAACATACAATTTTCAAAAAAACGTCACAGTATAGTATGGCATAAAATTTTCAAAAAAACTTCATTGTATAGTATGGCATGAAAATATCAAAAACATCATAGTATATTAAGGCATAAAACACCACAGTATAGTAAAACATACAATTTTCAAAAAAACGTCATTGTATATTATGGCATAAAATTGTCAAAAAACGTCATTGTATAGTACGGCATAAAACGTCAAAAAATGACATAGTATAGTATGGCATAAAATGTCAAAAAACGTCATAGTATAATATGGCATAAAATTGTCAAAAAAACGTCATATTATATTAAGGCATAAAACACCACAGTATAGTAAAGCATGAAATTGTCAAAAAAAACGTCATAGTATAGTATGGATTAAAACGTCAAAAAACGTCATAGTATAATATGGCATAAAAATGTCAAAAAACGTCATAGTATAGTAAGGCATAAAACACCACAGTATAGTGAGACATCAAAATGTCATAGTATAGTAAAGCATAAAAATGTCAAAAAATGTCATAGTATAGTATGGCATGAAAATATCAAACAACGTCATATTATATTAAGGCATCAAAAGCCACAGTATAGCTAGACATCAAAATGTCATAGTATAGTGAAGCATGAAATTGTCAAAAAAAACTTCATAGTATAGTATGGCATAAAAATGTCAAAGAACATCATAGTATAGTATGGCATAAAATTTTCAAAAAAACGTCATAGTATAGTATGGCATAAAAATGTCAAAAAACGTCACAGTATAGTATGGCATAAAATTTTCAAAAAAACTTCATTGTATAGTATGGCATGAAAATATCAAAAACATCATAGTATATTAAGGCATAAAACACCACAGTATAGTAAAACATACAATTTTCAAAAAAACGTCATTGTATATTATGGCATAAAATTGTCAAAAAACGTCATTGTATAGTACGGCATAAAACGTCAAAAAAACGTCATAGTATAGTATGCATAAAAATGTCAAAAAACGTCATAGTATAATATGGCATAAAATTGTCAAAAAACATCATATTATATTAAGGCATAAAACACCACAGTATAGTAAAGCATGAAATTGTCAAAAAAAACGTCATGGTATAGTATGGATTAAAACGTCAAAAAACGTCATAGTATAATATGGCATAAAAATGTCAAAAAACGTCATAGTATAGTAAGGCATCAAACACCACAGTATAGTGAGACATCAAAATGTCATAGTATAGTAAAGCATAAAAATGTCAAAAAACGTCATAGTATAGTAAGGCATAAAATTTTCAAAATAACGTCATAGTATTGTATGGCATAAAATTGTCAAAAAACGTCATAGTATAGTATGGCATGAAAATATCAAAAACATCATAGTACATTAAGGCATAAAACACCACAGTATAGTAAAGCATAAAATTTTCAAAAAAACGTCATAGTATAGTATGGCATAAAATTGTCAAAAAACGTCATAGTATAGTATGGCATAAAATTGTCAAAAAATGTCATAGTATAGTATGGCATGAAAATATCAAACAACGTCATATCATATTAAGGCATCAAAAGCCACAGTATAGCTAGACATCAAAATGTCATAGTATAGTGAAGCATGAAATTGTCAAAAAAAACTTCATAGTATAGTATGGCATAAAAATGTCAAAGAACATCATAGTATAGTATGGCATAAAAATATCAAAAAAACGTCATAGTATAGTATGGCATAAAAATGTCAAAAAACGTCACAGTATAGTATGGCATAAAATTTTCAAAAAAACTTCATTGTATAGTATGGCATGAAAATATCAAAAACATCATAGTATATTAAGGCATAAAACACCACAGTATAGTAAAACATACAATTTTCAAAAAAAACTTCATTGTATAGTATGGCATGAAAATATCAAAAACATCATAGTATATTAAGGCATAAAACACCACAGTATAGTAAAACATACAATTTTCAAAAAAACGTCACAGTATAGTATGGCATAAAATTTTCAAAAAAACTTCATTGTATAGTATGGCATGAAAATATCAAAAACATCATAGTATATTAAGGCATAAAACACCACAGTATAGTAAAACATACAATTTTCAAAAAAACGTCATTGTATATTATGGCATAAAATTGTCAAAAAACGTCATTGTATAGTACGGCATAAAACGTCAAAAAATGACATAGTATAGTATGGCATAAAATGTCAAAAAACGTCATAGTATAATATGGCATAAAATTGTCAAAAAACACCATAGTATATTAAGGCATAAAACACCACAGTATAGTAAAGCATGAAATTGTCAAAAAAAACGTCATAGTATAGTATGGATTAAAACGTCAAAAAACGTCATAGTATAATATGGCATAAAAATGTCAAAAAACGTCATAGTATAGTAAGGCATAAAACACCACAGTATAGTGAGACATCAAAATGTCATAGTATAGTAAAGCATAAAAATGTCAAAAAACTTCATAGTATAGTATGGCATAAAATTGTCAAAAAAAAAACATTGTATAATATGGCATGAAAATATCAAAAAACGTCATATTATATTAAGGCATCAAACACCATAGTATAGTGAGACATCAAAATGTCATAGTATAATAAAGCATAAAAATGTCAAAAAACGTCATAGTATAGTATGGCATAAAATTGTCAAAAAACATCATAGTATAGTATGGCATGAAGATATCCAAAAAACATCATAGTATATTAAGGCATCAAACACCACAGTATAGTATAGTGTAAAATTGTCAAAAAACGTGTCGTGGGGTAATATACAATTTCCCTTCAGAAAGGCCCCAGGCCAGCTTTGAACCCACAACCCTCTGATTGGGAGGTGAAAGCTCTATCCACTGACCCACAGAGAAAGCTCATTATTTGCTATTGTATGTGAAAAAAAAGTCATGATATAGCAAGGAATGAAAATGTCAAAAAACGTCATAGTATAGTATTGCATAAAAATGTCGAAAAATGTCATAGTACAGTAAGGCATAAAACACCAGAGTATGGTATGGCTTAAAATTTTCAAAAAAACATCATAGTATGGTATGGCATAAAAATGTCAAAAAACGTCATAGTATAGTATGGCATAAAAATGTCAAAAAACGTCATAGTATAGTACGGTATAAAAGACCACAGTATAGAAAGGCATAAAAACGTCATAGTATAGTATGGCATGAAATTTTCAATAAATGTCAAAGTATGGTATGGCGTAAAATTGTCAAAAAAAATCATCACATAGTATGGCATAAAACTTCAAAAAAGTCATAGTATAGTGTGGATTAAATCGTCATAGTCTAGTAAGGCATAAAATTTAAAAAAAAAATCATAGTGTAGAGGAGCATTAAACGTCATAGTATAGTAAGGCATGAAATTGTCAAAAAACATCATAGTATAGTATGGCATTAAAGTCAGCAACAAACCTAATTTGCTGATTAAGGACTGTGAGAGGAAGCCATATTGCCCCAAGAGAACCCATGCAGGCACAAACTGAACATTGAAACATTTAACAGAATGGCCCTAAGCGGGACTTGAACCCACAATCTTCTCATTGAAAGGCATCAGCTCAAACCACTGCACTACTGACACGCTTTCTTCCCAAAACATTCAAAAAAGTCAAAAAATGTCATCGCATAGTATGTCATAAAATTATCAAAAAATGTCATAGTATAGTATGGCATAACATTTTTGAAAAAACGTCATAGTATAGTATAGTATAAAACACCACAGTATAATGAAGCATGAAATTGTCAAAAAACATTGTAATATATTAAGGCATAAAACACCACAGTATAATAAAGCATAAAAATGTCAAAAAAGAACGTCATAGTATAGTATGGCATAAAAATGTCAAAAAACGTCATAGTATAGTATGGCATAAAATTGTCAAAAAACATCATTGTATGGGATGGCATAAAACATCACAAAACGTCATAATATATTAAGGCATACAACACCACAGTATAGTAAAGCGTAAAATTTAAAAAAAAACGTCATAGTATAGTAAAGCGTAAAATTTTCAAAAAAACGTCATAGTATAGTATGGCATAAAATTGTCAAAAAACGTCATTGTATGGGATGGCATAAAACTTCACAAAACGTCATAGTATATTAAGGCATACAACACCACAGTATAGTAAAGCGTAAAATTTTCAAAAAAACGTCATAGTATAGTATGGCATAAAATTTTTAAAAAATATCACAGTATAGTATGGCATAAAATTTTCAAAAAAACGTCATAGTATAGTACAGCATAAAATTGTCAAAAAACGTCAATGCATACTATGTCATAAAATTGTCAAAAAAAAGTCATAGTATAGTATGGCATAAAACGTCAAAAAACATCATAGTATAGTATGGCATAAAATTGTCAAAAAATTTCATGGTATTGTATGGTATAAAATTGTCAATATACATCATAGTATAGTAAAGTATAAAACGTCACACTATAGGATGGCATAAAATGTCAAAAAACAGCATAGTATAGTATGGCTTGAACTTTTCACAAAACTTCATATTATAGTATGGCATAAAATTTTCAAAAAAACTTCACAGTATATTAAGGCATAAAACACCACAGTATAGTAAAGCATAAAATTTTCAAAAAAACGTCATAGTATAGTATTGCATAAAAATGTCAAAAAAACGTCATAGTATAGCATGGCATAAAATTTCAAAAAACATCATAGTATAATATGGCATAAAAATGTCAAAAAACCTCATAGTATATTAAGGCATCAAACACCACAGAATAGTATAGTGTAAAATTGTCAAAAAACGTCATAGTATAGTATGGCATAAAAATTAAAAAAAAAAAAAAAACGTCACAGTATAGAAAGGCTTAAAAAGTCATTGGAGTTACCAATAAACGTAATGTATATTTATGAATTGCAGTGTCCATGGAGTTTCGTGGGGCAATATACAATTTCCCTTCAGAAAGGCCCCAGGCCAGCCTTGAACCGACAAGCCTCTGATTGGAAGTTGAAGGCTCTAACCACTGACCCACAGAGAAAGCTCATTATTGTGTACTTGTATGTGAGAGAAAGTCATGATATAGCAAGGCATGAAAATGTCAAAAAACGTCATAGTATAGTATTGCATTAAAGTCAGCAATAAACCTAATTTGCATGAATAAGGACTGTGAAAGGAAGCCATATTGCCCCAAGAGAACACATGCAGGCACAAACTGAACATTGTAACGTCAATGTTCAACTGAACATTGAAACATTTAACAGAACGGCCCTAAGCGGGACTTGAACCCACAATCTTCTCATTGAAAGGCAACAGCTCAAACCACCGCACTACTGACCCACTTTCCTTCCAAAACATTGTGTGTCAAATATAAACAATTCATAGTATAGTAAGGCATAAAAAAGTCAAAAAACGTCGTAGTGTAGTCAGGCATAAAATGTCATATTATAGTATGGCATCAAATTTTCAAAAAACGTCATAGTATAGTATGGCATTAAACTTAATGTGCATGTTTAAGGACTGTGATAGGAAGCCAGATTGCCCCAAGAGAACCCATGGAGGCACAAATTGAACATTCAAACACTTAACAGAACGGACCCAAAGAGGACTTAAACCTACAATCTTCTGATTGAAAGGCAACAGCTGTAACCACTGTACTACTACTACTCTTTACAAGCAAAGCATTGTGTGTCAAATATAAACAATTCATAGTATAGTGAGGCATAAAACGTCAAAAAACGTCATGGTGTAGTAAGGCATAAAATTTTGAAGAAAAACATCATTGCATAGTAAGTCATAAAATTATCAAAAAATATCATAGTATAGTATGGATTAAAACGTCATAGTTTAGTATGGCATAAAATTGTCAACAAAACGTAATTCCATAGCATGTCATAAAATTATCAAAAAATGTCATAGTAAAGTATGACAAATCGTCAAAAAACGTCATTGCATAGTATGTAATAAAATTGTCAAAAAACATCATAGTATAATATGGCATAAAATTTTCAAAAAACTTCAAAGTATAGTATGTCATAAAATTGTCAAAAAACTTCAAAGTATAATATGTCATAAAATTGTAAAAAAAATGCCATAGTATAGTATGGATTAAATCGTCATAGTCTAGTATGGCATAAAAATTGTCAAAAAATGTAATCGCATGAATTACAAAATCATACTCTAGTACGGCAAAAAATTGTCAAAAAACTGCCATCGCATAGTATGTAATAAAATTGTCAAAAACGTCACACTATAGGATGGCATAAAATGTCAAAAAACGGCATAGTATAGTATGGCATAAAATTTTCAAAAAACCTCACAGTATATCAAGGCATAAAATTGACAAAAAAACATCATAGTATAGTATGTCATAAAATTATCAAAAAATGTCATAGTATAGTATGGCATAAAATTGTCAAGAAACGTCATTGTATAGTATGGCATCGAAAAACATCATAGTATAGTATGGCATAAAATTGTCAAAAAACGTCATTGTATAGTATGTCATCAAATTTTCAAAAAATGTCATAGTATAGTATGGCATAAGATTTTTGAAAAAACGTCATAGTATAGTATAGCATAAAACACCACAGTATAATAAAGCATGAAATTGTCAAAAAACATCGTAATATATTAAGGCATAAAACACCACAGTATAATAAAGCATGAAATTGTCAAAAAAAAACGTCATAGTATAGTATGGCATAAAAATGTCAAAAAACGTCATTGTATAGTATGGCATAAAATTTTCAAAAAAACGTCATTGCATACTATGTCATAAAATTATCAAAAAATGTCATTGTATGGGATGGCATAAAACGTAACAAAACGTCATAGTATATTAAGGCATAAAACACCACAGTATAGCAAAGCGTAAAATTTTCAAAAAAAAATCATAGTATAGTATGTCATAAAATTATCAAAAAATGTCATAGTATAGTATGACATAAAATTGTCAAAAAAAAACGTTATTGTATAGTATGTCATCAAATTATCAAAAAATGTCATAGTATAGTATGGCATAAAATTTTTGAAAAAACGTCATAGTATAGTCCTGCATAAAATTGTCAAAAAACGTCATTGCATACTATGTCATAAAATTATCAAAAAATGTCATAGTATAGTATGACATAAAATTGTCAAAAAAAAACGTTATTGTATAGTATGTCATCAAATTATCAAAAAATGTCATAGTATAGTATGGCATAAAATTTTCGAAAAAACGTCATAGTATAGTATAGTATAAAACACCACAGTATAATGAAGCATAAAATTTTCGAAAAAACTTAATAGTATAGTATAGCATAAAACACCACAGTATAATAAAGCATGAAATTGTCAAAAAAACGTCATTGTATGGGATGGCATAAAACGTCACAAAACGTCATACTATATTAAGGCATAAAACACCACAGTATAGTAAAACATACAATTTTCAAAAAAACGTCACAGTATAGTATGGCATAAAATTTTCAAAAAAACTTCATTGTATAGTATGGCATGAAAATATCAAAAACATCATAGTATATTAAGGCATAAAACACCACAGTATAGTAAAACATACAATTTTCAAAAAAACGTCATTGTATATTATGGCATAAAATTGTCAAAAAACGTCATTGTATAGTATGGCATAAAATTTTCAAAAAAACGTCATTGCATACTATGTCATAAAATTATCAAAAAATGTCATTGTATGGGATGGCATAAAACGTAACAAAACGTCATAGTATATTAAGGCATAAAACACCACAGTATAGCAAAGCGTAAAATTTTCAAA
The DNA here is from genome assembly GCF_021018895.1 of Seriola aureovittata. Lineage (NCBI taxonomy): Eukaryota > Metazoa > Chordata > Actinopteri > Carangiformes > Carangidae > Seriola > Seriola aureovittata. The sequence goes on from NC_079372.1 coordinate 21,724,131, forward strand.
AAAAAATCATAGTATAGTATGTCATAAAATTATCAAAAAATGTCATAGTATAGTATGACATAAAATTGTCAAAAAAAAACGTTATTGTATAGTATGTCATCAAATTATCAAAAAATGTCATAGTATAGTATGGCATAAAATTTTTGAAAAAACGTCATAGTATAGTCCTGCATAAAATTGTCAAAAAACGTCATTGCATACTATGTCATAAAATTATCAAAAAATGTCATAGTATAGTATGACATAAAATTGTCAAAAAAAAACGTTATTGTATAGTATGTCATCAAATTATCAAAAAATGTCATAGTATAGTATGGCATAAAATTTTCGAAAAAACGTCATAGTATAGTATAGTATAAAACACCACAGTATAATGAAGCATAAAATTTTCGAAAAAACTTAATAGTATAGTATAGCATAAAACACCACAGTATAATAAAGCATGAAATTGTCAAAAAAACGTCATCGTATGGGATGGCATAAAACGTCACAAAACGTCATAGTATATTAAGGCATAAAATACCACAGTATAGTAAAGCGTAAAATTTTCAAAAAAACGTCATTGTATGGTATGGCATAAAATGTCAAAAAACGTCATTGCATACTATGTCATAAAATTATCGAAAAATGTCATAGTATAGTATGACATAAAATGTCAAAAAACATCATAGTATAGTATGGCATAAAATTTTCGAAAAAACTTCATAGTATAGTATAGCATAAAACACCACAGTATAATAAAGCCTGAAATTGTCAAAAAACATTGTAATATATTAAGGCATAAAACACCACAGTATAATAAAGCATGAAATTGTCAAAAAAAAGTCATAGTATAGTATGGCATAAAATGTCAAAAAACATCATCGTATAGTATGTCATAAAATTAGCAAAAAATGTCATAGTCTAGTATGACATAAAACGTCAAAAAACGTCATACTATAGTATGGCATAAAATTGTCAAAAAAACATAATAGTATAGTATGACATAAAACGTCAAAAAACATCATAGTATAGTATGGCATAAAATTTTCAAAAAACATCATAGTGTAGAGAGGTATTAAATTGTCAAAAAACATCATAGTGTAGAGAGGCATTAAACGTCACACTATAGGATGGCATAAAATGTCGAAAAAACATCATAGTATAGTATGTCATAAAATTAGCAAAAAATTTCATAGTATAGTATGGCACAAAATTGTCAAAAAACATCATAGTGTAGAGAGGTATTAAATTGTCAAAAAACATCATAGTGTAGAGAGGCATTAAACGTCATAGTATAGTATGGCATGAAATTGTCTGAAAGCGTCAAAGTATAGTATGGTATTAAAGTCAGCAATAAATCTAATTTGCATGTTTAAGGACTGTGAGAGTAAGCCAGATTGCCCCAAGACAACCCATGCAGGGACAAATTGAACATTCAAACACTAAACAGAATGGCCCCAGACGAGCTTGAACCCACAATCTTCTCATTGAAAGGCGACGGCTGTAATCACTGCACTACTAACACTACTTACTGCCAAGGTATTGTGTGTTATGTATAAACAATTCATAGGATAGTATGGCACAAAAACTTCAAAAAACGTCATAGTGTAGTAAGGCATAAAATGTCATTTTATAGTATGGCATGAAGTTGTCTGAAAGCGTCAAAGTATAGTATGGCATAAAATTTTCAAAAAACGTCATATTATGGTATGGCATAAAATTGTCAAAAAACGTCATCAGTATGTCATAAAATTATCAAAAAATGTCATAGCATAGTATGACACAAATCGTCAAAAAACATCATAGTATAGTAAGGATTAAAATGTCATAGTCTAGTATGGCATAAAATCTTCGAAAAACGTCATAGTATAGTAGGGAATAAAACACCACAGTATAGAAAGGCATAAAAACATCATTGTGTAGTATGGCATAAAACTGTCAAAAAATTTCATAGTATAGTATGGCATAAAATTTTTGAAAAAAGTCATAGTATTGTATGGCATGAAACAGTCAAAAAAAACGTCAAAGTATAGTAAGGCATAAAATTGTCAAAAAACGTCATAGTATAGTATGAATTAAAACGTCATAGTCTAGCATCACATAAAATTGTCAAAAACGTCATCGCATAGTATGTCATAAAATTGTCAAAAAACTTCATCGCATAGTACGTCATAAAATTGTCAAAAAACGTCATAGTATAGTATGTTATAAAATTTTCAAAAAACGTCATAGTATAGTAAGGAATAAAACACCACAGCCCGGGGTTTGAACCCTGAATCGTCTCACTGAGGAAACCATTCTAACCATGACACCACTGTGATGCCCCATAAATAAATTAGATTAGATTAGATTAGATTAGATTAACTTTATTTATCCCACAACTGGGAAATTCATTTACCACAGCAGAAAATAAACATCTATAGAATAAACATCTATGGAAATATACAACAAAAATATACCAAATATACACTAATAAATACAATATACACAATACACACGATATGTACATGAAAAAGTGCAAGTTTGCACATAGTCAGGAAGAGCAGGAGTTGTGGAGTCTGACAGCTGCTAAATCATCTTATTGTAAGGCATAAAAACATCAAAAAACACATGGTGACATTTATTTTCATTGGATTTTTCGGCAGATATTAAGCTTTTTGATATATGCACCATTTTATGTTTACTCCTGTTAGCAACCTAACTACCAATCTACAGAAGACAGATGCCAGGGTTAGCTTGCTAGTTAACGCTAGCTTACATGGTTAAATAACATCAGTTGACATTTTTTTGGTGACTTTAGGTACCACTTTGACATCTGACATGACGTGAGCCTTCAGATAGCCCCCACCCTTTCAGTCAATCAAATGCTAGCATGCTTACATCGGTTGTCCTGAAGACGTAGCCTCTTGGAGGGCAAGTTGGAATGGATATAATTAAGCAATATCACTCTAGAGGGAAAAATGTTTTACTGTCAGCACGATTGTCTTCGGCAACCAGCCGCTGACCGAATCACAGCTGTGCAGATATTCAGGACATCACGAACTAGATTGTGATATTGCTTTTACACAACATTTCTACTAGCGCCATATTACATAAATAAGCAACAACAGATTATGATTTGTTTGTTTATTTTATAAAAAATAGTTCTGGAACTGGGCTGGAACTGGACTGTTGCTGAGCAACACAAACATTTTCATAAACTGAATAGTTCACACTAGCTTTCTACTTTGTCTACGCGTTACCTCAGGTGTGCACGGAAGTATCCGGGCTTGACAATTTATTTTCTTTTTTTCTTTTTTTTTGGTGAGCGCCCTGCCTCCCCTCGACAAGACGGCTGTGCATGTTTCCCGTACCCGCCATTGTGTGTGTTCATGTTAACGAAGGATCATGTTTTTGGACAGTAGTATGGTTCCATTGATGTCAATGTCAGTCTGCCGGTCCACCACTTTGGAACAAGTAAAATATCTCAACAAAACATTTACCAGCCACGACAGTGTTGTTAGTATTGTTTTGATCTTGAGTTTGTATGATTGTGTGTGTGTGTGTGTGTGTGTGATCGTTGAAAAATGTGTTTCTGGACACACTGTGGCAGGAAGTACAGTTGTGGGTTTTGAGAACTTTGGCAGGTGTTTATATGTCTGTCCTTCTGTGAATAGATTTTTGTTAGTGCATTAGTCACAAAACTCTACAGCTGTGCACCTCAGATCAAAATGGTGTGGTCTGACCCTCAAGTACTGCGTGGACATGTTGACAGGATGGTCTCTAATTGGATGTTTTGAAGAAAAAAAAATTTAATAGGTCTTTCCAGTATTTATAAAAATGCATAAAACTATCTGGAGTGAGACACCTTTAGTAGTTTGGGGTATAATGCCTCTGGGGGATTGTTCCACCCACCTATATATTTTCTATATAATCTATTTTGTGTGGATGTGAAATTCAATAAGAAACTATGGGATAAAATAAATGTAAAAAGAATTGGATTTTTTTTAGAACATAGAAATAGTGACAAATCAGTTTTTCTTTAGATCTAAAAGAAAAACCTGTCACTCACACAAAGTTTATTTGAACTAGATGTGTCATCGATGTAATTAGTTCCACTGGTGCAGCTTTCCCTCACAGGACAAGTCGAGACATTTGCTGTTAAAAAATCTTACACTGTGACAACCAGGTTATATGAAAACATGTATGAGCTCATTTCCAAACACACGTGACAAATAGGAAGACATGTTCACATTTTCCTGTCTCTAATCATCCTTAAACAGACTGTGTTGATCAGGTAGGTGGACAGCAACACAATTATAGAGGTTTACATTTGTTCTGGTCAATAAATCAGTTGGTGGCTGGATAAACCTGACATATCAGTTATTTTCCTGTCTAATTGGATCTTTGATGAGATGACCTTTGGCACTTTCACTCAGATATCTTCCAGGAGGTGGCGTCTCTGCTGGAACTGTGGAGACTTCAATCAGTTATCTAAATCCTACAGTCATTACCAATGTTACTTAAGTCCAGGTATGCACGGTTTCCCAGTCTACAATCTGACTCGGACTTGTCATAGTTGGACAAAAACAATGGCTCCATTATATCTGCATCCTAGTGAGCCATAAAAATGTGAGTGAGGCAGCATGAACCATACCAGTACCCTGAAACTGTAGCAGCTAAATGGAATTCAGCCATCATTCATTTTCTTGTTTAAATCTGCACTTTTCCCACTGTGACATGTCAAAATGTCTGGTGGTGTGCATCTACTTATTAACCCAACCTAAAGTCTTTCAAACTACTTAATCAGATTCCAGCAACTGCTGATCCAGACCACTGTGACCAGAGTGGACGCTGAGCAGGCCAGAGCCCAGTGGGGTGCGATGTTCTGTGTTGTGACATGTTCCTCTCACAATCTTCATTTAAATTTTCAACAACTTGTGGCAAAGGGGGTGTTCTATCATTTTGACCAGAAGGGAGGACCTTCATCATTCATGCAGTGATAATGTGCTGGTTCATGGTTCCCCAGATCACTGTCAGCAGGTATTCACCACTGCTGACCGGGGTGGGGAGCAGCTCACATAATTCATTCATCTTTGATTGCTCATGTTTTGGTTCATTGTTGTTCATATGATCACATATAACAGCAGCTCAGTAACTGTTTACAGGAACATCTTTTAATGTCCAAGATGTATTTTGTAATTAGACCTGTACACTGTTGGTTATATAAGTTTTTTTTGTTTTTGTTTTTGAAGCTTGTCCCAAAGCCTTTAACACTTGGAAATGAGACAGAGCTCTACCTGGGCTTATTGTGAAGATCAGTTGACTCCTGCACTTCAATGCTGAAATCCAGTATTTATTTCCAAATTTTTGCTGCAAGTTCTGATCCCAGATGAGGCTAAATTTACACTAAAGACTAATCTGCTGCACACAACAAAACTATTAAACCATCCATGAAAATAAACATCCAGAACAGGATGAATACTGACTCAGCATCTGTGATGGAAAGCAGGTTTCATGTTAATTGTCAGTAATGTAAGCTCAATAGCTACTCAGCAGTTCACTATTTATTCAGTTATGGAATAACATACAAATGAGTCTCCATTTTCCAATCATACTGTTATTAAGAGGTCTTAGCCCATGTACTTCAAGTCAAACACCTATTACAGTGTGGCTGTCAATTGACCACAAGTTTTTTTTCTAACAACAAGTAATCTTTTGCTGTATAAAAAAATCAACTCGCAAAGGTGAAACCTTTTTAATTTAAATACGCAGCAACAATGAACAGCATGCTCAGCTTATAAACACAGCTGCTTCATCATGGTGTTTAGATGAAATCAGACTGCTTTGAAAAGTCAAGGGGGTTGTTATGTTCCAGGTAATCTCAGAGACATGAGTCAGCCAGCGAATAGCACTGCCTTCATCTTTGTCAGGGGAAGAAAAAATGAAACCCAGAAAAACAGAAAAAATAAACACTGGGTTTGTGAAGCTGCAAGTGCAGAGAAGGATATCCAAGATTAAAATCAGGCTATTTCTTTTTAAACAAAACTGATTTATCACTAAATATTTCACTTTTTGACATGTTTACATAGATCTCTGAAAAACTGCCTTTTAAAGTCTCCATCAAAATGAAATGAATACCAACACTCAGTGAAATGATAAACTCCATCTTGCACTACTTAATACATGAGCCCATGTGAGGTTGCTCTTCAGTGGTTTTGTGAAATACACTCATTTGCTTCTTGCCGACAGAACACTGACAACACTCATACCTGTATGAGTAGTCAGCAGCCCTTAGCTTAGCATAAAGACTGAAAACAGGGAAAGTTTGACAGACTAACTTCATCCTTGTCAAATTAAATCAGCCTACCATCACCTCTAAACACTGACTCACTTATATCACCTTTACAAGACCTAGTGTAAAAGGACAGCTTACAGCGTTACAGGGTTTATGTGCAGCAATATTTTTCAGGTGGTTGCAGTAACTACTCCACTGGTTGTCAGTCACAAGGTGTGTGCGTGGTCTTTTTTTCCTTTGGAGGATCAGGCCAAGTCTTCATACTAAGCTCAGCTGACAGGCTGCTGTCTGTGGCTTCATCTTCTAAATACTAACATGAGACAGGTTATTCATTTTACCATCTAACTTTTAACAAGAAAGCAAATGAGTACTTTTCCCCAAATTATGCTTTTAAATTTAACAACAAAAAAGAGCCGATATTCACTACACTGGCTGCCTATTTAAAACAAGATGTAGGTCTGTGCAGTTTCAGGGTCTTTCCATGGTGGGGTGGTCAGTCACACTAAGACACCCCATCTTGCCTTTATGTGAATGGCCACAAGCAGCTGAGCTATGCTGACTGCATGTTTATGCTGCGCCGCAAAGCAGAGTGAAGCTCATCTGACAGCTTACTGTGGCTGTTCCTGTAAGGCTGATACCTGTGAAGTCTGAACAGAAGACAGAAGTGATGCTGAACCTTTAGAAATCTACACTACATCCACACAACTATATTTTACTTTTAAAATGGTGTGTTACAATGACAATGATCTCCACACAGACAAATCAAAAATAGTCTCTCTCCATACTAACACACCTGCAAATGACTATTCACATACACCAGGCAAGTGCAAGCTGGTGTAAACAGGAAGTTGATTGTATACTCTGCAGTTGGTCAGTTGCAGAAAATATTACAAACGAGGACCAGCAACGACACTTGTAGTGATAAAATGAGAACTGCACAACAGCAGCTAGCAAAAACAAGGTCAGTAACGCTAGTAATTTGTTATCATTGCTGGATTCACCACTGTCAGTCATGACTGACAAGACCCAGACAGGGAGGGACCATCATTGTTTCCAAAAGTTCTCTGCAGGTGCTTGTCCAGACTACAATGCAACCCTGGAGTTTTCCAATTAAAAACAGTGTTTTGAAAAGTCTCTGATTTAGGTGCTTGAAAACTGGAGTAATATGGATACCAGGCATAATAGCAAAAGAAATGCATTTTAAAACTAAAATGTAGTAGTGTGGATGCAGCCTGAGCTTTCTCTCTCTTTACTGACACAGCAACACAGTTGCAAACCAAAAAAAATGGGGGTGAGGGTGAGACCATCACAGGCTAGCTGTGGGAAGCCCTGCTACCAGGCAGGACCACAGCAGTGGGGAGCAGCTATCCCTTGCTGTAGGGTAGTGGGAATGTGTTGTGTATAATGTAATTGATTTGAAGTTAATGGGCTAAAACATAGGCAGTATGATTAATCTCAGTAGGCCCCCCCTCATACTGTGGATTTTTTACTTCCATCAAATGAGGTCTTGGTCATTTGTTTTGACAACCTTTACCAGACTTGACCCAAATGATCAGGAAAAGTAAGACGTTTATCGGCAGAGAGCTTTGCTGTTTAGAAAGAGAAAAAGAGATGCATTAATATCAACAGTACAGAACATGACACAGTAGATATTTATAACTCAAAACTTAATGAAAATATGATTTATTTTGTCCAACATTTCTCAAGGTCATTTACTTCAAACAAAGTATAGTATTCCAAGTTATATGTACATTTACAGTTTGTTCCACTTGATCAAAATGGAAAATTCCATCACTTAAAGCAGATCATTTAGGATGTATTCACTGAGTACATGTAAATATATATTAGACATAATTCTGAGACTTAATCTTCTGGTAGCATTGCTCCAAGTAATGGAGTAGCTGTAGTTAACCCCCCAAAAAATGCTGCAAGAGCTATACTGACCATAACTACAGCTACAGATGTTGTAGAGTTTTGGTAAAATGTCACATATACCATTTGTTACCAATACTACCTTTAAAAAAATACCAGGCCACGTTGCCAGCAGCTTGTCCAGCCTCTTCGCCTTCCACCAGCAGATTCCACTTTAGCATAAAGAAAAATAGGTGGCGCTAAATGAAAATATTCTTTTGTACAGTGGTGCAGGTTCACAAAGAGATCTGTTCTGACCAAAATGAAGTATAAACATACTTATCTTTTTCCATGGATTATTTTGTTCCAATTATACAGCTGATTCAAAATCTCTCTTTGTGGACCTTCACCTTCATCTTAACATTCAGGATACTTTGATTTAACTCTTAGTTACATGTTAACTAAAATAAAAATCAATTCCTATAACAAACCATTAACAAAAGAAATAATAGAGAGACTCAACATCCACTAGCTGGGAACAAGAACTGTCTAACAACAGAAGTACTAAGGTTGCTGCTGATCGCTTTGGAAAATCAACAAAAAAAAAAAAAAAAGTCTTTTCTTGTCTGATCCTTACCATGGAGTCAAGCAGGTAAAGGTGTTCAGAAAGCCACTCATCCCGCATGGTGGATCAACCATTACCTAGAAGAAACTGTCAACAAGGTTTAGCAGTAACGTGTACTCAATCCATCATCACACAAAAACACATGCACATTCAGCAGTTCTTAGGTAATCTTAAACTCAACAGTGTTCATCCACCTTCAAGAAGTTCAGTACACTGAGTCAGTCTCAATATCTGAAAACAGAGATAAGTACTTGACCCTACATTGTGAGCGATGTGCTTGCGCTCTCTGCACACTTAGTGCAGAACTCCACTGAGACATGGTTCTTGTCCACATGCAGACACACGCCACCAGATGTCTCTTTCTCCTCCACTTTCACACGCTTCCTGGGTAAGGCATAGTCGTGGTCGTTTGAGTCGGGCCCCTGGAAAAGCGAGGAAGATAATTTCATCCCATTCACACCGCTCAGCCTGGACAAGAGCTGGCCTAACATGCTCTCATTGGCCAGCACAGCTCTTAGGTACCTGGTTTCATCTTCCAGTTCTTCCACTCTCTTGGTCAGCTGAGAATTTTCCTGTTTAAGCATGTTGTTTTCTGTTGACAGGATGCCAACCTTCTTCTCCAAGCTGTTGACATATTCCTTCTTCTTGAGACGGTTCAATCTGGCAGCAATTGCATTTTTGTTGATCACATGGCTCGACTGGTTTTGTCTGTTCTTGATCTTCAAATCAGATGACATTCTCTCTGGAGATGAGCCTGTTGAAGCTTCAATCCCAGAATCTTGATCCTTGGCACAGTATACACCAAGCTCATCCAACTCCATATCGAAGAGTAGTGAGTCTCTCTCAAGTGTCCATTTTAAGTCTTCATTTCCAAACAGATCATCTAGCTCTATTCCACCAGTGTCAATGCTGTCAGCTGGGAGCCCCACAGAAGAACTTGGCAGATCCTCTACAGTTTCCACCGCATCCACCACTTCAACTTCTAGGGACATTGTGTTGTTGATAGTACGGCCTCTTCTTCTGGTTATCATTCTGGCTTGACAGTGGGACCGCAAGCACGCTGTCCAGAAGATATCCTATAATTTCTCACCTGCAGAGACAGGGAACATATACTGTTAGTGTGTAACCCTGTAGATATTAACTAATACATATATCATGAAAATGAACAATTTTGCTAGTCAGTGTAGGACAATACAGGCTGTTAACTAAAAACCCTTTAGTGCTTCTCACCATGTTGTTAAACAAACTCAGCAAGAAGCTACGCATTTCACTTTAGACTTTAAACAAATCTGTGACTCTGGTTAATTGTGATCAATTAGTCATTCTTGACATTGAATGGACTAAATGCTTGTGATGTTATCAGCACTAACATTTTCACAATCAAGCCCTGTTAAATTATAGCTTATAGCCATTTAATTATTCAAGACTGATTTTATCCAATTGCTCAAAGTAACTAAATAAAACGAAATGACACTCAGACTAAGTCATCTACTTAACATAGTTTGCTGTAGACATCCTCCATTTTCTAACAGGCACAAAAGTATCTAAGGTGTGTGTTGGCTAAACGTATTACCAACGTAACTGCCTTGTTGCTTAAGCTAGGCCTAATAGCATTCGCACTGATACTATACGATAATTAGCAACAGATGCGCTACAATTACCCAAACAATAAATACTTCTCATTATTCGTGTTTTCTGTTATTATACTTTGCAGTTTATTGGACCAATCGACAAAGAATGACAGCCGTTATTTGTAACGTTAAACATTAGCGTTAGCTTGCTGACAAGGCCTTGATTGTGCTAGCAGCACATATCTCTCGCGCCCAGCCAACGTTAGTTGAATGTGGATAATATGAGCGTATATTAAGTCGTTCGACAGGATTTTCTGCTGCATTAAAACAAAAAGTCAACATGTGCAATAACGTTACCGACAGGTCCCCGCTCAATTTTGATTAGCTACACCAGCTGAAGTTCACTAAAGCCATGAAGCGTCAACGTTCGCAGAGCTCGTGTATGACGCAGGAGGTTTTAACTGCACTTCTTCGACGAACAACTTACCTTGATATATGGAAATTAATATAACAATAAGCTTCGCGATTTGAATCCCTCGATGAAACGGTTGCTGGCACGTTCTCAAACGCTCAAAGCTTGAATATAAAATGACAGTAACGCGGTTATAAAACCGAGACTGACGTCGACCTGTTGTCACTTCCGGAGAAGTTCTTCAAAATAAAAGTCCTACTGAGCTTTGTTCTGTGGACAAGAACTCAATTTCAATGTTGCGCAGTCATACAACCTCATACCTAAGAAATGACCAGAGGTAAATAAACACCTCTGTGACAGACTGAAAAGAAATTACAAATTAAAAGATTAATAAAAGCAGTAGTTCTTATATCATTATTGTGTTGTAATGTATTACATTTTATAAGGGTGTTTACATTTTTTAGGTCACCATGTAAATATAAGAAGTCTCTTAAATTGTGCTTTATGTCTGTATTTCATCATTTATACTTGTACTTTACCACTTTGTCCTAATGCTGCTATGTCACCCATTAAAGTGATATACAGGTATTAATGGACAGGTAACATTTTTAGTGTGTTCTTTTTTACTATTTAAAAGAACTATTATACCACAGGGTACATAAGCAGACACTTGTTTTTTGAATGCAGTGCTGCTCTCAGTCTGAACGGAGGTACTAACAGTATGCCTGCTCATGCTGCAATTAGCCATTCTGAGACACCCTTTCCAAACCGGCATGCTGCAACTCAGCTCCATCAATCCTACACTGTAAAAAGAACACAATCATATTACTTCAGTAGAGAAAAGTTTTTATTGAACACAAGTGCGCAAAAGAAGATGTATTTTGTAAATCACCTCGTGCTTACAACAATATCCCGTTTCAAGGGCTTTCAAATTAAATGTATCTACACAAAAACCCTTTGTAGAGACCAAAAACAGAGAAAGTTACCTTGGCATGGCAGGTGTAAGAGAAAAAAAATCTCACTGTACACAATAACAGCGAATTAACCATATCCCAATTTTATCTCACATTCTTGCTTTACTATGTGCAGTATATGTTTCATATGATGTTAAATGTCTGCACTAGTTCCACTTTTGTCTTAGCCACGTATTGAAAATGTTGTAGACACTGCATACAACATGAATGCTTTTATAAATGCTTTACATCAGGGCTGCAAATAACAGTTATTTTCAATAACAATGTGTTGAATTTTTTATTAACTGATTAATGTTTTTGTCTATAAAATGTTTGAAACTTTAACTGAAGATGTCACCTTGGGTTCTGGGAAATTATAATGGGAATTTTTTACTATTAATTGAGAAAATTAGCATTAAATTTCAATAAAAAGAGTAATTGGATGCAATTATAAATTATATAACAGAGAAAAGGAATAAATCCTTACATTGGAGGAGCTGGAACCAGTGAACGTTTGGCATTCTTGCCTTATAAATGACTCAGAAAAGTGATTTTGAGTTGACTGACTGATCAGTTAATGAACTGCTTTACATATTTATCATCCCACAACAAATTGTTGAGTATCATATTCAGTATCAAACAATTTGTTTCTTTTGTCCATATGTTAAGAGAGCAAAAAACTAAACAATGTGCCAGTACCTAAAGGCCTTTATTTCCAGTATTACAACATGACTCAAAAAAGTTGTAGTCCAGATTTCAGCTTGTTAACATCACTGTGGTTCCAAAGAAGGCCATCAGCTGTTCTCACTGGAGCAGAGACTCCTGGGACGCTGTATGTTGTGTTGCTCTCCATCTCCACTGGCTGGTCAAAGACAGTCATTGTTGAGTAGTTTTCTACCATGAGGGATGATGGGTCATCTGACTGTCCAGGGACTTTACCAAGAGGATAGTTCTTCCACAAAACTTTATCAGCACACAGCTGCCATGGAGACCCTCTGAGCAACTTTGCCTTTTCCGCCTGAACATCTGCCCCCTTGTACTCCTGGGAAGACTCGCTCCTCTCTGACTCAGCCCTGGAACGCCAAGGATGGCTGTGGTGCCGTGAATGCTGCAGCTTCTCATGCAGACTCTCCAGTGTGTATATGGGCTGTTGTTTCTGCTCTGGAGAGGGATCAAATTCTGAGTGTGTGGTCTGTGTGTAGATGGAGCAGAGCTGAAGCAGCCTCTGTCTGGTTTCCAGAGGGAGAGGATGCTCCATATCATCCAGGATTAACTGGAGCAAGTGAGGCGTGCTGATACAAGGAGCATCCAGGCATGCCGAGAGCAGCTGCTGCCACCGCAGCTGGATGCGGTTTACAAAAATCCTGTCCTTCATTCTGGCCTTCCTCTGTCCCTTTGTTTCAAAATGGTATTCAAATTTGTTGCTGTTACAGAGCATGACTTCTGAAATCCAAGCAGAAAGGTAGAAAGCCCTGTGACTATTCTGGTCTTTGGTGAGCAGCTTGAGTTCAACAAAGAGCTTCTCCAGGAGCAGGTGAACAAAGGCTGGTGAGTTGAGCATCTTCAGGAGGGGCAACCAAAAACGCAGGAAAGTTTGAGGGAGTCTGGGTTCAGTGGGACTGGGACTGGCGCTAGCATAGGTTTCACAGCCTAATATTTCTAGTTGCTCAACAGTAGGAACCAGAAATCCATCCTCCAACAACACATCCATCAGCAAATCACTTGACTCCAAAGCAAATTGCTTGATCTCCCCAAGTAACCAGCTCATTTCTGCAAAGGGGGCTGGCCACAAGCTCTTCTCTCTGTCTTCAGGAAGTCCGCCGAAAGCCTGGAACTGCTCTTTTTCAAAAGAAATCAGAAGTCCCCGAGCATTCTTGTAGGCTTCCATTTCTTTTTGCCTTGCAATGAGCTCATCATCTTGGCGTTTTAGGTCAATCTCCTCATCTTCTCCATCTGACTGTGATTCCCAATCCTCATTAGGCCCTCCTCCCAACTGCCTGGACCAGTACTCGTGCTGGAGCCACTCCAGAACCACCTTACATCCCTTTCTACACCATTTCAAGGTAGGGAGCTTCCTGTGAGTGAAATCATGCCTCAGGTCTACAATCCACTCTGGGATGTTCAAGTTCCCAGCCAGCCGCCTCAGTGGTCGGGCTACTCTCCCCTGCTGTCGCTCAGTGATCAGGTTGACAAACCTCACCAGAGCCGCTCCATAGAGCAGGACCAGATCACCTCCGTCCAGCTGTCCTGACCGGTCGAGCACCTGGCACCTCACCAGGTCCGCTGTGCAGTCCACTGCCACGGGACAGCTGCTGGCATACCTGCATTTCCAAGCTGATATCCTCTGCAGTGCAAACCTCTGTAAGGCGGGATCCTTGGAGTAAAGATACTCTAGAACCTGATCCCACTCAGCTTTGTTGACCCAGGCAACCACATGGCGTTTTTTCTCTGAGCTCCTTTTCTTCATGTTAGTGACGGAAGCGGCGAACGATAGACTCAGGTTAACACTTTATACATATGGAAATGATTGTCCCCTATCAGACACTCTATTAAATCCCTCGAAAAATAGCTGTATATGGCAGCGTGATCAAATGCGAAAGCAACGGTTTATTCAGTTACCGATAGCACCGCATCCCGGAAATGACGTTTCTTCTTCGTCACGTTCTATGGCGGTTGGCAAACAGCGAAATGGTGCATTACCGCCACCAACTGGAGTGGATCAGGAATTTAACTAGACGTGGTTGACTCTAATTATATATACAAATAAAATAAATAAAAATATTAAGAAAACTTAACTATAGTACTCGTCAACACTTTTTCTGCAACAGCTCATCTAAATTAAAGGTTCAATTGAAGCAGATTATGTTCTAACGTTTCTCCTTCATAAAATTCACAAATTCCTGAATTATGTTCTCCCATTTTAAATAATGCACTGTATGACGAATCTGTAGTCCTCATTGTCTGCATTCCTGCCTCTCCCTGTGCTCCTCATCATTTTGTACCTCCATCTTCCTGTCACAAACAGCTCTGGAAATTCATTTTTAACCATGTCTTCACTTCAAGAATTACTCGTGGATGTTTTTAAAGACCATAGAAACACTACAGCAGGTGACGCTAGTGCTCCGCCCGGCTGCAGTCCGCCAAGAAACGAAGAAGGAGACGAAGAAGAAGTAGCGATTTGTTTGGAAAATGGCGGGCGCTTTGACAGACAGACAATTTGTGAGAGTTGTTTATGATGCATTGCAGGTAAGAGAAGTTAAAGTAACGTAACAAATAGTTTCAAATAACTTAAAACAACGCGCGCTTTTCTTACGTTTGGTTATGTTGTTACTTATTCTCATAATTACCGTTAGTACATTTATTCTTTGTGCTCTGTTCATGTAGCGCCCCATAGTCTATGTGTCCGTGATTCTTTCACAAAACATCCCTACAAAGACATTTTAAACCTGTTATCCTGCAGCGGGTTATATACACTAAGTGCCCACTGTCTGTCTGTCGTGATCAAATACTAAACCGGCATTTAATCCAACATTTCCAGAGACTTTTTCGGTATTGTGTCAAAGTCTGCCTAAACTTGTTTTGGGGGTGGATATTTTCCAGATATATTTATTGGAGTATTTTTGGTAATTTTTCCATTAATATATAGAGACATGCTGTTTGCTGTCTCCAATTCATACCAAACACAATAATGTCATGTAAATATTTCTGTATCATTTTATCATATTCAGAACATAACACTTATTTAAAGTTTTCAAAAATATAATACATCAGTACATCCAAAACATTTATTAGCCTACCTGAACCAAAATCTTATTGACTTTGAACACGGAAACTGAATAAAGTCTGAACTGCTGCATGAACTCACATGAACCCCTGATATATTACTGTTGTTGCTGGTTTTGTTTTTGCAATAAGAGAGAGTAAGGTATTGCATAAAACTGATTACTCTGCGTTTGTTTTGTCTTTGTTCAGGCTGCGTCTTGTCCCTTGGTGGAGGGTTTGTACCTGCAGGAAGCAGACAGCATGCTGCAGCTGCTGTGTACTCCCTCACAGCACCGCACAGACATACTGGCATGGATCTGCGGCAGGTACAATAATTGACAGGGACCATCACCCCTGTTCTCATCTATCAAAATAATATTTTTTTTTATAAATATAAACACACTCCTCTGCTCTGTCTGACCTGTCACTTTACAGTATCAACCCAAATTTTGCCACTTCTAAGGCGATGTCAATGAGATCCAAAGACCCAGATGCTTTCACTAAAGGTAACAAAAGGCCAACTTTCTTATACAGTCTTGTATGTGTTTTGATAGAAACCTTGTGGAAGAGAGGAAAATAATCTCAGTGAACGTACACAGAGCAGTTTATATTGATATATTCTGTATTCTATTCTATTTTTTTTCTTCACCTTAAAATAACCTCTTGTACTGCTGTGGTCTGTTTTTGTACAAAAAGAAATGGCTGTGCTTGGGCAGGAGCTGATGCTGTGTAGAGCAGGTGACCTCGACCTGATCAGGGTGAGAGGAAGCATAAAACTACTGTGGATGTAATCAGGTTGCAGATAGAGATATTCATTGCTATAATGAACACAAATGTCCTCTGTTTTTGTCTGTGTCATTTGTTAAAACTTTTATCCAGGGTGACGTGAGTCCTCACAGGCAACTTCAGTTCCTGGAGCAGCTTTTAACTCTAGTCCCAGGCTGCAGTAAGTCTGCTGGGCACAGAACGAATGAGGAGATGATACTGAATGAACTCTGCGCTGATGAGAATCTGCCTCACCTCACACAAATGCTTGAACCCACGTTCGACCCCTGGCCTGGACACATCAAGTATATGTACTGTATTTGATTATCCTCTTAAACACATTTCATCATAGCCCCTACTGTTTTTATCGGCTGCATGTTGTCAGTCTCTTCTAAATCTACTACCGATAAGAGACTTGTTTCATGGATCTTCATGTACTGCATTATTTCTTCCTGTTGTCTTTATACTTGTCTCCTCCAACTCCTCTTACTGCTTTTCCTTACCTCACAGGGCTTCACGCAAAGGCACTAAGTCATCTTCTAAACCAAGTAAAGAGGCTGCTGATGTTACTGCCCTTCTACAGTCAACTCAGTCAGTACTGGAGCAACTACAGTCAGAGGTATGTGTCGATGTGGCCGGTGACTCCTGCAGTATTACAGAGCCTTCAATTGAAACAGAATGTCTTTGTTAACATACACCGTGGTCATCATTACTACCTGAATGTCTGGTAGCAACAAGTGCTCTGTTCTCCTCAGTGTGAATTTCTGAACAATGAGGCGCAGAGTCCTGGTGTCTTTTCTCCAAGCTCATTGCGCGTGGCGGCGTGTGACCTTCAGCAGCTGATGGCTACTTTCAGCCATGTTTACGAAACAGACTTGAGAGCTTACTGCAGCAGAGACCCCCCCAGCTTCAGCACAGAGACCGACATCTTCCAGAGAGTACACCAACTACTGCTGACCTGCAACACGGTATTCTCATATGTCTGAAATCTGTGTCAACATGAGCCTGACCTGTGGGAACAAGTCATACTGACACTTTTTCCTCTTGTCTGTGTTCTTAGGAGCTGGAAATGCTAAATGAAGTATCAGAAGCTTCTGCGTCCATGAATGAGGAAGTGAACCGGCTTCAAACGCAGCCACGCTATTGGAGAAGAGGAGAGAAGCACACATTAAGTAAGTGAATATTCTTTCACATACATGCTCACAGAGTTTGTTGCACAACATTAATATATTTTTGTTTTTTCAGCTGACCAACTGGAAGAACTCTCCCGGCGAAGTAGAGAGTTTCTCTCGCTGCTACATTCCTGATGGCAACAACTTCAAACCATCAGGGTGAATGTTGATTGCCTGCTGGAGTGAGAAAAGCACTCAGAGTAATGCAGTAATTATGGAAGGAGAGTCTGATCTGTACTTGTGTTAAGACTTTAAACAGAATTCTGTATGATTCTGCATAAAATGTTAACCAGCGCAAGCTGCTGTTGCTCAGACACATTTCAGCAGAACTGCACTCATCTTTCTGTAAGTGAAAGCTAATACAGTTTGATGTGGTTCCTGTTTATTTAAAATAAAGTTTGTTGTAAACATTCACATAATACTGGCAAAAATATATTCTATGTAATGATTGCAGTGCTCTACAGTGATGAGCAGAAGCGATGGTTTCAGTGGGTGGGCGTCTGATGTGTTGGGATGATAAAATCAGAATGTAATATTCCTCTTTTTTCACCCTAACTTGTATTGTCCTTTGCAGAGCTCAATATGAATGTACATATTGTATTTCTGAATAAATAAAATGTTTTAAACTTCATTTGTAACTCCATCAGGTTTGATATTATTTGGTGTCATTTATAGTTCCTTTACTTTCATTTTTTTGTTACTCTTTAAGGCTGCAGAGATTAGTTGATCGACAGAAAATGTCAACAATTTTGATAAATGATGAATTGTTTTAATTTAGTCAGCAAAGAAAAAGCTAATCATACAGCACTTCAGGCTTAACCCATGTTGCTTCTCTGCTGTTTTATATCATTTTAAAATGCAATATCTTATGGGTGGATAAAACATGCAAGTTAATTGCATCACACACTTGATTCACTGAAAAATTAAACCATCTCAGAGGAAAATCTCAAGGACTGTGCTGGTGAAAAAGTTTGACATCTATAAAACTTTGGATATAAGGTCAAACAGCCTGTGTCATGCAAATCTGCTCTGACAGGTTCACAGGAGAACAACACGCAGCAGGCTCAGCTTTGATATTTAATGTTACATTTATTACATACAAGTATTTACACCATTTCACTCTATATGATCCCACAGTTTCAACATCTCTGGTGTAAAAGAGTTCATTACAGTGGTAATAATCATCAGCTGGACTGAAACAGGTTTAAAGTTCTGTAGGACTGTGTGTCAGTCTCTGACATGCCAATAGATGCTGAATCCTGAGTCGTCCTCTCCATCTCCTCATGGACATCTCTCTGGTCCCAGAGCATGATGCTGTGTCAGTCCTCGAAGCCCCGCACCACCTCACCACACCAGAGTCAGAAACCTTTGCTGGTCAACCATTCTTTCAGCTCCTTATCATAGTGACCTTTGATCTTCAGGGTCATGGTGACCTCATTGACCTGTGTGGGCAGCTCTCTCCCAGTCACCTCCTTCAGATACTGCTTCACGTCCTTCTCCAGAGCCCAAATGTCCCCCTCCACTTTCCGTACGAGCGTTGTCCTGCGGCTGCCGTGGGTCTGGTCGGTGTAAACTGGGATGTTGTGCATGCGGGAGCGGCGGATCATGTACGGCAGAGGCGGCGGTGAATCTGCCGGAGGGGTCCAGCCAGACGGGGTAGGACCAGCGTGTTTAGGCGGAGTGGGGACCCGTGTCGACGGGATGAGCCGCTCTACGAACTTGTATTCCTCCGTGGACTCCAATATCGTCGTCTTTTTTTCTTCTGCAGCAGCGCTACAAACGAACCTGACCCCGGCAGGAGGTCCCGGTGTCCGGCCGTGGAGGCTGAGGGCTCCTCGCAGCGCCCTTCGGAGCACGGTGGAGCGGTGAACAGTGAAGCAGGCCGCCATGTTGTGTAGAAGTCTGGAAGCAAGTGACCCGGAAGTAGTCACGAATTTCCGGTAGCATCAAGCAACAATTTAAATAATTTAAAAAATGATGATTTAAATGATTAAAACATATTTGTATGCTCATTTAATTATATTTAGAGCATTCTGTTTTTCTTCTCTCCCCTTTCTTTTAAATATCACAGCATAGAAATAGAATAGAATGAAATAAGAATTAAGTAAATAAAACAATAAATATTATTATACTAAACTTAGAAACCTCTTGCCACAGTTTTTGGTAGAGTAGCAGTACCAGAATACATGTGGTACAGTTTCAGGAGTGAAAAAGTGTAAAAGGAACACACATACACAAATATTATTAAAGCTTTAAAAAGGTGTTTTACAGGGTAAATTATACTACTACAACTTATACTTTTTCCCTAAGCCTTATTATATTTACAGGTAAATATAATAAAGCTTAGGAGAAAAGTTGTGTTTGTAGATAGTTTTCTATACCAAAAGAGCTTGTTTTTGAAATACTGATAATATAACTGGGAATTTTGTCTATTTTATAAGTAAGGTGATGCCACTAAAGTGGTAAAAAAAAATATATATGAAGTTACAGTTGTTTATCAAAATTTTATCCAATTCATCACATAGTTGCAAACCCAGTTACAAGCCATGCCAGTAATCCAGCATATGTATATGTATATTGTATTTATATATTGTATATATATATTGTATTTCCTGTTTAAACGTTTGACTAAACTTCTTGAACCAGTTTGCTGCCTCTTCCATTATCTTCAGTTACTTAATAATCTGTATTTTTCTTCCTATGACAAGTCAAATGTCTTCTGTTTAAAGGGCCTTTTCATTAACAGAAGATGTAATAACAAAGTCATTAGAGTCTCTCTCTATGTTTCCCTGCTCCCATTAGAACAAAGTGTTACAGGAGTTATCTAGAATGTATTTAACATTTCAAGTATTAGTGGTAAAACAAAAAACATTATGTAAAACTTTGTGTAGCAGTACAGTGGCCTCTATTGGAAAATGTCAATTCTAATAGAAAAAATATACATATATGCTGCATATATTTACACAATTAACCACTTTTGCATTGATTTAACTTTAGTAAATTCTTATGAATGTGGAACTTTATCAAGATAATTATGATTTTAATGAAATAATAGTGTTTAGACTTGTTCATGGAAATCAAACATGTTCAAAACAATTCAGGAAAGAATTGGCCCACACCTACTGCCTCCTGAATGACATAAGTAATGAAAAAAGTAAGTGGCTATAAATCAAAGCTGAGGAGTGTACTTTCTTATCATTGGGATATTATGTCAAAGCAACAACATCTTATGATGATTATGAGAACCAGAATCAGACCTTCATATTATTCATGAGAAATAAAGTGAAACTCTAAAAACATAAACATGAACATATTATTGTTTAGAAGTTAAATGTAAAGTAAGCTGTGTTGTGATTACAGCACATGTTGACAATACTGCATGTATTTACATGTTACCCACATTTGCATCGTTGTATCTGCAGCACTGAAGAGACACATAGCGGGAGGGGCTTTTTTCAGTGTCCCTGTAACTGGAGGAGCTGCCTGACTTGTTCGTCCTGTCTACACCCTCCACTTTTTCTGTGCGTCGTGCAGCTGTGAACTCTTGAGAGTCTGAGAGAGGACAGTTTCCTACGAGCTGCTGTGGAGTTATCAGACAGAGGAGAATGGACAGACTGAACGGACAGGACGTACCTCTGGATAAACTTAGTGATATAGAGGTAAGCAACACAGACTGACAGGCTTTCTCCCTTTACTCTTCTATTCACATCTATAAAGTGTCTGTTGTGTGTTCCTGCTGTACATAACACTGAATAGTTTCACTTGTTTACAACTAAAACATGCATATCACATCATGAATGTATCATAAAACATTGTAAAATCCATCCATCCATCCATCCATCCATCCATCCATCCATCTATCTATCTATCTATCTATCTATCTATCTATCTATCTATCTAACCATTCATAATAGATGGATGTCATTTACAGTACATCCTTTTCTTTGGCTTAGAGTTATCACACTTATTGGACATACAGTAAAAAGTAAACCTTACTTAATTAAAAAATAATAAATGAAAATTTTAATAGCATTTACAGATGGCTATACAACGCAGTAAGTGAAGATGTGTTTTATTTTTTCCTATTATCAAAAGGAGGGGGGCAAATAACTCTGCTTTGGCCCATGGCACGCACTATGGGTACCATAGGCTTCTTGACTTGTAACCCCTTAAAACAAAGCGGTGTCTTCTATTGAGCCCCTGTAATGGGATGCATATGTTTACCAGTGTTGACCAGTTCAACTGAAGAGTGATTTTTCTGGTTTTGTTTGAATAATTACAATAGAAATGCAAAGAAGAAAGTCTGGCGACCCCTCAGACTAGACTCGTGACCTCTCGTGAGGGTCCTGACCCCTGGTTTGGGACCACTGCTCTAGTGTCTATTTACAGGAATGTCAGTGTTGACAGAACTCCATGTGAAATCATTGCTTTTTCCATAGTTGTCAGCTGTGCATAGAGGTGAATGAAAGCTTTGTGACTCAGAGAGAGTTTCACCCAGGTGTGACGTCTCATGGGCAAAGCCCTGAGAAAATACCTTTACCAGTGAAGGTAGGTACATTGTGACCAAGAGGAGTTTTCTACCCAGAACAACAGTTTACCTGTCCTCAGGTTTCAGCACCTCAAATACCTCCTGCTTATTTCAGTCAGTCATTTTCAGTTCATTCTGTCTGCACATGCAAGTATCAGTTTATGTGGCAAATTGTCACATTTCTAGCTTTGTAGGAAGAGAACATGCATGTCTTGTCTTGTTGCCTTTCTCTCCACCCCAGGTGAGTCATCACCTGTTACTCTGCCACTCCCACTCCTTCTCTTAAAGCCACACCTTGGTACACAGTAACAAAGTAAAGCACACCTGTCTGTGCTTGGAATAAACCACATGTGCAAAGAGAACAAAAGAATAATACTGTTCCTTCTAGGGATGGGCACTTGAAGAAATGTCCTTCCAATCATCTGGGAAATTAATGATCAATTATCAATTCATTCATCAAGAAAGCACATTTTTCCTCATTGAAATCCTTATTCCAATAAGAAATTATAGTCCAACAACAATCCTCCTAAACAAGGCAGTTAAAGTTTAATTGTTTAACTATTAAACAGAACAGAAAAAGATATGTGTTGCTCCTAATGGCAGCTCTTCATGTTTACCTGCGATGCCTACGGCAGCTGATTATTAATTTTTTCATTTTTCTCTGTTGAAAATATAAATTGCGCCCCGGCTGGTTGCTGCCACGCAGTGAAATTCTTTGCATTGTTTCAAGACACACTACACAACACAACCTCGTTGATACACATGTTAAATCGATCAGATTCCACGTGATTCACAAAATTCTTAACAATCAATTATCGATCATCGATTAATCATACCCACCCCTAGTTCCTTCAGAGGAAGCCAAATCATTTCATCCTCTGCTGTCAAAGGTGGATGTGTATGTATGCAACAATGGCTGTAATGTAGCTCCTGTGACTTTGTTTTTTAACAGGAACTGAATCTTGACTTTCTTTCTATCCTATCCTCTCTACACTCGCAGGCACTCAAAACCCCCTCTGGAAAATTGATTCGCCCCATCAACATAAATCACTATGCCACTAAAAAGAGTGCGGCCCAGAGCATGCTGGACGTCGCCTTGCTGATGGCCAACTCGTCCCAGATGAAGACCGTTCTCTACGTGGGGCCTCAGTACCGTTTCTACATCCCCCTCATAGTCCTGCTGTCTCTGTCCATTGCGTTACAGGTCATAGTGGGGCTGCTGCTCGTCTTTATTGGCAAGTAACTCAGAGTTTTTGCATCTCCAGTTATCATTCTTCCTACTCCATCTTTCTTGCACTTTAAAAAGCACACGTTTTATAGTAAGTATGAAAAATCCTCTAAAAGACACCAACACCATCCAACACAGCTGAGAAGTCACATTCAGTAACTCGAATTAGCTGACACTGAGCGGACAGCTAGCGACTAACTTTGACAACACCTACCTGTCACTCAAAGCTGCCACGCCCTCAATTATGCATAACTTTCTTAATAAAATTTATACAGGTGAGTTACACAAAAATTCACCCCCGTACAGTTGTCATAAGGGAGGAAATTAGCTATGGAAACTGCTTTTTAGACAAGGCCGTAAACATGTTTATTTCTGTTGTGAAGTTGGACAAATTAACATGGGAGTCTACAGGGATTTACACGCTTTTGGAGCCAGCCTCAAGTGATCATTTGATGAACTACTGTTTTTGGCACTTCTATGTTCATAGCCTGTCTATTTGTAATACAAATAGTACAAAGTTCAAAAGTTATCCCTCCTTTCTTTATTTTTTCTTTTTGCTCATTATTTTTTTATGTCTAATTTTGCTTTTGCTTTTGCTGTTATGCAATTCTTTCCCAGCAGTGAAGTACGATCTGAACGACAAAAGGAAACATGCCAAGTTGAACATGATGAACAACGCAGCAACTGTCTTTGTCTTCTTCACAGTCCTCATCAACATCTTCATCACAGCGCTTGGCTTTGAGGGCCACGCAGTCAGGTAGGCCATTACAGGACACACACTTACACACAGCAGGCTCTCTTACTGTTGTAAACTCCTGTGACTTTGTTCTTCTTTTCATTCCCAGGTCAGCAGCACAGGTGGTGGCAATCCAAGAACCTAAGCTCCTACCTCTGCCCCTGGACGTTAACATGACTGGTGTCCTATAGACCAAAAATAATACATCTCCTTGTTCACATTATCTCAAAGCCTTGAAATCTTAAGGGTTGTGGTGGGACGGCTGCCTTGTTGTAACTTCTGTTTGACCTCCTTCATCAAATTATGGCTTGTTTCAGCACAGGTTCACCAGTTGGAACAAAACTTTAATTACTGAATGGATTTAATGAATCTATCATCACATTAGTGCACGTGAGAGGCTTCTGTGGATCCAGTTGGAGGCTGAGATAGCCCAAGGATCACCAAATAAATCCTCATCCTCAGTGACCATCAACCACATCTTCAATTCAGGATCACAGCTGTTAAATTCAACTCAACCAAAGATTGACAACCAAAAACCTCAGTTTGAATTGATAACCACTGGTTCATCTTCCGTTGAGACTCAATAGCCTGTACTGCAGTGTACTGACCCCTGACCTTTGCGGTGTTGGACTTATCCATTACCAAATGCAAGAATTCTGCAGTTTTTTTTTTATCAAACTATTTAAAGCTTCTATCTTGTAAATATAACAGTGTTTCTGTACAAATGTTAGATTGGTAGAATTAAAGTTGTATGTAAATTTTCCACATTAAAATGTCTAAAAATTACTAGACCTATGTTATATCTTTTTTGAGTTTTGTACTTGACTTTTATCCACTTTTAAGTGACATTTTAAGTGTCTTTTGCTATTGTTTTGCGAGAAGTTACATACTGTGCTCTTTTACTCTTACTTTCATCTCAACATTTTTGCATTGTTTGGTCCATTCTCACATCTCCAGTGTCATTATAAAAAGTTCAGACTCTCTTTTGTAATCAGTAAAGTTATTTTTTTTAACGTCATACGGCCCACCGACCCATCCAGGGGCCATTTGAAGGTTCTGTACATGTTCTGACTGAATAGACTTAAAGGTTTGTCAATGCAGACAGGCTGTACCTCGTTAGATCGGTTAATCTCTAGAATTCAAATATTCAGCTCATTTTGCGCTAACCTTAAGCACGGAAATATGATTTACTAGTATCTAGCAGCATTGTGTACCAGCAGAGATGGTGACTGCCTACCGTTCAGACATGTAGAACTCCGATTCTCGCTCCATTCCTCCATTATGTGTATTCCTTTGGTCCGTAAGGGTCCACAGAGATTCTTCATAAAAGTATTCCAGGTTATGAATTTCGTCATGAGAAGTCCAAAGCAGAAGATGGAGCGATTTGTATCCAGCTGAGCTTCCCTCACTTCTCCTCTCTCTCTCCATCCAGCTCCAGCTGCTGTGTTAGCGGGTCTGCTATTCTTTGTTAGCTTTCTGGCTACAAAATGGAGGCCTCCCTGTAAAGATCCAATCAGACTTTTTTCCTTTTTTTTAAATGAACTTTATTGAAACAAATATACATATCAATAACATAACAATTAAACTACATTGTGTATACATCATAATCACAATCACATAATAACAAATACAATAAAAATACGCCAGGGGGACTAAATGTTAATAACAAGAAAAATAAGAAAATAAATATTTAAATAAATAAGTTTAAATTGGTTATATGTTTTCACAGCTTTTTTTGTTTGTACATTCAGATATTGAGAAAATGTATTGTTTGATATAAGCAGTCAGCTCTGGAAAATTTGTCTTTTTGCTTAAGAATTTGGATTTCTGAATATAAAATTTGGTTAAAGAAATAAGCAAATCACATAAAATTGAGAGCAGAGACTCCTGTCAAATTCAATGAATCCCAGCAATACATTTTTCCAATATAAAGTGGGGATATATATGATCAGAGATAAAATGTGACATTTTACTCCATAGTTGTTCTGTGTGCGGACAAAGCCAGAATAAATGAATCAGCGTTTCTCTCAAAACTTCACAAAATATACAGCTTACATCATTATCTTTCTTGAGTTACTGCATATAATGATTAGTAAAATAAAACCTGTGAAGCATTTTGAAGGATATTTCTTTGATTTTGTTGGTCAAAAAATACTTATCCCGCTTTCTCCCAACAAATATCTCCAACAAAGAAGGACCAGTAAGATACGGCAGAAGGTGCACTTATAATTTTTTGAAAAAGTTGACGAACAGCCTTATTTTTGTTCTGAGTTTGCCATTAAAAACAGGTTTTCCCAAATCAGGTTTCACTTCTGGGGGGTCGGGGGAAGATGGTGAGCGTAACCGATCTGACCAATCAGAGCAAGCTGGGGGTGCGGGCACTTCAGAGGCAAGGCCTTGTATAAAGTTCATCCTGTTGGTAGTTATGTAATATGACTTTTTTTTTTTTACAGGCAAGGACTGAAAAATACAAAAAAAATACCATGTATGAGCTGATGTAGTTCAGGTTGAGTTGTAGTCACATGCAAAACAAGTACATTTTCAGAAACTAGAAATATGTTACCTTTCAAATGAGGTCTCATAAATGCATTTTAGCCTTACAGTCGTCTTGTTCTAAGCTTATGACATTTACATATGCAAATGAATGGAAATTAGGCAGGTGGGCTCAGCATATGGAAAACAGTCTTTGGTTTTTAATTGGTCATGATGTGGAGGGCAGCTTGGACACATGACAGATATCATCACAAGTCTGTTGTGTCGCATAACATCATATATATCTAACAAATAAGAACAAATCACATAATAGAGAAAAGTTGCATAAAAGACATTACATACACAAAACTCTGCATGGCTTGAAAACATTGTACAACATTTTATGCAAGAAAGCAAAGAAATTAAAGGAGAGGAGCAGCATTATTCTTTAGTTTTCTTACTGTTAGCAAATCCCATGAAAATCATGACCCAACAAACCAGGTGTCGGTCTGTCTCCATACTGTCTGACTTTCCTATTCTGTCTGTGGCTCTCAGCCCAAAGAAAATCTTTAATTATATAGTTTTTTATTTCTAAAAAAAGAATCAATAATGTCATAAAACATCTGGGCATTGTAGTTTTCAGCAAAGGTTGCCCAGTGCATTTGTTGGGGACTATTTGCTGCTCTAGTTTGTGTATGGGGCAGCAGGGGGTATTAGTCTGTTTTTTCTTTTTGTCATTTCATGGGATTTGGCGACGCTAGGAAATATAGAACATGGCGAGCCTTTAAAAGTTCATGGAATGTGGTATCATTAGCATTTCAAGGGTCCACAGTGGGAAAACTGTGTATTGGAATAAGAAAACAATAAACAACAAACAAACATTGAAAAACAGTAATCCCCACCTAAATATTACAGGAGAAGAAATGCCAAATGAAAAACAACCCTGACATCTTAAAAACAGATGAGATCACTGAACCCCAAAATAATTTTCTTCATTGTTTATCACGTGACAGTAGGCGTAGTAGACGACAGCTGCTAACACAGCTAACAGCAGCAGCATCCGAATCCCCTTCCACATGCTGCCCCCAGACTTTCTGACCGGCTCCTTAGATCGCACTGTGCTGTGATTGGCTGCTCTGTTCGTCATCTGGATGGGGGGCCTGAAGCACAGGAGGAAAGAGCAGATTTAGACAAGGTGGTGAACTACTTTGATCAAAGACACCATTAGTTTATAGCTGCAAGACTCACTCTGTATCTTGGTCTGATTCGTCATCCTCATCTGACTCTGCGTTGCCTCTTCGTTTCAGCCTGGGAGGAAGAAAATTTTACATTTAAATTTCAATGAACTCATTGAATTTATGCAGCTGTAAATGTTTCGCATTGTTACTAGTTATTTTCCAAATGCAGTAAGAATATTCCACACAAATGTTATTTTCTAAAATCATTGTGATGTTAGCTGGCCACTCCACCATATTGGTCCACAGAATCATTCCAACAACTATTCATGAACTTTGGTTCAGACATTCATTGTCCCCTCAGTCCAGCGCTAACTAGCAAATGTTAGCATCATAATGGACTAAACACAAATGGTAAACATGGTAAACATTACACTTAACCTCAGCAGTCAACCTTATCATTGAATGTTAGCATGCCACTGATGTTAGCATGCTACTCAAAGCACATAGCCGTAGACTCTGAAGGGCATATTTACTACTGTTGCAAATTAACATTTTTTAAATCACTGCATTTTCATTTATTTTATTAAGGTAATTGTTAAGACTACAGATGTATGAACCCCGCTACAGTTTACATCTGATTTGCATAAAGTGCAGCTAAACAAGATCTGAAGCTGGACACCTCAAAACTAAAGGTTTTGGCTGCTGAACTTGGAGTTGTGGTTGACGAGAGGACACTTTTGCACCATGTGTGCATTCATCCCACACTGGACTGAAGCTGCTGTGAGCCATTAACAGTCAGGGACAATAAGCCGGAGGGAGCAGCAGGTAAAAAAGAAAAGTAACAAAGGTTGTTCTTAGAGCTGCTGTAAAGTATATTTATAATGCATCTTTTAATTTGTGTTTCTCTCTCACTCTGTTACTCAATGTCTCTCTGCTATAGTCTCTCTCTCTCAGTGTGTGTGTGTGTGTGTGTGTGTGTGTGTGTGTGTGTGTTAAAACTGTACTCACATGTCTGCGTAACCCTCATGTCTAACCTGTGCAAAAGAAAGCAGAATAGTTTGTGAGGTTATTTACAGTCAGAGAGCAGAGGAGTAACAAACCGACAGGGACAAGCCGACAATCAGGACTCACCGGACTGTGGTATGTGATGTAGGTAACCTCCTCCTCTGTAAGAAAAAAAAAGAAAAAGAAAAGAAAAAACACAGTTTCAACCTCAGTAAAATTAGCATGTATTGACTCTTCTGTGTATTCTTTTTAATAATATGATAAGATGATGATGATAGAAATGTAGTGTTCACTACGCAGGATGAACGCTCCTGGTGTTAAAGTCTGTGGTTCACATTTACAGACACACCTGTAAATACAATTCTGCTAATTTACACCCATGTTATGTAAGATCAACTCTTCTATTGTTAATGACGTTCAATGCTTCTGAGTGAGAGCACATTCAGGGTTGGAGGAAATGTTGCTCTTACTTCAGCAGTCACTGCCAGGTCAGGCATCAAATCAAAGGCCACAGTACTTTGTGTAGATTTCTGGTGGTTATGCATCTAAACAGAGCGTTCATTATTGCTTTTAATAATGGGCACAAAATGACCTGATCCAAACCTTGGGAGGCCTCAGTCAATACTGAACGACTTTCAAGATACTGAACCCCAAATTGCCCCAGATTTGTAATCGGTGTGTGAATGGTAGAAGAAGCGCTACACATGTAGGAAAAGCTGCTCTATGAATGTATGTGTGTGAATGGGTGAGTGTGGCTTGTAGTGTAAAGCACTTTTGGTAGATAAGACTGGAAAAGCACTGTATAAATGTAGTCCGTTCAACATTTTGCTGACCAGCTCCAGACCGGACCACTGACATTTACCTTTAGCATTTCAGTTCTTTTCTTACATTATCACATTTCCCGGATTTAGATTGTTTTTTTGTTAGTGTGTAGAACTATTGTGATCATTGACTAATTGTTTAAAACATTTTTTAATGAGCAAACCCTCCCTTGTTCCAGCTTCTCGTTTATGTGTTTTTCCTATCATTGTTTATTTGATGTGATAGTAAATTGATTATCTTTAGGTTTTGGATTGTTGGTTTGGGCTGGGGCTTTGACTGAGAAAATAACTGACAGATTAATCAATGATGAAAATAATACTTATGCAGCCCTACAAAAGACATAAAACAAGAGCTGTACGTCAAGTCCAGTAAAGACACGAGTAGCTGTCCAAATGAATTATTAAAAGTAAGCATCAACTTTTATTATATCTTTGACACAATTTACTGAAACTTTCAAATATAGGAAATTTATAGACTCACAAATGAACAATCAACCAAGTGACAGAGCTTCCTACCTTCCTCTCTGTAGTAGGTCTTGTCAGAGGAGGTGTTCACCGGAGCGTTCTCCATGGCCTTCTCAAGCTTCTTCTCATACAGCTTTCGAGTGGAGTCTATGTTCACACAAACACATCAACAGCGCTTCAATATCCCAACCACAGTCAACAAAAAATACATTAAGTTGTAATGCCTCCTGTGCAGACAGACGACTGAGTGCAGACAAATATAAAGAAGTAGTGGAGCTAATTAACATGGAGAACATAACTTTTCCCACTCACTGGAAACATCTGTTACACCAACATTCAGTGGTGGAAGAAGTATTTTGATCATTTACTGAAATAAAAGCACCAATACAGAAATGTGAAAATACTCCATTACAAGTAAATCCTGCATGAAAAATCCTACTGAAGTAAAAGTACATAAGAATTAGTTATAGTAATAGAGTAAAGGTACTAGTTTGGTTCATCTGACTGATTCATTATTATATAGACACCAGATAAATCTGAGGGGTCATCAGGTGATTAACGGGAGAGGAAAGGACTTTTTCTCTAATCTTTGATTTTCTGTTATCTGAACATCTGAACTGTGACCCCGACGACACACTGATTTTTGTGAGACATGAGAAGCCAAAAAGGTTGGACACCACTGGTTTAATCATGTGTTGACTGAAAATATTAACTGCTTTGAAATAAGATGCGCAAACTGATGCACTGAAATCACATTTACAATCATTCTATGGATCACAGTTCTCACTCTACGATCGGGATCAAGTGTTGGTTCTGAGCCCAGTAATGACAGTGATAACGACTGTTGGGAAATGCTGATTTTGTGTGTGTGTGTGTGTGTGTTTTGGGGTTTTTTTTACCTACTATGGGTCCATGTTTGATGCCATACTCATCAAGCAACTCACTGATCTCCTCCACACTTTTCTCACTCAAAGACATCTGCTGATAGATAGATAGATAGATAGATAGATAGATAGATAAATAGATAGATAGATAGATAGATAGATAGATAAATAGATAAATAGATAGATAGATAGATAGATAGATAGATAGATAGATAGATAGATAGATAGATAGATAGAATGGACAGGGAGAAAAGGGAGGAGACTGGTGAAGTAAAACTGCCCGCCAAACTACAGTCCAGCAGGAATAGGCCTAGTAATTTATCTCTAAACCAAGTATTTCATTGTTACGACACATTTACTGCTTTACATCCATAATACTGCGAGAAAACTTCAGAGTAACGATATACAACAGACTTCGCGGCTTTTTTTTTTTTTCAATCTCGCGCAATCGGTTAACTCAAGCCACTGAAGAAAGAAACGGGTAGATTTACTTGTTTAAAATTGAAATTAAAATTATTTCACTCACCCTTGCGAAAGATTACAGAGTCCTGTGTTAGAAACGCGGCCAACAGCGGGACGAAACTGAGCAGACTGGAGCGGCAGAGTGGGCGTGGCTTCCATGGACGACGTTATTTGTCACACCTACTGCTGGACTACTTCTGGGTCAAAACCCCTTCATTCACAGTCTGTTGTCGAAATGCTGGCTTGTTGTTTTTTTTTTGTACTGAATATTTTAAGTAATGTCCAGTGTCTGCAGAGGAGTATATGGCAGTGTTAAACGTAACACTGTGACGTTTTAAAAACTACGGCCGTTTCTCACAGAAGATAAGTGACAGAGGGAAAAGAGAGTGCTGTCATTTGTAACATCTGTGCAGTCAAAATAACTGCTGTTAGGTACAGTCAGTGTTAAAGACAGACAGCTATGATGTTACATTGTATCAATACAAAGAATAGAAATGAAATAAAATACATCAGACTAAGCCCTGAAACTCCATACTGAAATAAACTTTCCTATGAATATTTATCCAGAATTATAAGTTTCTTTAATAACAAATATTTCCTCACCAAAAAAGTTAGAGAGGTACATAAAAAGAAATTAGGCATTTATCCTACAAATCATAGAAGTGTAGAAATTATATTTCTGAATGCATTTATTTTATGAATGTATTTATGTGAAATTTTCTTTGCTGTGTAGGACTATTAATTTAATGAAAACTAAACAACAACAAAAAACACCAATTCAGGTCCTATCCTTTGTCCTGTTTATATTTTATCTATATGCTATATCTATATTTTCTAATTTATTTTATTTATACCTACTGTGTTCTTGTTTTTTATTTTTCATGATTTTACTACTACTACTAAAATTAATAATTTTTATTATGATAAAGATCCCCAGCTATTGACAACTTACTTGAATTTTGATGCTCTTCTTAAAAATGTATTTGATACTACATGTAGTTTCTTCCTGAGTCTCTTTGAGCAGCATTTATCCTTGTTACAAGTCACTTGGCTACATCAAGTTAGTCTTAATTAGGCTATAATTTAAACAAATGTCCTCATAAATGTTCAAAAGCTTTGTCTAAACAATGTTATGAAGTTGTTAAGTAAGACTTTCCATCAGCTTGCCTCTCCTGCAGCGGCCTCTGGAGGTAAAAGTGAGTCAGGCCTAATAAGGAGTTGCAGTTTTCCAGGAAGGGCGTTGGCTGCAGACTCCAGTAATGTACACATTTTCCACTCACTGGAAAACATCTGTTACACCAACATTCAGTGGTGAAAGAAGTATTTTGATCATTTACTGAAATGAAAGCACCAATACAGCAATGTGAAAATACTCCATTACAAGTAAATCCTGCATGAAAAATCCTACTGAAGTAAAACTACATAAGTATTAAAGTAAAAGTACTAGTTTGGTTCATCTGACTGATTCATTATTATATGGACACCAGATAAATCTGAGGGGTCATCAGGTGATTAACGGGAGAGGAAAGGACTTTTTCTCTAATCTTTAATTTTCTGTTATCTGATCATTTGAACATCTGAACTGTGACCCTGACGACACACTGTTTTTTGTGAGAAATGAGAAGCCAAAAAGGCTGGAAACCACTGGTTTAATTATGTGTTCTTTTTTAAAAGATTGTTATATATGATCTTCATCTTTAAAGTAACTAGTAACTGAAGCTGTGAAATAAATGTAGAGGAGTAAAAAGTACAATACCTTCCTCTAAAATGCAGTGGAGTGGGTGAATAATGTCGCATAAATTGGAAATAAGTACAGTACTTTAGTAAATGTAAATAAAACTATATACTAGAAAGTTTTTAAAGCTTACTATAATATCATTAGAGAGCATCACAGATACACTGTAGAGTACAATATCAGTTCATTTTGATTAAATCTATGTTTTCTTGTTTGGTACTTGTCATGATTTAGACAGTAGAATCTTAATTTATCAATTCATTCAAAGTGAACAGGACAAAGTTTTCATTAATTTTTTAAGGACACAAAACAAACAAACCAGTAGATTGACAGAAAAATACTTAGACAACTTTATTGTGTATCAAAATACTGTCTTACAAACACTTTTAAAGCCTTTATTTAGGACAAGATTCATTTTTTTTGTTCTGAAATATAGATTACGCACAAAGCGAGCTGGAAGGATGAAGGGAGGGGGTGGGTGGCGGCTGAAGGGGTGAGATACAAACACTGAGCAGAAAACAAAGCAACATCTGTTCTTTTTGTTTTTGGTCATCGTGTTTTCAGGACATGACAAACCACGACATCATCTTCAGTCCCTCTGTCCAGCGCAACTTTAGAAACTTCCCTTTTTAAACCTTTTTTAATTTATCTGACAAAAGTTCCATAGTCGAAGTTGAACCGCCACAATCGCACCGCAGGTCATGTCAATGTTTTTTTTTCCTGAATCAGAGGCTTTCTGTATCTGAAGAGTTTTACAACCTAATGAACATGCAGAGCACATGTTGGGATCACACGCGTTAAAACACACAGGAAGCGGCGTTTCCCAGCAGCGGTGTCAAGAGAGCGTGCGAGACAAACCACAAGCTACTGTGAAATGTGTCTTTCTCCTCTCTGCTCACTTTTGTCGCCCTATCTTAAATTTTCTTTTCTGTATTATTTCCCTACTCTAATCCGTATTACGGTTTTAAGAACAGCAGTGCCTAAAACTGGATCACACTAGCAGCAGGTAAAACAACTGGGTTAGTTAAGGAAAATCATGAACACCACATGCTGGAGTGGACTGGGCCAGTGCTGAGCATTAACTGGGCACCAACACTACAAAGACTACCCCTGTGTTAGTAACAGACAAGCCGTTCATCTGACTTTTACACTGATTTATACGGACAATTAAAGGTCTTAAAACAAAGTGTGTCTTTCATATAAACCCAAGGGTCAGGAAAGCACATTACTTCTGACTCTCTTTGTTCATATAAAAGCTCATATAAAACTGAATCCATTATTTTGTATATAAGAGTAGCTCCTCCAGTGTAAACTGTAACCTTCCATCCAATGCCGGGCTCAGCTGGGTCAAAATCTACTGTTGCTACACTATGCTAAGCTAGCCTATCACCATACACTAGTTCAGACACATCTGCAAATGTCCACGACGGAAAATGTAAAATAGCCTAAGGCACAATCGACTGCTAGTTTACAGTAATGAAAAAGGTGCTTCTTTCTCCTCCCTAAATTTACTGAATGATGTGATTAACAGAAGAATGAGACAAGAAACAGAGTGAATGACAATGAAGAGAGGAATATTCAGTGTCTATGCATTTATCTTTGGACTGGGTTACAGTGAAGATGTTGGTTTGAAAATATTCACTAGTGGAAAAATACAGATTATCTGGCTGAGGGTAAACACTGATGTGAGACTTTTGTTTTCTAGTTGGTTAAATAATCATAAAATAACAAGCAAAAAAAAAAAAAAAAAAAAAGCCAGAAATCTTAATTTGTAACATGGAAGGGGCTTGGAGCTGTAAACAATGATTGGTTAGGTTGATTTAAACAGTGGTATAGGTTTTCTGATTGTGGAGCTGGGTTTTAGACAGTGATGTGGTAGGGGCTGCCAGGGATGTGTTCGTCTCCCCACTTGACCACGAGGATGTACTCTCCCTTCTCTTTGAGCTGGTAGCTGACATTGTACATGCGGCTGCCCAAATGTTTCACTAGGATCTCCTCACAGGGGACCTTGGGACCGTCCACACCAACTAGGAGCATATTACGACCTGTGGAGACAGAACCGATGAAAATTAGCATCAATATGTTATTATTAGCTTATTATATGACTATAAATAAATGAGACCACTTTAAAACTTAGAGCTAGTGTGATACTGTACACTTATATTGAATTTTATTTGTGCCTCAATTAGCAATTAATGGGATAGTTTATACGCTAATTAACATTCTGATTAACAGCAGATGGGTTGCGAGTGGATGACATATCATTAACATATGAGGAAAATATTAATTAATTTTGTAAAGTGTGAACATATTTTAAGCTTTGTTTTTCTTCAGGCAGAAATTAGACTCTGTGTTTAGACTGCTAAACTCATTATGATTTAATACTGATTTTGACAACAGCCAAACATTATTATGAGCTTTTAAACTGTATGTATTTGGGAGGCAGCGGTGACATTCACAATTTAAATATCAGACCAAAAAAGAAGAACTTTTACTTCACACACACCTGCTTTGCTGCAGTCAACACTGAAGCTGTTCTTCTGACCGATGAAGCCCTTGGTCAGGCCCAGGCCCTTGGCCACCACCTTGCTGGCATCTGACTGGGTGGGAGCACCCTGTTGAGAACAGCTGATGGCACGGGTCACAGGGTCAACCATGACAGAAGAAGTTTCGTGCATACTGTGGCTGGCCACGAGCTTTGAACCTGGAAGATGGAGAAGACGGTATAAGTTAATCTTGGCGGTAATTATATACATTTTTATTTGTTCTATTTTTAAATCCCCCTCACCAGTGATCTTGGCCTTGAAGGGGCTTCCGACGATGTGGTAAGGACCGCCATATTTGATGGAGATTAGGTAGTTGCCAGGGGCCATTGGGGTGTATGTGACCCTGTAGCCCTCGGGGCACTCCACACAGTCCATCTTCACCTTGGAGGGCCCGTCGATGGTCACAGCTAAAGCGCCAGGGCCTGCGTTGCTCGTGTTCACCACAAATTCACAAGCAGTTCCTAGATGCAAATGAGACAGAATGATGAGGATGTAGGTGATGATGGAGTTTTATGTAATGAAATACACTCCTGTTTTACTATTTCTGTTGTGTTGTGCACAGCAGCAGTGTTACCTGTGGTGCCTCCCTCCAGTCCTGGTCCATAGGCAGACACCATGCCAGGGTCTCCAGCCTGGCCCGCCTCTCCAACTCGGATCTTAAACGGACTACCAGGGATGTGACTTCCATTAAACTTCACATCAATTAGATAGAGACCGTTCTCTCTGGGGATGAACCGAACTGCGTACTTATCTAGATAAACACACAGGTGAAAGGTAAGGTGCCTGAAAATCTGTTCTCCTGTCCATCATGTGACATTAGTTCAGTGTGAGCAGTCGGAGGATGTTTAGATGAGTTTGGATATCATGTCTGTGGTTACCTTGGTCAATCTCAGTGACGCAACACTCCTCAAGAGCTCCAGATGGGCTGTGGACCTTTGCGTCAATCACACCCTTCGCCCCGTTAAGGCTGACGGCAAATGATGCTGGGTGGTTCACCTTCAAACCCGACTCCTGCTCGACAACACAGACTAACACACTCAACACTGTGTCACCCACAACTGACAATCAGCAAATACTTGTCATTACTGTCTACTGAATAGCATCATGATCACCACAGTGTCATTTTCACATAACTTATGCTACTATCTACCTTACCTGGAGGTCGCTAACAAGGCTAAAGAGGAGGGCTGTGTAGTGAAAAAAGACAGACGAAGCAGATGTTTGTGTAAGAAACTGAAGAAGAAGGAGAAAGAAAAAGTGAAGAAGAGCCAGTGTGAGAGTTTGACAGATTATCTGTGAGTATATCTGTGTGATTGTGTGAAAGTCAGCCCATTTATGACAGAGAAAATATATAGTTAAAAAGTTATGCAGGATAAAAATCAGAATACTCAAGTCCACATTATGAGAAAGTCAAATGTTTGATTATGAGATGATGATGATGTCATCATTTGAACTTACTATCTCATGATATTTACTTATTAGCTCATAATTCATATTTATTTTATTTATAGTATTTGCATTTTTATCCTGCATAACGTTTCATCTATTTTCTTCTTTTTCTGTCAGAAATGAACTTACATAGTGTTGTATTTACTTGTGAGCGTCAACAGAAGAAAAACAGCCCATGTCAGACCTCTTTAACCCTTTAGCGCCCCGTATCACTTTTAGAGGTGGGAGGCTGTTGAGAGCCTTTAGAATGAGGCACGAGAAACACACACAGTCCTCTAGTATCCCAGAAGCCCTTGCACTGCCCAACAACACAGCAGCAGCTCATCCTATACCTGTACCTCTGAACTTTACTCATCGCAACTCTAATCATGTTGGCCTGCTAAAACATTCACTACTTGGCTACATGGTTGAATTAAATATATCAACATCTGCCTTTGTTACCAACTCCACACTATCAATATTTGTTTATCATGTAAAACCACAAAAACTGGACTTTAAAACTGTCATTAAGTCTCTTGTACTGCATTGTATTGTGTCCACACCTGGACAAAGAAAGTCAAAGTACGAGCTGCTGCTGCATTGTGGGCAGTGTACTGTGGCCTGGTGTGTGTGCACACGGACGTGTGTGTGTCTCAGAGCCTCACCTGAAGACTGGCAACAGTGAGGCGACGGGCGTCGTCTGACGGTGAGGCCACGGGGACGATGAAGGGGCTGTCAGGGATGTGCTCTTCGTTGAAACGAATGGACACCTCATAGTCTCCTACAGGGGAATGGATTTCATGTCAGAAAGTCACTAAAACACAGGCCTCCACAGCTCACATACAGTATATAGATTAGATTTCCTCACAAAAAATACACCATTAATGCCAAAAAAGGACAAGAGTGTAGAATAAAACAAAAAAACAGCATTAAATAAAAAATAACACATTTATACATTAGTGAATTTCTGTCTGCAGCACATGCTCAGTTATCATCCATTCAACCTTTCCCTGTCTCTTCTCTCACCAGGCTCCTGCACGATGTAGGACACTCCACTGGAGCCATCCTTGCGATCCTCAAAGGCAATTTCAGCCTTGCTTGGCCCCTCCACAGCAATACTGAGACCCCCGGCTCCAGCCTCCCTCGTCCAGATACTGAACTCAGCTACACATAACACAGTGGCAAAAACAAAGTTAGGTACATTGTGTAAAAACACATCACAACATAAACACACACAATACTAATAGTAAAGCCACCGCACTAACCTGGTACTCCAGCTTCTGCTCTCTCCAGGCCTGGCCCTCCAGCACGAACCTTATGAGCCCCGCCCTCTCCAAGGGGGCCGACGGTGAATTGGAACGGACTGCCGGGTACGTGCACGCCGTTGTATTTCACACACACAGTGTGCACACCCGTCTCAGTGGGGACAAAACGAATGCAGTAGGTGTTGTTCTCTCCCTCCATAATGTCAGCTTTGTGAATCTGGCCAGACGGGCTGGTCACCTGAGCAGTCATGTCCGCTATGCTGATCTCTGCAGAGACAAATGTTTGAATCATTGAAAACACGTGAATAAAATTAGACTCTACTCTATATGAGGCAAGAATCATTGGTCATTTATTCCAAAAGGTAACAAAATCCACCAACCAGCACTTCTAAAGTTATTTACGACAGTAGCAAAAGTGGAAAAGAGTCATAATGTCAGTTACAAAGCAAAATGTTGCTAAAGTATGCTGACATTAGCTAAGCCGCAACCATTAGCTGACAGTCATACTAGACCAAGTAAGACTAGCAACAAATCTGCTGAGTGAGAGATGTAGTTTACTACCAATAAATGGTATCTTTTAATTTGACAATACAGGTATAATGCTAACTGCTAAGACATACTGTAACAGAAGTCAATTACACAGCAATATCTAAATTTTAAGACTAGCTAACACTAGCTGCTATAAGCTACTGGTCATAGCAGACCAAATAAAAGTGTAACAGCAAAATGAAGTTTGATGCTAAACTTGCAATGTTTCTTCTAGACTGGTAAGTAAACAGCTGCTAATGCTAACATTAGCTACGTAGCAATAACAAAAACTTACAAAATAGCTCAAGGTCACAAAATGAACAATGAATAATAGACAAATGCTTTCTCTTAATTCATCAACACCAAGGTTAATGTTTTAATGGTGAAAAATGATTTCTGTGACAGATGCAAAGCACACCAACTGTGTTACAATGTGGAGTTTCCACCATGACCATAGAGATGTATTGTAATGGCATTTCCTGTTTTTTATCACCTGGGATCTTGAGGCTGAGGTCGCACTGGCTGCCTACGTTGGCGACTGATGCTGCTCTCCTCTTCCTGGTGATGCTCTCCTTCATCCTGCCCTCCCCTGTTACCTTCACCGTGAATGCGCTCCCTGTACGCACGCACACGCACACGCACACACACACACACACACACACACACACACACACACAATGATTGAGTCAGTTTAGTGATTCAGAACAAAACTACTCCATAACCTGTAATACATGGCTGTTTCAAGGTAAGCACCTGGCACATGCTGGTCTGCAAACTTGATGTTGATGATGTAATTTCCAGGTTCAGTGGGGCAATAAGTGACCTTACAGGTGCCGTCCTCCTGGTCTTCAGTGTTAATATCTACTTTACTGGGTCCCTCAATGGACAGGCTCAGACCACCATAGCCTGTATGGGAAAAACATGACAGAGTTGTAATAAATATACAATGTTGATGACTTAAAATTAAACATAACAAACTAACACATGTGGAAGTATTTTTATCAAGTGTGTACCTGCATCACGAGTGTCAATAATGAACTCAGCAGGCTCAAAGGTCCTGGCCTCACTCAGGCCCTGGCCGCTCACACGCACACGGCTGGCATCACCGATCTCCGACTGGTTGATCATGACAGCAATGGGGCTGCTGGGAATATGGCGACCGTTCTTCTTGATGTTCACCAGGTGCTCTCCAATCTCCTTAGGAACAAATGAGATGCCTGTGACAGACCAGGCAATAAAACAGGGGGGGAGGTTTAAAACAAAGAATAAAAATATAAACAGCTTCTTTTCATTTCAGTCAACTTCTCTTTGCTTACACCACACACGCACTCACCGACATGTCCGTTACGAAGCATCTTCAGCAGACAGGGCTCCTCGCGGCCCGAGGGTGTGGTGAGGGAGGCAGTCAGCTGACTGAGGTCAAGCTCTCCAATGTCAAGTGGGATATCTGCAGCTGAGCCCACCTTCAGATGGGACATCCTCATGGAGTCATCACCTGGAGACACAACAGTGACAGGTAAGTTACATTTTGACAATTGTCTGCATTATTACTATTTTTATCAACAAAAAAGGTCAAGCTTTGGCCTAACTGCCAGAGTTTCTATACACAGAAGACACAACCCTCGCTGTATTGACATTAAACACACAAGCAAGACGGGCTTGACTGAGGTGTTTGCTTGGTAACCTGAACTTTAACAGGCCAGCATCAGAGCATTCCCAATGTTCCCAAATATTACCCAAAAACTTGTTCCACAGCAAACAGACCGAATTTGAACTGGAATTCAGGAGTTAATAACAATGGTTTGGTCTGAGAGAATAAATAATATTACCAGTGATCCTAGCAGAGAATGGGCTGCCTGGGATGTGCTTGTCATTGTATTTGACCAGGATGCTGTAGTCTCCGGGCAGGACAGGCAGGTAGGACACAGTGCATGTCCCATCCTGGTTGTCCACACAGCTGATGTCTGCCTTGGATGGACCCTCAATGGCCAGAGACAGACCTCCTACAAAGACATGATATGAACATAGTGTCTTGTGTGATGACATTTGTCCCTGTATTACCGATTTTATAATATATGGATTCTATAAATGTCTGCTACTGACCCTCTCCAGCGTCTTTAGTGTTAACAGTGAAGACAGCAGGTTTGTTGACGGTCCCATGGATGAGGCCAGGGCCATAGGCACTGACATTACCACTGTTCATGTAGTCCACGTAGAACTGTAAGGGACTTCCTGTGAATGACAACAGAGAGAAGGAGGAGGGACGGAAGGAAGGAAGAAAGAAGAGATCATTTTTCATGCACCTTCAAGGTTATAAATTCCTCTTGTATTTCAGCCAACACTTCAGAGGGAAGTTGTACCAGGGATGTGGATGCCGTCATATTTGATGTCCATCTCGTGCAGACCAGCCTCAGTGGGAGCGTACTTGACTGTAACAGTGCCGTCCTTGTTGTCTGTGATGTCAGGCTTGGCCACCTTGCCTGACGGCATTCGGACCTCACCTTCAGCAGCGCACAGAAAAATACCATGAGATACATGTAACATGGAAATCATCGTGTAAGACCGACTGGGGTCCAATCTGTCTGTGTTTGTTATAACGCAGACTTGTTTTTGTTACCTGTGATCTCTCCTTTCTGGATAGTGAATGGGATGACCAGGTCAAACGGTCTCAGTCCTGCCACATCCAGACCATTCATTCCCATTGGTCTGTCTGTTGCCTGGGAGACAAAAGCCAGAGATACACTGTGAGGAGGCTGTGGTGATGTGGTGTGGTTACAGTAATGTATCAACGCAGTGCAGGACAAAGGGATATAAGCTTCCAAACACCAACACACAAAATGGGATGAGACAATCATGAGATGGAATGATCGACAATGGAGATGACAATGGTTATCATGGTCAGGATGATGACACCGACACAAACTGCGAAAGAGAAGGAGATGAGGACAAAAACACTGGCAGGTTCACAGTTAGCCATTTTGTAAAATGTGAAGCAGCTGACTTGCACACATTGATGATTCTCAAAATGGCTGCTTTTGTCTTGTAAGCGTGTCGACATGGAGCACTGCGGAACAGATGGGCTGCACAATGATATGTGGAAAATATCTAATCCCCAAATTGCGAGGGAAATATTTCCTATGCCGCTGAATAAAATGTGTGTGCACAAGTTGCTGCTACTCCTGGGAGAAAAATATTCATATGTTTTTTAAATTATGCAGCTCTGTTTGCATTGTCCATGTGTTTGAGGAATCCTGTTTCTGAGATGAGAGAGAAAAAGCCCCCTCAGAGATGAAACACCTGAAATGAGAGGCAGCAGACACTGATGCAGGCTGATGAGGGGGTGATGAGAGAAAGGAGGAGAGTAAGAGGGGAATGGAGGAAGTTGAACAAAAATGGAGTTGACAAGGATGAGAGAGGCTGGAGACAGAGGTTTTAGGTACCCAGGGCTGTTGAGCGTAGTACTGGGGCATTTGGCTCTGCTGCATGAGCTGGTCTGATGGAGCTCCTTCCAGCGCCTGACAGGGGTGGGAGGTGGTGAGGGGGGGAGGCAGGGGTGGTGTAGGGGATGGACAGGGTAAAAAGGACGGAAGGGATTGGAGGGAAATAAAACAGTAGTCAGAGTGATTTTGAAAATGTCTGGTGCCAACAGGACCCAATCACGAAGCGTCTGTAGGGAGAAACAGTGCCAGGGATCTTTGGTCCGTACAAAATCTCTCACACTCACACTTTTACACCAAACACAAACAGAGCTAAGTGTCTGTTGGTTGCTCTGTTTGTTGTCCTATTTTAGCCAAGTCCTGCCTGTGGAATCGCTGGTCAATACAGTTGAGGGTATTCCTTGTAAAGCACTGCATCAAAAGTATCATAGCAACATCTCAGCTGTTATTGTCGTCTGAATGATGTAATTACTACTAAGTTAGGTTTAGACAATAATAAACACTCTGCCCCCATATTTATACTTGTTCCAAAAGCATTTGCTACCGTAGATCATCTTTACTTCTTTACCCACGTCAGTGTGTGAGGTAGGAAGAGGTTGTGCTGCAGGGATCCACAGTGGGCCCCATCCTGTTCACCAGATCTAAACTTGAGACTTGATTCAGACTTGAAAGACTTATTTTGAGACCTGAGAGCAACATGCTAGGGAAACTTGATTTAGTGGCGTATAAATACTGACAAATATTGTGTTATGCATAATTTCACCTTTTGGATCACTACAAATAATATATACAATTAATTACTTTCACGACAGGGATGCTTGCAATATCTCCATAAGGTAATAAGCACTGCACTTGCATCTGCAGCTGCTTGCGACAGAATAAAGTGCAGAAAAAACTCAGATAAATTAATTAGCCTATAGCCTATATATAAGCAGCTTACTAGTTCCAGCTTAATATGGATTTTCCTTCCTGCAGCAACGCACAGATTTCTTAGTTGTACACTTTTGTTAAAAAAAAAAAAAAAAAAAATTATTATTATTGTTGTTGTATTATTCTGTACTAATTGTCAGAAAGAACACATTTTTCATGCTGCTACTGTTGTTTTGTTCAAGACCAGACAGGATGTAGTGAGAGGAAAAATATTTGTATAAATTGCTCTTCTTTTCACCATTTACATAAATGAGATCTCTGCTGTGTGTGTAAAATTCATCTTTATGCAGGTGATACGATTTTAAACTGTGGTGATAACTATAACACAAACCACTGCATTTTTCCTGCAGCAGTGTCATGGATCAGGAAAGAATCGAACTCTTCTGCCTCTGTAACTTCAGCACCATTCTTAAATTTTTCTCTCCCTGTGATTTGCTTTGACTGTTGCGGTAAGAGAGCACCCTATCCCGTTTAAACTCACCGTGACTTGGAAGGGACTGTTGGGGATGTGCTCCCCTCCAAAACGGACGCAGATGACATACTCGCCAGGCTGCGGCGCCGTATAGAAGATGTCAAAGGTGCCGTCTTCGTTTTCCACAACGTCCACGTCGAGCTCCGCCCCCTCAGGTGTGCACACGCTGCACGTCACCTTGCCTTTCCCAGCAGCCTTGGCGTCCACCGTGATGACTGTCTGCTCTCCAATCTGGATGGTTGGGCCAACGCCGGCGCCTTCAAGGATCGGAAAGAGAAGGTCAGTGTTTGTTATGGTTTTTCACAGAGACACAAACAGGCACACACTCCCTCTCAGCATGCACATGACACATGAGACCAGGTTAAAGTTGGATGAGATCTAGTCATGTTATTTCCATC
Organism: Seriola aureovittata; assembly: GCF_021018895.1. Taxonomy (NCBI): domain Eukaryota; kingdom Metazoa; phylum Chordata; class Actinopteri; order Carangiformes; family Carangidae; genus Seriola; species Seriola aureovittata. The sequence continues at coordinate 21,768,019 of NC_079372.1, forward strand.
TAATGTACGTTGTTACCATTGACTCATGTGTTATTATCATACAGTTTCCATGTAGAACTGAAAGCTAGATTGCCAAAGTGCCATTCCACCATGCCATCCTACCTACTCTGTTAGTCCATTAGTCAGTCCAATAAAAATATGAGAGGAAACAGAGAAAGAGTTATGAGAGAAGACTGGTACAACAGATGGGAGGAAAAAACAGGTATGGGAGAGAGAGACAGAAGAAGGAGAAGAGGCGACAGAAAGATGGGATGTCCTGTTGAAAGCTGGTGCCACTATCCTCCATGCTGACAGAAAAGAGAGAGAAGGTAGAGCAGTTCCTCTACATTACAAAGTCGTTCAGGAGGTTCTTACCTAAACCGTGACCGCCGATTGAGACTGATAATAGGAACGGTGAGAAGCAGGGGAGCGAGAGAAAAAAAAGTGACAAATAAAAGACAGTCAGGTGGGGGTGGGGGTGGTGGGAGGCAATAACTGTGCTCCAAACACTTGGATGGAAACAAAACGGTGATGGTGGAGTGTGAAGCAAGGGGGGGGGAGTGGTGTGTATGTGTGTGTGTACAGCAGGGACTTGGGTGAGGGTGGGGGGAGGGGTGTAACTGAGGAGCACAGCGTGAGGAACACAACATACCAATGCATGAACAATAATGATATATGAGCAGCAAGTACGCTGAGAGATGAAAATCTCATTTTTCACAACTGGTTTTACCATTAAAATACTTTTTTTTTTTTTTTTTTAAAAAAAGGAATATTTTCACATTTTAGGAAATATGTGTATTCAGAGTTTGCTGATACTAAAACAGCTCTCATGTCTGTATGCTAACTATGAAGCTAGAGCCAGCAGCTGCTTAGCTCAGATAAACAGAGACTGGGAGTGGAAACAGGGACAGAACTTTTTAAACTCACTAATAAACAAATCTCATCAGTTTAATCAGTAAAAAAACCAAGGTGTAAAAACAACAACTTATGGTTTCTGTACTGATAAAATGAATTACATATAATGCCTAGCTGTTTCCTCTTGCTTGCAGTCATTATGCTAAGCTAATAATAATGATGAAATTAGTAAAAAAATGGAAGAAACATAAATAACACAACGCTGCATAATAATTTCTTATTTGTTAATCACTTTGAGGGATAAGATGTTTTCTATTACAAAATAGGAACCATCCTGTGGGCTGCCCTTGTTTCAAGAGGAGCTTGTTTCCTGTAAAATGTGTTGAACAGCAGCAGGAGGCAACAAGATTTGGACACATGGGGACATAAAATCCCAGTGACAGTCTGAAAAGGCCGGGTGTGTTGTGTCTTACAGTAAATTTATTTTCATATATATATATATGTAGAATGATTGTCGTTCCTTAAGTAAGAGGACAGAAGAAAACATCACCAACGACACAACGGCTTTTGAGCGTGTCTAATTATATAAAAGTCAGAGCTTTGATCACCTAAAGAAAATGTACAAGTAAGACTCGTGTGTAACCTAAGTAACTATCCTGTTCGTACCTGTGACAGTGCACTTGCTGGCGTCTCCGGTGGGCAGCGCCCTGATGCGGTAGGGTGAGTATGGGATCTCATCCCCTCCGTACTTAATGAGGATGGTGTATCTGCCAGTCATGTCCGGCACATAGGACACCAGGTAGGTGCCGTCGTGGTTGTCACGTATGTTGGCCTTCTTGGGTTTCCCCTCTGGGTCCTAGGTCAGGGTGGAGGGATACAAAAATTTGAGCACAGACACCAAAAGAAGTTTCTTATTTCTTTCATCAGATGTGAGCACTCACAGTGATCTGCACTGCCAGCAGTCCCTCGCCTGCGTCTTTGGCATCAATGGTGAACTCAACGGGCAGAGAGGCGGGCACCCCGGTGGTGTTGAGACCAGGTCCGCTGGCACGCACCTTACTGGCGTCGTGGGTGGGCAGCACCTTCACCTTGTAGGGGCTGACAGAGGGAGCAAGAGAAGGGACTAGTTAAACACAAACAAATCCAGCATTATCTCCTGCTGGTTGTACGTCTCCATCAGTCCGGCTACAGGACATATGGTCACAACCTTAAGCGTTATAGCGTTGAATAATGGCCTTAAATGTTTTTGCAGAACATTATGATGACATGGTGAAGTTGACCTTTGACTCATTAGACCAGTGGTTCCCAACCTGTGCGCCGCGGCCTCTGGTGGGCTGCATGGGTATTGCAAGTCGGCCGATAAATCATTTGCAAAACAGTACAATTATGGTGAGAAAAAAATGTAATTTCATATTCGTATTAAGGCCCATCACCGTGATAAGACAATGTTAGGAACTTTTATGACCACTCCATTAAAAGTGCATTAAATGTGCTCCGTCTCATTATTTTGCCTCTGTATTGTTAGATATGGACTGCCAACATTTTTGAGATTCTCAAGAGGGCCATGAGGTGGAAAAGCTTGGGAACCTTTGTATGAAACTGTGTCATAATTACAGTATGAATTCTTGAGTTATGGCCAAAAAAACAAATTCTAATCCGTTCATCCTTGAGTCCAAGTGAACATTTGTACTAAGATACTGAAATATCACGCTCATGAGAATGGGACAGACAGACGGCCTCCGGCTGCAGGTGTCTCCCTTTGAAGTTGTTACCTGCGTGGGATCTCCTCGTCAGCATATAACACATTAATGGAGTAGGGTCCCTCTCTGGTGGGAACGTAGTTGACTGTGTGAGTCTGGTCACCGTTGTCCACCACTTCCACAGGCTCCACCACACCTGAACACACACACACACACACACACACACACACACACACACATAGAAGTTAGTGTTTGAGTTCTTACTTAGGACTCCTTTTTATGTGAGACTATCACAACACACAAGCTTTAATCATGAACAGAGACACATTAAGACACACACTCACCTTTTGGTCCCTGAACCCGGACCTGCAGTGGAGCCACTCCGGCTTTGGAGGCGTCCACTGTGAACGCCTGAGGAATGTTGGCTCTGACGTTGTTGCCCAGGCCTGGACCCTGGCATTTCACCTTGGTGCTGTCCACTGTGTCACTGACTGGCACAGAGAATGGGCTCCCTGTGCAGACAAAACAAACCAAAAGTGGGGCAATGCATTTTTAAAGTGCCAAGATGGGATGGTGATGTTTTAATGTAGCTAATTTGGATTTATAATCATAATAAATATTACACAGAATACATTAAACATCATGAACATGATACAGAAGCTGTAACAGTTCACAGTACCTTTGATGGGCTGTCCGCCGTAGGTGATGTTGAGGTTGTATTTGCCAGCCTCGTATGGGATGTACTCCACACTGCAGCTGCCGTCCTTGTTATCAGTGCAGGACATTTTGGCCTCTGATGGACCTTCCATTGCGAGACCCAGACCACCAGTACCTGCTCCTCTGTGGAGGGAAGATGATGGACATTAAAAAAAAAAAAAAAAAAAAAAAAAAAAAAAAAAAAAGTAGGAAAAAAAACACATTTTCCATCTTGAACTCTTCCTTGTGAGTGTTTCGTCTCACTTACCGGGTTTCCACTGTGAACTTGTTGGGCTTGTTGGTGATGCCGCCTTTCAGGCCAGGGCCATGCACGCGAACACGAGCTGGATCACAGCCCTCAGTGACGCCAACACGGAATGGACTCTTGGGCACCGGAGAGCCGTCATAGCAAACCTCGACATTGTGTGGGCCTGAAATACACACACAATATAAACACCAGAGAATCCAATGACAAACCTACAAAGTCTGCACACATTATTACGCTTGGACTCACCCTCCTCGTAGGGAGTGTACTCAACGTTGTAGGTCCCATCTCCGCGGTCTGTGATCAGGGCGTCCGTGCGGCTGCCAGACGGGTTGCTAATGAGGGTTTTGATGTGGTCGCCTCCTTTCTGTGTGAGAGCACGAGCATCCACAGTGAAGTCTGTGGTGGCCTCACGGAAAACACCTGAAAACACAGGACAGGGATCAGACGTCATGCTGGTTTAGGCTTAGATTACATTAAAAGGTTCACAAAAGGGAATAGGATAGGATCTAGCACAAAAAAAATATATCTACAGCATAATAAATATGCAGGAGATACACAATGAAAATGCATTATATCCAACTACAGTGACCAAAACACAAAATAACAAACCAGATAAAACCAGATGTAAAGCATTTCAATCTTATCGCACCTTTGCCCTCCACTCCTGGTCCAAACACACGGACTCCACTGGCGTCGACCGCAGGCTCGACGTTGAGCCGAGCAGGGAAGTTGGGCACATCCTGGCCACCGTAGCGGATGGTGAGAGTGTAAGAGCCGGGGTACAGAGGGATATAGGTGATGGTGTAGGTCCCATCTCCGTTGTCCTGGATGTGAACCTCGGCCTCGGTGCCACTGTCTGAGATGATCTCGATGGTCAGCTCAGCCGGGCCGGCGTTGGTACAGTCCACAATGAACTCCCCTGTCTCCCCGACCTTGGCACGCTCCAGGCCTGGGCCAGAGCAGCGTACCTGAGAGGAGAAGCGAGAGGAGGCAAGTGATTAATCACTAAAAGTGTTTCAGCAACAAAGTACTTCAGTTTAATTTTCCTGTTATACATATTTTTGATGTGTACCAGCACCATCTGTCAGTAACAGCTGCTAACCTTGGAGGGGTCTGTGGCAGGGTAAGCTGTAGGGGTGAAGGGGGATCCAGGAATAGGAGCTCCATCATAGGTCAATTCAACCTGGTATGGCCCCGCCTCCCGTGGGATGAACTTCACCTGGCTGGTCTCTGGGCTCAGTCCTGGCTCAACCTGGAACAAGAATTATGACCAGGATTTTACCAATTATTAAACAGCATGTGAGCAGCGTCTGTTAGAGATGTGAGATTTTGCTCAACATGAATAATTTAGTTACATTATGAAAAATAAAGCATCTCAAACATCAACACTCGGCTTCTGGAGACTTTCTTCATAGAGAAATCATATGCCATACCTTGCTGGTCACTGGCTTCCCTGATGGTCCGGTCACCTTGGCAGCGACCTTGCCCTGACCGCCAGCACCCTTTGATTTGACAGTCACTTCCTTGTCTTTGCCTACAGTCATCTCTACAGTGACACACAGAACAGAGAGAGCGCTGTAGATTTGAAAACACACCAACACTCCAGCTAGAAAAAGACTATTCTAGATATGATGAACAGACAGGTGTTGCATTTGGGCAACCACAAAAAGAAAATTACAAGACACCAATTCAAAATAATGACTTGTAATTCTTAAAATCTTTAAATTTGTAACTCAGGTCATAGTGTTAACATACAAACTCATAATTTTAACTGAATATCTAATAATTATAATTATCTATCATGCATTACTTTTTATTTATTTTTTTCTTTTCCTGTCACAAATGGGCTTCCATGCTACAAGCAAAATGCTAGAGGTCGAGTGTAACAACAAAGACAAAATGGGTCATTAGACCAGGGATTATGTGCTGTATGGCAACACAAAATGATACTACACTTGAGGGCTGAAATCTAAACGTGTGGAGGTACGAGAGAGAGAGAGTACGTACTGTCTCCGAGGCCTGTGACATTAATCTTGCTGAGGTCCACTGTGGGTGCCACAGCGACGTTGAAGGGGCTCTTGGGAATGTGATCTCCACCATAGGTCACAGCGACTCCCATGGGACCCTGAGGCAGGAGGGGGAGCAGATGGGATCACATAAATTATAAAAAGGGGAGACAGAATGACGCTGCCTTAACACAATATCAAAACCTACATAAAAAAAGTAACAGCTGGCAAAACAGCAAAACAGTTGATTAATAGAAGCAAATTACCGTTCTGAAATCTGTAACCATGGATACCATGAAAATGTGTCTGTTACTGAGTCTAGTTAAAGGAACAGTTTGACCTTTTGGGAAATGTGGAGCTGGAGCCAGGAGTGATTATCTTAGCTTAGCTTAGCATAGAGACTAGCTAGCTAAGTAAAAATAAGTAAATTCAGTAATTAACATAATCTTATTTCTTTAACTTTTAAACTTTAAAAAAAAAATAAATAAAACGTGTCCTGCACTGAGCTTTAGAGTTTTTTAGAGGAGTTTTAGAGGCTAGCTGTTTCCCCCGTTTCAAATTTTATGCTAAGCTAACTGTCTTCTAGCTCTAGCTTCATAATTAGCGCACAGACATGAGAGTGGTGTCGATCTTCTAATCAAAGTCTGGGCTAGAAACCAAACTCCCACAATGTCAAACTTTTCCTTGTATGTGTAGAGAGACTGGATGTTCATCAGAATCGTTCATATGTGCGACTCCCTCTCCCATCTTACCTGCTGCACAGGTGTGTATTTCACAGTGTGTGTGTTGTCATGGTTGTTGATGATTTCAAAGTCCTTGACGGATTCTCCTTTGGTTGGACCACTGAAGTTACAGTCCAGGTTCGCCTTTCCTGCCCCTTTAGTGTTCACAGTGAAATGAGTGGGCTTGTTCAATTCAACACCTGAGAGAGAGAGAGAGAGAGAGAGAGAATTAATTAATTAATTAATTAAAATTAAAATTAATTCATTCCCATTTCTCAAACTCCAGCAGTTTATAAAATATATTTTTTTAAGAGTGCGATGCCAGTTAAGTAATTGTGGAGGTTTGACTTCAACGAATAGAAAAACTAGGTAGTTGGTTGTGTTCACCACCGCAGCTCAACAGAAAATAGAAAACAGGAAGTTGCAGAGATAAATAAAAATACTTCAGACTGAAAAGGTGGTCTTACCGCTGCGGCTCAGTCCTGGTCCCTCCGCCTTCACTTTGCTGGCATCATGAGAAGGATCCACTTTGACCCTGATGGGCGTCATTGGAATAGCCTAAACAACAAACGTAAGCCACACTGTATTCAAACGCACACACAGAGCACACATCGTCAACCCTGGATTCTGCACATGCACATTCTGCTCTCATTCATAATTCGAACAGTGCATGAGTCGGACTCACCTGGTCGGCAAACAGGACCATGATGGTGTAGCTGCCTGCTCCAGGGGGAGTGTATTTGACGGTGAAAGTGTCGTTGTCATTCCTGATGATGTCAAAGTCGATGTCGGCCTCTGCGGGTCCCACCACTCCGGGGGCGCACTTGATTCCTATGCTGATGTCACCTGAGGACAGGAAACAAAACACATGGATCGTTTCAGCTGATGCTCTTCAGTTGTCTGCTGCAGCCATTTTGCCTCTTTTGTCTTAATTCATTTTTGGCCACTTGGAGCCAGTGTGTTTCTAACAAGTGACGCCTTTCACGTTACATACAGTATCTGATCTATTGTTGATTTACAAATACTGATTATTGCAGCTTTAAAATCTCTGCAGATCTCCTGTCAAAACTACTCATGGTTTATATGTCATCAGTTATTGAGGATGCAACTGTTTTATGTAGCTTTACCTTGACCAGCCTCTGCGCAGTCCACAGTGAAGTATGTTGGCTCGAAGGCCTTTAGGCCAGTCTTGGCCACCCCGGGTCCTGACACCTTCACCTTGTTTGGATGACAGCCTGCTCCGATGTTCATCTATGGTCAGAAACACAACAGCTAAAGAGACTTTTCTGCGATAAAATGTAAAACCACCTGTAAATGTGTGTGTATGTGTGTACTCACCCTGAATGGGCTGTCAGGTATGTTGACTCCTCCCCAGGAGACCATGACAGTGTGTTTTACAGGTTTGCGTGGGGTGTAGGTACAGGTGTATGTGCCGTTGCCATTATCCTTAACCTGGACATCCACAGGAGTGCCTTCACCATCCTGTGCAGGTGTGGAAAACCAAACTGTTAAATAAGACAATACTAATAAAATCCCATAGATCTACAGTATCGAGGTGTATACAACTTAAAGACAGAGGTGTCTGAGCGGCTGAATCCGGGCCAGACGATCCTACACATGCAGTACATTTCTGGTCACATCCTGAAACACACCTGAGCCACGATCTTCAGAGGAGCTTTTCCTCCTTGTTTGGCATCGACTGTGAACTCAGTGGGCTTTCCAACAGCCAAACCACTGCTTTGAAGGCCTGGACCATAAGCCTTAACCTGTAAGAAAACATAATGGTGCTTTAGATATACAGTATATATAATATCAGTTTTACTTCTGTATCTGTTTTGCAGTACATGTGTCCCTGGGTGTGTGCATACCTTGTCTGGGTAGAAGTCTTTGTTTGGTGCGTTGACAATCTCGGCCATGAAGGGAGAGTGCTGGATGTCTTCGTTGTTGCAGAGCACATGCACAGCATACTCTCCAGGCTCTGTGGGCCAGTAGCGCACGTCACAGGATCCATCGCCCTTGTCATCACATTCAATTTTGGCCTGAGATGGACCTTCCACAGAGAAACCTGAACAGGGAAAAACCAACACACTTTGCTTTGTATACTCACAACCCCACATACTTTGAGGACTGTTTGTGTTATCGCTGTCATCTCTTACCCAGTGTACCGACGTTGTCTCCAACAGCCTCCACCACGAAGTCGGCAGATTTGCCAACAATGCCACCCTCCAGTCCTGGACCCCAGGCCCTCACCTTCTGCTGGCCGGCCTCAGCACCAATCTTGACCTCAATGGGACTAAACAGAGCAGACAGCGATCAGCCACAACCACAAGTTAAAGTAGTTCAGTTGTAGTTTTTATTGTTTTACATGCCGGTGTGTGTACCTGCGGGGGATGTGCTGTCCTCCCCAGGTGATGGTGATGGTGTATGTTCCAGGTGTGGTGGGGTAATACTCAAATCCATACACACCATCTCCAAGATCTTTCCTTTTACACGGCTCCTCAAGACCCTCTGTGAACACAGTGAAGGACATTAGTATCACAGTGTAGATAACTAACACAGCAAGTATATGAGGCTTAAACCTACAGGAATTGATTCTTTGGCCACTTGGGGGCAACGTAACAAGCTTTAAACACAACATTCATTATTATTATCTAATATATAATATATACCTATATAATCAGGTATATTGTTCACCATCTTAGTTTAGCTTATTAGCTGGCTAACATTTGCTAATTAGTATTAAAAACAAGCAGCTAACTTTGCCTGCTATTTGCTGCTGCTGGAAACAAGGCTGGTGAGAGCAGTTACAGCTCGCAGTGTAGCTGAGTGACATTAGCTAGCTACAAGGGGCTAAAACACTGAGGGAAACTGCTGCATCAGGTGATAACTCCCTGTGGCTTCGTTACTAAAAGGAACTGTCACATTAAAATAGGGATTTGAGCGACTTAGCCAAATATGGATTAATGTAGCATTAAGGGAACAGTATTAAATCTAGTCTTATTTTCTCATATCTATCTGAGGATTATTAATCTATGCTTCAAAAGTATATCAGACCTTGCCTAAAGTGATGGAGTTGATAAACAATTTGGAATTAGTAATAACAAGACTGGTGTTTGCAGCGTAACTCACTGGGGCCCTTGATGGAGACCTTGAGCTCTCCGGTGCCAGCTCCTTTGGTGTAAACCTTAAAGTCTGCAGTCTCCTTCACCCTCAGGCCCTTTGGCTGCAGACCACGGCCCTTAGCTCTGCAGAGGGTGGGGTTACACGCTGTGAAGAGACACACACAATGAAGGAGTGAGAGAGAAACAGACACAGAGACAACTCTCGGTATTATGACTCCAACATTACGACCATAAGAGAGTTCAGTGGTGGTTTCAGTGGGGAGAAGAGGAATGAGGTGCGGGGTGAACCATATGAAACCAAAATAATTTCCATCCGAATGGTGCATCCATCACAGTGAAGGGTGGCTGGAAAGCTTACAGTTCAATTGTCCTTTCCTGCCTTCCCTCTACCTCGCACACCCCCCTCCGCCTCTTATCCATCTATCTTATCCCGCAGAGTGAAATCATAGACCACAGTGAAGGATGTGAGCCCTTATCCCCACACAGGAAGTTGTGTATCCTTCATATCTGCTAATTGAAAGTGCATAAAATAGGAGCTGCTGAGTCACACTTGGACACCCTGCAGGAAGCAAAGGAAACCCCACAGGAACAGAGACTATTGAAAGAGGCACAAGATATTTTCCAGGGAGTGGACTACTTGGCACTCTAAGAAAAACGACACATTTATATTTTATTATATTAAAATGTATTTTGATGTCAGCAGGTCATGTGTGCTAATCTGGTATACTTGGCAGAACCACTATGACTAATGATAATTAGTTAGAAATCTGTCAGAAATCTTCCAGGTTAAACAGAAATTGATGATATATGAAGCTTTTTTTTTTTAAATGATTTATTAACCATTAATAAAGGTATTTGTTTTTTTTAATAACTTTTAACAGTGCCTTATTATAAGGTGATACAGAAATGTTTTGATATCACAAATATTTCATTGTTTCTTATTTCTTGTTAAAAGGTCCCATATTTAACTCTTTTTTTCTGTGTTTTATTTAAAGCTTTGATATTCATAAGAAGATATATTTGTGGTTTTAAGAACCAAAAACCATCTCAATGTAGTATTACATCTCCTCTCTCGGGCTTCGCTCTGGAGCGGTAGTAACAATGGGTCAGTCAGCCAATCAGAAGAGAGGCTCTGAGTGAATTAATAAAAATATAGGAGATTTCAGGTAAACACTAGAAATCAAATCCTGTAGGGTTGGAAGGTGGGTCCAGGTGGGCGGGGCTTGGGGCATGGCTGAGGGCGGTAACTGTTTTGTTGTGACATCACAAAGTTCAGGAAGTCCTGACGGCTCGTTTTAAGGCTCAGTTTCTTAATACAGGCTGTGTGCATTTTCCTTTGGACTGAGCACTTTGATTCTTTCACAGTGTTAATGTATTAATATATATAATATATAATACAGCTTTATAATCAAAAAAGACAGAGTAGTCTCACTTTATACATTATGGGACCTTTAAACATTCAATTGTTTTTTATTATATGTTTTTGCTTGTCTGAGGTGGACACACCCAATGCAACTTAAAGGTTGTGTTATCTCTCAGAGAGGCAACGCTAATTACAGTCCTACCACATACTTTAATTCCATGTAACCATGAATCATTGTGCCAAAAGCTATATTTTAAACAATGCTGGTCATGCAATTACAAGTACACTTCTTTGTGAATTGTGTCACTGTGTAAACTTAAGACCCTTAGTGAGCTGGAAGAAATGAGGCATCTGTTTTCTGGCAAATACAAACTGCAGTTTAATGGTGGCATTCTTCCATCTAAATGTGAGCATATGTGGCTGAATTTCTTAGTTAGAGTATTTCCTCATGGATATGCCGAAACCTCCTAATAAGGAAAAAGTACTGGAGATGCCTGAGTCATTTTGAGTTTAGAGGCAGATGACAAACACACACACACACACACACACACAACACACATATAAAGCCTGTCTACACAGGGAAGTTAGTTTCAAGTAATGACATGCAATTCCACAAAAACACACATACAGAGCGAAGGATTACGCAGTCCAATATCTACACAGACACACAGCTTATCCACTCATGCATGGAATCGCACACGCACTCACTCACTCACACACACACACACACACACACACACGCATGCGCACAGTGGGTACCCAAGAGAGATCCCAGGAAACAGGAAATGACAGCAGAAGGAAGAGGCCGTTCCAGAGAGAGGACAGATACCACCAGGCCGCTATCGAAGAGAAGAAGGGAAGGAGGGAGGGGAGGAGAGAGGACACGGCATCCAGTACAGTGGCAGGAAGAGACAGCAAAGCATTAGACACAACTGAAGAAAAAAAACAGCAGAGTGAGCATATATTTAAAAAATGTTGGCTTCACAGTGGGCTTTGTTATTGCTCACAGTCACAGATCTTGGACTTCCATTAATGCAACTTTAACAGGGAAAAACATTTAGCAGTAACATCCTATACAGGACAACTTATGAGCAAGATTTCTCTCAAATGTATGACTCTTACCCTCTCCCACGTTGACTGTGAAGGGGCTCTTGCTGATCTGACCGCCAGCGAACGTGACATAGATGATGTGCTGGCCCTCCTGGGTGGGTTTGTAGGTGCAGCGGTAGCTGCTGTTGCCCTTATCCTCGATGGTGCAAGTCACCGTGTTCTTCTTGCCGGCAGGGTCCATGATCACCACCTCCACCTCCCCAACACCGGCACCTGAGAGAACAGGGAAGTCAATGAGTGGCATTCAAGAACAGGAAAACACATGATAAAACACACTCGCACAGACATCCTCAGTTTCCATCCTAACAACAGTAAGGAAGCCAAACCTCACTAACAGCGTCCGTGTTATTACCTGCTGTGTAGACGTCAAAGTAGGTGGCCTTGTTGGCGATGTTTCCTGAGGGCTCCAGGCCTGGTCCCTGGGCCGTGGCCTTGCTGGAGTCTCCTTGAGCCATGCCAACCTCCACTTCAAAAGGGCTCTTAGAGATGTGCTGGCCTGCAAACAGCACAGTCACCTACAAAGCAGAAAGGAGAGAGTGAAGCCTTTAACACTCAGGTCCCACTTACAGGGCATACAGGTTACATGCAGGCCCTGAAAAGCCTTAAATGTTTTCTCAATGTAATCTTTTTGCCGTGACAAAGGATTATTTTTAATTGATTAATCCAGCTATACATTTTACGTCATGTATCCTGCTCCAAATATCATAACGTTAACTACAGTGCAGCCCTCTCTACTTCTTAGAGAGTCATATCACACTCATGTGAGTTCAGTCCTATGCATAAAAAATAAGCTCTTAGCTTACCTTGTGCATGCCTGTGACTTTAGGGATGTAGAAGACAGAGTAGGTGCGGTTCTTGTCATTGTTGGCTGTCACTTTAGCCTGAGAAGAACGTTTTAAGAAGTTAACACAAATAGTATAGTGCCATCATGAGCTAGAAAAGTTAGAAGACTGTATCTCTTCAGGACCAGTGTCTCACCTCCTCTCTGTGTCCAGCAGGGTCCTCCACATAGACCAGCACCTCTCCCATTCCTGCACTGATGGTCTCGACGGTGAACACAGCTTTCTTCATCACCACATTACCGACAGGCTCGATACCTGCAGAGAGAGGAGGGACAGTTCATTAAAAATACATATAAATATGGTCCTGAACTGAAGTGAAAATGCTGTGGGTACCTGTGCATGTCATTTAACAGTCATGTCAAATTTAAGGCAGAATCCAGAAGAATCTACAGTAAATAAATTTGCCTAATTTGGAAAAGCTCTCAGTTTCTGGGTCATCGGCTGTAAACATATTCTAATCTGATCCAGCTGCTCCGGGTACTGCATTTGTTTCCTTGTTGAAGTCTAGCTGCAGCTGCAGGTGTGTGTGTGTGCGTGTGTGTGTGTGTGTGTACCGGGTCCATAGGCGCGGGCCTTCTTGGGGTTGAGTTTGGGTCGGAGAGGTGCACCAGGCTTCAGTTTAGCCTTGGGGAACTGGGACAGGTAGGTCATGACTGAATGTTCGTCCACATTGGGGTCAACGATCTCTTCAGGGGTAATCACCTGAGAAGACAAGAACGTTTACAAATGAAAGGGCAGTTGTCCTTGTTTACATATTTGCTAATGAAAGAGAAGCCACAGCTGTACAGCCTGAAGCAATGATTGATTAGTTTCCACGGAGACGTCTACCCACAAAAAAAAAATCAACTGAGTTGTGTTGTGATTTAGTGATCATACCACATACCAACCTCCACCTCAGCTCAGAAAGTACCTGTGGTAAAGTAACATGCAAACAGGCTGGCACCCGCTCACAAAGACATACTCATTGTCTGACTTTACAACCCACAAAGACAGCAGGGGAAGGGACGGAGCCAGTTTCTGAGCAGAAGCAGAGCTGAGGGCGGAAACGGCAGCGACCACAGAGCCAACTGTCAGCACGCTATGCTGTGCCAGCTGCCAGCGCTGTGCCAACTCAGTGCCAACACAACACACTGTCAGACAGTCACAACCCAAGAACCAGCACAGTGAAACTACATTTGGTGAATCTCCCTATCAAACACTGAACTTTCCCTCTGGGCGAACACGACAGGGGATAAAATGTTTTAGTCAGGGTTGTGTTGATTATGTATGAGTATGATCATTACGATAAGTCTGGTGAAATATTCTATATTTTCTTATCGTCAGCAAACGCAATGAAAATTATCAAAATTAAATACTAAATACTAAAAATAGTTCTCAACAAATGCACTATTTCCTCCTGTTTGAATGTTTACCACAAAATCTGACAGACTGAGCTGCTTGATCCAAATACTGAAGGTCGTAGTTCAAAAATATGAAGTTTATAAGCTTAAATTATTGATGTTTTATTGAGTAAGTCTGCTGAGTCTGCTCGCAACTGTACATCGTTTGTGAGGGAAGAGCCTCCACTCTGTAACTTCAATCTTTGGCTGAGTACAGACACAAAACCAGCAGCCAAGTTTGGCAAGTTAAATCCCTGAATTAACCTTCATTAGCCACAGCCGATATTATTTGCAGCCAGTGACGTTTGGGTAAAAATACGAAGCTGCTTCCTGAATCGTTTCTACACTGATCTGGAGGATGAGGATCGGCTCAGGACGTCTACTAAAAGCTACAGTGTCCAGCTGCTTTGGGACGTTACTGAATGCTTTTTAAGAGCTGAATATTTGTGACCCTTAACCTCTTCAGTGGGAAGCAGTGGGCTTGGGACTAAGTGCAACAGACAGGGAGGAGAAGAACATTTTTGGTTTTAGTCTTTTCATGAGATTTCTTGACACTAAGAAAAAAAAAAAAAACTGAATATCCATCTTCTCCTCGAGTTCAGTTTATTTAGTTTATCCTCGTCTAATCAGGTAAAACTGAAGGTAAACCATGGTTCAGTTAACACAACGTTAGGACAAACAGCTGTCCAAGAATAAACCATTAGTAGGTTAAAGTGATCCTTTGTCCCTGCTGCTGGTAACCTTGGTAACAGACAGACAGTCTGATAGTGGTAAATGCGGTGTAACAGTGAAGATGTGCTAAACATGGTGCATAGACATGAGTCATTTATTTTTCATATGGAAATGTGTAGACAAATCTTTATTGTAGTTCTCAGGTTCCTTCTTTGCCTTTAAGATTATAGATATGAAATGTGCTGCTTTTGGCACAGAGTTACACAAATTGTTGAAAAAAAGTCATGGGCTGCTTATTGACTGAGTGTTCACCAGCCTGTGATTGTTAACACGGCCACAGAGACAAGTGAGAAGTGGTGAAGGCAACGTTGTGCAATTTGTTCACTTCCAGCGACTCTTCTTCTTAGCCATAAGCTTTTGGTTATACAAGGCTAAATGAGGCTGTAGCAGCACTCCCCAATATCCTGCCTCTGAATTAAACTTTTAATTTGTAATAAAAATGTGTTTGTTCAAAACAGCTTCCTGGTCCATTGTTGTATGTATGTATTTTACCTGTGGGATGCCCAGCCAGTCGTCAGCTTGCTGCATGGCCTCACGGGCGTTGTCCACTGGTTTGGTCTGATCCCACTGGTCCCAGTCAGGACACAGACCTGCAGGAAGGAGAGTTGGATTTACTACAGGAAGCAGCAGGATGATAACTCATTTAATGAAGATAGGTAGAAACATGTCCGGACGATATATATAGAGATTTATAATGATAATAAGCAGTTCTATTGTGTGCATTTAAAACTTATAAATTGTATTTAAAGCTGACAAAAAACTGTTTTTATTCACAGCGATACTCTGTATTATTCACAACCTCACATTTTGTCTTGTGAATGTATGAAAGGGAGAATTAGGAACTAAGTTGCACTTTGTTGTTATAGTGACACAGTATTTCTGTTGGATTCAGGGACATTTAGTAAACGTGAACTTCACTACACAAAGGAACTGAGAGCCTCTTGAGAGCCTGATAATCTGTCTAAATATGGCCAAACATGTTGACTCCAAAGTTGCAGCCTTGATGGCATCCAGCTGATAAAGGCAGAACGCATAATATGCCTAATCTGTATTCGAAGGTGAATGTGGAGCAGTAATTATCTGTCTCTGTGGCTCGTCAAGACGTCTGCCCTTGAATTTATCCACTGGATGTTATGATACTCCATCATTAACACACAAACGTATCCTGGTAAAGTGTCTGTGTCAGCAGTTTTTCCTCTACTTGTTTATAATTGTGTCTGAAGTCTGTGGGTTATTTTTGGACACCGTAGGGACATCTTTTGCTGGAGGGATGTAAAAACTTTTGTTGAATCCTTATCTCTGGCACGAGGCTGTTGGTGATCCACAGGTATGCCAAACATCCTGAGTATGTAAACAGAAACCTCCTTTATGCCTCACTTTCCTTCACCTACATCCCTCCTCCCCCTTTGCTCCTCCTCTCTCCTCACTTCACTAATTTAACAGGACTCAGCACTCCTGCTCTTCATCTCCACTGCCCTCAGTTTTTTCTCTCGCAGCGATGAGAATTAAGCACTTCTGCCTTCCCTGACCTCAGCTGTCAGTCACTGTTGGCTGCAGAACGTTATGACGCTAAAATCAGCCAACTTACATCTACGATGCAAAAGAGTTTCAACACTGTATTTAAATGTTCACAGTAAAATTATGTGGTCCAATGTTTTCCTCCAGAGACAAATGTTTCTGGCAATTAGGATTTGGCTGGTGTTAACTCGAGTCGCTGGCTATGGGGGGATACAGATGTGGGCACACACACACACACACACACACACACACACACACACACACACACACACACAGTTCCTTCACCTGGAGCACAGCTGTCAACCAGGGCACCGAGGGCCCGACCGGTCTGCCAGTCTCTGTGGAAGTTGGTGATCGGAAGCTCGGGCAGCTTGTTCTGGATCCATCCCAGCAGCCTCTGCTTAGGCGTCTTCTGCTTGCCATCATCCGCCTCCTCCTCCTCGTCCCACATGGGCATGGAGATGGAGTAGTGCAGGATCAGGGTCCATATCAGACCCAGGATCAGCTTCAGGTTCCCATCCACGATGGCTTTAGAGTCTAGAGTCCAGAAGGAGAGAGAGCAGATTTGAAGTCATGTTATCATGCTAAAATATATCAGAGCAACATCCTTGTTCTGTAGAAGTGTTATAAGACAAAAAGAAAAAAAGGAAGCAGATTTTTTTTTTTTTTTTTTTTTTTTTACACACACATGTATTGAAAGGGTTAGGGTATTTTGAATTTTTTTTTTAGATACAGTCAGGTCACAATGACCACGCAAAGAATGTAGATAGGAGATACACGCCATGAGAGGGACTCTGTCTCTTGTTTGATCTTTGAGCTTCTACTTAACCATCAGAAGTGAAATTCCCCTCAGGAACATCTGTTATCTGCTATCTCATGTATGTCTTGAAGGAGGAGGGGAGTGCATACCTAGAAGTCATCGCCCATGCTCTGGTCTGGGGAGGGATTGCAGTAGTTTATGTCCTACAGATTTCAATCTCCACTGAAGGTTATCAAATGACATTGAATAGGATTCAAACATCAGTTCTGGTGCTGCTTGATCTTAGTGCAGCCTTTGATACTGTTGAGAGTGGACGTCTATGTTGGATTATCTGGTCCAGTCGTCAGTTGGTTTGGACCTCAAAAGGAAATTGCTGTGTTGCCACTGGTGACCATAAATCTGAGCAGGATCTGCTTGATATGTGGAGGCTTCAAATTCTGGGCCATTACAATTCAAGCTGTACATATTCCCATGAGGCCAAACCATGCACAAAATAAGAATGCTGATTTACTTGGCCAAATGAATATGGTCCCACAAATTCATTCATTCACTATCCAGTATTTAAAAGATCCCATATTGTATAAAGTAAGATGTGCATGTCCAGGCTTAGAGCCTCCTCTCTTCTGATTGGCCACTGACCTGTTGTTACTAGAGCTCCAGAGAGAAGCCTGAGGGAGGAGATGGTAAACTACACTGAGATGGTTTTCGGTTCTTAAAACCACAAATATACCTTCTTATGGATCAACACTTAAAACCATAAAAATGAGTCAAACCCTCTCAGTCTGAGACATAATGTAGGTAATCAGAAGATGGAGACCGAGACAGACTGAGAAACAAAGACTATTGTGATGAGTGTAGAGGGCTCTTTCTGGATGAATCATAGTGCACGAGTTATATAAATGTTTTCACATGGGAACATCTGAGCAGAAATATGATACATACACATGCTACTTATTGTTATTTTAGTACGGCCACCATGCACGTTCTATGTTTTCTATATAAAGGTTTGGGATGATTTATACATTTAAACAGATATAAACTCATTCACTTACACACCAGTCTATATTGCAACAGAATGACATAACACCACGTCTGGTAACATGGTTGGTTGTTGTAAATTGCATCTGAGGCATTTGTCTGTGTTCACACACGACCACATGCACCACTGCAAGCAGAGGAGAAAGTGACGCAACCAGAAGCTAGCCAGGGCATGAGGAAGATCTCACACACACACACACACACACAGACACACACACACACTCCAATATAAACACTACAGCGTGCACACACATGTTGCACAAGGAGCAGTTGATCAGGAGGGATGATTGCTTAGGTCCACCCTTGAGGAAAGGGTGGAGCAGTGTGTTTGTGTGTGTGTGTGCCCTGGCGGATGGTGATTAAAACATAGTTAAGGAGGAAAATGGGGTTAAAGTTCTGGCTCTTGTGAGGATTTGAGGCTAGGTCCTGATGGCTATCAAGGGTGTACAGTGGTTTCAGGCTCTCTGTGGTGTGTCCGTAATGTTTGGGGTCATGTGATGTGTGAATCCCACCTCTGACAGCAGCTGTGTTCACTTGGCAGTTTCCCTGAGACTCTGATAAAGGCTGCAGGGAGCATGACAACAGAGAGAACGAGGCTAAAGAGAAACAACATGAACCTCTTTGGACAGGAGAGCTTTAGGCTAAATTCATTCCAGTGCTACTCACATCATTGTCAACTTAATTTGTTTTGTTATTGTTGTCTAGACTGGAATAATTGCTGGTAACAGCAGCTCAACCTCTACAACAATGAAGTCTTGAATGATTCGTTTTTTTCTTAGATATTTTTGCATAAGAGAGCTGGGGCTGCGGTCGGGGGCTGAGGCTACTGAAAAGGCTGAATATGTAATGCCTGCAGTAAGAGGGCCTGGAAGCTGTTTGGCCAAGAGTTTGAGGATGGGGTTAGGAGGGACGGGGGTCTAAACCAAAAGAGGGAGGTGGAATTTGATGCATGTTGAAGATGGAGTTGAGGAGCAAGCTACTTCAGAAATGAAGGCTGTTAAGAGATGAAAAAAAGCAAATCTAATGCAAAGAAACATGTGAGCGTTAGATCAGATGACTTTAATCAGAGGAATTTTTTTTGCCTGTATGCAGAAGTACATCTGGGACATCTCCCACTTCATCTCAGCTGACTGTCTGTCTGAATTCATATGCCAACACAGAGATGTGCTCGCGAGCTGCCAACCCTGCTACATGACATGCATGACATATGAGCAGCTCCCAGTGGAAAAACACTCTGCAGAGTGATAAAATGGAGCAGGGTCAGACGATGGGCCTGTTTGGATGACCCATCACCATGGGAACTTTGAGAGAGCTGGATGTTATAGCAACAGAGTGGCAACTCAGGCTGCTCAGGAATGATAGGAAAGGAAAAGAAGGGGCAAAGCTAGACGCAGAAGAGACGGGAAAGAGTGATTGCAAGGAGGGGGGGGCAAGAGAGAGAAATGTTGCCTGAAGGCAAAGATAAAACTCACTGACAGCTATAAATTGTCATTTGTACTGATAGGAGGGAGTGAATGGTGCCACAGGTTGGTACTTGCAGCAGGAATGCAGATCAGCTAAAGCAGGGGTGTGTCACATAGCAGCCTTTCAGCCACTGCAGCACAGACAGCACACGACCACAACATTAACAGAAGTGAAGAAGAGACCACAGTGTGCAACTAGTTATACTTTAAATATATCTTTTTCATAGTTAACTGAATAATCAGTCGTCTATAAAAAAAAATAAATAAATCAAAGAGTGAAAAATTGTCAACAGAGAAATGCATTAAGAAACTGAGCCTTGAAACGAGTCGTCAAGACTTTTGTAACTTTGTGATGTCACAACAAAGCAGTCACTGTTCTTAGCCACACTCCAAGCCCCGCCCACCCAGACCCACCATCCAACCTTACAGGATTTGGTTTCTCTGAGCGTTTACCTGAAATCTCCAATATTTTTATTTATTCACGCAGAAAACAGTGATCCAATCAGAGGAGAGGCCCAGAGCCTCCTTTCTTCTGATTGGCTCACCGAGCTGTTGTTATTAGAGCTCCGGAGAGAAGCCTGACAGTGGAAATGTAAAACTACATTAACCGCAGATATATCTTCTGATATATATCAACACTTCAAATAAAACACCTGAAAAGTGTAAGATATGAGAACTAGAACTAAGTCAACAACTATCAAAGCTGTCCAGTACAGAGCATCATTTCAGCTTTGGGCAGCAGACAGCGGCCCGTCCTCCTCCTCCTCCTCCTTCTCTTCCTCCTCCTGCTGGGTTTTGTTAGGACATAAATTTGCTCACACTGTCTGATAAAGTGTGGTTACGTGTTGTTCTTCGATTCATGCCTCTCACACACAAAGCCACTAAACATGCAAGGAATCTGCCAGCATTCCCGGCAGACCACGGTGCACCAGGCCTGACGGAGCCCATATACGGACACAGACTGCCGCAGACTCCCCCTATGCTGACTCATACCCCCACCCCCCCCCACTTCCCAACCCCACCCCCCAGGCTTTGTACTGGTGTGTGTTTTTGTATTTGTGTGTGTGTGTGTGTGTGTGAGAAAGAGAGAGAGAGAGTGGAGGCTACCGTATGGAGAGCGTGCATGTCTGTCTTTTGATGCTCCTTCTGCCCTAAAAACTCCCATGACTCATCTGTTTGGCTCGTTGCTGCAGCCCCCTACCCCCCTAGTGACACTGCTATGACATCATCACAACCCCTGACCCACAGCCTGACCTGGTCCCAGCCTCTCGCAGAGGGAGAGGGAGGGTGGAGAAGAAAAAGCACAGAGAAGAGGGGGAACGGCTCTGCACAATATTCAGGTTGCACTGCAACATCTGGAGCAGATTAGTCCTGAGATCTTGTAAGGCGAAGGACGAAACAGCACAGCAGGTCTGGAAGGACCTGAGGTCTCTCTCTTACCTGTCAGCCGCTCACAGCATCTTTATATTTATTCATACATGATACTGTGCACATATCTTTTAATGGGGCCCAGCTAAATTCAATCATGTCTTCACAAAATACATGGTACTAGTTGTTTGGCGATGTAGCTACTACTCGCAGGGCTAGTTGGTGAGCTAATCAGTCACAGTATCGTTATTGAGGAGGTTAGCTATCAGAGCCAACGGCCTTGCTAGCATCTCTCTCCCTCATTAGACGTTAACAAGCTTGGTCTCCAAGTTGACAGTTTACTCAGACGATGTATTTGTAGCATGGACTCCTGTCTCATAACTGTCCACAAACCACTCCCCTTTTGAGGAGCAGGTTAGACTGAATGGTGAAACTCACAGATTTTGTCACACGTAGAAGCCAATCCACCGATTGTGGTGATTACACTGAAATCAACAGATTTCACATCATAAATTTGCTGTTTAAACACTTGTGTGACAGGTCTTAAGTGTATGAGCTCCAGATCTACACTGATAAGTCAGCCAGCAGTTACTGCAAATATTTGTATTTGTGTATACTGTATGTCGGCCAATAAGTAACGAGACACTGCAGAGCAAGAATATAAACATATGTGTGAAGTAATTTAGAAACATTAGTTTTTCCACCAGGGAGCTTTTTTCAAATGTAAAACATCCTGGGCAAAACAAAGTTTGTTCATGTCCTGTTTTTATAAAAATAAAGTTCTCACATCAGTTGTTCTAGTATAAGTACAAATTTCTTGAAGTTTGTACATTTTCATTTCAGGAATGAAAACTGTGTTTCTGATTACAGCTGTGGTGAGCTAACTAGCAATTATCATGGAATTAATTTTAATGTAGCATACCCAACCCTGATCATTTACCCAAAACTCTCCACACAACATTTGCTTTAAGCCTGGTACAAACGACGTACAGCTCAGAGTGAGCAAGACTATATCATGTCCTACATACTGAACACATTTACTTGGTATTTAACTGGCAGACCCCTCAGACATTAAGACTGTCAAAGTGTACTAGGGTCTAGCAGCACAATGGTGCCAACATGGACACACACACACACACACACACACACACACACACACACACACACACACGCACGCACACATTCACACCATGTCTGGAAAAAGGGGGAGAGAAAACCCAGTCAGACAGAACACAGTGAGGAAATCTCACACATTCCACACTGCCCTTATCTCTGAGAGACACACACACACACACACACACACACTATAGTAGCCTGTACTGCCAGTGTCTGCCTTATGTTCCTATCATATATAAAAAAAAAAAGAAGGCTATAACATGAAACTTAAGAAAAACTCAAATGTGAAAAAACTGTGACATGAATTCAGCTTGTAGCCTCAAACATCCAAAAACTAAAAATCTTTGACCTGGAGCTCTCTCTCCTTTCCCTCCCACCTCTCCTCCCTCCCTCCATGCAACAAGCCACACTGGAGCTACTACACTTCCTCCTCTTCCTTTCTACTCCTTCCAGTCATCCTCCCTCCCTCCGCTCTCCTTCTCTTCACTCCCTCCGTTGGAAAAAAAGTTCCTCCTGGTTTTTAGCCTTAAAAGGGCAGAAGCAAACTGGATCTTGGCAGCCCTCCCATTCCCTGGGCTCCGGTTACAGATGGGGGGGAGGAGGAGGAGGAGGAGGGAGGACAGGAGAAGGGAAGGGAGGCAGAGGGGGTGGAGGGCCCAGAGAGAAAAGAGAAAGGCAGGGAAAAAGTGCTGTGTGGGACAAATTTTAAAGCTTGCACTGAAAACAGCACCCGCTAAGGATGGGCTGAGATATGTTCATCTGAGTGAGGAGGAGACCAGATAGGCTGAGAGAAAATGAAGTGTGAAGGGGGGAAAAAGGCAAGGACAGAAAAATGAAAAACATGGGAGGAACAGGGAGCGGCGAGTGGGGACAGGCTAAGACAGAGGCTGAGGAGGTGAGAGGAGGACACAGGCACCGCATGAAATGATGAATGAGGAGGTTTAATAAATACCATGCGGCTTTGATCAACCCCTCGTTTCCTGGAAACATCTGAGAACTACGATCAACCATAAGACCAGAGTCTGGGTTTCCAAGTAATTGATAGTTCTCGGGCTGGCAAAAATGATTCAGGTCTGGAAAAGTAGATCCCCTCCAGACGCGTTTCTGGCAAAGGAACTGGGGCCGCGTCTCTGTGTAGGTAAAAATCTTGTAACATAACAGTTTGCAAAGCACACAGCAAAACTCCAGTCAGTGCAGCTTTAACATTTCATTATTATTATTATTGAAGTTTATATGCAATTCATCTAAATATCTCACTTAACAACTGTAGATTTTTGTTTGATTTATGTCTGCTTGTTCAGTCTGAACATGAGGCATGGGGTGCCGCGGCACGTTTCCAACACTGATGTAATGCAATAGCCTGAATACCACTGTGCTGAATGTGAATGCGCACTCCGCTAATCCTCAGTATCCACTTGACCAGTCCCCTTTCGCCTGTGCAGACAGGAAGCCATGCTAATGATAATGAGCTGGCAGGAAGTGATCCATTTTGACCTAACAGGGTGGCTAAACTCTCCGTTATCTCGCTCCCTGGCCAACATTCCTCTCCGCCCTGCACCGCCAGCACCATCGCGCTCTCACTTCTATCTTGTTTCTGAAAATTAAAGATTACATTTGATGCCGCATGACGTCCCAAACACCAGCAGGCCCTCGGCAAACAAACTATTTAGACTTCCCAATGGGTCCATATAGTGCTTGCTCATTATCTGACGGCTGACGATGCAGTTACAAGAGCCTTGGGAGCTGCCTGAGCATTATTGCTGTAATTACTCAAGGACATTGAGTTTAAACCTGCATGAACTCATGTTTTGGCCGCACAGGGGAAGCAGAAACAACACTGACATGTTATCACGTTTTTTTATTATCCATTTAACTGTGTTTCAGTCTCCACCAACTCCTGAGACAAATATTTGGCTCTTTAGCTGCTAAATTCTCCATTATTTTCACCAGCTAGTCTCTAACTGTGGCAGTCTGCTGTTTGTCAAAGATGGTTGTGTACAGTAGGTTTTAAAGGGGTTTTTGAGCAGAGAACAGAAACCTGCTGCTGCTGTTAACACCACTGATAAGATATAAGTGATGAGAGTGAACTAAAGCATCAAAGTGATGCTAAAAGTTTCCCCTAAGCTCCATAAACATGAAGATGTTCGTCATTAGACGTGACACTTGATAAATACTGATCACAGCAGCTTCCTTGGAAATGGGATCCATGACATGGAATCATTCATTATATCATAAGATCATAAGTGAAAGTCCTTATCAATAAAGGTTAAAATGAACACTGAATCAGCACATATTATCTTATTGCAGATATATAATATCCATTTATGTGTGCTGGCTGAAAGAAGAAACTGTGTTACAGAAATGCCACAGATGTGTTTAAGGTTATTTAAAGCAGCGTCACGTTACATGGTTTGTGCTGAACAAGCCGAGCAGTGAGATGTGGAAGGACTTCAGTCATGTGGAGATGGTACCATCCCGAGAGAGAGAAGTCAGACACGGACGTGCTCTGTCTAATCAGTCATCTCCATCCGCACATACTGCTGCCACCACACCCCCGACACAGTCCATCACAGATGCTCCACACCAAGTTAGCAGGCAAAATATTTCTGAAAGAAGAAGAACTTATCTCGTATCATACTGATTAATTGATAAGTCTTCAAAACTTAAAGCTACACTATGTCACTTTTTAAAAGAGGCAACAGCACAACCTCCCTCCTATAAATACAAAGCTGAAGTAATAAGCTATGAAACACACACTCACTACAACACACTCAGAGGTTTTGTTGCGTCAGTCTTACTCGGTCCGTTGTGACGAGCAGCTAATGGCTCAAATGTTGGGAAACTTTATTCCTCTTCTTTGCTTGTGCTGCTGCGCTACTTGTGCCACAGATGAACATTTCAATAAACATGTTGTGTTTGGTTTTCCTGCAGAGGAATGATTCATCTGTGACATAATAGAAAAATAGCCTATAATTGTGCTGTAACTGAAACCGACTCGGTGAGTTACACAGCAATATCTAAAGTTTAACAACATTAGTCACTAAGGGAACAACTAACAGCTATTTTCATTTTCGATTATTCAGCTAATTATTATTATTGTTTTATTATTTGCTCAATAAATCAGCAGAAAACATAAAAATACCTGTTCGATGTAAAAAATATCTTGCTTTGTTCAAACATCCTCAAAATATTCAGGTTCCTGTCATGTAAGACCAAGGAAAGATTCAAATTCCCACATTTTAAACCTAGAACATCAAATATTTCAAATTTTGGCTCGAAAATGACAAACAATCAATCATCAACACACCAGACCACGTGAAACTGCAGCAGAGGTGTGTTTTACTTCTACGGATTAAATTCTTTTTAGTCCTTAAAAGAAAATGATTCTACTTCCTCTCTAAAACATTACATACTGTGACTTTGAACCTACTTAAATGAGCCCATGTCTCAGTCTAAGTGCTAAGAAGACCTTCTGCTAAGTTAGTACGTTATCTCCGTCTTTTATCAGTAATATAGAGCACATTTTATTATTATGTAACCGTGTAACAGGAGGAGCCTGGTTGTTGCCACACAGGCGTCTGTCTCAACCTGCAAGTCTCTGCTCCCAGGCAAAGACAGGGGAGCAGCCAGGTACAAAGTTACACCACAGCTCTGTTTATTTCACATCCTGCCTGTGCCGGGAAGAGTTTGGCACCGTCGGGCCATCGTACTGTTTTTCGACAAACTCCACACAGGCTCGGTCAAGTTCAGATACAGAGGTTTTAAAATCTGGGCCGGACTAAAGCAAAGATGCTGCAGACGAGAAGCTGACAAAGCACGAACGTCTGCACAAAGAGCGTCTGTCTAATAAAACAGTCACTGAGTCTTAATCTGCTTAACAGCTACTGTGTTAAAGCCTCAGCGCGCACACAAACATCAGCAGGATGATGCCAAGTGAAATGATTGAGCCTGTTCAAACATGGGTGTGATGAACACAGAGGAATATCCACATGAGCAGTTCTCTCCTCGTGCACCACAGACACGTCCGCACACAACTTAAGATTTAAAGATAAACTGATGAACAGATACACATAAAAATAAAAAAAAATTGCATATTATCCAAGAAAACTAAACATACAGACCCACAAAAATCACACTGAAATATTTACCAATTGTTAATTTGACAGTATGAGACCTAATGAGCCTGTGCCTGTTAAATCAGTGTTACAGTCAGTGTCTCTCCCCTGGTTCACTCCTCTGGCTGCTAGGTGGCAGCCTTGTCACTCTTTCACTGCGCTCATGACTGAGTACATGCAAGTCCTCCTCTGGATTTATCAGTGGTCATGTGTCTGCTGCTGGTGCCAGATAGATCATGTGGGGGTTATTCAGAACTGCAGAGTCAGAGATTACCTGTCGGGCTGAGACCTCATTAGAGTCGACGCTAAACTGCAGCCTGTGCTGGGAATGGGAGGATGTACCACAGGGTAGAGCTAAAAGATCCAGCATGATGATGATACAGGAGCGGATCCATTTCAAGTAACAACCCTCATCTCAGTGATTATGATGATGATGATGATGATGATGATGATGATGATGATGATACATGCCAGGGCAATGAGATTAAAGCTGGTGCAGCAGACCACAGGTAATGATAAACAGGAGTTTGGGCAGGGTTAGCATTAAGTGGCAGCCCTGTTAGCTTTGTAGTCCAGTATAGGGCTGAAACTGTCGACTAATCAATTAATCAGTTCAAAATCAACTATTTTGAAATTCAGTTAATCATTTAACATAATAGTTTATTACATCTTCAATCAAGAAGATTGATACCACTGCAGTAACTGTGAGGCCACAGCCAGGAGGTGGTTATCTTAGCTTAGCATAAGGAGTGGAAACAAGGGGAAACAGGCACCACGGCTCTTTCTGCAAGTGGCAAAATACACCACCAGCACCTGTAAAGCTCAGCAGCTCACGTGTAGTATCTTGTTTGTTTAATCTGTACAAAAACAGAAGTGTAAAAAAGATAAGTTGTGGTTTTAGTGGTGGGTGTGTTGGGGACTATTTCTTTTGTCGGTTGTAGTAACATCTGGCACATAAAACCACAACTTTTCTTTTTTAAACAGTGTATTTTCAATGGATTAAACAAACAAGATAGCAAATGTTATTTGGGGGGCTTTAGAGGGTCCGCTAAGTGGATTTTTAAACCTTTGGACAGAGCAAAGCTAGCCTTGTTTCTTGTCTTTATGCTAACCTAAGCTAACAAGCTACTGCCTCCAGTTTCATTGTTACCTGGCATCGATTTTCTCATCTAACTCTCTGCAAGAAAGCAATTTAAGCTATTTCCCAAAATTCTCAAACATGAATATATTTGCTTTGTCCTCTTCTGTATTGCTGTAAACTTTGGGTTTTGCACTGTTGATTGGGAAATAAATGCCATTTGAAGAGTTTGACTGGCTACGTTTCTCTCTTTCCAAACATTTTATAATATAAATTACATCCTGTTTGTCACTCTCTGCCTTTTGGGTGGTGCAAATGACTGGTTTTTCTTGAGTAATAAAAGGGGAAAAAGTTACAATAGGCACTGTTGCATATCGGTACTTGTCCATTTTTAGCAAGCAATAGATAAGTAAAAGGAGAAATGAAAGAGGTGTGGACATGAAGATCCAACACACACAGAAAACTGAGAAGTCATCAGTTAGGAAAATGACTAAAGGTGTAGAAAGTGTAAAAAATAAAGTTTGAAGTAAAAGAAAAGAAGTGAAATTAAACAGAAACACAGAAAGAACTTCAGGCCAAAGACAAAAGGAGAAAGTGTGTGCATCATGCCGAGCAGTGATGGCAGTTTGGTAACTTGTGGTGAGGGTTGCTGCCTGGGTGTGTCCATTTTCTGCAATGAAAGGAGGAAGTAAAAGAGGAGAGCGGGCTCCTCTCTCATCTTCAGATTAAATGACTCAGAAGGAGAAGCTAGGATGAGGGTGAGTCAGCTGGAGGCACAGACAGACGGACAGACAGACAGAGCTGAGTGGGATGGCTCATTGTTGCCTGGTGCTGTGCCCCGAATACAAGAAGTGCATTGTTTAATTAAACAACAATCAGATGGCATCAGGATCAGAAAAGTAATCTCCCTTTAGGAATGAGTGCGAATTCTTTGTACGGTAAAATAAACCTCCTAATCTGAGGCGCGCTGCATTTGAAAATGTGACTCTTACAACTATTACATTTGCATAGATAGTATCTTCTATCACCAACCACAGCCTTGATAAACACCATCTCCACTCATAGTGTGAAACTCCACCTTTTCCTCTCTGGCAAGATGAAAGTTTTGGGGTATGACTGTATTTAACCCAGCGTTCAAACAGTGCCACCACCTCACCTGTCGCCTGCAGCAGGAAGTAGCAGCATGTGTGTGGAAACCATGAGCTGAGCCAGACATTCCCCCGGGGATGACAGGGACTCACTCATGTCTGATTCACACACACTCAGTCACAAACCTCTTCCATTCTTTCCAACCACAGACTGAGTGTTGAAAAAGGTTTTGTCTCGGGACAGGACAGGTGTTGTTGTTGTTGTTGTTGTCTCTCTTTTATCCAGGTGTTTGGGGGTGAAACATCTGCTAGAATTAATCAATCATTCTTATGCAATCTCAACTATGGACAATTATGAATCAAAGGCCCTTGAGCCTCTTTGAGAGCCACTCCCCACTGTTGTATTTTCCTGAGTCTGTATCACAGCTCAGCAGAACTTGACTTTAATTCACCCGCAGTCACACACACACACACAACTGCAAAATCATCGGTGTTGTGAGCAGCTGCATGTAGGCAAAGCCCATTAAACCCAGTTTTATGTCACCAAGCATGAGCCAAGTCCTGTCTAATGCTGTGGAGACCCAGCCCCAGCCCACTGCACGACATGAGCACAGACAATAGCCCTGTGTCTGTGTGTGTGTGTGAAAGAGAGAGAGAGAGAGAGAGAGAGAGCGACAGAGAGAGAAAGAAAGAAAGAGAGAGAGAGAGAGTGTGTGTGTCTGGGTGTGTGTAAAGGATCAGCTCCCCTATCCCACTAGGCCCGAATTACATCCCGGCCCACAAAGTTTGCCTCGGCCCAGCCCGGCTCAGGCAGCAGGGGAAACAGAGAAAGCCTGGGGCCCCTCTGCACACAGTCAGACCCCCTCCTCCCAAAACAACCCGCCTCAAATCTGGACAGCCAGAGACAAAAGTTCTGCGCCCCTTGGACACCGAAGAAACGCCTGCTTTTCTCCCTGAGTAATGTTACCAACACCCTCCTGTGGACTCATCTGACACTCCTTCACATGACTAAACTCAAGTGTGTTTCCACCACTTTTTCTTTTAAAAAGATGATTTTTTTTTCTTCTCCTGGGCAGCAACATGCTCAACGTTATTCCTGCAGGCCTGCACACATGTACTGTTCTTTAAACTATCTGCTTCTATATGGCACTGAAGTTTGGCTGCTGCTTAGCACCACCCAGGTTCGTTTCTTAAAGAAAACCAAACGTGTGTGCAGCAGCAACAACAGAGAGGAAACCTGAATGAAGGTGGAGATGTGTTAGGGGACAGCTGCCACTCCGAAGCGCACACACTGGCACCCATTCATTAAACTCAGCATTGTTTTTGCGGTGTGTAGAGACGTGTGTGACTCACCTATGGACACCAGCTTGATGTTCTCCTTGTCCAGGAACTCCAGAGCCACCGACACGTTCTCCAGCTGCATCTGGCGGAAGGTGGGCCTCTGGTTGTACTTTCTGAACATCTTCTTCTGGGACAGGACCTCCAGGAGCCCGATGAGCCGCAGCCCATCGCTGAGGTCCGTCTGCAAGTTGCCGATCCTCTTGTTGACGCATTTCAGGTGCTCGTTACACCAACGGGTGAAGGTGTTCTGCTGGATCTTCTTCCACGGCGCATCCTCGGCCAGGTCCTTCTCCGTGGCGGGCATTTCTGCGTCCTTGTCCGTGGAGAGAGCGTTGGGAGCGGGCGCGGCGCTCTGGTGGAGCCGGGGGTGGGAACCACTCATTTTTATGGTCTCGGCTGTCTCTCGGTTCGCTGGCGTTTTTCTGGGTGGAGTCTGCTCAACTTTGCGTGGCCGCTCCCTTTCTCTCTCTCTCTCTCTCTCTCTCTCGCTCTGTCTCTCGCTCTCTCTCTCTAGCTCGTCTGTGTTTGAGAGGAAAGAAAAAGAAAGAAAGCAGTTAACATGAGAGAGTGACTTATAGCCCGGAGATAGAGTTTTCTCATCGAGAGGAGGCGGCTATGTCAGAAAAGGGAGTTGTTCTGGATGAAACTGAAACTGTCCAAGTGAGAAACTCGTCCAATGAGGCGGCTCTAAGGCTGTGATACACTTTTTTCATGTACAGGACCCGTTTAAGAATAAACTGACACACATTTAGCTGGACTGTCAAATGGCAGTGATTAAAACCAGACTGACCAAAAGCTGTGGGGGAGAGACAACAGAGGGAAAAGAAAAGTCAGTATATTTCTCAACACATTGTCCAATAAATAACATAAGAGTAAAATTGTCCACATATGCTTTGGGTTAATCAATTCAACCTCACAGTCACTGAGAATGTATTTTAAAGGTCCCATATTTTACACATTTATTATTTGAAGTGTTGATCTATTAGAAGATGTATATGTGGTTTTAAGAACCAAAAAACCATCTCAGTGTGGTTTTAACTCTCCTCTCTCAGGCTTCGCTCTGGAGCTCTAGTAACAACAGGTCAGTGGGAAGAGAGGCTCCCTTCTGATTGGCTCACTGATCTGGCTCGCTGACTGTTTTCTGAGTGATCCAATAAAAATATAGCGAATTTCAGGTAAACACTCATAGAGAAATCACATGCTGCAAGGTTGGATGGTGGTTCCAGGTGCGCCGGGCTTGGGGCATGGCTGAGGGCGGTGACTGCTTTGTTGTGATGTCACAAAGTTACAGAAGTCCTGTCGGCTCGTTTTAAGGCTCAGTTTCTGAATCCAGGCTGGGTGCATTTCTCTGGGGACTGAGCTCTTTGATACTTTAACAGTATTAATATAAAACCTAGACCTGCTTGATAAGTAACAGTAATGTTGTAGCTACTGGAGGGAAAGGAGGTTATTTTCTGAGCTGGAGAAACGAAGTGATGCTGTACCAAACAGGATCAGAATCAGCTTTACTGATTATTCTGTGTGTATACACCTACAATGAATCTGACTTTGTTTTTGTTTTTTTTCTTACTGACGGTTCCAAGAACAATCCTACAGAAATGAAGGGCCCATGTTCAGGGTCCCTGTGAGGATATGAGCTCATCTGATGCTCGTGCTCATGGGTCCCAGGCTGCAGTGAAATAAATATTTGAGATATCCAGAGGGATATGAGGATCATAGGGTCACTGTGTTTGTTTCTGTCTCTTGGCCTGAATGCAGCTTTGTTGTTTGTGCCTGTAAGCAGGAACCGTGTGCTTATCTGTGCACATACTTTCAGCCTAGATTTCTACTTCTGACATGCGTGTGTTAGTGACATGCGTGTGTTAGTGACATGCGTGTGTTCGTGTGACATCACTGTGCTGTGTGTGCAGCCTTATCTTTAAAGAGGTCACAGTGTGGATCAGCCAGACACTGAGTGTCTAGACACCAGCCTTACCCACCTCCCCTGTTAGTCTTCACCGGACTGACCCAACATGAGATCACACACCAAGTATGCACTATATGATGAACTAATAGCAGCCTCAGTGTTTTATAGCAGCAGGAAGTTTCTCTAAATGTAACAAGGTTAATTTGGAAATGTTCTTCATTTTCACTAAAAGCTCTTTGAGGACAGTTTCCTCACTTGTGTCAAAGAGACATCTCTCCTCGGGTTTTCCTCAGTGAGTTGGACACATTTTGATTGTTTCTCTGGTTTGTCACATAATGTGGGGAATCACAGTACAGGAGAGGAGATAGAGAGGGGACGAGCTGGCAGATATTATAATCCAGAAGTCTTGAACTGTAGACGTTCTTAGACAGCAGGGACTACAACTCTTGTTGAGGAAAGTTGAGGAAAATGACTTTAGAGGAGAGCGCCAGCGACTTTCTATGGAAATGAAACAAAGTTCTGATGACATAAATACCTGTGTCGCCATGCTTGTAGTTTTTTTTATATGGAAGCTGTAGTTTTTGTGGTAGCTATAACGTGTGTTTAAATCATGAAGGGTTCAGTTTCTTACAGCAGTAGTGGCTGGAGATTTGTCTCCGATGACGGAAACTAAACCCCAAGGCGACGCTTCACTTTTACAGAACGACGGATGACAACATGCCGAATGAGAGACTGCGGTCACAGACGCTAATGGAGCAGAGGTTAGCTCGGACATGACGTTATGAGTTTGGCTCTCTATTCAGCTGCATTATGGGAGTTGTAGGATGCAGCATTTTTGAAGCTTGACTCATACTAGGGACTAAAAATCTGAATATCTTGACCTCTCCTACTTCAGTTTTCACCATTCTTTATAAAATCTGTTATTTGTAAGTAAACTTTGTGAAAGTGCAATACCAAATCTCTGGAGCGCTCCTTTAATATGACAAACTCATTTGATAAAATTTGCAAATCTTGACAACACATACAGAAGTTCTATCCTTCAACTCATTTTCTTTCTCTGAGTAACAGAACAGCAGAGGCCGTGAAGACCGAGGGAGAGAAGTGACTCTGCAGCTTTTTTGACTAAATAAGGAGCTCAGTGCCAGGAGCCACAGTGTGGCCAGCAGCCATCAAGAATGCTCTGCCTTTGTGTGGGTGTGTGTGTGTGTGTTTGTGTGTGTCTGGTCAAGGGAGAATCTGAAGAATGCCCCTCACCCCCATAACAACCCTGGAACCCCCAGTCTTAATGACAGCTCAATAAAAGGGCCCTATTAATGTATCACACACACACACACACACACACACACACACACACGCACACACACACACACACACACAACCTGGCAGCAGCTTGCTTTTAGATTCACTGGGCCATTTAAAACAATAGAACAATAGATTTAGACAGTTTGGTGGATAATTTGCTCCATTTCACAACTTTCATTACATTAACCATTTACAGGCTTCAGCCATAATTAAAATATAAAACTTTGGCGACGGTGGAGACTGAGTGTGGCAGAGCAAGGAGCAGGGCAGATTCACTGCATCTGAATTAAAGTGAAGCAGATAAGACACAGACAGTAAAGAGCTTTAAGTGGATGGATACACTGAAAGAGAAATGTTTCGAGGAATCATCCTTTGATTACTCACTACTGAGAGCACAGTGAAGTGTTGCCTGGAAGTGATTGAGCGCTGAGAAAACTGGTGAAATATTCACTGCGTAGCGGCCTATTGTCTCACTGGAATTCACCAAATAAACAGGAGACAAAACACAGGGCGGGGACAGGGAGAGCTGACCAAGACACATCAAAACGTCTCAGAATCTGAAGACCAACCTGCTCTCTCTGCTCTGTCGTTTGCCTCCCTCTAGTGATCATTTGTGGAACTACATTTTTCAGTTTTCTGTTCTTTGCATCGGCTCCTCTGCTTCTTTCTCTCGCTTCACTCTCCTCATGTCCTCTTCTCTTTTTGAAGCGTACCCACCTCTTCCTTTTCTCTCCTTCAGTTTTCCCCCCTCCGTCTCTACACTGGACATGTTTTCATGTATCTTCGTCAAATTATGGCTGATGTGTAGATGTTTGCATTTATTTGAATTTAGGAAAGCACCACACTGACAAATAAGGTTATTTCATTTCATGCTGGGGGATCCTGTGGTTAACACACAATCCGTATTTTTCACATGTAATACTTGAGGTGCAACGACTGTGAAACCAAGAAGGAAACCGCAATATAAATGTCAACGATCTAGTGTCACGATACAAGAAGAACACTGTGAAGGTGTGAACCTGCTGCAGGTGCAGCTTGTTCTGTTCTTATTACATCACTAATGTCACAAAACAACTCATTTTACATTTCTTAATTAACACTATAATACATTTAAATCACAAAAGTATTGATTACCAACAACTGCCAATTGGTCCAATCATGATGCAGTGATCGCACCTGCGGTAAATGTTTAATTAGCTCAAGATGGATAGTAACCCTGAGACTGCAGACCACCTGGCTGCATTTAAGTCGGGGTTAAGTCTGAACCAAACTGTGGAGTTGGAGGATTTATGTAAAACCCAAACTAAGAACTGTGTTACAATACAATTTTGTGCGACTTGTACTGATAAATGATAAAGTGCTTTGCTACTAAACCGCCCTGTAGTGTATAAAGCATCTAACACTGGCTGCACATAGACAAATTACAACACTGAATAATGATATCCAGTAATAGAATATATCATAAGACTTTATAGCTAATGAGTCCTGATACTTTTGATACTTTAAGTGCATTTTGCTCATAAAGCCTCTGTACTTTGAATAAATGAACACTTTGAATGCAGGAACTTTACTTTAACTTACGTGGAGTATTTTTAGGTTTTCAAATAAGATCTAAAAGCAGAGCTCTTCAGCCAAGCTACTCCAAATCCTTCAGGTCCTTACTCCAAAGTGCAGAGTTAAATACTGCACTTTTATTTGACATTTCATTTTCACGTTAGGGTTTTAGTCAAAGCTGACAATGAGCGCAACAGCTTCACTTCCTGAATCAGCAGAATTATATGAAACCCGAAGGGTGGAGTGCAAAGTGTTCCTTCAATATTTTATGTGTCAGGTGCGAATGAAGTCATGAGAAAATACGTCCAGCCTGATAAAGAGCAAATACAGTGAGGGGAGGGGTCTTTTGATCTTATATGATGATCATGTTCCAGATAAACTGCTGAATATGAATATATAAAGTGCTGAGAGCCTGCTGGTATATAAGATATTAAAGGAGACAGAGTTAGACTAGTTTAGATAGCTATAGTGGTTGAGATGAATGTGATTAAAGTGATACTTATATTATTATAGAACCAGCCTGCGATGCCGGCAGATTCTCATCATCACTCACCACACCCGATCAGCCACAAGCAGAGCACAACTCAGCACAGCAAGCTCGACAAATGTGCGTGCAACGCTGCCAACCACTTGAAACATGCGCACAAGGTGGTGAGGAGGGAACAAGTCAGATGCACAGATTACAGCAAAGTTATGGCTTTCCCCTTAATTTCCTGCAGACAGTGTGTGTGTGTGTGTGTGTGTGTGTGTGTGTGTGTGTGTGTGTGTGTGTGTGTGTGTGTGTGTGTGTGTGAGTGTGTCTTTCGGTGGCACTTGCTGAGTGAAAGTAGACCAAGATGTGTCAAATAAGGACAGGCTTGGTGTACATGTTTACGTCTCGCACTTTCTGTGCTGGCACACTCCTCTTTTTCTCTCCACGGCAGCTCATCACCTCTGAACGATCAAGGTGTTAGGAAACCAAGAAGCTGCAGAGAGTCATGAAAATGTCTTGGCCAAAATCTACAGTCATTTATTCTACAGTAAACGGCCGCGGAGCCTTGAATCTGAAATCGGTCTCCTCAGCTGTGTTTTAGATGAAAGGTGTACAGGAATGTTATGACCTCAGTGTGAAATCACCTGCCAGAAAAGGTTGGAAACGACTGGTTACGTTCACTTTGAGAACAAAAGAGGCACATTCCTGGAGTTCAATCCCATCACCAAAGACATTTAAAGGAGAGGAGAAACATATGAGGGAGGGGGCAGATGATGAGGAATGCGGTGGTAGATATCATTACTTCCATCTGAGACAGTTGGACTGGGGACGACCCTGTTCATGACTATAATAAAACTCATTTTATTAGATTAGATTTGCCTGATGCAATGAATATGATTGGGCCAGTCACATGAACATCACTTAAACCAGCAGTCCCAATTCAGAGTTTACACACCAACTTTCGAACTAGATTTAAGATTTACTGCAAGAAAGATGTTTTTTGGAGGAAAAAGATTAAAGTCTCATGATGATAAATCAATAAAAAAACGATTACCTCCACACACCCCATCTCGATGTGGCCACAGTGTGACATATGGGTATAAAAATACTAAGATGTGGATTTT
This sequence comes from Seriola aureovittata, assembly GCF_021018895.1. NCBI lineage: Eukaryota > Metazoa > Chordata > Actinopteri > Carangiformes > Carangidae > Seriola > Seriola aureovittata. The sequence goes on from NC_079372.1 coordinate 21,804,036, forward strand.
TGTAGAACTATTATCAAATAATGTGCAATAAAAAAACTGTATTAGACCACACATATGGTCCCTGGCGTCAGTGCTATTTTTACCAAATGTATGTTTTGCTCATGTGTCTTTATTTTCTGGTTTCTGGCTCAGAAGATGAAATACAGAATATTCAACATGTTACTCTCTCAGTATCATAAATACCAAATATCCTGTAGCTCTCTCTTGGATTTAGAAATATTGAGTTTCTGTGTGATGGCATCAGGCTGCTGAAACCAACAGAACTTCCTCTCAAACCTGGCTGTTGGATCTGTTCTGCCCTCGACAGACTGAGTTCAAGTCTTTTCTTTTTCCAATTTCAGATCAGAAAATGCACCTGTGTCTATCATCGTCTACGTGTTTTACAGCAGAAACACTCACCAGGCCTATATACAGTGTAGGCTAGGTGTGTGTGTGTGTGTGTGTGTCCTTCCACATCACCTGCTGACAGGTTATTTTAATTTAAAGGAATTAAATACTTCCTGGCACAGTGCCACATGTGTTCTGCTTCCTGAAAGAGTGTCCCCACCCCAAACGTAGGCTACAACTTCAGCTCCTCATTGGAGTCATCAGGAACATGTCATATAGTAAAAAAGTATAATAGGCCTATTTATAAATGGGAAAGTGTGGAGTCTCTGCTTTCCCTGCCTCTTAACCGTGACAGCAAGTTAAGCCCCTTTCATACTGACATGAGTGAGGAGCTGCTGTTAAATATGTGCAAACGTCCTGAGCTTGGACCAAGTGTCCCGCCTGCTCTTGTCAGACCCACTCTCGGCGGCGGAGGGCGCAAGTGGTCACCAATCTCCCCCCGAGTGAAAAAGCTCCACTGTCCGTGTATTACCTTATTTGGTGTGGAGCCCCCTGTTGTAGCTAACACCGGGGAGATGCTTCGGTTCCGTGGTGCTGCAGCTGAGCGGAGAAGGGCGTGCTGGTGCGCGATCGCCCTTCAACAAACGTTATGTGCAGGAATGAAGTGAGACGGACGGATGAGCTGAAACATCCAGGTTCACATCATCTGACTGACCGCCGCGGAGTCAGAGTCACACTGGGTCTATATGCACCGAAATATGCGTAACGGCACCGAAATCCGTGAACCGACTGAGTAAAGTAGCGCCAAGAGTTGGAAAGTTATTAGTGCGTGAGGCGTGGCGCACCACAGCTCAGCAGCAGCGGCAGCAGCAGCAGCCACCCGGTGAGAGCAGCGGACCCTCCGGTACTGTCTGTCCCGGCACCACGGGTCTGTCACTCCGCTCTCACCGGTCCAAACACACCAACAGATCACACATGACAGAAAACCTCATGCCACATTTTCACAGCAGCAACCAAACAGCCGCAACTCAGTCTACTACATGAAAACTTAAGTCATGAGAAACTTCTAAAAGAAAATCTCCCACAGTGACCAGTCAGACAGCATCACTCACTCACTCACTCTCTCACTCACTGCAACAAGTCTACACGACTTACATGTGTTGTAGCCTGTGATCCTGAAGTGTGTGTCTCCGCCGTCTCTCCGGTCCGCTCAGTCAGTGCGCGCAGCAGCCTGCAGTTACTGTGGTCACAGAGGGTGTGTTTGTGTGTGTGTGTGTGCGTGTGTCTGTGTGTGTGTGCGTGTGTGCTGTGTGTGTGCTGCACCGAGGTCCCGGACCTCCCTCCCCACGAGCAGTCCCAGTGGGGGGAAATGGGTGTTATTGGTTGTACGTGGTGTTGTAAAGGAAAGAAAGAAATAGTCCCTCCGCTCGTTTGCTCTTTTCTACCTCTGCTTCTCCTCGAGCTCTCTCTCTCTGTCCTCCGCAGCCAGAGCCTTAATTGGTAAACGGGTAAAGCATCGGAGGTGCTGGGGGTGTTACTCTCTCCCTGTTTCTGCTCTGTGCCTCTTTTTTTTTAAATGTGGGTGACGTCATGACCGCGCCTTCGGGATTTTAAAGGTATGATGTCACTGGTTCGTGAAGTGCACCTATCTCTCCCAGCTTCTTTTCCTTTAAACCAAGGGGTGGATAGATTCTCATGATCCGCACGCGCGCGTAGTGGTCGGTCCTCCCTACTTCCAGAGGTCAGGGCTAGTGTGTGTGTGTGTGTGTGTGTGTGTGTGTGTGTGTGTGTGTGTGTTTGTACTGTGTGAAGACCAGTTTGACTTATAGACCTCAGGGAGTAAGGACATTTTGGTCGGTCCTCACTACTTCCAGAGGTTAGGGTTAGAGTGTGTGTGTGTGTGTGTGTGTGTGTGTGTGTGTGTGTGTGTGTGTGTGTGTGTGTGTGTGTGTGTGTGAAAGAGAGAGAGAGAGAGAAAGAGAGAGATAGAGAGAGAGAGACATCCCCACATCTCTCTGCACCCTCTGTCCTCTCTTTCCTGTTATCTGTTATTGTTCAGGCAAACTAGTGAACAACATGGGGAGTTATGTTTCTCTCTGTCGAACCCTGCTCTGACTAAACACGGTGGTGGGAGGCGCGCGTGTGTGTGCGTGTGTGTGTGCATGTGTGTGTGTGTGTGTGTGTGTGTGTGTGTGTGTGTTTGAGTGCTCTCCAGCTGAGCATTGGCTCAGGAAACAAGAATGTTCGGCCTCTGCTGTGCCCTCTACTTACAGTTCATCAGTCTGGTGAGAGGATGGAGGGAGATGAGGAGGAGGAGGAGGACAGAGGAGGCCATGGGGGTGGAGGAAGAGGTGGAAGTGGAGGGTTTGGAGAGGTTAAAGTGAGAGTGGAGGAGAGGAAGGAGAGATAGCAGATTGAAGTTTGAATATCCCTGTGACTACTTCATAATATTTCTTATTGATCTTTAAAGTGTCTGGGTTTATAGAAACCTATTAGCTCAAAGGAAGAGCTCAGCGTTTTAGAAAACCGCCGTCACTTTGTTTCTGAGAGTTGGAGACTCACTCACTCCTCTGCCAGCGGACAGATGTTTTGACTTTGTGCAGAGCCAGGCTAGCTGCCTGATTCCAGTCTTTATGCTAAGCTACGCTAAGCTAACCATGAGCTGGTTTTAGTTTCATGAAGCAGTATTGCTCTTGTCATCTAACTCTGGGCAACAAAGCAAATAAATTCAGTGAGTTTCTTTTTTTAAAAGCATTAATTTTCCATGTTGTTGTAACCATGACAACAAACTTCCACTAACCTTTCCACTAAGCCTAGCAAAGTAGTACTTGTTACCCAGACCGTGATGTGTCTCTGACCTTGATTAGAAGCCAAACCATGATCATTTCTGTGCCTATTTTAAACCAAACCTTAACCATACCACCGTCACAGCATGAAACTGGTGTTTAACAAGGATTAATGTTAATAATAAAAACTCTATTTGTACAGCATCTTTAACAACAGACTTCACAAAGTGCTTTGAAAACAATGCAAAGGCAACAAAAACAATATAACAAAAGACACAGAACAGAAATGAGGTAAAGTTATAGAAAGAAAAGACAAAGAATACAATAATGCTGAGGAGAGTAGAAGACTATTCCTCTTGGATGGACCATGATGTGGACATTTTAGGTGGGGGGAGAAAAATGTTTCTGTGTGTTGCTCCAGGGGACATGGACAAACAACATATTTTACTGTTAAATTTGGAAGACTTGTTGATCCCGTTCATTAGCTAGCTGTGGGGCGGGTTTATGCTTAACACAAGGGGTTAACTGGAGCCCAAGTGTAGGTACTGTTTGTGTAGTACAGGTTGTCCTTTACAGTTGAGTGTTGGATTTCTAGACACCAAACACACAGAGAGAGGGGATGAAGGAGGTGAGGAGGCTCCACAGACAGACAGATGCAGTTCTCAAATTATCCTTCAATACTATTCATTTCTCTACAAAGAGGCGGGCCATAAAATTCTGTGTGTATGTGAACCAGTTTGTATTAATAAGAACCAGATGTTTGCCATTGCGGTTGTGAGATCGTCCAGTCGGTCAGTGACATCATCTGTATGCAGCTTGTTGAAGTTACATCACCAGAGGCTTTTTGTTCGGGTAAACACACACACACACACACACACACGCACACACACACTCGTTTTTATGTAATTGAGTGGAAGGAAATGTTGTGAATAACTCAGTGCACACAAGCAGCCCCACAACATTCACTAACATTACGCTGATGACACTCAGATCTATGATATAAATCAGTGATGATGGCAACTTACACCAGCTACTGTCCTGTCTGTCATGAATTAAGTTTTGAATGTCTCAGAAATTATAACGAATCCCAAACAACTGCATGTGGTCCGCCAAAGTCCATCCCGACTCTGCGCAGTCTTGGCTCCATCTCTGCAAACATCAAACCTGCAGCTTTATGAAGGCTGAAATAATTTATTTAGCTGTGATTAATGACCAACTGAATGGAAAACAAAAATGTAGCGTCACCCCATGATATTTCCCGTTTTTTTGATTTGTCAAAGATGCCAAACTTCACTGAACAACTAACCAGCATAGCATCAGGGAATACTGAGGGTACAAAGGAAATGTGTCGTCCATTTTAGGGCAGAAATAGACTGTATTTGATGGAAACTTAGACATGGGACATTCATTCTCGGTCGACCCAAATTTAGATGCAGTGATCCTGAGAGGCACATGACTGGAGAGAGGTGTGGCTGTGAAGGCCTGTATTTGAAATGTTACCTCAGTCAGTCTTCAGTTTGTAACAATAAATATGTATAAAATAAGGAAGTAATGATTAGACGGTTCACCAGGAGTGATTCATCGAGAAAGTGATGGGCAGGCTGATTCACATATCCAAGACCTAATCATTACATATTGATTCATCAGCGTATCACAGTCTGTTGTTGTGTAATTTCATCACTCATGTACTTGCTGTGCAAAGTCTGTGGTTTGTTGTTGTCCATTGGTAACTACCGAGAAATGACTAACTCCACTGTTTTCATACTGCAAGCACAAGATCTGATCTGATTTCATCCAGAATGTGATAGAAGTGAAGGTAAAGGATTTTCCTGATAGTCCAGAGCTCAGTGACTGATAACAAGAGAGAAGAAGGATTGCACATTATGAAAGTATGTGATTAAATTCCTGAAAAACTAAAGCGTGATAACAGAGTGTTTGATTTTGTCCCATGATTGGAGAAACTTGTATCAACATTTAGGAATACAATCTGAGACGAGAGCTGGCCACTGGCTAAGGATAAACCAAGTTAGTTCCAAGTGGGTTTTCATTCTGGTCTGGTCCTTCAGTCTATTTTAAAACCCCTCCGACACCTTTATGGAATAATAATCCCATTCTAATTGCAAATATGTGAAATATGTAGATTTGAAATTATTCCTGTTAATTTTTTTTATATTACTTAATTACTTAACATATTACTATATTACTTAACAAAACATTAGGCATCTTTTAAAGTTATAACTATAAAGTAGTTCAGTGTTTTACAGGTTATTTTATAAAATGACAATTAAGTACTGTGAAGGGGTGTAAAATAAAGCTTTCTCTCCTTTACCCCTCGTTTTATTGTTAATAAAACGTAAGTTTTTATATTATTTTATTTCATATCAAAAAGTTTTTACAATCAAGATAAAATACCATAGAAGTTTGGGAAGCATGTAGTTTTGGGAAGCAATGTAAGATCCCTCTGATGATCTGAAACGGCACGACAGAATAACCTTGGCCAGATTCTGCGTCCTGTCATATCATCGGTTGATAAACATGCTTTGTATGTTTGTACGTTTTTAAAGAGCAATATTTATGACAGAGTGGGTAAAAGGTGCAAAGGTGAGACAAAGGGATAGAAAAACAGACTGGTGCATAAATAGTGGCAAATAGAGGAGACTGATTCTGTTTTAATGTGAGAAGAGGGATTTAAAGAGCAACAAAAATGACATGCTGATAGTTTCAGAGAAAAATCATGGAGTCAAGGCCCAGCTGACAGCTTCCTAACAAAGCCTCTGTCTGTTAGCCAGTTAAAGAGCTAAAGTGGTAAATTGTTTAACTGGAAGTGATAGAGGAGACTGTCTAAAATGGTCCTTGTACTTGCCCCTTGTTCTCCTTCACACACACACACACACTGAAATATACATGCTGATACGGACAAACTGTGCTTTTACACAAGCACTATGTCACTGCCAACAAACCAGAGGCCTCAGCTCTTAGATTAGACCTATAAACAGCACATGAAATCCCACTTGCAGGTAATTAAACAAATATGTGTCTTTACTTGCGTTCCTCGCTCTCTCATCACCCCCATCAGACTCGAACTCAAAGGCGCTCGCACATGCACATAAAAGTAAGTCCCAAAAGACAAAGCGGAGTAAATATGGAAAAAGGTTACGCATTAAATGGAACCGAGTCCATATTTAGACATGTGAAAAATGGGGTGACTTTTATGACCAGCTGAGGCAGACGAATCAGTTACACAGAGAAGCCACTGACAGGAAAGAGGGCCACAAAGTACATGTGACCTAAATGACGTGACAGTAACTCGTAAATCCCAAAGATCAGTAAGGCATCCTTTATAAGCTGAAACTAACGGCTTTCTTGATGATTTTTAAAATCTTCTAGTGAAACGTTATAAGGATTTAATAAGAATCACTGGTCAGATCGTTTCGACCAGTTAATTCAATTTGTTTGACCAGTTATCTGGACCGCTTTACTATCAGTCACTGCAGACTTGATGGATGAAAATCTCTTCCTCGGTAACTTGCTAAGATTTTTAACTTCAGACTCGATGGTGTCCATGCTATGCGTAGATGTGAGCCCAACTATATCGAGCTGGTACTGCTCCACCTTCTGCACCAGGCCCAGGACGTTGTACCGGACTCTTGTGGTGAAGTGGGAGCTGAGCCGGAAGGCAAAGCTTTTGATTTACCAGTCGATCTTCGTTCCGACCCTCACCTATGGTCATGAGCTCTGGGTAGTGACCGAAAGAATGAGATTGTGGATTCAAGCAGCTGAAATGAGTTTCCTCCGCAGAGCGTCTGGGCCCAGCCTAAGAGATAGGGCGAGGAGCTCTGACATCTGGAGGGAGCTCAGAGTCAGTTGATATAAAATCGTCCAAAACAATATAAAATGGCGTGTTCAAAAGTGAACAGTAAAACCTCTATGCATCCTCCTCAGCACAAGCAACAAGACACCAAACACAACCAGACCGCTACAGAACAATGGCTCACAGTCATTACAGCACAAACCACCACTTAAAACCTGCTGCACCTGCACATACACTCCTTCAACACACATAATATGTGGTATCAACTTCTACCACC